>NC_091282.1:572013342-573213342 GCF_032444005.1 Ranitomeya imitator | reverse complement strand
TAAGTGGCGCTCCTGTATGTAACGGTATCATTAACCCCTTCCCGACCATTGACGCCACAAAGGCGTCATGAAAGTCGGTGCCAATCCGACCCATGACGCCTATGTGGGGGGAGTGGTAGTACAGCCCAGGGGGGGGGCTGTTCGCTCTGATTGGCTGTTGAAAGTGAAACTGCCAATCAGAGCGATTTGTAATATTTCACCTATTATTACTGGTGAAATATTACAATCCAGCCATGGCCGATGCTGCAATATCATCGGCCATGGCTGGAAACACTGATGTGCCCCCCCACCCCACCGATCGCCCTTCCCCAAGCCACCGATCAGTCCTGCACACTGCCCCGCTCCCCTCCGTCCTGTGCTCTGCTCCCCCTGTGCTCTTGTCCGCTCCCCCCGTGCTCTTGTCCGCTCCCCCGTGCTCCAATCCACCCCCGTGCTCCGATATACCCCAAACCTCCCCCCCGAGCTCCGATCCACCCCCCCCGCACTCCGATCCACCCCCCCGTGCTCCCCCCACCCCATCATACTTACCGATCCTCCCGGGGTCCGTCCGTCTTCTCCATGGGCGCCGCCATCTTCCAAAATGGCGGGCGCATGTGCAGTGCGCCCGGCGAATCTGCCAGCCGGCAGATTCGTTCCAAAGTGCATTTTGTTCACTGAGATATAACCTATCACAGTGATCAAAGTAAAAAAAATAGTAAATGACCCCCCCCCCCCCCTTTGTCACCCCCATAGATAGGGACAATAATAAAATAAAGAATTCTTTTCTTTTTTCCACTAAGGTTGGGGTCAGAACTAGGGTTAGGGTTTCGATATGTGCACATGTATTCTGGTCCTCTGCGGATTTATCCGCAGCGGATTTGATAAATCCGCAGTGCTAAACCGCTGCGGATTTATGGCGGATTTTGAAAAAAATGATAGCAAATAAATGTTTAGTTTTTAATTGCTGTATTTTTGTTAAATATATTAGTTGCTGTTGCGCACTGCAAATATATGTTGCTGTTACATATTACTACTTCATATCTTGTTTTCATTGACTGCTGTCTGTTAAAATACGTTTGTGACATTAGCTGCTGTGTGCGGCCCTCGCAACAACCTCTGGTTACTCATGTGGCCCTCGGGGTACCCTGAGTTTGACATGCCTGGTATAGTGTGTGTGCAAATTAGGGGACTTTTATGTATTTATTAAAATCTTTTCTGGGAAAACAATGTTGTGGGTTCCAGTGCAATTTTCTGCGCCAGAGAGGGAAAGCTAGGGACTGGGGGACCAATGTTTGTAGCCTAGGAAAGGGTTAATACCCATGGAGCTTCCCAGTCTATGAATCTCAGCCCGCAGCTGCATATTTAGCCTTTACTGGCTATTAAAATAGGGGGACCCCAAAAAATGACGTGGGGTCTCCCTATATTTAAGACACCTATACATTACTAATCCTAAAGTTTGTAAAGGGTTAAATAAACACGCACACATGCGAGATTATAGCCCTACACTTCATCTGAATCCTATCTTCCAATATATAATCATAAACTATAATAATTCATAGAAATTATTTCTATAGCATCAACATATTCTGCATCACTTTACAATTAAGCGGGGACATGTACAGACAATAAATAGTGATGAGCGAGCATACTCGGTAATGCTCATTACTCGCCCGAGTATCACTATACTCGCGGTACTCGGCGAGCACCGAGCATTTCCGAGGTTGCTTGGCGGGAACTCGAGTTCCCTCCCTGCATGTTTGGTGCTCTTTAGAGAGCCTGACTCTGAGTAGCCATGAGTCTGGACCGCATATTACTCACCCTGATCCTCCTTCCTCCCACCATGCCGAGTGCCCGGACACAACTGATCCCACACTTGGACACTCCGAAGAGCTCTTCGCTTTTCCGTATATAGATTTGGGACTCCTGGCCGGTCCACTTAAAGCGGGGCAAGATGAGATCGCATGTAGCGATGTGCAAATATTTGAGCAGCCACAATCACACGAAGGTGATGGTGGGAAAGTGTCACAAGAGGTGGATGATGATGAGACATCATGCCTGAAAGTCAGGAGGAGGACCAGGGTGTGGATGTGGAAGACGAGGTGGTGGATGATATAGTAACTGATCCAACCTGGCAGGAGGACATGCAGAGCGAGGACAGCAGCACACATGGGGAAAGAGGCATAGCACCCCAACAGGCAGGAAGAAGCAGTGTGGTGGCCGCAGACAGAAGGCGTGCATCCGTTCCCCGTAACACCAACATGACGGAAGTTGCCAGTCCAACTGTTCGGTTTTCACAAGCCTTGTTGTTTTTTAAAGACTCTGCTGATAACCCCAAAGAGGCCATTTGCACCACCTGCCATGGCCGCATCAGCAGGGGTAGCAAAACTTCCAGCCTGACCACCAGCAGCATCATCAGGCATATGGTTTGGCACCCGACTTTGTGGGCCTAAGCCCAGGCTCCAGGAACAGTGTCTGCAGGTGACACCACTACATCTTCCATTGTTGTGCATGCAAGTCAATCCCCTGTCCACGGTGCATGCGAAGATGCCTCTTGCCCTGCACCTGTTGTTGCCCACAGTCAACTAGCACGATCATCGTGTCCACGCCTTTGTCTCCGTGCAGCCTTCAGTTGTCCATACCCCAATCATTGGAATGCAAACAGAAATATGCAGCCAACGCCCCACAGGCCACTGTACTAAATTCACACATTTCTCGTCTGCTTGCGCTCGAAATGTTGCCTTTTTAGGCCCGTGAAGACGGAAGCTTTCCGCAACCTGATGGCGGCGGCGTTCTCAAGGTACTAGGTCCCCAGCGGCCACTATTTCTACCGGTGTGCCGTCCTGGCATTACACAAGCACGTGTCCCACAACATTACCTGTGCCCTCAATTATGCTGTTACTGGGAAAGTCCACCTAACCACAGACACGTGGACAAGTGCTTGTGGGCAGGGACGGTACATCTCACTGATGGCACACTGGGTTAACATAGTGGAAGCCGGGACCTGGTCGGACCTTGTGATGGAACACATCCTCCCAATGCTGAGGATTGTGGGCCATACGTCATTCAGGGTTGCCCCCATAGTCTGCAGCTCCTGCACCTCCTCCTCCTCTTCAGCCTCCATCTCTAAAATGAGCACATCAGTCACAAGCTGGAAGCACTGCAGCACTGCCAAGCGGCAACAGGCTGTGCTGAAGCTAATCTGCTTAGGTGACAAACCGCACAATGCTGAAGAGTTGTGGACAGCTCTGAAAGAGCAGTCAGAATTGTGGCTGACACCGCTGAATCTACAGCCAGTTATGGTCGTGTGTGACAATGGCTGGAACCTGGTGGCGGCTCTGGGGCAAGGTGAGCTCACACACGCACCATGACTGGCCCATGTGCTCAACCTCGTCGTTCAACAGTTTCTCAAACGCTACCCAGAGCTGCTGGATCTGCTTGTGAAACGCCGCATGTGTGCCCATTTTAGAAAGTCAGCTACTTTTTCAGTCACCCTTGCCGTGCTTCAACAGCTTTTGCAGCTTCCGGCTCACCGACTGGTGTGTGATGTCCCCACGCGTTGGAATTCTTCACTGCATATGTTGGAAAGGATTTGTGAGCAGAAGAGGGCAGTTGTTGACTACCAGAATCAACAAGGCCATCGTTATTCAGTTCAGACTCCACACATAAAACCTCAGGACTGTACATGGATGTCAGACATATGTACCATCCTACAAAACTTCGAGGACTCCAACAAGATGGTGAGTGGCGATGACACCATAATTAGCATCACCATCCCACTTTTCTGCATTCTGAAAAGCTCTCTGCTCACATTGAAAGAGGATGCATTGCAGGCAGAGCATGAGGACATGAAGCAAGGAACCATACAGGGTGATTACACACAATCCAGCCTCATGTCCTCCCAACTTTTATTGGCAGACAATGAGGAACAGGAGGAGGAGGAAGAACAGGACCTATTTTTATGCGCTACAGACTGTACTACAAGCACAACTGTCATACCATCTTTTCAGCATGGATGGCCTGAGGACAGGGAGGAGGAGGAGGACAGCATGGTCAGTCATCCTGTTGGTGAGGACACGGAAGTCTTGCCTGTTAGCAGTCTGGCATGCATGGCTGACTTTATGTTGCGCTGCCTCTCCCGTTACCATCGCATTATTAAAATTTTCGGTGACACTCATTACTGTTCGCAGGGGTGAACCTAGCCTTTCTGCTGCCTGAGGCGAACTGCAAAATGGCGCCCCCCCCCCCACATAGTAAAATCAGTACAAATAAATCTGGTTTACTCTTTACTCGCCTAACCTGACGCACATGTAATATATATTACCATTTAAAAGTGTATGTATCTGAAACATCGATCTTTACACTTGTTACATTTCTGTTTATGTAGTAATGCAAGTTGCATGTTGTCGCATGTCGTCGCAGCTTGTCGCATGTTGTTGCATGGTGTATGGTGTATATGCACACAGTGTAGATAGACGAGTCTGGCTCTGCTACATCTGGATGCCTGACGTGGCATCTAGATGTAGCAGAGCCGGTAGATGATCGCCGGAGATGTAGCAGAGCCGGTAGATGATCGCCGGAGATAACTCTCCAGCGATCACCTACACTGCAGCGTTCTCACAATCAGCTGATCAGCTGTTTGTGAGAACCAGACTAGTGACCAGAGATAAGTCCCGGTCATGTGCACGGTAGTTCTCACAATAAGTTATTAAGAGAACTGCAGTGGACGAGGGACTTCCGGCGGTGGGACAGGTGAACCGGCAGACATGCGTAGTAAGCTGCATTTACGCAGTTTCTACGCATGTGACTAATCATTAGATGCGATTTTATAGGCTATGGTACATTTACGGCGCGGCGACGGAGCGTCGCCGCATTGTAAACAGACATGCTGCGTTCTGAAAAGACGCGCCGCATTTCCGTTTACGTGGGTCTGCCGCCTGCATGTTTTACCGCATAGTGGAGACGGGATTTCATGAAATCCCCTCCACTATGTTGTAACATGTGGACGTTGCGTTTTTTACGCTGCGGCTCTACGTAGCGTCAAACACGCAGCGTTTCCTGAACGTGGAAAACATACCCTAATGCTTGCAGTGTGTGGGCACTTAAGGGTTAACAATAGGAAGAATTTACTTTCTTTTCCCATCCACCCTGTCCTGTCCTGTGCTTGTCTGCACCATTTCTCCAGTGCTCACAAACAGTCCACAGCTACTTCTCTCCTTCCACATGAGTCACAGACAGTCTGACAAGCTGCAGGCACCAGAAAGGAAAAAAAAAAACTAGGTTCACTCACGCTGCAGAGTCGACTCTTTTGATTCACAGCAGCAAGGAGCCGGCTCTATTGGCTCGTTCACAGAACAACACTCACTAGCATGTGGGGGGAGGGGGTGGGGAATGATGTCTTTTATAGTTACTTACTAGCCTGCCTGCTGCCGGTTACTGCTACAAGTCGGCCGGGCCAGCAATCTGTGTGTCCAACTCCGAGTCCCAGCACAGCAGCCAGCAGGTCAGGAGACAGGGCACCACTTCTGACTGCACCTCAGCTCGGCCGGGTGGTAACAGTGAGTCACCTCACCTGCCGCTGGGGCCAGGCACCAGGGCACGCCGCACGTTACCTTGTTTGTGACACTGCAATGTCAGCAAGTGTCAGAGCAGGGATTGCATGGAGAGTCGGCACCACGTGTTCTAACTTCTGACTGCCGCTCTGCCACCCCCTGTCTTTAGGAATACTCTGCCGCTTGAGGCAAAGTATTCAACTCGCCTCATGATCGCAGCGTCGGTGACTGTTTGGTGACACTTCTAGACCCACGCTACAAGGAGAACATTCAATCTCTTCTTCCAGAGGCAGACAGGTGTGCTAAAATGGTGCAGTACCAGAGGGCCCCTGTTACTAAAAAAATTCCCATCTGAGAATGCTAGCGGCAGACGTCATAGTTCGTTGGACAACCAAGGAGTACAGGTGAGAGAGACAACTCCAATCCAGCAGAGGCAGGGGAACACTGGCAAAGTTCTGGGAGAGTTTTCTCAGACCCTACCATCGCCCTGGCCCAGAGGCACGGGGTACTGTCACAGGGAGTCCAATATTTGGGAAGATGCTGAGGGAGTACCTTGCTGACCATACCAACATCCTCCGTGATTCCTCTGTTACTTTTAATTATTGGGTATCCAAGTTGGACATGTGGTATGAACTGGCTTTCTACTCCTTGGAGGTCCTGGCCTGCCCTGCCGCTAGCGTTTTGTCAGAGCGAGTTTTTAGTGCCGCTGTTGGAATTATAGCTGATAAGCGCATCTGCCTGTCAACTGAAAATGCTGACAGGCTGACTCTTATAAAAATGAACAAGGGCTGGATTGGGCCAGACTTCTCTACACCACCGAATGACAGCGAAACATAACTTCCAATACAGTGTCTTTTTTTGGGAGGTGTGTTCCCATGCACCTCTTCACACTCACACATGGGTATACGCTTCCTTATTTTGGCTATTTGGTGTTATCCTCCTCCTTCTCCTCATCCTCATCATCCACCACCACTTGAACACCAGGATGAACATGTTCCGTGATGCAACAGACACTCAATTTTTTGGCAAGGGTGTTTATGATGCCCGTAAAAAAAATTATTATTTTTTTTAAATGTGTACCCCTTGGGAGGAAATGTTTGTCAGCCCATACACTTAGTGTATGGGCATTACAAGTGAAGGAGACCCGCTCCTTTAAATTGGAAATAAGTTCATAGGAGGACATCAAACACCATCATTAGAACACAAGGGTGAACGTTTTCCAAGATGCAACAGCCTCTCTATTTTTTGGCAAGGGTGTTTATGATGCCCGTAATAATGAAAAAAAATAAATACATAAATGTGTACCCCCCGAGGGAAATGTTTGTCAGCCCATACACTTAGTGTATGAGCATTACAAGTGTAGGAGACCCGTTCCTTTATAATCGGAACTTTTTTTATGAGGCCCTCTTCCACTTCTCTTTCAAGGGGCATTGGAGTGCCTCCTAACTTTTTGCAGGCCTTGGATTCACTGTATAAGAAAACACTATAGGAGACCCACTTCATAATAATGGGAACATTGTTTTCAGGAGGCACACCTCTACGTCTCTTCCAAGGCTTATTGGGGTGCATGTGAATTTGGTGCATGGTAGGCCTTGCATTTAATGCCTAAGCAAACAGTAAGGAAGTAACAAATGAATAATGTGAACTAGGTTTTCCTGTGGCCATCCAGTACATGGGCTCAAAGGCTTATTGGGGTGCATATAACTTTGGGGCAGGGCAGGCCTTACATTCAATGCCTAAGCAAACAGTATGGCAGTACCAAATGAATAATGTGAACCGGATTTTCCTGTGGCCATCCAGTACGTGGGCTCAATGCAATGGAGAAGGGCAAATTGTTTATCTACGATGGTAAGCTATGTCGGAGGAATATTGACCCATGCACTCACGAGCTGGTCTGGCAGGTGGTAGTCCTGAGACAAGATGTGCCAATGGTCTTGGAAGCATACCACGATGGAGCAGGACACTTCGGATGGAAGAAGTTATAGATCCTACTTCGTGGGAGGTTCTACTGGATTGGCATGAGAAGAGCCATTGAAAAGTGGTGCCGAGAGTGTGGCCCATGCAACCTGCGCACAATGGACCATGACAGCCAAAGGGCTTCCCTACGGCCCATAGTCACCAAACAGCCACTTGAATTGGTAGTTTTGGATCATGTGAAGCTATCCCCAAGCCGATCAGGCTATGTCTATGCTCTGACCATTGTGGACCATTACTCCAGATTCCTGGTAGTTGTCCCTGTCAAGGATCAGACAGCGAAGAAGGCAGCCCAGGCCTTCCAACAACATTTTTGTCGACGACATGAATACCCTGAAAAGGTACTCACCGACCAAGCCCAACCTTTGAGGCAGAAGTAATCCAAGAGTTCTGCAACCTGTACAGATGCAAGAAAATCAGAACAACGCTGTACCACCCACAGAAAAATGGTACATGTGAAAAGATGAATCAGGTGGTAACTGACCTGCTGAAAACCTTGCTGTCACGAGACAAAAATAGGAAGACAGGAGATTAGGAATCTGGGCCCCTGAACTGCCCCTCAGGCTAGGGGAAGCCCTGTCTTTCCTTAACTTGGGGGTACCCTTGAAGGTAGGGAGGCCCAAGTCACCGACCTGTTCCTGTCTCCTGTTAAATCCTGAACTAAACCCCCAACCCCCACCCCAGGAGGTGAACAGTGTAAACAGCACCACAAAGCAAATAAACAGGAATAAACAATATGAGAGTGAATGGAACCTGATACCAAAAGGTGAATGCACAAAGTACAAAGTAACAAAACTCAGAACTTAGCTTGTGCGCGCTGCTGCAGACTCCACAATACAGATAGTTCAGCAACTGAGCTCCAAACACCAGACTAGGCTGACACCAGGGAGCTGCTATTGCGAGGTTGGTCTCCTAAAAGGACCTGTATAACGGACAGCTGATGCACCAGGTGACCTTATAAAGGATGGTGGGAGTGGTCACAAACATCAGTTGACCCAGCAGCAATGCAATAACACCAGCGGCCACCAGGGGGAGGGGGAAAACTGCATTAACCCCCAATGACCAGAAAGGAAAAAAAGGTTTAAATCAGAGGGAAACCAGATCTGCCACAGATCCAAACATGGATCGTGACACTTAGGTTGTTAAATGTTACAATGACATTTTCCAATTAATACTTTTGTATTGGTTGAAAGCAATGCTAAAGTTGAAAAACACATAAAAAATGCTACGTGTGAACATAGCCAAAGTGGTTGAGGAACATTTTGGTTTGGGTTATTTATTTTGCCTTATATAAAAGTCATTACTCTGGAAAGGATGTTCCTTTAACAGGTCTCCCAGCAAAATCCATTTTGGTTTCTTTTTTGTATGTTTTTGGGTGCTCCTGTAAAAATGGCGTAAGACTCTGACAACATTGCTTACAGCTGTGACCTAGGAGTCAGAAATGCGTACAGGGACGATACCCATGATGTTCGTTCCCATGTTATTTGAGCAGTGTTTCCATCATTTTCAGATGTTTTTAGACCATAAAAGGACCCCAGGGGGGATCGCGGTAAAAATGCTTGGTTTTTTCATACATTGGGCTCGTTGCTCGGGTCGAGTACCCAAGTATTCCAATATGCTCGACCCGAGCAACGAGCACCCGAGCATTTTAATGCTCGTTCATCACTAGTAATATTTCATTCCATCCTTCCACTTTGCGATAATTCTTGTGAAATACCTGAAATGTTAACAAACTTCCTGACAGCATTTTTCCATATTATGATATGCAGATTTTAAAACTGTATACATTTTCAGAATTTTCCAACATATAGGGGCGTCAAAATAACTTCAGAACTGAGTAGGTCCCTAAAAAAGCAAGTTTTGTAAATATCCTTGAAAAAAAATTGCTAAAGAGCCTCACTAAAATCAAAGGATGTTTGAAAAATGATTTTTTTCTAACACTTGATAAAGATGTCAGTAGGGCATTGAAACATGTAGGGGTGCAATGTTAGTCCGCCTCCACATGGTGCACCCTGGGTAACGCTAAAGGACTAACAATCTTGACGACCAAACAATCAAATTACATCTAGATCTCTTGGTCAATATATTTTATATCATTTCGACTCTGATTTGTGTTCCTTTGTCCCCTTTCAATCCTTATATGTTGTTAAAATATATGTTCATACGATTAAATAAATTGAAACATGTAGTGGACAATAAAGAACCTTCTAATACATATTACAGCAAGAGACTTCTTTACAGCAGCGCAGCCAATTTGTAACCCCTTAGTGACAGAGCCAATTTGGTACTTAATGACCGAGCCAATTTTTGCAATTCTGACCACTGTCACTTTATGAGGTTATAACTCTGGAACGCTTCAACGGATCCCGCTGATTCTGAGATTGTTTTTTCGTGACATATTGTACTTCATGTTAGTGGTAACATTTCTTCGATATTACTTGCGATTATTTATGAAAAAAACGGAAATATGGCGAAAATTTTTAAAATTTAGCAATTTTCAAACTTTGTATTTTTATGCCCTTAAATCAGAGAGATATGTCACGAAAAATAGTTAATAAATAACATTTCCCACATGTCTACTTTACATCAGCACAATTTTGGAAACAAAATTTTTTTGTTAGGGAGTTATAAGGGTTAAAAGTTGACCAGCAATTTCTCATTTTTACAACACCATTTTTTTTTAGGGACCACATCACATTTGAAGTCATTTTGAGGGGTCTATATGATAGAAAATAATGAAGTGTGACACCATTCTAAAAACTACACCCCTCAAGGTTCTCAAAACCACATTCAAGAAGTTTATTAACCCTTTACGTGCTTCACAGGAACTGAAACAATGTGGAAGGAAAAAATGAACATTTAACTTTTTTTTGCAAACATCTTAATTCAGAACCATTTTTTTTATTTTCACAAGTGTAAAAACAGAAATGTAACCATAAATTTTGTTATGCAATATCTCCTGAATACGCCAATACCCCATATGTGGGGGTAAACCACTGTTAGGGCGCACCGCAGAACTTAGAAGTGAAGGAGCGCCGTTTGACTTTTTCAATGCAGAATTGGCTGGAATTGAGATCGGACGCCATGTCACGTTTAGAGAGCCCCTGATGTGCCTAAACAGTGGAAACCCCCCACAAGTGACACCATTTTGGAAACTAGACCCCTTAAGGAACTTATCTAGATGTGTGGCGAGCACTTTGAACCCCCAAGTGCTTCACAGAAGTTTATAATGTAGAGCCGTGAAAATAAAAAAATCGCTTTTGTTTACACAAAAATGATCTTTTTGCCCACAAATTCTTATTTTCACAAGGGTAACAGGAGAAATTAGACCACAAAAGTTGTTGTGCGATTTCTCCTGAATACGTCGATACCCCATATGTGAGGGTAAACCACTGTTTGGGCGCACCGCAGAGCTTGGAAGTGAAGGAGCGCCGTTTTACTTTTTCAATGTAGAATTGGCTGGAATTGACATTGGACGCCATGTCGCGTTTGGAGAGCCCCTGATGTGCCTAAACAGTGGAAACCCCCCACAAGTGACACCATTTTGGAAACTAGACCCCTTAAGGAACTTATCTAGATGTGTGGCGAGCACTTTGAACCCCCATGTGCTTCACAGAAGTTTATAACGTAGAGCCGTGAAAAAAAAAAAATCGCATTTTTTCTACAAAAATGATCTTTTTGCCCACAAATTTTTATTTTCACAAGGGTAACAGGAGAAATTAGACCACAAAAGTTGTTGTGCAATTTCTCCTGAGTACGCTGATACCCAATATGTGGGGGTAAACCACTGTTAGGGCGCACCGCAGAGCTTGGAAGAGAAGGAGTGCCGTTTTACTTTTTCAATGTAGAATTGGCTGGAATTGAGATCGGACGCCATGTCGCGTTTGGAGAGCCCCTGATGTGCCTAAACAGTAGAAATCCCCCACAAGTGACCCCATTTTGGAAACTAGACCCCCATGGAACTTATCTAGATGTGTGGTTAGAACCTTGAATGCCCAAGTGCTTCACAGAAGTTTATAATGCAGAGCCGTGAAAATAAAAAATATTTTTTTTTTCCACAAAAAAGATATTGTAGCCCCCAAGTTTTTATTTTTACAAGGGTAACAAGAGAAATTGGACCCCAAAAGTTGTTGTCCAATTTGTCTTGAGTATGCTGGTACCCCATATGTGGGGGTAAACCACTGTTTGGGCGCACGGCAGAGCTCGGAAGGAAGGAGCGCCGTTTTGGAATGCAGACTTTGATAGAATGGTCTGCGGGTATTATGTTGCATTTGCAGAGCCCCTGATGTACCTAACCAGTAGAAACCCTCCACAAGTGACCCCATTTTGGAAACTAGACCCCCCAAGGAACTTATCTAGATGTGTGGTGAGAACTTTGAATGCCCAAGTGCTTCACAGAAGTTTAGAATGCAGAGTCGTGAAAATAAAAAATATTTTTTTTTTCACAAAAAAGATTTTGTAGCCCCCAAGTTTTTATTTTCACAAGGGTAACAAGAGAAATTGGACCCCAGAAGTTGTTGTCCAATTTATCCCGAGTACGCTGATGCCCCATATGTGGGGGTAACCCACTGTTTGGGCGCACGGCAGAGCTCAGAAGGGAGGGAGCACCATTTGACTTTTTGAGCGCAAAATTGGCTGTCGTGTTTGGAGACCCCCTGATGTACCTAAACAGTGGAAACCCCCCAATTCTAGCTCCAACCCCTAACCCTAATCCCAACCTGATCCATAATCCTAATCACTAACCCTAACCATAATCACAACCCTTACCCCAAAACAACCCTAATGTCAACCCTAACCATAACCCTAATCAAAACCCTAAATCCAACACACCCCTAATCCTAATCTCAACCCTAACCTCAAACCTAACCCTAATCCCAATACACCCCTAATCACAACCCTAACCTTAACCCTAATCCCAAACCTAACCCTAATCCCAAGCGTAACCCTAATGCCAACCCTAACCCTAATACCAACCCTAATCCAAACCCTAAACCTAATCCCAGCTCTAACCCTAACTTTAGCCCCAACCCTAGCCCTAACTTTAGCCCCAACCCTAACCCTAGCCCTAAGGCTACTTTCACACTTGCGTTGTTTGGCATTCCGTCGCAATCCGTCGTTTTGGACAAGAAACGGATCCTGCAAATGTGCCCGCAGGATGCGTTTTTTGCCCATAGTATTGCCGACGGATCGTGACGGATGGCCACACGTCGTGTCCGTCGTGCACTGGATCAGTTGTGTTTTGGCGGAGCGTCGGCACAAAAAAACGTTCAATGAAACGTTTTTTTGTACGTCGCATCCGCCATTTCTGACCGCGCATGCGTGGCCGTAACTCCGCCCCCTCCTCCCCAGGACATAGATTGGGCAGCGGATGCGTTGAAAAACTACAGCTGCTGCCCACGTTGTGCACAATTTTCACAACGTGCGTCGGTATGTCGGGCCGACGCATTGCGACGGCCCCGTAACGACGTAAGTGTGAAAGAAGCCTAACCCTAAATTTAGCCCCAACCCTAACCCTAAATTTAGCCCCAACCCTAACCCTAAATTTAGCCCCAACCCTACCCCTAACCTAACCCTACCCCTAACCCTAACCTAACCCTACCCCTAACCTAACCCTAGCCGTAACCCTACCCCTAACCCTAACCTAACCCTACCCCTAACCTAACCCTAGCCGTAACCCTACCCCTAACCTAACCCTAGCCCTAACCCTACCCCTACCCTAACCCTACCCCTAACCCTACCCCTAACCCTACCCCTAACCTAACCCTAGCCCTAACCCTAACCCTACCCTACCCCTAACCCTACCCCTAACCCTACCCCTAACCCTACCCCTAACCCTAACCCTAACCCTACCCTACCCCTAACCCTACCCCTAACCCTACCCCTAACCCTAACCCTAATTTTAGCCCTAACCGCTGTTCTCCTGCCGGCCGGCAGATGGAGACAGATGGCGGGCGCACTGGGCATGCGTCCGCCATGTTCTTCTGCCGGCGGCCAGGAGGAGCAGCAAGAGGATGCAGGGACCTAGGTGAGTATGCTAGGGTCCCCGAATCCCCCTATTTCTCTGTCCTCTGATGTGCGATCACATCAGAGGACAGAGAATTACACTTTACTTTTTTTTTTTTTTTTTGCGGTCGCCGGTAAACAGTTAATTACCGGCGATCGCAAAACAGGGGTCGCTAAAACCGACCCCCGATCATGCTCTTTGGGGTCTCGGCTACCCCAGGCAGCCGAGACCCCAAAGATTCTCCCGGTGCCGGCCGGCGGGCGCACTGCGCATGCGCCCGCCATTTTGAAGATGGCGGCGCCCACCGGGAGACACGAGGAGCATCGGGGGAGCTAGGTGAGTATTGGGGGGCCACCTGGGACCCCTTTTCTCTGTCCTCCGATGTGCGATCACATCGGAGGACAGAGAAATTAAAAAGAGATCGCTTTTTTTTTTTTGCGATCGCCGGTAAACGGTTAATTACCGGCGATCGCAAATGCGGGGAGGGTTAAAAACCCCCCGAATCATGTTCTCTGGGGTCTCGGCTACCCTCGGCAGCTGAGACCCCGGAGAAAATCGGCCTGTGGGGGGCGCTATACACTTTTTGTGGTTTGTGGTTTAAGTACCCTTAGCGGCCGCCGTTAAAAGGCGTATCGGCGGTCGCTAAGGGGTTAAACTTGTTTTTTTATGTTTTGGTCATTTCCCTCTGGCGGATCTTTTTCCAGCCATGGGGCAGCAAAAGTTTACCTTTATAGTGGTTGTATCTTTACACAACCACCCGAAGTGAGCAAACCTATAGTTTTAACTGTCTCTTGGGTTTTAGCCTATTGTGTGCTTCCCTGTTCACAGTCACTGTTTATTGAAAAATTATTCTGAAGTAAGGTAAATATACCGGAAATGTTTATTAATTTTTTAAAAGTTTGAAAATTTGTAATTGTTCAAAATTTTCTACAATTTTCAGAAATATACAAAAAATATATCAACCTAAATTTACTACTGACATAAAGTACAATATGTACAAACAATCTCAGAATCACTGGGATGTGTAAACACACTCCAAAGTAATGATCAAATAATGAGACATGAGATTTGAAAAATGGGGCTTTGTGGTTTTCATAAAAAAATTCCATTTATCTGTCATGATCTGGTCCTGGTTTTGAGTCCCGTCTGCCCTTTTCCTGGGCTGATCATGTCAAGGGTTAACTTTGCTCTGTCTCATTCTGGGTTCAGGTTTGCTATTTAGCTCCGTTGCATCCAGCTGGTGGTGTCAGTTATATTTTCTGCCTTCAGCGTTAGTACCTGACACTAGTAGTACCCTGATTGGTCCTGCTGTGGTTTCTAACCTTGCCTGTGTCTATTCCTCCTTCTCTGCCCGTCCTGTTTTAGTGTTTCCTGATTGCTTTTGGATTTCTGTGTTTGACTCGGCTTTGACTCTGACTTCACTTTGCCTCTGGTCCCTGGTACTTCTGCCTCTTGTCTGCTATTTGACCCTTTGGCACTCCACTGACTCTGTTATTGTTTTTTCCCTTTCTACTATGTAACGGTCTAGGTTTTGACTTGGCTTGTTTGACCATTCTGGTGCCACCTGGTGGTAGCTTCAGGTCTGCCCTTGCAGACTTGTTACTTTCCATCCACTCTGTTGCCATCTGGTGGAAGTTGCAGTTACCTGCATAGCTGCAGCATAAATTTATCTTATGCTAATTAGGCCTTAGACTAGTTGTCCCACTCTGCATATTATCACACTCCTGTGTTATATCACACATAGGGTGTGATAACATGATATACAAGAGCTGGCATCATCGCCAGCTCTCTGCAAACCTTGCACATGTGTGCAGCTCGATTTGTCAGAATCTTTGCGCCTCTGAATCCGGATGTACTCTTCCCTGCATCAAAGGGCACTGTGCATAAGTGCAGAAGACAGCTAACGTAAATCTTCTGCATTTTTGGTCATGCACAATGGGCCTCCGCGCGGTAGCAAGCGTGGTAACTGATTAAGTAAATAAATAGTTAAATAAGCTTGAGCAATAGTCATAATGGAACTGGTCTTGCACCAGTGACTTGGAACCTGAGTGAGTGGGGCTGATGGGTATGTTTGGGAGGGGTTGATGAGACAGCCATGGGATAAGCTTACACTCATTAGAACATCCTCAGGTCACATTACCATGCTGTGACCTGCAGTGTAGCACGGGGACATCTATGACAAGACATCTTCACTCATTCAAAGACTGGAAAATTGGGGTAGATATATGAGGAATAGGTGACAATTTTAAGTTCTATTGAATCTAATAGACTTAGAATATTTGCAGTAAACCTTTTGTTTTTAATAAATTATTTATGAAGAGACTGCCAAGTGAGTCGCAAAATATGGGAGAGCATACAGAAAGAAAACCACCCATGATTGCAGCAAAGGAGACTGGTGAGTATTATTTTGGGGGCTATTATTGTTACTATTTACTATCATCTCACTATTAAACAGCATCTCCTGCTGTAACTCAATTGTTCCCAGCTTGATGATGAAAACCTACAACTCCTTGCACATCCTTTAGCCTTCCTTTAAGTTTTCTCTATACCTATTAGATGGAAAGATTTTATGATCTTTCTGCCCAGTCTGCATAATCTTGTCTTTTATTTATCAGATAGATGCATTTTCTCTTTACCATAAAGTTCTCTAGCTAAAACTGCCACGCAAGGTACAATAAAACTACCTTACCTTAAAGGGAATCTGTCAGTAGGATCAACTCTCCTAAGCCGAATATATGGGCATCTAGGTCATAGGAAGCTGAATAACATGATACCTTCATATCTGTGATCTGATTTCTTATTCCAGAGAAATAGACATTTTTCTTATTATAAATGAAATAAGGTATTACCAGTGTGAGACATGTAGATCGGGAGAGCAGACTATGATACTGTAATATGCTTCAGTTATGATCTTATTATTTTTTATAAATCAACAAGTGAAATTAACAATCTTTGTAACATACAGTATCTTATTACAGAAAAAAATGCCTCTTTTTTAACACACCTGTCACTTATCATTGTCTTGCCCCCAAAAACTGCTCAAATTTGAATACAGATCTGTCTTCAGTGAGTGATCAAATTACACCCCATGCTATAAAATGTTTTGGAGAAGGTGGGCGAAAAAAACTGGGGGAAGACAAGGGTGGAGAGTGACAAAAAGAAATTGCAGGGGCTTCTTTTACAGATGGAAAAACTGCTCCTAAACACGAGATACAAGTCTTATGATGGCTGGAAATGTTCTTACTCCTCATATACATGCATTGCAAGACAATGACTTGTGATGACGTAGCGGTTTTGCAAGACCGCTACGTCATCGGGTCATTTCGCAAGGCATCACTGGGAACGGGAGCTGCCGGCAGCATCGTGAGCATCGGGAAGGCAGCGGGTAGGTAGGAAGGTAAGAATATTATGATTTTTGTTATTTTTAACTTGGGTTGTGTTATGTATGCGTTTTCGCAGCGGAAAAATGCGGCGAAGATGCATATACAATGTGTGCATGGGTCCGTCACAAAAAAGGGACCGAGTGCATCAGTTTTTTACTATCTGCACAGGATCCGTCTTTTCAACATTTTGATGAATTGTGACTGATTGTAAAAAATGGAAGTGTGAAAGAGTCCTTAGTCACATGGATCATCTTTATTCTGTGTTTATTTCCTGCAGTGCCGCCAGTGTATTCTACAATTGTCATTGAAATCAATGGGTTGTCTATGAAGTGAATAGATACGCTGGTTTCTACAGATGGATAGATACAAATAGATAGGGATGCTGAAGGAGGGGCTTCTATTGAAATGTTTGTAAAAAATTTCTGTCCACACCAGGCAAACTCTAATAAGGCTCCATCTCTAAGGACTGGTATCCAACTTTTATCTGCACATCTTCAACTCATGTACTACACTGAAATAGTTTTGTATGTGTAATGGGAAATATCACTGATTTTTCCACACTCTTAGGTCCTGGACCTGGACGATATAACTTGCCCCCTACAGTAGGGTTTGTGGGCCACGACTATACTAAATACTCAAGCCCAGCATATTCTTTTCATGGACGGACTAGTCACTCTGGTGAGTATGATGCTTAAAGAGGTTGTCTACTTTCTTTTAACAAATGTGTTGGGGATATGATTTTGATGCAGTTACTAATATACGCTACTCAAAAAAATAAAGGTAACACTTAAAAACACAATATAACTCAATCACACTTCTGTTAAATCAATTTGTACAGTTATGAAGCAACACAGATTGTGAATCAATTTCTGCTGCTGTTGTGCAAATGTAATACATAAAAGGTAGAAATGATAGGCAATTAGCAAGACAACCCCTATAAAGGAGTGGTTCTGCAGGGTCCGACCACAGACCATTTCTCTGTTCTTATCATTTTTGTCTGTTGTTTTTGTCACTTTTGCATTTTGTCTTGGCTCTCATCCCTAGAGGTACTGTACAGTAATATGAGGCAGTGTTTCCAACCCACAAAAGTTGCTCAGGTAGTGCAGCTCATCCGGGATGGCACATCAATGCGAGCTGTTGCAAGAAGTTTAGCTGTGTTAGCACAGTGGCCAAAGCATGGAGCAGATACCAAGAGACATGCCAGTATACCAGGAGACATGGAGGGGGCCATAGGAGGGAAACAACCCAGCAGCAGGATCTCTACTTTCTCTTTTCTTCAAGGAGGAACAGGAGGAGCAGTGTTAGAGACCTGCAAAACATCCATATGTCTGCTCAAACTGTCAGAAACAGACTCCACGAGGGTGGTATGAAGGCCCAACTTCAACAAGTGGGTGTTGTGCTTACAGCCTAACATCAAGCAGGGCGATTGGCATTTGCCTGAAAAAAACAATATTGGCAGATTCGACATCAGGTTCACACTGAGCATAGACGTGACAGAGTCTGGAGACGCCGTGAAGAATGTTCTGCTCCTTGCAGCCTCCTTCACCATGCCCATTTTGGCAGTGGGTCAGTAATGGTGTGGGGAGGCATTTCTTTGGAGGGCCGCAGAGCCCTTAATGTTCTAGCCATAGGTACCAAGATGAGATCCTCAGACGCATTGTAAGACCATATGCAGATGCACTGGGCCCCGGGTTCCTTATGATGCATGACAATACTAGGCCTCATTTGGCTGAAGTGTATCAGCAGTTTCTGCATGATGAAAGATTGGATGCTATGGACTGGTCTGCCCATTCCCGAGACCTGAATCCAATGGAGCACATATGGGACATCATGCCTCGTTCCAACTACCAACACCATGTTGCACAACAGACTATCCAGGAGTTGACTGATGCTTAAAGGTCTGGGAGGAGATCCTTCAAGAGAACATCCACTGCCTCAGCAGGAGCATGCCCAGGTATTGTAGGGAGGTCATACAGGCATGTGGAGGCCACATACACTACTGAGCATCATTTCCTTGTCTTGAGGCATTTCTACTGAAGTTGAGTCAGTGTGTAATTTGATTTTCCATTTTGATTTTAAGTATCATTAAAAATCCAGACCTCCATGGGATATTATTTTTGATTTACATTGATAATTTTTATGTTTTATTGTTCTCAACACATTTCACTTTGTAATGAATAAAGATTTGCAACTGAAATATTTTATTCAGTGATATCTGGATGTGGTATTTTAATGTTTCTTTTATTTTTTGGAGCAGTGTATAAGAATCACAGGTTCACTTCCCATTTGTTAGTGCAGTCTCAGGGCTCTTTGAGACATCAGTGATTTTTCTCATATGAGAAAATTGGTTTTATCATTGTTTTGATCAGAAACTGGGCAGTGTCTCAGTTCTTAGTTTTACCGTTAGAGCTGCTCTGACTTTCATAAATTTTTCTCGGATGAGAAATAAAAAATGTTTCTCCAGCTTCTCTTTTCAACCAGTCCATGAAAAACGGACAGAACATGCAGAACAGACCAAAAGTTTGGACACACCTTCTCATTTAAAGATTTTTCTGTATTTTCATGACTATGAAAATTGTAAATTCACACTGATGGCATCAAAACTATGAATTAACACATGTGGAATTATATACCGTATATACTCGAGTACAAGCCGACCCGAGTATCAGCCGACCCCCCTAATTTTGCCACAAAAAACTGGGAAAACTTATTGACTCGAGTATAAGCCTAGGGTGGAAATGCAGCATTTACCGGTGAATTTCAAAAATAAAAATAGATCATTATTTCCCCATAGCTGTGCCATATAGTGCTCTGCACCGTTCATTATTTCCCCATAGCTGTGCCATATAGTGCTCTGCACCGTTCATTATTTCCCCATAGCTGTGCCATATAGTGCTCTGCACCGTTCATACTGCCCCATAGCTGTGCCATATAGTGCTCTGCACCGTTCATTATTTCCCCATAGCTGTGCCATATAGTGCTCTGCACCGTTCATTATTGCCCCATAGCTGTGCCATATAGTGCTCTGCACCGTTCATTAGTTCCCCATAGCTGTGCCATATAGTGCTCTGCACCGTTCATTATTGTCCCATAGCTGTGCCATATAGTGCTCTGCGCCTTTCATTATTGCCCCATAGCTGTGCTATATAGTGCTCTGCACCGTTCATTATTTCCCCATAGCTGTACCATATAGTGATCTGCACCGTTCATACTGCCCCATAGCTGTGCCATATAGTGCTCTGCACCGTTCATTATTGCCCCATAGCTGTGCTATATAGTGCTTTGTACCGTTCATTATTTCCCCATAGCTGTGCCATATAGTGCTCTGCACCGTTCATTATTTCCCCATAGCTGTGCCATATAGTTCTCTGCACCGTTCATTATTTCCCCATGGCTGTGCCATATAGTGCTCTGCACCGTTCATTATTGCCCCATAGCTGTGCTATATAGTGCTATGCACCGTTCATTATTTCCCCATAGCTCTGCCATATAGTGCTCTGCACCGTTCAGTATTGCCTCATAGCTGTGCCATATAGTGCTCTGCACCGTTCATACTGCCCCATAGCTGTACCATATAGTGCTCTGCACCGTTCATATTTCCCCATAGATGCTCCACATAAATCTGTGCCGCTGCTGCCACTGCAATAAAGAAAAAAAAGCCATACTCACCTCTCTTGCTTGCAGCTCCCAGCGTCCGGTCCCGGCGTCTCTGCGCACTGACTGATCAGGCAGAGGGCGCCGCGCACACCATATGCGTCATCGCGCCCTCTGACCTGAACAGTCAGAGCGGATAGACGCCGGGAAGATGGAGCGGCATCGGGAAGATGGAGCGTTGCCCGGCGGCGGGAACGGGGACAGGTAAATATGACATACTTACCTGCTCCCAGCGTCCGGCTCCTTCTCCCGGACAGCTGTCTTCGGTGAAAATCTCGGCTTATACTCGAGTATATACAGTACTTAACAAAAAAGGTGTTGGAAGACCATTTCCGGTGACTAGCTCTTGAAGCTCATCAAGAGAATGCCAAGAGTATGCAAAGCAGTCATCAAAGCAAAAGGTGGCTACTTTGAAGAACCTAGAATATAAGACATAATTTCAGTTGTTGCACGCTTTTTTGTTAAGTATATAATTTCACATGTGTTAATTCATAGTTTTGATGCTTTCAGTGTGAATTTACAATTTTATTAGTCATGAAAATACAGAAACATCATTAAATGAGAAGGTGTGTCCAAACTTTTGGTCTTTACTGTAGTTAGTTCCCCTTCTTGCTCCCAGGTACATGCTCCTCTGATTACATGCAAGGAGCGCCATTTGACTTTTTGAATGAAAAATTGGCTCCACTCTTTAGCGGACACCATGTCGCGTTTGGAGAGCCCCCGTGTGCCTAAATATTGGAGCTCCCCCACAAGTGACCCCATTTTGGAAACTAGACGCCCCAAGGAACTTATTTAGATGCATAGTGAGCACTTTAAACCCTCAGGTGCTTCACAAATTGATCCATAAAAATGAAAAAGTACTTTTTTTTTCACAAAAAAATTCTTTTAGCCTCAATTTTTTCATTTTCACATGGGCAACAGGATAAAATGGATCCTAAAATTTGTTGGGCAATTTCTCCTGAGTACACCGATACCTTATATGTGGGGGTAAACCACTGTTTGGGCACATGGTAAGGCTCGGAAGGGAAGGAGCGCCATTTGACTTTTTGAATGAAAAATTATCTCCATCGTTAGCGGACACCATGTCGCGTTTGGAGAGCCCCTGTGTGCCTAAGCATTGGAGCTCCCCCACAAGTGACCGCATTTTGGAAACTGGACCCCCCCAAGGAACTTATCTAGATGCCTAGTGAGCACTTTAAACCCTCAGGTGCTTCACAAATTGATCCGTAAAAATGAAAAAGTACTTTTTTTTCACAAAAAATTTATTTTCGCCTCAATTTTTTCATTTTCACATGGGCAATAGGATAAAATGGATCCTAAAGTTTGTTGGGCAATTTCTCCCGAGTACGCCGATACCTCATATGTGAGGGTAAACCACTGTTTGGGCACACAGCAGGGCTCGGAAGGGAAGGCGCGCCATTTGACTTTTTGAATGGAAAATTAGCTCCAATTGTTAGCGGACACCATGTCGCGTTTGGAGAGCCCCTGTGTGCCTAAACATTGGAGCTCCCCCACAAGTGACCCCATTTTGGAAACTAGACCCCCAAAGAACTTATCTAGATGCATATTGAGCACTTTAAACCCCCAGGTGCTTCACAGAAGTTTATAACGCAGAGCCATGAAGATAAAAAATAATTTTTCTTCCCTCAAAAATTATTTTTTAGCCTGGCATTTCCTATTTTGCCAAGGGTAAAAGAAGAAATTGGACCCCAAATGTTGTTGTCCAGTTTGTCTTGAGTACGCTGATACCCCATATGTGGGGGTATACCACTGTTTGGGCACACAGCAGGACTCGGAAGGGAAGGCATGCCATTTGGCTTTTTAAATGGAAAATTAGTTCCAATCATTAGCGGACACCATGTCGCGTTTGGAGAGCCCCTGTGTGCCTAAACATTGCAGATCCCCCACAAATGACCCAATTTTGGAAACTAGACCCCCAAAGGAACTAATGTAGATATGTGGTGAGCACTTTGAACCCCCAAGTGTTTCACAGAAGTTTATAACGCAGAGCCATGAAAATAAAAAAAAAAATTTCTTTTCTCAAAAATGATTTTTTAGCCCGCAATTTTTTATTTTCCCAAGAGTAACAGGAGAAATTTGACCCCAAAAGTTGTTGTCCAGTTTCTCCTGAGTACGGTGATACCCCATATGTGGGGGTAAACTACTGTTTGGGCACATGCCGGGGCTCGGAAGTGAAGTAGTGATGTTTTGAAATGCAGACTTTGATGGAATGCTTTGCGGGCGTCACATTGCGTTTGCAGAGCCCCTGATGTGGCTAAACAGTAGAAACCCCCCATAAGTGACCCCATTTTGGAAACTAGACCCCGAAAGGAACTTATCTAGATGTGTGGTGAGCACTTTGAACCCCCAAGTGCTTCACAGAAGTTTATAACGCAGAGCCGTGAAAATAATAAATACGTTTTCTTTCCTCAAAAATAATTTTTTAGCCCAGAATTTTTTATTTTCCCAAGGGTTACAGGAGAAATTGGACCCCAAAAGTTGTTGTCCAGTTTCTCCTGAGTACGCCGATACCCCATGTGTGGGGGTAAACCACTGTTTGGGCACACGTCGGGGCTCAGAAGGGAAGTAGTGACTTTTGAAATGCAGACTTTGATGGAATGGTCTGCGGGCGTCACGTTGCGTTTGCAGAGCCCCAGGTGTGCCTAAACAGTAGAAACCCCCAAGTGACCCCATTTTGGAAACTAGACTCCCAAAGGAACTTATCTAGATATGTGGTGAGCACTTTGAACCCCCAAGTGCTTCACAGACGTTTACAACGCAGAGCCGTGAAAATAAAAAATCATTTTTCTTTCCTCAAAAATGATGTTTTAGCAAGCAATTTTTAATTTTCACAAGGGTAACTGGAGAAATTGGACCCCAATAATTGTTGCGCAGTTTGTCCTGAGTATGCTGGTACCCCATATGTGGGGGTAAACCACTTTTTGGGCACACGTCGGGGCTCGGAAGTGAGGGAGCACCATTTGACTTTTTGAATACAAGATTGGCTGGAATCAATGGTGGCGCCATGTTGCGTTTGGAGACCCCTGATGTGCCTAAACAGTGGAAACCCCTCAATTCTACCTCCAACACTAACCCCAACACACCCCTAACTCTAATCCCAACTGTAGCCATAACTCTAATCACAACCCTAACCACAACACACCCCTAACCCCAACACACCCCTAACCATAACCCTAACCCCAACCCTAATTCCAACCCTAACCCTAAGGCTATGTGCCCACGTTGCGGAGTCGTGTGAGATTTTTCAGCACCATTTTTGAAAAATCCGTGGGTAAAAGGCACTGCGTTTTACCTGCGGATTTACCGCGGATTTCCAGTATTTTTTGTGTGGATTTCACCTGCAGATTCCTATTGAGGAACAGGTGTAAAACGCTGCGGAATCTGCACAAAGAATTGACATGCTGCGAAAAATTCAACGCAGCATTTCCGCACGGTATTTTCCGCACCATGGGCACAGCAGATTTGGTTTTCCATAGGTTTACATGGTACTGTAAACCTGATGGAACACTGCTGCGAATCTGCAGCGGCCAATCCGCTGCGGATCCGCAGCCAAATCCGCACAGTGTGCACATAGCCTAATTCTAAAGGTATGTGCACACACTGCGGAGAACACTGCGGATCCGCAGCAGTTTCCCATGAGTTTACAGTTCAATATAAACCTATGGGAAACAAAAATCGCTGTACACTTCTTTCTGCGGATTCCGCAGCGGTTTTATAACTGCTCCAATAGTAAACTGCAGTTGTAAAACCGCAGCAAAATGTGCAGAAAAAACGCGGTAAATCCGCGATAAATCCGCAGCGATTTAGCACTGCGGATTTATCAAATCCGCTGCGGAAAAATCCGCAGAGGACCAGAATACGTGTGCACATACCGAAACCCTAACCTAGTTCTTACCCCAACCTTAGTGGAAGAAAAAAAAATTATTTATTTTATTATTGTCCCTACCTATGGGGGTGACAAAGGGGGGTCATTTAGCATTTTTTTATTTTGATCACTGTGATAAGTTTTATCACAGTGATCAAAATGCACTTGAAACGAATCTGCCGTCCGGCAGATTCGGCGGGCGCACTGCGCATGCGCCCGCCATTTTGGAAGATGGCGGCACCCATGGAAAAGATGGACGGACCCCGGGAGGCTCGGTAAGTATGATGGGGTGGTGGGGGAGCACGGGGGGGTGGATCGGAGCATGGGGGGGTGGATCGGAGCATGGGGGGTGGATTGGAGCACGGGGGGGTGGATTGGAGCACGGGGGGTGGATTGGAGTACCGGGGGGGGTGTGTGAATCGGAGTGCAGGGGGGTTGGATTGGAGCACGGGGGGGGATTGGAGCACAGGGGGAGCGGACAAGAGCACGGGGGGAGCGGACAGGAGGACGGAGGGGAGCGGAACTCTGTGTACAGGACAGATCGGTGGCTTGGGGGGCGATCGGTGGGGTGGGGTGGGGGCACATCAGTGTTTCCAGCCATGGCCGATGATATTGCAGCATCGGCCATGGCTGGATTGTAATATTTCACCAGTTTTAATAGGTGAAATATTACAAATCGCTCTGATTGGCAGTTTCACTTCAACAGCCAATCAGAGCGATCGTAGCCACGGGGGGGGTGAAGCCACCCCCCCTGGGCTGTACTACCACTCCCCCTGTCCCGGCAGATCAGGTGAAATTGGAGTTAACCCTTTCACCGGATCTGCAGGGACGCGATCTTTCCATGATGCCCCATAGGCGTCATGGGTCGGATTGGCACCGACTTTCATGATGCCTACGTGGCGTCATGGGTCGGGAAGGGGTTAACAAAAAGTGTGAAACAACTGAAAATATGTCTTATATTCTAGGTTCTTCAAAGTAGCCACCTTTTGCTTTGATGACTGCTTTGTACACTCTTGGCATTCTCTTGATGAGCTTCAAGAGGTAGTCACCGGAAATGGCCTTCCAACAATCTTGAAGGAGTTCCCAGAGAAGCTTAGCACTTGTTGGCCCTTTTGCCTTCATTCTGCGGTCCAGCTCACCCCAAACCATCTTGATTGGGTTCAGGTCTGGTGATTGTGGAGGTCAGGTCATCTGGCGTAGCACCCCATCACTCTCCTTCTTGGTCAAATAGCCCTTACACAGCCTGGAGGTGTGTTTGGGGTCATTGTCCTGTTGAAAAATAAATGATGGTCCAACTAAACACAACCCGGATGGAATAGCATGCCGCTGCAAGATGCTGTGGTAGCCATGCTGGTTCAGTATGCCTTCAATTTTGAATAAATCCCCAACAGTGTAACCAGCAAAGCACCCCCACACCATCACACCTCCTCCTCCTCCATGCTTCACAGTGGGAACCAGGCATGTAGGGTCCATCCGTTCACCTTTTCTGCGTCGCACAAAGACACGGTGGTTGGAACCAAAGATCTCAAATTTGGACTCATCAAACCAAAGCACAGATTTCCACTGGTCTAATGTCCATTCCATGTGTTCTTTAGCCCAAACAAGTCTCTTCTGCTTGTTGCCTGTCCTTAGCAGTGGTTTCGTAGCAGCTATTTTAACATGAAGGCCTGCTGCACAAAGTCTCTTAACAGTTGTTGTAGAGATGTGACTGCTTCTAAAACTCTGTGTGGCATTGATCTGGCCTCTAATCTGAGCTGTTGTTAACCTGCGATCTCTGAGGCTGCTGACTCGGATAAACGTATTCTCAGAAGCAGAGGTGACTCTTGGTCTTCCTTTCCTTGGGTAGTCCTCATGTGAGCCAGTTTCTTTGTAGCGCTTGATGGTTTTTGCAACGGCACTTGGGGACACTTTCAAAGTTTTCCCAATTTTTCGGACTGTCTGACCTTCATTTCTTAAAGTAATGATGACCACTCATTTTTCTTTACTTAGCTGCTTTTTCTTGCCATAATACAAATTCTAACGGTCTATTCAGTAGGACTATCAGCTGTGTATCCACGAGACTTCTGCTCAACACAACTGATGGTCCCAACCCCATTTATAAGGCAAGAAATCCCACTTACGATTTCCGGTGACTACCTCTTGAAGCTCATCAAGAGAATGCCAAGAATGTGCAAAGCAGTCATCAAAGCAAAAGGTGGCTACTTTGAAGAATCTAGAATATAAGACATATTTTCAGTTGTTTCACACTTTTTTGTTAAGTATATAATTCCACATGTGTTAATTCATAGTTTTGATGCCTTCAGTGCGAATTTACAATTTTCATAGTCATGAAAATACAGAAAAATCTTTAAATGAGAAGGTGTGTCCAAACTTTTGGTCTGTACTGTAATTATTTCCATTTTTTCCACCAGGAGTAGGGTTGGGCTAAAGTGAGTTGGACTAAAGTAAGCTGGGCTAAAGTGAGTTGGGCTAAAGTTAGAGTTAGGGTTGGCTAAAGTGAGTTGGGCTAAAGTTAGGGTTAGGGTTGGGCTAAAGGGATTTGGGCTAAAGTTAGGGTTAGGGTAAAGGTACCGTCACACTAAACAATATCGCTAGCGATCCGTGACATTGCAGCGTCCTGGCTAGCGATATCGTTCAGTTTGACACGCAGCAGCGATCAGAATCCTGCTGTGATGTCGTTGGTCGCTGCAGAAAGTCCAGCACTTTATTTCGTCGCTGGACTCCCTGCAGACATCGCTGAATCGGCGTGTGTGACGCCGATTCAGCGATGCCTTCGCTGGTAACCAGGGTAAACATCGGGTTACTAAGCGCAGGGCCGCGCTTACTAACCCGATGTTTACCCTGGTTACCAGCGTAAAAGTAAAAAAAACCAAACACTACATACTTACATTCCGGTGTCTGTCCTCGGCGCTCTGCTTCTCTGCCCTGTGTAAGCATAGCGGCCGGAAAACAGAGCGGTGACGTCACCGCTGTGCTTTCCGGCCGCTGTGCTTACACAGGACAGAGAAGCAGATCGCAGAGGGACAGACAGCGGAAGGTAAGTATGTAGTGTTTGTTTTTTTTTTACTTTTACGCTGGTAACCAGGGTAAACATCGGGTTACTAAGCGCGGCCCTGCGCTTAGTAACCCGATGTTTATCCTGGTTACCGGCATAGTTGGTCGCTGGAGAGCTGTCTGTGTGACAGCTCTCCAGCGACCAAACAGCGACGCTGCAGCAATCCGGATCGTTGCCGGTATCGCTGCAGCGTCGCTTAGTGTGACGGTACCTTTAGGTTTGGGTTAAAGTTAGGGTTAGGGTTGGGCTAAAGTGAGTTGGGCCAAAGTTAGGGTTAAGGCCAGTGTTAGGGTTAGGGCTAGGGTTAGGATTAGGGTCAAGGGTTTGTTGGGGTTAGATTTGTGGTTAGGGTTGGGATTGGGGTTATGGGTGTGTTGGGGTTAGGGTTGGAGTTAGAATTGAGGGGTTTCCACTGTTTAGGTACACAGGGGGTCTCCAATCGTGACATGGCGCCTCCATTGATTCCAGACAATTTTGCGTTCAAAAAGTCAAACGATGCTTCCTCCCATCTGAGCCCTGCCATGCTCCCAAACAGTGGCTTTTTCCTACATATGAGACATCGGCGTACTCAGAAGAAATTGCACAACAAAGTTTGTTGTCAATTTTCTCCCGATATCCATTGTGAAAATATAAAAAATTGATTCCAAAGTAAATTTTTTGTGAAAAAAGTAAAATGTTTTTCCTTTTTCCTTCCACATTGCTTTAGTTCTTGTGAAGCACCTGAAAGGTTAATAAACTTTTTGAATGTGGTTTTGCGCAGCTTGAGGGGTACAGTTTTTAGAATGGTGTCACTTTTGGGTATTTTCCGCTATATTGACCCCCCAAAGTCACTTCAAATGTGAGGTGGTCCCCAAAAAAATGGTTTTGTAAATTTTGTGGGAAAAATGAGAAATTGCTGGTCAATTTTTAACCCTTATAACTTACTAGCAAAAAAAAAATTGTTTCCAAAATTGTGCTAATGTAAAGTAGACATGTGGGAAACGTTATTTATTAAGTATTTTGTGTGACACCACTCTCTGATTTAAGGGCAAAAAAAAAAATTCAAACACATTTAAGTTGTCCACTGGGAGAATCCTCTTGGAATAACAAATCAATTAACAATGGGTTCTATGCATCTTTTTGTGTTTTATCTCTATTCATCTATCACGTTACATTCTATGCTTTCATATTTAGCATGACAATATTTTGCTTCATTCTATTTTTTTATCTCTATTTTTAGTATATGGGATTTCTTTGTTTGTCTTTTTTCACTAGCTCATGTCAGTGATTGTAGTCCAGGACCTCGGTATTATGTGGAACCATGCCTAACACGTTTTGGCCGGAGTGCTGGACCTGCATACTCCATACAGGCTCGAGGCAAATCAGCAGGTAAGAGTTAACAATATGAGGATAGCAAACACAAGAGTTGTTCCAGTGCCATCCATAGCAGGAGCTGGCTGTAATACTCAGAAAAGCTCCTGCTGCTTGTGCTTGGACTGAAGAGAGCTCAAATCCCAGCACTTTAACCACTCAGATCAGATACTGCTGTAGTCCAAGTGACATATAAGAAGTTTGATAGTCCTTCTGTCAGCCCATCGGCACCCCCGCAGTGTGATTGCGTAGTGCCAATGTTTGCTATGGCAGCGATGGCCTTTGTGTCTGCTATATACCAAATACCACCAGATCTCACTCGAGTCGGAGTCTGTGATAAACCCGCACCTCCCCACCCTGCCTAACGTCACTATTACAAGGATCAATAGTGCAGTCTCCCTACTTGCACCAATGTGACGTTCTGCACTACCTGGGGATACGGTCACAGACAAGGTCAGCTTGGTACAGTTTTACACAGACACCCTCTGTCCACACAGGCCCAGGGAGGCAGGGTGAGTGAGAGGATGTGGCCCACACAGTCACAGACATGGCACCACACTCGCCTACAACCCTGACAGGCTGAAATGCCCCTTTCACTCGCACCAGTGAAAGAGACCATTGCCAGCCTGGTAGGACCATCACCAGTTCCTTGTTAGATATAAGCACAGTCCATTAACGAGTTATAGAAACCTGCCCCGGTAAGATGGAAAGTTAAACCGAGAATACGGACGTGAGGATTCATGGATGGAGATGAAAGAGCAGCCCTTGATTAAATTATATATTTAATCATCTTAAGGGCACACTAGACAAACCACTATGTGCACAATGGTTATACATATACAATGGCCAGATATGCAAATACGGTCGAAGTACAAAAGATATGAGCAAATGGATCATGTCTCTTACCAGTTTGATGCTCGTCCGTGTGTGCTTGACCACAGGGGCATGAACTGCTAGCTGGTTTCTAGTTCCTTCACAGCACGTTACTCGACATGTTCCACACTTTTGAAGTAAACAGCACGTTGAACACAGAGAGAGACCACATGACCACATGTATAAGTATATAAGGGGACAATACAAATATCTCGCTGAGGATTTGTTTATACCAAGGAAGGTGACGGGCACAAGGGGGCATTCTTTGCGTCTGGAGGAGAGAAGGTTTTTCCACCAACATAGAAGAGGATTCTTTACTGTTAGGGCAGTGAGAATCTGGAATTGCTTGCCTGAGGAGGTGGTGATGGCGAACTCAGTCGAGGGGTTCAAGAGAGGCCTGGATGTCTTCCTGGAGCAGAACAATATTGTATCCTACAATTATTAGGTTCTGTAGAAGGACGTAAATCTGGGGATTTATTATGATGGAATACAGGCTGAACTGGATGGACAAATGTCTTTTTTCGGCCTTACTAACTATGTTACTATGTTACTATGACCTTACACTAGCCTTTATTCCCTTTGGGTCACTCCCCTCCTGCTCTCTGGGCTGAACCTAAATCCCCTCCACTTTGCCACGAGCAGCTAAAAACTTCAAAACCTAAGATGGGTTAACTCCTTATTGGACTGTCCTAGAGAGGCGGTTTTGATGTAATCTGGCCGGTTCCCTGCTACACATTGAGATCAAACACAGCTTTTCCACCTGGCTCTTGCCATTAATTCTACGTATAATCCCACCCTAGGGTGCTAGAATAGATCGAAACCCTGGAAGGCGTTTGGACCGTTCCAGAGATCTCGAAAATGTAACCGGTGTGTGACTACGATGTACTATAAGTCCATATTCTTCTTATGAAATCATAGCTGACTCAACAAAGCGGTTAGACCACATGGTATTACCATTGGGTTTTTCTGTAGGACCTTGTATCCTAGCTGCTGTTGGGGGTTGGAATTTGTTCTCTGAATCTGAGAAGGCTTGGCCTCCATGCTGAGCCAGGTTTCCTGTTACAGCTGCACAAAAGAAGAAGGTTTTATAATCCCAAGCCAAATATTATACAAATGATTGACATGAAATTATACCTCCAATATTCTTCACAGGGTTTAATAGGCTACCTGCCAGTTTAGGTAATGCTCTGCACATTAATAGTGCAGTGTATTATCAATGCAATCATAGTACTAGTAAATATTATACTAGTAAGGACTAGTAAGTATTGTAAAAATAGATAAATAAAAAAAATGTTTTTTTAAGTGTACTTTAAAGAAGCCTAATATCTGTAGTGACACTGACAGTGTCACTGTGGAAAGCCTAGATGGCGCAAGCTTGGGTCCGGGACCAAGGGATGGAAGTGTAAGGAGCACGGTTCACGTAGTGAGCACAGGAACAGATACTAAGGCACGCAGTAAGCACAGGACCTGAGACAGGACAGTCATGTGACTGCAGAGGGGCAGAGCTACCGCACGAGAGGACGGGGAGATGGCTGAGAGCGCGGAGCACAGAACAGAGAACAACGACGTAGTCAGTAGGGAGCCAAGGGTCAAAAGCCAGATGAGAGCAAGGTACCAGACACAAAACCAAAGAGTAAATCGAGACAAGAAAGGGGGTCAGAGAACCAGGAAGGACAGAACAGTACCGAGTAGAAAACAGAGGCAGGAGTCAGGGGACAGTCCTGGGTCATACACAGCAAAGCACACACACTGAGGCACAGCTATTACATAGAATAACCTAGGTCAGCAACCACAAGCCGAGTAAACAGAAGTATCACCGACACCTGACCCATGAACCAGCAGCATTAAATAGCTGCCCCAGAACCAGAGAGAGGCTAGTTAACCCTGCCCTGACCAGAACGGAGGCTGAGTAATCCCTTCCAGAGTCATGACAATATCCCAGTTTTGACCTCTTACTGACATTGTGCGTATGTACCTCAAATCCCAATTTTAACCCCTTACTATTATTGGATGCCCAATATTGTTTGGCCCAATCTGTGTGTGAAGAGGGCTCAGAAGCTGAGCCTGTATCTGTTTAATACCTGACCATGATATTCCAGTCCATGCTTCCTTCCACTAGGTCTGCTGCCCTCTGTTGTGGTCCACGTCTGGTTTTGCAAGTTGCCTAGCATTAATCAATGACATCGCCTCACTAGGCCTTTTTAAGGCTCACTGACACACCAACTTGTGTCTTCAGATTGTGTTTCAATACTTTTTGTTTGGTTTTCTCCACTTCATGTGCACAATATGCTAACCTGCCTCTTTCCTTGCTGACTACATTACATGTGTCCAGCGGCTCCTAAGACTCTTGAGTGTACCATGTCCTTGCCCCCTTCGTTTCATCCTACCAACTGCTGTGACACCCGGGACTATGTACCCACTGAACTTGGGACTTAGCTGGTCCACTTCACAAAGTGAGTCTAACAGAATCTGAAGACCATGGATCCCAAAGGTGCAACAGCAATGACACCTTTGCCGTGGGATATGGATAATCTGCTGGGACCGGTAATGCAACTCACTACAAGTCAACAGAAGCTTGTCCAGGGTATACAGGATCTCACTGAGGACACAATGTCACAGATGTCTGAAAGCCCTCTACAAGCTCCTCAATACCTGATACAACCCAATACGTACCTGCAACACTCTGCTTGGGAAACATCTCCACATTTGCACACTCTTGCATATTTTGATAGAGACATTAAAGAGAACCTGTCACCAGAAAAAATGCTATTAACATTCAGATATGGTGTTAATCTGCAGGTTAATAGCGTTATTATGATCCCCGGCGCCTGCACGTAGCCTAACGTTTAAGAGAGAAGATTAACTTTATTCTCCCCAGCAGCATTCCCCTTTCAGTCATGGGGGAGCGGCGCTGGTGCTGGTTCAGTCAGCGCTCTGTGTATACAGAGCACCGACTGGCTGGTGATAGAAAATACAAGGGAATCTATGCCGGATTTTTTAAAATGTATTTATTTATAGTGCAGGCGGTTGGTGATGAATACTCATATCAGTCGCCACCTGCTCTCACTGATATTAGCGGCAGCAGGTGTAGGCTGATGGGTTATAGTCTCATCAGCCGCCACATGCTCTCATTGTTATCATTTGAATATAACTCTCATCATTCTCCCTTGCTCACGCTGAGCACCTGGTGCCGGGGAACAGCGCTTACTGTACCGCTGCTTCTCAGGCGCCAGTACGTGTCACACATATGACTTCCCAGTGTGTCATCCACATGCACATGTGCGTCTCGGGACGTTTTGCAGCCTGTGCTGCCTGTAACAAATGGACAAGTTAGCCTGTTTTGCCCACAGTCACACAGTCCTTGGAAACACACTGGCATGTGCACAGACCCATTCACTTGACTGTGTCTCCGGTACATGTGAAAACTGTCACCACACGTATCGGAGACACGGACGTGTGAAAGAGCCCTTGGGCAAAGCAATTCTCTCATCTTTAGAGATGAACAAAAAAAAATATTTTTGTGCAAAAGTAACAAAACATAAAAAAAAATGTAAATTTGGTAATTATTGTGATTGCACTGTCCCACGGAACAAAGGTGTTTAACCCCTTAGGCTGGAGTCACACTCAGCGTAAGACAATACGGTCTGTATATTACGGCCGTAATACGCTGAAAAGTCCCCAAAATAGTGGTCCGTAGCTCCTTCGTAGGCAGGGTGTGTCAGCGTATTTTGCGCATGGCATCCTCCGTATGTAATCCGTATGGCATCCGTACTGCGTGTTTTTCTCGCAGGCTTGCAAAACCAACATATGGCTATACAAGGGATCCATGTGTAAAAAAAAAAACAACAACATATATACTGTCTATATATATATATATACAGTGGGGCAAAAAAGTATTTAGTCAGTCAGCAATAGTGCAAGTTCCACCACTTAAAAAGATGAGAGGCGTCTGTAATTTACATCATAGGTAGACCTCAACTATGGGAGACAAACTGAGAAAAAAAATCCAGAAAATCACATTGTCTGTTTTTTTAATATTTTATTTGCATATTATGGTGGAAAATAAGTATTTGGTCAGAAACAAACAATCAAGATTTCTGGCTCTCACAGACCTGTAACTTCTTCTTTAAGAGTCTCCTCTTTCCTCCACTCATTACCTGTACTAATGGCACCTGATTAAACTTGTTATCAGTATAAAAAGACACCTGTGCACACCCTCAAACAGTCTGACTCCAAACTCCACTATGGTGAAGACCAAAGAGCTGTCAAAGGACACCAGAAACAAAATTGTAGCCCTGCACCAGGCTGGGAAGACTGAATCTGCAATAGCCAACCAGCTTGGAGTGAAGAAATCAACAGTGGGAGCAATAATTAGAAAATGGAAGACATACAAGACCACTGATAATCTCCCTCGATCTGGGGCTCCACGCAAAATCCCACCCCGTGGGGTCAGAATGATCACAAGAACGGTGAGCAATAATCCCAGAACCACGCGGGGGGACCTAGTGAATGAACTGCAGAGAGCTGGGACCAATGTAACAAGGCCTACCATAAGTAACACACTACGCCACCATGGACTCAGATCCTGCAGTGCCAGACGTGTCCCACTGCTTAAGCCAGTACATGTCCGGGCCCGTCTGAAGTTTGCTAAAGAGCATTTGGATGATCCAGAGGAGTTTTGGGAGAATGTCCTATGGTCTGATGAAACCAAACTGGAACTGTTTGGTAGAAACACAACTTGTCGTGTTTGGAGGAAAAAGAATACTGAGTTGCATCCATCAAACACCATACCTACTGTAAAGCATGGTGGTGGAAACATCATGCTTTGGGGCTGTTTCTCTGCAAAGGGGCCAGGACGACTGATCCGGGTACATGAAAGAATGAATGGGGCCATGTATCGTGAGATTTTGAGTGCAAACCTCCTTCCATCAGCAAGGGCATTGAAGATGAAACGTGGCTGGGTCTTTCAACATGACAATGATCCAAAGCACACCGCCAGGGCAACGAAGGAGTGGCTTCGTAAGAAGCATTTCAAGGTCCTGGAGTGGCCTAGCCAGTCTCCAGATCTCAACCCTATAGAAAACCTTTGGAGGGAGTTGAAAGTCCGTGTTGCCAAGCGAAAAGCCAAAAACATCACTGCTCTAGAGGAGATCTGCATGGAGGAATGGGCCAACATACCAACAACAGTGTGTGGCAACCTTGTGAAGACTTACAGAAAACGTTTGACCTCTGTCATTGCCAACAAAGGATATATTACAAAGTATTGAGATGAAATTTTGTTTCTGACCAAATACTTATTTTCCACCATAATATGCAAATAAAATATTAAAAAAACAGACAATGTGATTTTCTGGATTTTTTTTTCTCAGTTTGTCTCCCATAGTTGAGGTCTACCTATGATGTAAATTACAGACACCTCTCATCTTTTTAAGTGGTGGAACTTGCACTATTGCTGACTGACTAAATACTTTTTTGCCCCACTGTATATGTCAGTAGACACATATATGTATATATATTATTACTTCATACAGTGCTAGATAGCTTTAAAGCCGGTAATTCAATTACCGGCTTTTGCTATCTCCTTCCTAAACCCGACATGATATGAGACATGGTTAAATACAGTAAACATTTCATATCACCATTTTTTTTGCATATTCCACACTACTAATGTTAGTAGTGTGTATATGCAAAATTTGGCCGTTCTAGCTATTAAATTAAAGGGTTAAATGGCGTAAAAAATTGGCGTGGGCTCCCGCGCAATTTTCTCCGCTAGAGTAGTAAAGCCAGTGACTGAGGGCAGATATTAATAGCCTGGAGAGGGTCCATGGTTATTGGCCCCCCCCCCGGCTAAAAACATCTGCCCCCAGCCACCCCAGAAAAGGCACATCTGGAAGATGCGCCTATTCTGGCACTTGGCCACTCTCTTCCTATTCCCGTGTAGCGGTGGGATATGGGGTAATGAAGGGTTAATGCCACCTTGCTATTGTAAGGTGACATTAAGCCAAATTAATAATGGAGAGGCGTCAGTTATGACACCTATCCATTATTAATGCAATAGTAGTAAAGGGTTAAAAAAAAACCAAACACATTATTAAAAAGTATTTTAATGAAAAAATCACAAAGGTTGTTGTAATATTTTATTCTACGCTCAATCCACTCACTGAAGACCCTCGATCTGTAACAAAAAAAAAAAAAAAAAACAACAATATACATACCTTCCGAAGATCTGTAAAGTCCCACGATGTAAATCCATCTGAAGGGGTTAAAATATTTTGCAGGAAGGAGCTCTGCTAATGCAGCGCTGCTCCTTGCTGCAAAACCCCGGAGAATGAAGGTAAAGTAGGTCAATGACCTATATTTACCTTCATTTGCGGTGAGGCGCCCTCTGCTGGTTGTGAAAAAAAAGGAATTGACTGGTGAGCTTGGGAACTCAAAAAGGCCTGGGCGTCCACGGATGACAACAGTGGTGGATGATCGCCGCATACTTAATTTGGTGAAGAAGAACCCGTTCACAACATCAACTGAAGTCCAGAACACTCTCAGTGAAGTAGGTGTATCTGTCTCTAAGTCAACAGTAAAGAGAAGACTCCATGACAGTAAATACAAAGGGTTCACATCTAGATGCAAACCATTCATCAATACCAAAAATAGACAGGCCAGAGTTAAATTTGCAGAAAAACACCTCAAGAAGCCAGCTCAGTTCTGGAAAAGTATTCTATGGACAGATGAGACAAAGATCAACCTGTACCAGAATGATGGGAAGAAAAAAGTTTGGAGAAGAAAGGGAACGGCACATGATCCAAGGCACACCACATCCTCTGTAAAACATGGTGGAGGCAACGTGATGGCATGGGCATGCATGGCTTTCAATGGCACTGGGTCACTTGTGTTTATTGATGACATAAGAGCAGACAAGAGTAGCCGGATGAATTCTGAAGTGTACCGGGATATACTTTCAGCCCAGATTCAGCCAAATGCTGCAAAGTCGATTGGACGGCGCTTCATAGTACAGATGGACAATGACCCCAAGCATACAGCCGAAGCTACCCAGGAGTTCATGAGTGCCAAAAAGTGGAACATTCTGCAATGGCCAAGTCAATCTCCAGATCTAAACCCAATTGAGCATGCATTTCACTTGCTCAAATCCAGACTTAAGACGGAAAGACCCACAAACAAGCAAGACCTGAAGGCTGCGGCTGTAAAGGCCTGGCAAAGCATTAAGAAGGAGGAAACCCAGCGTTTGCTGATGTCCATGGGTTCCAGACTTAAGGCAGTGATTGCCTCCAAAGGATTTGCAACAAAATATTGAAAATAAAAATATTTTGTTTGGGTTATGTTTATTTGTCCAATTACTTTTGACCTCCTAAAATGTGGAGTGTTTGTAAAGAAATGTGTACAATTCCTACATTTTCTATCAGATATTTTTGTTCAACCCTTCAAATTAAACGTTACAATCTGCACTTGAATTCTGTTGTAGAGGTTTCATTTCAAATCCAATGTGGTGGCATGCAGAGCCCAACTTGCGAAAATTGTGTCACTGTCCAAATATTTCTGGCCCTAACTGTATATATATATACCTATTCTATGTGTACACATTTATTCTACCTATTCTACTGTAAGCTGTCAGTGTGATTTTACTGTACACCCCACTGAATTGCCGGCTTTTCTCTCTAACACCGCTGCGTATTTCTCGCAAGTCACACTGCTGGTCCGTGTGTAATCCGTATTTTTCTGGCTTCCATAGACTTTCATTGGCTTTTTTTTGCGCAATACGGTGACAAACGCAGCATGCTGCTATTTTCTACGGCCGTAGAAAGCCGTATAATACTGATCAGTAAAATATGGCAGATAGGAGCAGGGGCATAGAGAATAATTGGGACGTTTGTTAGGCGTGTTTTATGGACGTATTTTCTGCACTCATACGTCCGTAAAACTCGCTAGTGTGACTCAAGCCTTAGTGACAGAGCCAATTTGGTACTTAATGACTGAGCCAATTTTTGCAATTCTGACCACTGTCAATTTATGAGGTTATAACTCTGGAACGCTTCAACGGATCCCGCTGATTCTGAGAATGTTTTTTCATCACATATTGTACTTCATGTTAATGGTAACATTTCTTCGATATTACTTGCGATTATTTATGAAAAAAACGGAAATATGGCGACAATTTTAAAAATTTTGCAATTTTCAAACTTTGTATTTTTATGCCCTTAAATCAGAGAGATAGGTCATGAAAAATAGTTAATAAATAACATTTCCCACATGTCTACTTTACATCAGCACAATTTTGGAAACAAAATTTTTTTTTGTTAGGGAGTTATAAGGATTAAAAGTTGACCAGCAATTTCTCATTTTTACAACACCATTTTTTTTTAGGGACCACATCACATTTGAAGTCATTGAGAGGGGTCTATATGATAGAAAATAATGAAGTGTGACATCATTCTAAAAACTACACCCCTCAAGGTTCTCAAAACCACATTCAAGAAGTTTATTAACTCTTTACGTGCTTCACAGGAACTGAAACAATGTGGAAGGAAAAAATGAACATTTAACTTTTTTTTGCAAACATTTTAATTCAGAACCATTTTTTTTATTTTCACAAGTGTAAAAACAGAAATGTAACCATAAATTTTGTTATGCAATTTCTCCTGAATATGCCAATACCCCATATGTTGGGGTAAACCACTGTTTAGGTGCACCGCAGAACTTGGAAGTGAAGGAGCGCCGTTTGACTTTTTCAATACAGAATTGGCTGGAATTGAGATCGGACGCCATGTCACGTTTAGAGAGCCCCTGATGTGCCTAAACAGTGGAAACCCCCCAAAAGTGACTCCATTTTGGAAACTAGACCCCCCCATGGAACTTATCTAGATGTGTGGTGAGAACTTTGAATGCCCAAGTGCTTCACAGAAGTTTAGAATGCAGAGTCGTGAAAATAAAAAATATTTTTTTTTCCACAAAAAATATTTTTTAGCCCCCAAGTTTTTATTTTCACAAGGGTAACAAGAGAAATCGGACCCCAACAGTTGTTGTCCAATTTGTCCCGAGTGCACTGATGTGCCGTATGTGGGGGTAAACCACTGTTTGGGTGCACGGCAGAGCTCAGAAGGGAGGGAGCACCATTTGACTTTTTGAGCGCAAAATTGGCTGTCGTGTTTGGAGACCCCCTGATGTACCTAAACAGTGTAAACCCCCCAATTCTAGCTCCAACCCTAACCACAACACACCCCTAACCCTAATCCCAACCCGATCCATAATCTTAATCACTAACCCTAACGATAATCACAACCCTTACCCCAAAACAACCCTAATGTCAACCCTAACCATAACCCTAATCAAAACCCTAAATCCAACACACCCCTAATCCTAATCTCAACCCTAACCTCAAACCTGACCCTAATTCCAATACACCCCTAATCACAACCCTAACCTTAACCCTAATCCCAAACCTAACCTTAATCCCAAGCGTAACCCTAATGCCAACCCTAATCCAAACCCTAACCCTAATCCCAACTCTAACCCTAACTTTAGCCCCAACCCTAGCCCTAACTTTAGCCCCAACGCTAACCCTAGCCCTAAGGCTACTTTCACACTTGCGTCGTTTGGCATCCATCGCAATCCGTCGTTTTGGACAAAAAACTGATCCTGCAAATGTGCCCGCAGGATGCGTTTTTTGCCCATAGACTTGTATTGCCGACGGATCGTGACGGATGGCCACACGTCGCGTCCGTCGTGCACTGGATCAGTTGTGTTTTGGTGGACCGTCGGCACAAAAAAGTTCAATGTAACGTTTTTTTGTACGTCGCTTCCACCATTTCTGACCGCACATGCGTGGCCATAACTCCGCCCACTCCTCTCCAGGACATAGATTGGGCAGTGGATGCGTTGAAAAACTACATCCGCTGCCCACGTTGTGCACAATTTTCACAACGTGCGTCGGTATGTCGGGCCGACGCATTGCGATGGCCCCGTACCGACATAAGTGTGAAAGAAGCCTAACCCTAAATTTAGCCCCAACCCTAACCCTAAATTTAGCCCCAACCCTAACCCTAAATTTAGCCCCAACCTTAACCCTAAATTTAGCCCCAACCCTAACCCCAGCCCTAACCCTAGCCCTAACCCTAACTCTAACCCAAGCCCTAACCCTAGCCATAACCCTAACCCTAGCCCTAACCCTAGCCCTAACCCTAACCCTAGCCCTAACCCTAGCACTAACCCTAACCCTAATTTTAGCCCCAACTGCTCTTCTCCTGCCGGCCGGCAGATGGCGACAGATGGCGGGCGCACTGCGCATGCGCCCGCCATTTTCTTTTGCCAAGAAGATGCCGGCGGCCAGAAGGAGCAGCAGGAGGACCCAGGGACACTGGTGAGTATAATAGGGTCCCCGAATCCCCCTGTTGTGAATTCTGTGGTCAAGCTCCCTCCTGTGGTCATGAGTGGTACTTCGGCTGGTTCTGTCTATGAGCTTCCTCTGGTGGATGTGAGTGGGGCTGTGGCTTCTGAGTTTCCTTCCTCAGGTGATGAGGTTAAGTCGTTAGGTGCTGCTCTATTTAACTCCACCTAGTTCTTTGTTCCTGGCCTCCAGTCAATGTTCCAGTATTGGTCTTGCTCTCTCCTGGATCGTTCTTGTGGCCTGTCTGCCCTGCATAAGCTAAGTTCTGCTTGTGTTACTTTTGTTTGCTATATTTTCTGTCCAGCTTGCTATATTGGTTTTTCTTGCTTGCTGGAAGCTCTGAGACGCAGAGGGAGCACCTCCGTACCGTTAGTCGGTGCGGAGGGTCTTTTTGCGCCCTCTGCGTGGTTGTTTGTAGGTTTTTGTGCTGACCGCAAAGCTATCTTTCCTATTCTCGGTCTATTCAGTAAGTCGGGCCTCACTTTGCTAAAACCTATTTCATCTCTGTGTTTGTATTTTCATCTTTACTCACAGTTATTATATGTGGGGGGCTGCCTTTTTCTTTGGGGAATTTCTCTGAGGCAAGGTAGGCTTATTTTTCTATCTTCAGGGCTAGCTAGTTTCTCAGGCTGTGCCCGAGGTGCCTAGGTCTGGTCAGGAGCGCTCCACGGCTACCTCTAGTGTGGTATGATAGGATTAGGGATTGCGTTCAGCAGAGTTCCCATGTCTCAGAGCTCGTCCTATGTTATTAGTAACTATCAGGTCACTTTGTGTGCTTTTAACCACTAGGTCCATTGTGGTTCTGAATCACCAGTTCATAACATCCCCCTATTTCTCTGTCCTCTGATCACATCAGAGGACAGAAAATTACACTGTGCTTTTTTTTTTTTTGCGGTCGCTGTGTTATGATCCGGTGACCTTGGAGCAGCATGAAAACTTTCACTGGAGTAGGTGGTAACTATACTGACCGCATATCATGATCTTAACACCGCAACTAGAAGTAGCCGTGGGGTGTACCTAACAAATCCTAGACACCTCGTCACAGCCAGAGGACTAAATACCCCTATAGATGGAAATAGGAATACTACCTTGCCTCAGAGCAGAACCCCAAAGGATAGGCAGCCCCCCACAAATATTGGCTGTGAGTAGGAGAGGAAAGACAAACACAGGCAGAAAACAGGATTAAGCACAAGAGGCCACTCTAGCTAAAATAGGAAAGGATAGGACAGAGTTCTGTGCGGTCAGTATTAACACCCTTCCAAAAATATCCACAGCAGATTATACAAAAAATTCCTCCTTCTGACTAAAGACGTGGAACGTATATCTGCAACTTCAGAGACTCCTACACACAGAGCAGGAATACAATCAAAAAACAAGCACACAGCTTGTGTGCCATAGAAAAAGAAACAGACACTTATCTTTGCTGAATTGGCAGCTAAGCAGGAGAAGCCAGACAGAGATCCAACACTTCCCAAGAAACATTGACAACTGGCAAGGACTAATGAGTCCTGCAAACCTAAATACCCCAGTCAGAATTGCAATCAGCAGATACACCTGTCCAAGACTGCAGCCCAGGGACAACTGCATTACCACCTACAACCACCGGAGGGAGCCCAAAAGCAGAATTCACAACAGTACCCCCCCCTTGAGGAGGGGTCACCGAACCCTCACCAGAGCCCCCAGGCCGATCAGGATGAGCCAGATGAAAGGCACGAACCAAATCAGCGGCATGGACATCAGAGGCAAAAACCCAAGAATTATCCTCCTGGCCATAACCCTTCCATTTGACAAGGTACTGAAGCTTCCGCCTCGAAAAACGGGAGTCCAAAATCTTCTCAACAACATATTCCAACTCCCCATCAACCAACACAGGGGCCGGAGGATCAACAGAAGGAACAACGGGCTCCACATATTTCCGCAATAAAGATCTATGGAAGACATTATGGATCGCAAAAGAGGTCGGAAGCGCCAGTCGAAAAGACACCGGATTAATAATCTCAGAAATCCTATAAGGACCAATAAACCGAGGCTTAAACTTAGGAGAAGAAACCTTCATAGGAACAAGACGGGAAGACAACCAGACCAGATCCCCAACCCGAAGCCAGGAACCAACACACCGACGACGGTTAGCAAAACGTTGAGCCTCCTCCTGAGACAACACCAAATTGTCCACCACATGAGCCCAAATCTGCTGCAACCTGTCAACCACAGAATCCACACCAGGACAGTCAGAAGGCTCAACCTGCCCAGAAGAAAACCGAGGATGAAAACCAAAATTACAAAAGAAAGGCGAAACCAAAGTAGCCGATGTAGGGATTCGGACAGAAATCCGAGAGTGGACCCTCTGGGTCGTGACTCTAGAGCCCCCGGGGTCGAGCGGACCAGATGGAATCACCCCCTATACAGGGAGTGTTAGGAGCAGGACCTCGGAGGATTGGAGACACAACAGCTAGAGCCAAAGGGGCGACCCAAGATATAGAAGGAGACCACAGAGCTATTAGAATGGCGGGGAATATTAGGAAAACAAGACTTAACTGATAATGACAGGAACACGGAACTTGGCAGGACACAGCGGGAACACGGAACTTGGCAGGACACAGCAGGAACACGGAACTTGGCAGGACACAGCAGGAACACGGAACTTGGCAGGACACAGCAGGAACACGGAACTTGGCAGGACACAGCAGGAACACGGAACTTGGCAGGACACAGCAGGAACACGGACTTTGGCAGGACACAGCAGGAACACGGAACTTTGGCAGGACACAGCAGGAACACGGAACTTTGGCAGGACACAGCAGGAACACGGACTTTGGCAGGACACAGCAGGAACACTGAGACAAAGCAAGAACTAAGCTGGGAAAAGACACAGATACAGGGGAGCCTAGGGCATAGGAACACTGACGGAAGACAGTGCACCTACAAAGCAAAGGCGTCTTACCTAGGAAGACGCCGAGAAGAAATAGCCGATGGGCGCCGCCATGTTGGGGCGGAGCTGTCGGGTCGCGACCTCCCAGAGGGCTCAGCACCGGAGGAGACGCTACCGCGCATGCGCAAAGACGCTGAACGCCGAGAGCCAGTGAAAGAAGATGCAGAGCGGCGAGGGACAGGATCGTGAGTGCGCCGCGGGATGGAAGAAGATGGGTAAGTATGTGCGGGCGTGACAGTACCCCCCTCCTTAGTCCCCCTCTTTTTAAGGTTAGAAAGGAATCTTTTCATGATAAGGGGAGCATTGATGTTCTCTCGGGGCTCCCAGGACCTCTCCTCAGGACCAAATCCCTCCCAATCAATCAAAAAATAGGTTTTACCCCTAACTACCTTTTTAGCAAGAATATCTTTAACATTAAAGATTCCATCAGAAGTACAGGACTGAGGAGAGAGAGAGGTAGCGGAGTGAAAACGATTAAACACTGCGGGCTTGAGAAGAGACACATGGAAGGCATTGGGAATGCGTAAAGAGGCAGGTAGCTTCAATTTATAAGAGACATCATTAATGTGACCCAAGATAGGAAAAGGACCAATATAGCGAGGACCCAGTTTGTAAGAGGGAATTTTAAGCTTGATATAGCGAGAGGAGAGCCAAACTCTATCACCCGGAGAATATGGAGGAGCATCCAAACGCTTCTTATCAGCAAACTTTTTCATATTAAGGCTAGCTCTTTCAAGAGCCACTTTGGTCTCATTCCAAATCTTAGAGAATTCCCGGGACAAGAAATCCGCTGCCGGTACCCCCGAGGAAAGAGAAACAGGAAGAGGAATGTTCGGATGTTGACCATAAACTACAAAAAAGGGAGATTTGGAGGAAGACTCACTGGGAAGATTGTTATATGAGAATTCAGCCCAGGGGAGAAGGGAGACCCAGTCATCTTGGTGTGCATTGGAAAAATGTCGCAGATATGTAGTCAGAACTTGATTAACTCGCTCCACTTGACCGTTGGACTGAGGGTGATAGGCGGAAGAGAAGTCTAAGTTAACCTTCAATAGACTGCAGAGAGCTCTCCAAAAACGTGAGGTAAATTGTACTCCACGGTCTGAGACTATATGATGTGGAAAACCATGAAGACGGAAGACCTGGTGTAAAAAGATCTTTGCCAACTCAGGAGCGGAAGGCAAACCAGGCAATGCGATGAAGTGAGCCATCTTAGAGAACCGATCTACAACAACCAAGATGACAGAGCAATTCGAGGAACAAGGTAGATCAGTGATGAAGTCCATAGCGATATGGCTCCAAGGGACAGAAGGTACAGGCAGAGGATGCAGGAGACCGGAAGGAAGCTGCCTAGGAACTTTTTTTTTGGCACAAGAAGAACAAGAAGCGATGAATTCGGTGACGTCTTGTTGGAGAGATGGCCACCAGTAGTGCCGAGAGATTAGAGAAAGTGTCTTCTTGACTCCTACATGACCCGCAATTTTGGAGGAGTGACCCCAACGTAAAACTCTCTCCTTGTCTTGATTAGCCACAAGAGTCTTGCCAGGAGGAGCAGAAATCACTCTTAGAGGAGCAAGAGTGACGATCTTCGCTGGGTTAATGATGTGAGCCGGAGAATCCTCAATGTCCTGAGGCTGAAAGGATCTTGAAAGAGCATCCGCTTTGACATTCTTATTTCCGGGTCGGAAATGAAGTTCAAATTCAAATCGTCCGAAGAATAAAGACCATCTGGCTTGTCGTGGATTTAGTCTTTGGGCAGACTGAATATAGGCCAGATTCTTGTGGTCTGTGTAAATGGTGAATGGATGAAGAGACCCCTCAAGGAGATAACGCCACTCTTCCAAGGCTAGCTTGATAGCCAATAGTTCTTTATCCCCAATAGAGTAGTTACGCTCAGGAGCAGAAAAGGTTTTAGAAAAAAAAACACAGGTCACCAAACGTCCGGACGAAGATCTTTGCAAAAGTACTGCTCCAGCTCCAACAGAGGATGCGTCGACCTCAAGGACAAACGGTCTATTAGCATCAGGACGATGAAGCACAGGGGCCGTAGCGAAACTTTGTTTAAGGGACTGAAAGGATTCTTCAGCCTCAGGGGTCCAAAGACTGGAGTTGACTCCCTTGTGAACTACGGCAGAGATAGGCTTGGTCATGGAAGAAAAATGAGGAATAAATTGTCTATAGTAGTTGGCAAAGCCAAGGAAACGTTGGATTGCTTTTGTTCCAAGAGGACGAGGCCAATTCAGGACAGCAGAAACCTTCTCTGGATCCATCTCTAAGCCAGATCTTGAGACAATATATCCAAGGAAGGGAAGTGAAGATTGCTCAAAGACGCACTTCTCAATCTTAGCGAACAGATGATTCTCTCTTAGCCGTTGCAGAACACGGCGAACATCTCGCCTATGAGTGGAGAGATCCGGAGAAAAGATGAGAATGTCATCAAGGTAAACTACGACTGAGGAGTAGAGAAGATCCCGAAATACATCGTTCACAAATTCCTGGAAAACCGCGGGGGCGTTGCAGAGACCAAACGGCATAACTAAGTATTCGTAGTGACCGTCACGAGTATTGAAGGCAGTCTTCCACTCATCACCTGCACGAATTCGAACCAGATTGTATGCGCCACGTAGATCTAATTTGGTAAAAATTTGCGCACCCCGAAGACGGTCGAAGAGTTCCGGAATGAGTGGCAGAGGATATTTGTTCTTCACCGTGATGTTGTTTAGGCCTCGTTAATCAATGCAGGGACGAAGAGAACCGTCTTTCTTCTTCACAAAAAAAAAACCCTGCACCGGCGGGAGAAGAAGACTTGCGAATAAATCCTTTAGCAAGATTTTCTTGAATGTACTCAGACATAGCTTGAGTCTCAGCAGGAGAGAGAGGATAGATTCTTCCCCTGGGCGGGTTAGTTCCAGGCACGAGATCTATGGGACAATCATAGGGACGGTGAGGCAGGAGACCCTCAGCCTCCTTCTTGTTGAAGACATCAGAAAAAGCGCTGTAGACACAGGGTAAGGCGGGAAAAGAAGAGGAAGGAGAAGAATTAGAGGAAGACCCCACAGGACGCACCGGCAGCAGACAACGTTCCCGACAAAGCTCTCCCCAGCGCAAGATATTGCCATTGCGCCAATCTAAAATGGGCTTGTGATTCTGTAACCAAGGAAGACCTAAAAGCATAGGATGAGACAGACCCGCTAAAACATAAAATGCAATTCTCTCCTTATGCAGAGCCCCAACTTGAAGTTCCACCTTAAGAGTTACTTGAGTAATGGTCTCCTGTAAAGGTTTACCATCCACAGATGCAAGAATCACAGGAGCCTCTAAGGTTTTGACTGGAACGGAGAATTTCAAAACCTCTTCCAACCTGATAAAATTCCCTGCTGCGCCTGAATCCACATAAGCATCCAAAGAAATGCCCTTGCCAGCAATATGCAAAAGAACGGACAAAGTGAGGGGTTAAGAGGGATCACACACACCTAGGGAGGCCTCTCTTATCTGACCTAGGCGGAGAACTTTTCCGGACGTTCAGGGCAAGACCGCAATAAATGAGCAGCACTCCCGCAGTAAAAACATAACCCCTGAGTGTGCCTCTCTTTACGTCGTTGTTCGGACATCTTAAGACGGTCTATTTGCATAGATTCCAGTGCGGACGCCTGAGAGGAAGTTCTAGGCTGTGGGCTGAGTGGCTTACGGGTGGCAGGAGAAGGACGAAGAGATCTCCGCTCTCGGGCGCGTTCTTGGAACCGAAGGTCAATGCGGGTAGCTAAGGAAATTAATTCCTCCAAAACTGTAGGGGTGTCCCGACCAGCTAACTCATCTTTTATGCGCCCAGAGAGACCCCTCCAGAAAGCACCCACTAACGCCTCATTGTTCCAGCCTAAGTCAGAGGAGAGGGTGCGAACTGAATAGCGTACTGGCCTACGGATAACGATCCCTGATGGAGAGACAGTAGAGCTTCAGTAGTAGAGGCCAGACGTCCAGGTTCGTCAAAGACAAGACGGAAAGTCTCCAAAAATTCAGACAACCGGGAGACTAGGGGATCGTCTCGCTCCCAGAGTGGATTAACCCATGCCAAGGCGTCACCCTCCAGATGGGAAATCAAAAAAGCAACCTTGGACCGATCCGTTGGGTAACGCTGGGGCAGAAGCTCAAAGTGAAGACGGCATTGGTTTAAAAATCCTCGGCAGGACTTAGGATCCCCATTGTACCGAGGCGGTTTAGCCAAGCGGGGTGGAGGGTGGGAAGCCGGAGCAGATGTAGAAGCGGCTGTCTGGATAGAAAGCAGCCGATCGTCTATTGAAGACATATAACTAAGAATATGGGCCTGGGTGTCACGCTGCTGAGCTAACTCTTGCTGTAGGCCAACAAGTAGAGCGGCGTTGCCAGGATCAGAGGGCAGGAGTGTAGACAGGCGAGAATCCATAGCTTTCATAAAGGACATTATACGGGACTGATTCTCCCGCAAAAAGAGTAGCTCTTTTTGCGCAGCAGAGGCCCCAGCGGGGTCCATGTCCTTTGCTTACTGTAGGGATTCGGACAGAAATCCGAGAGTGGACCCTCTGGGTCGTGACTCTAGAGCCCCCGGGGTCGAGCGGACCAGATGGAATCACCCCCTATACAGGGAGTGTTAGGAGCAGGACCTCGGAGTATTGGAGACACAACAGCTAGAGCCAAAGGGGCGACCCAAGATATAGAAGGAGACCACAGAGCTATTAGAATGGCGGGGAATATTAGGAAAACAAGACTTAACTGATAATGACAGGAACACGGAACTTGGCAGGACACGGCAGGAACACGGAACTTGACAGGACACAGCGGGAACACGGAACTTGGCAGGACACAGCAGGAACACGGAACTTGGCAGGACACAGCAGGAACACGGAACTTGGCAGGACACAGCAGGAACACGGAACTTTGGCAGAACACAGCAGGAACACGGACTTTGGCAGAACACAGCAGGAACACGGACTTTGGCAGGACACAGCAGGAACACGGAACTTTGGCAGGACACAGCAGGAACACGGAACTTGGCAGGACACAGCAGGAACACGGAACTTGGCAGGACACAGCAGGAACACGGAACTTTGGCAGGACACAGCAGGAACACGGAACTTGGCAGGACACAGCAGGAACACGGAACTTGGCAGGACACAGCAGGAACACGGAACTTTGGCAGGACACAGCAGGAACACGGAACTTGGCAGGACACAGCAGGAACACGGAACTTGGCAGGACACAGCAGGAACACGGAACTTTGGCAGAACACAGCAGGAACACGGAACTTTGGCAGAACACAGCAGGAACACGGACTTTGGCAGGACACAGCAGGAACACGGAACTTTGGCAGGACACAGCAGGAACACGGACTTTTTGCAGGACACAGCAGGAACACTGAGACAAAGCAAGAACTAAGCTGGGAAAAGACACAGATACAGGGGAGCCTAGGGCATAGGAACACTGACGGAAGACAGTGCACCTACAAAGCAAAGGCGTCTTACCTAGGAAGATGCCGAGAAGAAATAGCCGACGGGCGCCGCCATGTTGGGGCGGAGCTATCGGGTCGCGACCTCCCAGAGGGCTCAGCGCCGGAGGAGACGCGACCGCGCATGCGTGAAAGAAGATGCAGAGCGGCGAGGGACAGGATCGTGAGTGCGCCGCGGGATGGAAGAAGATGGGTAAGTATGTGCGGGCGTGACAGCCGAACTATCCTGAATATTAAGGGCAAACTCGGCCAATGGCAAGAAAGCCACCCAATCATCCTGATCAGCAGACACAAAGCATCTCAAATAAGTCTCCAAAGTCTGATTAGTTCGCTCGGTCTGACCATTTGTCTGAGGATGAAACGCAGAAGAAAAAGACAAATCAATGCCCAGCCTAGCACAAAAGGCCCGCCAAAACCTAGAAACAAACTGGGAACCTCTGTCGGACACAATATTCTCCGGAATACCATGCAAACCGACCACATGCTGAAAGAACAATGGAACCAAATCCGAAGAGGAAGGCAATTTAGGCAAAGGCACCAAATGAACCATCTTAGAGAACTGGTCACAAACAACCCAGATAACCGACATCCTCTGGGAAACCGGAAGATCAGAAATAAAATCCATAGAAATATGCGTCCAGGGCCTCTCAGGGACAAGCAATGGCAACAGAAACCCACTAGCACGGGAACAACAAGGCTTGGCCCGTGCACAAGTCCCACAGGACTGCACAAAAGAACGCACATCACGCGACAAAGAAGGCCACCAAAAGGACCTACCAACCAAGTCTCTGGTACCAAAAATGCCAGGATGACCAGCCAACACGGAACAGTGAACCTCAGAAATCACTCTACTAGTCCATCTGTCAGGAACAAACAGTTTCCCCACAGGACAGCGATCAGGTTTGTCAGCCTGAAATTCCTGAAGAACCCATCGTAAATCAGGGGAAATGGCAGAAAGGACCACCCCTTCTTTCAGAATACCGACCGGTTCTAAGACCTCAGGAGAATCAGGCAAAAAACTCCTAGAGATGGCATCAGCCTTAATGGGACTGTGGGACTTGTGCGCGGGCCAAGCCTTGTTGCTCCCGTGCTAGTGGGTTGCTTTTGCCATTGCCGGTCCCTGAGAGGCCCTGGACACATATTTCTATGGATTTTATTTCCGATCTTCCTGTTTCCCAGAGGATGTCTGTTATCTGGGTTGTTTGTGACCGATTCTCTAAGATGGTTCATTTGGTGCCTTTGCCTAAATTGCCTTCTTCTTCTGATTTGGTTCTGTTGTTTTTTCAGCATGTGGTCCGTTTGCATGGTATTCCTGAGAATATTGTGGCCGACAGAGGTTCCCAGTTTGTTTCTAGGTTTTGGCGGGCCTTCTGTGCTAGGCTGGGCATTGATTTGTTTTTTCTTCTGCATTTCATCCTCAGACAAATGGCCAGACCGAGCGTACTAATCAGACTTTGGAGACTTATTTGAGATGCTTTGTGTCTGCTGATCAGGATGATTGGGTGGCTTTTTTGCCATTGGCCGAGTTTGCCCTTAATAATCGCGATAGTTCGGCTACTTTGGTTTCGCCTTTTTTTTGTAATTTTGGTTTTCATCCTCGTTTTTCTTCTGGGCAGGATTCTGTGGTTGACAGGTTGCAGCAGATTTGGGCTCAGGTAGTGGACAATTTGGTGTTGTCTCAGGAGGAGGCTCAACGTTTTGCTAACTGACGTCGCTGTGTTGGTTCCCGGCTCCGGGTTGGGGATCTGGTTTGGTTATCTTCCCGTCATGTTCCTATGAAGGTTTCTTCTCCTAAGTTTAAGCCTTGGTTTATTGGTCCTTATAGGATTTCTGAGATTATTAATCCGGTGTCTTTTCGTCTGGCGCTTCCGGCCTCTTTTGCTATCCATAATGTCTTCCATAGATCTTTGTTGCGGAAATATGTGGAGCCCGTTGTTCTCTGTTGATCCTCCAGCCCCTGAGTTGGTCGATGGAGAGTTGGAATATGTGGTTGAGAAGATTTTGGATTCTCGTTTTTCGAGGCGGAAGCTTCAGTACCTTGTCAAATGGAAGGGTTATGGCCAGGAGGATAATTCTTGGGTTTCGGCCTCTGATGTCCATGTCCATTTGGTTCGTGCCTTTCATCTTGCTCGTCCTGACCGGCCTGGGGGCTCTGGTGAGGGTTCGGTGACCCCTCCTCAAGGGGGGGGTACTGTTGTGAATTCTGCTCTTGGGCTCCCTCCGGTGGTTGTTGATGGTAATCCAGTTATACCTGAGCAGCAGTCTTGGACAAGTGTTTCTGCTAATTGCAATTCTGACTGGGGTATTTAGCTGTGCAGGATTCATTAGTCCTTGCCAGTAGTCAATGTTCCTTTGGAAGTGTTGGTCCTCTGCCTGGCCTCTCCTGCTTGCTGCCAATTCAGCTAAGATAAGTGTTTGCTTCATTTTTTTGACACACTGCTGTGTGTTTATTTTCTGTGCTTATCTTGTTTCTATTTTGTTCCTGCTAGACTGTGCCTGATGTTTTTCTCAGTCTAGTTGGACTCGCTGGAGTCGCAGATATACTCTCCACATCTTTAGTTTAGGTGGTGGAGTTTTTGTATTTTTCTGCTGTGGATATTTTGTAGTGTTTTATGCTGACCGCATAGTATCCTGTACTTTCCTTTCCTATCTAGGTAGAAGTGGTCTCCTTTGCTTATCCCTGTTTTCTGTCTGCGTGTGTCTTTTCCTCTCCTACTCACAGTCATTATTTGTGGGGGGCTACCTATCCTTTGGGGATCTACTCTGAGGCAAGAGAGTTTTCCTATTTCCATCTTTAGGGATATTTAGTCCTTAGGCTGTGTCGAGGTGTCTAGGTCTGGTTAGGCACACCCCACGGCTACTTCTAGTTGCGGTGATAGGATCAGGGTTTGCGGTCAGTAAAGTTACCAATGCTCCAGCGCAGGTCTTTTCATGCTGCTCCAAGGCCACCTGATCATAACAGTGTACCTAACAAATCCTAGACACCTCGTCACAGCCGGAGGACTAAATACCCCTATAGATGGAAATAGGAATACTACCTTGCCTCAGAGCAGAACCCCAAAGGATAGGCAGCCCCCCACAAATATTGGCTGTGAGTAGGAGAGGAAAGACAAACACAGGCAGAAACCAGGATTAAGCACAAGAGGCCACTCTAGCTAAAATAGGAAAGGATAGGACAGAGTTCTGTGCGGTCAGTATTAAAACCCTTCCAAAAATATCCACAGCAGATTTTACAAAAAATTCCTCCATCTAACTAAAGACGTGGAACGTATATCTGCAACTCCAGAGACTCCTACACACAGAGCAGGAATACAATAAAAAAAACAAGCACACAGCTTGTGTGCCATAGAAAAAGAAACAGACACTTATCTTTGCTGAATTGGCAGCTAAGCAGGAGAAGCCAGACAGAGACCCAACACTTCCCAAGAAACATTGACAACTGGCAAGGACTAATGAGTCCTGCAAACCTAAATACCCCAGTCAGAATTGCAATCAGCAGATACACCTGTCCAAGACTGCAGCCCAGGGACAACTGCATTACCACCTACAACCACCGGAGGGAGCCCAAAAGCAGAATTCACAACACGCCGGTAAACAGTTAATTACCGGCGATCGCAAAACAGGGGTCGGTAAAACCGACCCCGATCATGTTCTTTGGGGGTCTCGGCTACCCCCGGCAGCCGAGACCCCAAAGATTCTCCAGGTGCCGGTCGGCGGGCGCACTGCGCATGCGCCCGCCATTTTGAAGATGGCGGCGCCCATCGGGAGCCACGAGGAGCACCGGGGGAGACAGGTAAGTATTGGGAGCTACCTGGGACCCCATTTCTCTGTCCTCTGATGTGCGATCACATCGGAGGACAGAGAAATTAAAAAGAAATCGCGGTTTTTTTTTGCGATCGCTGGTAAACGGTTAATTACCGGCGATCGCAAATGCGGGGTCGGTAAAAAAACCCCCGAATCATGTTCTCTGGGGTCTCGACTACCCCCGGCAGCCGAGACCCCGGAGAAAATCCCCTGACGAAGCCCTCTCTTGAAGGGCGATACGCGTGGGGCTGCTCTGGTCCCTGTCCTGCTTGCTTGGCTGCCCACGGACTCCGCTCTGGTCACCACTTGGGTAACCCCTTCTTCTAGTGCTCTGAGGTTTTTCCTGGCGGTTCCAGTGCTTTTTTTTCTCCTCCCACTGTTATTTTGGGATCCTGTTGCCTTACTGGCTTAGGGTAGATATTTTTGTCCCATGAGCCGTTCGGGCTAAATGCACTATTTGGGTGTTTACTGGCCACTTAGGATTTTGTATACATCCGCCTGGGTTGGTTAGTTTGTCCTGTGAGCTGGCCACGTATGGTCTGCATCTAGTCCTAGGGTACAGGCAGGCTTATAGCATTGGTTATCAGTATTCTTATTATGGGTTATATATATTATTATATTCTGTATTTACTGAGTGTTATGGACAGGGCCTTGCCTTTCTGTTTTTAAGTATGTTTTATTATGTTGTGTGTCAATAAAATCTTGTGTTTTTTCCTACATTATGTTTCCATTTTTTATACGTGGTGTGCATAACTGGAGTGATACTTTTCTTTCTGCTGGTTATATTTGGTCGTTTTCTCACTCGCTTGCACCCCGTATTTATGGATAATTTTTTTTTTTTATATTAGGCTTATATGTTGGTAGTGCGCCCTATTTCATTGCTTATCCCGGAGAAAATCCGACTCTGGGGGGCGCTATTTACTTTTTCCACAGCGCCGTTAATTAACGGCGCTGTGGTTTATGTACCCTTAGCGGCCGCCGTTAAAAGGCGTATCGGCGGTCGTTAAGGGGTTAATACTTAAATATACTGTATAATCTAGAATTTCTGTTTTTATTGTCCATTTCGCCTCCCAAAAAGTATAATAAAATGCAATAAAAAATTTGCATTTACCACAAAATGGTACCAATGAAATCATAAGCTTGTTATGCAGAAATAGGCACTGATACAACTCTACTAATGGAAAATTGTAAAACATATGGCTCTCAGAATAATGCAACCTTAAAACTAATGTTTTTTTCAGCATGTATTTGATTGTTGAGCCATAGGATAAAGGTATCACTTTATTTGTGCAGCATGACAAATAGCGTAAAGTTTGAAATACAAACAAAAATAGTGGCAGATTTTCCAGGAAAAAAGTATTGTATTGATCTTTTTATTGACTGATAGCAAACCAAAGTAATTACAAACCTCAAACTCAATAAATGTATTCAACAAATAATTGCATAATATAGAGTTTTTACAACCAGTAAATAGAAAATTATCCAAGTAATGACATATTTCTCCATCTGGAAGTCTCTCCTGAACAACCTAGTGAACCAAGGTTGAAAAGGTCTTGAAGTATTAACATGATTATGGAAATTCCATTGAAAGACACTTATCAACAAAATAATTATCAAATTGCTAATGTAGGAAGTTAAACCAGCTAGCTTTAAAGGGAATCATGGACAGCATGAGGAAGTGTCACAAGCGGGTCACGTACTTGGAGATCTGCAGTTAGAAAGTCACTATGTATTGCGAATCACAGATCTTCCATTTAGCCAATGTGTTTGTTTTTCACATTAAATGGATTTAGTTTAATTTGGTGCTGAACAGGTTAACAACCCTTTCTATGCTGGATACAAACTTGCAGCTCCATCTCACAGCTGTTCCTGATCTGGTCATTTCCTCTCCCTATAAAATCTGGTCAGACCTAATCATCCTTGCCAGAGAAAGCTTTGCTTCATAGGTCCTTGAAGACACTGTGCTGTGTCACGGTTCCACCCCTCAGTGTGTCTGGGACGCAGTTACTGACAGCTTGGCCGTCTAATCCGGTAAAGGGACGTGTTGAAGCTGTCATTACTTTAATTGACAGCTTTGCCAACCAATCTGGTACAGGGGCGTGCTTAGATGTTAGTGTCTTGATTGACAGGTTGACTATCCATTCTTAGATTGGGAGCAGTCAGCTGTCTCCAAGTGTTCATTATCCCGGGTAAATGCCATGCTACTTAACTGAGCGGTTTCTCTCAGACCTCTGCCAGATGTACATTCAGCTAGTGAGGTTTGTACTTCTTGTGCCTTGAGTTCTGTATGCATGATCTTTTGTTGCCTGGCCTTGGACTTCATTCTGACCATACCTCTGTTTAACCTCTTTTGCTCAGATCCGTTATCCTCCAAGTAGTCTAACCTTGGAACGTTACGTGACCACGATTTTCTCTCTTCATACCCTCCTGACTTCTGACCTTGGAATCCTTGACCATTCTGACTCATGGCTTGGTCGTGAGAAGTGACTAGGAGCACATTATGTCTGGCCAATATGTTGCTCCTTTTCACCAGCATGGATCCTGTTCATACTCTTTATGACCAGGTTGCGAATTTGATGCAGATGACTAAGGATCTGGCTAAGGATTACCAGAGTCTGGAGTCATCGCAGTATCAGTTGCAGGGTAAGATAAATAAATTAATGAAGACCCCCCTTTGCCCAAAATGCTGGCAGTAACTGTGACGTCAGTACCCTCTGATGTACAGTTGGTCTCTCCCAAACTTGAGATATCCCTCCTGTGACGGATCGCACAGGGGAAGGGGTGTGTCAAGTTCATTCACCTCCGGGGAGAGGAGGACCTAGCAGGGATCGACTGTCCAGCACCACCACTTGCCCCAGGTCAATCATGGAACTGCACAGAGGGCAAATAGTCACCAGAAAGGCTTCCGTTATAGGTACAAGTTATTGAGGCGCTCCCAGTGAGGGGAGATATACATCACCAGTCCAGGCTAGGGATATATATATACACACATGGTCAAAATTGTTGATAACCCTTGCTTAATGACAGAAAAACCCACAACGGTCACAGAAATAACTTGAATCTGACAAAAGTAATAATAAATAAAAGATCTATGAAAATGAACAATTGAAATCAGACATTGCTTTTCAACCATGCTTCCACAGAATTTAAAAAAAATAAAACTCATGAAACAGGCCTCACAGAAGTGATTGTACCCCTGAAAATAATGTGACAAAAGGAACGTGTTAAATCAAGGTGTGTCCACTAACTAGCATCACAGGTGTCTACAATCTTGGAATCAGTTAATTGGCCTGTATATAGGGCTACAGATAATCACTGTGCTGTTTGGTGACATGGTGTATATCACACTCAACATGGACCAGAGGAAACGAAGGAAAGAGTTGTCTCAGGAGATTAGAAAGAAAATTATAGACAAACATGTTAAAGGTAAAAGTTATAAGACCATCTCCAAGCAGCTTGATGTTCCTGTTACTACAGTTGCACATATTATTCAAAAATATAAGAGCCATGGGACTGTAGCCAACCTCCCTGGACGTGGCCGCAGGAGGAAAATTGATGACAAATCAAAGAGACGGATAATATGAATGGTAAAAAAACAGCCCAGAAAAACTTCTAAACAGATTAAAGGTGAACTTCAAGCTCAAGGAACATCAGTGTCAGATCGCATCATCCGTCGTTGTATGAGCCAAAGTGGACGTCATGGGAGACAACCAAGGAGGACACCGTGGTTGAAAAAAATCATAAATAAGCCAGACTGGAATTTGCCAAAGTACATGTTTATAAGCCACAAAGCTTCTGGGAGAATGTCCTATGGCCAGATGAGACAAAATGGAACTTTTCGGTAAGGCACATCAGCTCTATGTTCACAGACGGAAAAATGAAGCATATCAAGAAAAGAACACTGTCCCTACTGTGAAACATGGAGGAGGCTCTGTTATGTTCTGGGGCTGCTTTGCTGCAACTGGCACAGGGTGTCTAGAATCTGTGAAGGGTACAATGACATCTCAAGACTATCAAGGGATACTAGAGAGAAATGTGCTGCCCAGTGTCAGAAAGCTTGGTCTCAGTTGCAGGTCATGGGTCTTGCAACAGGATAATGACCAAAAACACACAGCTAAAAACACCCAAGAATGGCTAAGCGGAAAATATTGGACTATTCTGAAGTTGCTTTCTATGAGCCCTGACCTAAATCCTATTGAGCATCTTTGCAAAGAGCTGAAACATGCCGTCTGGAAAAGGCAACCTACTTATACAACACAACTGGTGCAGTTTGCTCTTGAGGAGTGGGACAAAATACTTGTTGAGAGGTGAAGAAGTCTCATTGACAGTTACAGGAATCATTTGATTGCAGTGATTGCATCAAAAGGTTGTGTGACAAAATATTAAGTTAAGGGTACCATCATTTCTGTCCAGGCCTTTTTCATGAATTTTATTTTTTTTAAATTCTGTAGAAGCATGGCTGATATTCAATGTCTGACTTTCATTTGTTCATTTTCAGAGATTATTTATTCATTATTACTTTTGTCAGATTCAAGTTATTTTTGTGACCATTGTAGGTTTTCTGTCATTAAATGAGAGGTACCAACAATTTTGACCATGTGTGTATATAAACCTCCCAGTCGTCACTGTCAGGGCTTCTCACTAACACAGTACTGTATGTGGATCGCCCCCAGGGGGCGTGGGGTACTCGGAACCGGGTCCTGCAGTTCACAGGGGGATGTCACAGTGGCTGACCAGAGTCCCCTTGTCCAGGTGGAAATCAGTAGCCTTCCCTTGCACTGCAGTGTTGTAGTTCCTTACTGCCTAAGGCTTCACATAAGGTCCTCACAGATGTAATGTCTCTCTCTCTGTCCCCCATATAGGATAGGACAAACCCGTATGACTGGTGGCTTGAGGCGGTCTATAGAGACCAAGAGTCACTTCTGCTTCTCAGGATAAGTTTATCCGAGACACCAGCTTCAGAAATCGCAGGTTAACAGCAGCTCAGATTAGAGACTGTAACAACTCTGCTGGCATCACGGCATGGCCTCTCATCTCTCACATTATCTTACCCACTACTCCAGGTCATGATGCGGTTTCTATTTCTTGCCAGCTCCATATTCTGTGCCTCTGCCCTTTGCATGCTTCCTGGCTGTGTGTATAGGGGGGTGGCGCCTGAACTCTCTGGTTCTTATAGGAATCAGGTGCACCTGTCTAATCTGTTCCTGACCAATTACCAAGAGGCCTCCAGTATTTAGTGCAGCTCCACCCAGTGGACTGGGCCTGTGCAATGTGTTAGCTCAGTTTGTGTTTAGCTTCTGAGTTTGCCAGGCCTTGCTCTGTGTTTCTCCCTCTCTAGAGGCTTTTCTCTGTGTTTTTGCCTTGATCTTGTTGTCCGCCCTCCAGGAGGCAGAATATCCTGGTCCCTGTGTCTTTGTCCTTGTGTCTTGTTCCATTGCCTTGTCTGTACTTTGTCCTACCTCTGTCTCCTTGTCTGTGGCTTCCTTCCCTGCTGCGTATTTCCTTGTGTTCTCAGTCTGCTTACAATCCGCACTCTTGCGGCTCTGCCTGCTCTGTACCTTTGTGGCTTTACCTCTGCTCCGCACTCCTGCGGTTCTGCTCTGTTCTACTCTGCTCCGCTCCCGTTGCTGCAGTAATCTCTTGCTGCAGCTCCTCTCCGCATTCCTTGCGGTTCCACTCTGCTTAGCTTCTGCAGAAACCTCTTGCTGCAGCTCCTCTCCGCATTCCTTGTGGTTACGCTCTGCTTAGCTTCTGCTGCTGCAGTAATCTCTTGCTGCTGCTCCTCTCCATATTCCTTGCGGTTCTGCTCTGCTTAGCTTTTGTTGCTACGCTATCTCTTGCTGCTCTTCTGCTCCTATCTGCAGCCTTGCACTTCTCTTCCTGTGTGAACAGGGCCCAACCTGTTCCTTCATTCTCCTTTCCTTCTGGCTTGTTTCTGTACCTGCATCTCCTGTGTGAACAGGTCCCAACCTGTTCCTTCATACTTCATTCCTCTCTGCTTTTTTTCTTACCTGCACCTCCAGTGTGAACAGGTCCCTACCTGTTTCTTCATACTACATATCCATACCTGCACCTCCTGAGTGAACAGGTCCATCTTACACCACACCTTCAAAAATATTTAGAATTGAGAGCCCTTAGTGGTTGATATCTTTTAATGGCTAACTGAAAAGATGGTAACAAATTGCAAGCTTTCGAGACTACACAGGTCTCTTCATCAGGCAAAGACTAAAACAAATTCTGAAGAATCACATATTTATGCACAACATAGCACAGAGAAAAAAAAAAGGGGGGGGGGGAAGCCATGGATAAGACAGGTGACATGAAGCAGAATTACCATGAGTGATAAACAGTTATGTCCATAAATATTGGGCCAGCTCTTAGATAAGGATTGTTTTATTGTCCTCTGATTAGGGTCTCTGTTGTGATGACCCCTCATAGTCTGAGGGGCAAGTTCCTTAGTTGATGTAAAAAGGCATAAATCCGTGCGACACATTTATTCCTCCATTAAGACTGTCAAAGGTCGTCATCAGTTTATATTCCCAGACTCTTCTGTCTATCTGAGATTTGAAGCTACCTTTTAACACAAGTAATTTCATGTCCATAATGTTATGATTTGGGAGACAAAAATGTATTGCCACAGGTAGATCCATTCTTTTTTCTCTTATTGTATGGCGATGAGAGTTCATCCTTGTTCTTAGTTTCTTCCCTGTCTCACCCACCTACAGACCCCCAGTTAAACATATAGTACAAATAATTAGGTACACCACATTAGAAGTGACGCAGCTGAAAGTACCTGGTATCTTGTAGTCCTGATGTGAATTGGGGATCTTTATCTTGTCCGTGGTCATTATAAATGGACAGGTTTTACATTTTTTCTGATTGCAAGGAAAGGTACCTGCAGCTGTTGGAGAGGACAGGGAGCTATTGACAATGATGCTTCTTAGATTTGGGGTCTGCCTAAAACACAGTAGTGGGGGGTCTGGAAAAATGGATTGTAAGTGGGCATCTTTTTGTAGTAAAGATTGTAATTTCCGTGCAGCTCCCCTTAGCACCTCCAGATTTGGATTGTAGGTAACTACTAGAGGTACCCGGTTATTTTCTTCTTTAGCTTTGTAATGTAGCAGGTGATTCCTTGATATTCTGGTGGCTCTTGTAATCTGGTTTTCAATTGTTCTTCGATGGTAGCCCTGATTCAAAAAGGTCTTTCTGAGGCGACCAAGGTGTTCATCCCTATCCATTGGGTTGGAACATATACGATTGTATCTGATGGCTTGGCTGTAGACAATAGAGTTTTTTATGTGTTTTGGATGGAAACTGTTGTGAATTCAACTTTTGGGCTCCCTCCAGTGGTTGTAGAGGGTAATGCAGTTGTGCCTGGATTGCAGGAGTGGACATGTGTTTCTATTAATTGCAGGACTGACTGGGGTATATAGCTTTGCAGGATCCTTAAAGGTACCGTCACACTGGACGATATAGCTAGCGATCCGTGACGTTGCAGCGTCCTGGATAGCGATATCATCCAGTGTGACACGCAGCAGCGATCAGGCCCCTGCTGTGATATCGCTGGTCGGGGCAGAAAGGCCAGGACTTTATTTCGTCGCTGGCTCTCCCGCTGACATCGCTGAATCGGCGTGTGTGACGCCGATTCAGCGATGTCTTCGCTGGTAACCAGGGTAAACATCGGGTTACTAAGCGCAGGGCCGCGCTTAGTAACCCGATGTTTACCCTGGTTACCATCGTTAAAGTAAAAAAAACAACCACTACATACTTACCTACCACTGTCTGTCCCCGGCGCTGTGCTTCTCTGCTCTGGCTGTGAGCGCCGGGCAGCCGGAAAGCACAGCGGTGACGTCACCGCTCTGCTTTTCGGCCGCTGTGCTCACAGTCAGTGCAGGAAAGCAGAGCGCCGGGGACAGACAGCGGTAGGTAAGTATGTAGTGGTTGTTTTTTTTACTTTAACGATGGTAACCAGGGTAAACATCGGGTTACTAAGCGCGGCCCTGCGCTTAGTAACCCGATGTTTACCCTGGTTACCAGGGGACCGGCATCGTTGGTCGCTGGAGAGCGGTCTGTGTGACAGCTCTCCAGCGACCAAACAGCGACGCTGCAGCGATCCGGATCGTTGTCGGTATCGCTGCAGCATCGCTTAGTGTGACGGTACCTTTGATCGGTGCCAGTTGTCCATTGTTCTTGAAGGATTCACTTCCCTGCTGGTCTCTCCAGTTTGCTGTGTTTTTCTACAAAGATAAGTCCTGGCTTTGTTTTTTCTGTCCACCTGCAGTGGACCTTATAGTTCTGTGCATTTTCATATTTTTGTCTTGTCCAGCTTGGTCTGTGAAGGATTTTTTGCAGCCTAGCTATTTCTCTGGAGATGCAGATATACCCCCATGTCTTTAGTCAGATGTGGTGATCCGTATTTTCTGCGGTGGATATTTTCTAGTGTTTTTGTACTGACCGCATAGTACTCTGTTCTATTCTTTCTTTTTAGCTAGTATGGCCTCCTATGCTAAAATCTGATTTCATATCTGCGTATGTTATTTCCCTCTCCTCTCACAGTCAATATTTGTGGGGGGCTATCTATCCTTTGGGGATTTTCTCTGAGGCAAGATAGGTTTCCTGTTTCTGTCTTTAGGGGTAGTTAGATCTTAGGCTGTGCCGAGGGGTCTAGGGAGAGTTAGGTACCCCCCACGGATGCTTTTAGTTGCGCTGCTAGGTTCAGGGTTTGCGGTCAGTACAGGGACCACCTTCTCCAGAGTACGTCTCATGCTGCTCCAAGGCCACCAGATCATAACAGGAAACTGTCCCATTCAAGGTATGTTGGATGGTCGATTGGCTTCTGATACAGGGATGTGTCTATTTTCTTGTTCTGCAGCCTAATGATGGTGTCCAAAAAGTTAATTTCAGTGCAGGAGTAGTTGAGTGTCAAGTTGAAGGTAGGATGAAATTGATTAAACTGTTCATGGAATGTCTTTAGCTGTGGCTCAGACTCCGTCCAGATGATTAAAATGTCATCAATGTAGCTGTAGTAGGCCAGAGGCCTGATGGGACATGAGGACAAAAAGTCGCTTTCAAGCTTGGCCATGAAAAGATTTGCATACTGTGGGGCCATTTTTCTTCCCATTGCTGTGCCAGTCTCTGGTAGATAGATCTTCTTGTCAAATTGAAAGTAATTGTGGGTGAGGATGAATTTTATAAGTTTCACCACAGAATTTGCATCAGTCCCTGTGTTTTCCAGGAAGAATTTGCAGGCATTTATTCCATCCTGGTGTGGGATATTGGAGTACAAAGATTCCACATCCATGGTGGCCAGGATGGTTCCTTCTGGTAGAGGACCTATTGCTGATAGTTTATTCAATAGGTCAGTTGTGTCCTGAATGAAGCTGGGTGTATCCTTTACCAGGGGTTTAAGAATACCCTCTACCCATCCAGATACCAGGATAAACCCCTGGTAAAGGATACACCCAGCTTCATTCAACTACTCCTGCACTGAAATTAACTTTTTGGACACCATCATTAAGCTGTAGAACAATAAAATAGAGACATCCCTGTATCAGAAGCCAATCGACCGTCCAACATACCTTAAATGGGACAGTTTCCATCCAAAACACATAAAAAACTCTATTGTCTACAGCCAAGCCATCAGATACAATTGTATATGTTCCAACCCAATGGATAGGGATGAACACTTTGGTCGCCTCAGAAAGACCTTTTTGAATCAGGGCTACCATCCAAGAACAATTGAAAACCAGATTACAAGAGCCACCAGAATATCAAGGAATCACCTGCTACATTACAAAGCTAAAGAAGAAAATAACCGGGTACCTCTAGTAGTTACCTACAATCAAAATCTGGAGGTGCTAAGGGGAGCTGCATGGAAATTACAACCTTTACTACAAAAAGATGCCCGCTTACAATCCATTTTTCCAGACCCCCCACTACTGTGTTTTAGGCAGCCCCCAAATCTAAGAAGCATCATTATCAAGAGCTCCCTGTCCTCTCCAACAGCTGCAGGTACCTTTCCTTGCAATCAGAAAAAATGTAAAACCTGTCCATTTATAATGACCACGGACAAGATAAAGATCCCCAATTCACATCAGGACTACAAGATACCAGGTACTTTCAGCTACGTCACTTCTAATGTGGTGCACCTAATTATTTGTACTAAATGTTTAACTGGGGGTCTGTATGTGGGGAGACATGGCAAAAGTTTAGAACAAGAATGAACTCTCATCGCCATACAATAAGAGAAAAAAGAATGGATCTACCTGTGGCAATACATTTTTGTCTCCCAAATCATAACATTATGGACATGAATTTACTTGTGTTAAAAGGTAGCTTCAAATCTCAGAGAGACAGAAGAGTCTGGGAATATAAACTGATGACGACCTTTGACCATCTTAATGCAGGAATGAATGTGTCGCACGGATTTATGTCTTTTTACATCAACTAAGGAACTTGCCCCTCAGACTATGAGGGGTCATCACAACAGAGACCCTAATCAGAGGACAATAAAACAATCCTTATCTAAGAGCTGGCCCAATATTTATGGACATAACTGTTTATCACTCATGGTAATTCTGCTTCATGTCACCTGTCTTATCCATGGTTTCCCCCCCTTTTTTTTTCTCTGTGCTATGTTGTGCATAAATATGTGATTCTTCAGAATTTATTTTAGTCTTTGCTTGATGAAGAGACCTGTGTAGTCTTGAAAGCTTGCAATTTGTTACCATCTTTTCAGTTAGCCATTAAAAGGTATCAACCACTGAGGACTCTCAATTCTAAATATTTTTCAATCTACTGGCTTGCACGGTACCAAGATATATATCTTTCCTGTACCACACCTTCATACGCGGTTCCTGCCAGCCCTGTGTTCTCTGCCTTTTCTGCCAGCCCTTTTGTTCTCTGCCATGCCTGCCAGCCCTGTGTTCTCTGCCATGCCTGCCAGCCCTGTCTTATCTGCCGTGCCTACCAGCCCTGTGTTCTCTGCCGAGTCTCTGCTAGTCCTGTGTCTCAGCCGAGCCAGCCTACTCATCTGAATTTTAGCCATGCCCTTCTGCCAGTCCTGCCTTATGCCTGCACCTGTCCTAGTGTTCCTGCTCTCCAAGTGGGATCAGCAGCCACTGCCAGACACCACCCTGGAGTAGCACCTGGCAGCTGCCTGCTGGACAAGCCTGACATCACCATCAGAGGCTCCAGTGAAAACCCAGGCAGCTGTCATAGTCATGCCCCTTCCAGGGTAGTCTGGTTTGTGGTACAGTGGGGCCACAAACCCCCGGAGATCACGCCCCCCAGTCAGGACGTGAGCATGACAGAGACCAGGTCAATGCCACACAGAGTTCTAGCAGCAGACACATCTCTACAACAACTGTTAAGAGACTTTGTGCAGCAGGCCTTCATGGTAAAATAGCTGCTAGGAAACCACTGCTAAGGACAGGCAACAAGCAGAAGAGACTTGTTTGGGCTAAAGAACACAAGAAATGGACACTAGACCAGTGGAAATCTGTGCTTTGGTCTGATGAGTCCAAATTTGAGATCTTTGGTTCCAACCACCGTGTCTTTGTGCGACGCAGAAAAGGTGAACGTATGGTCTCTAAATGTCTGGTTCCCCCAGTGAAGCATGGATGAGGAGGTGTGATAGTGTGGGGGTGCTCTGCTGGTGACACTGTTGGGGATTTATTTAAAATTGAAGGCATACTGAACCAGCATGGGTACCACAGCATCTTAAAGCGGCATGCTATTCCATCCGGTTTGCGTTTAGTTGGACCATCATTTATTTTTCAACAGAACAATGACCCCAAGCACACCTCCAGGCTGTGTAAGGGCTAATTGACCAAGAAGGAGAGTGATGGGGTGCTACGCCAGATGACCTGGCCTCCACAGTCACCAGACCTGAACCCAATCAAGATGGTTTGGGGTGAGCTGGACCGCAGAATGAAGGCAAAAGGGCCAAGAAGTGCTAAGCATCTCTGGGAACTCCTTCAAGATTGTTGGAAGACCATTCCCGGTGACTACCTCTTGAAGTTCATGAAGAGAATGCCAAGAGTGTTCAAAGCAGTTATAAAAGCAAAAGGTGGCTACTTTGAAGAACCTAGAATATAAGACATACAGTTAGGTCCATATATATTTGGACAGAGACAACATTTTTCTAATTTTGGTTATAGACATTACCACAATGAATTTTAAACAAAACAACTCAGATGCAGTTGAAGTTCAGACTTTCAGCTTTCATTTGAGGGTATCCACATTAAAATTGGATGAAGGGTTTAGGAGTTTCAGCTCCTTAACATGTGCCACTCTGTTTTTAAAAGGACCAAAAGTAATTGGACAATTGACTCCAATGCTATATTATGGACAGGTGTGAGCAATCCCTTCGTTCTGTCATTCTCAATTAAGCAGATAAAAGGCATGGAGTTGATTTGAGGTGTGGTGCTTGCATTTGGAAGGTTTTGCTGTGAAGTAAACATGCGGTCAAAGGAGCTCTCTATGCGGGTAGAAACAAGCCATCCCTAAGCTGAGAAAACAGAAAAAACCCATCCAAGAAATTGCTATAATATTAGGCGTGGCAAAATCTACAGTTTGGTACATCCTGAGAAAGAAAGAAAGCACTGGTGAACTCATCAATGCAAAAAGACCTGGGTGCCCACGGAAGAGAACAGTGGTGGATGATCGCAGAATAATCTCCATGGTGAAGAAAAACCCCTTCACAACAGCCAACCAAGTGAACAACACTCTCCAGGAGGTCGGCGTATCAATATCCAAATCTACCATAAAGAGAAGACTGCATGAAAATAAATACAGAGGGTTCACTGCACGGTGCAAGCCACTCATAAGAATCAAGAATAAAAAGGCTAGACTGGACTTTGATAAAAAACATCTAAAAAAGCCAGCACAGTTCTGGAAGAACATTCTTTGGACAGATGAAACAAAGCTCAACCTCTACCAGAATGATGAAAAGAGAAAAGTATGGCAAAGTCGTGGTACAGCTCATGATCCAAAGCATACCACATCATCTGTAAAACACGGCGGAGGCAGTGTGATGGCTTGGGCATGCATGGCTGCCAGTGGCACTGGGTCACTAGTATTTATTGATGATGTGACACAGGACAGAAGCAGCCGAATGAATTCTGAGGCATTCAGAGCCATACTGAGTGCTCAGATCCAGCCAAATGCAGCCAAACTGATTGTCCATCTGTAGTATGAAACGACGACCAATGACCCAAAACATAATGCCAAAGCAACCCAGGAGTTTATTAAAGCAAAGAAGTGGAATATTCTTGAATGGCCAAGTCAGTCACCTGATCTCAACCCAATTGAGCATGCATTTCACTTGTTAAAGACTAATCTTCAGACAGAGATGCCCACAAACAAACAGCAACTGAAAACCACCACAGTGAAGGCCTGGGAGAGCATCAAAAAGGAGGAAACACAGCGTCTGGTGATGTCCATGAGTTCAAGACTTCAGGCAGTCATTGCCAAAAAAGGGTTTTCAATTAAGTACTAAAAATGAACATTTTATTTAAAATTATTGAATCTGTCCAATTACTTTTGGTCCATTTAAAAACAGGGTGGTACATGTTAAAGAGCTGAAATTCCTAAACCCTTCATCCAATTTTAATGTGGATGCCCTCAAATGAAAGCTGAAAGTCTGAACTTCAACTGCATCTGAATTGTTTTGTTTAAAATTCATTGTGGCAATGTCTATAACCAAAATTAGAAAAATGTTGTCTCTGTCCAAAAATATATGGACCTAACTGTAATTTCAGTTGTTTCACACGTTTTTGTTAAACATATAATTCCACATGTGTTAATTCATAGTTTTGATGCCTTCAGTGTGAATGTACAATTTTCATAGTCATAAAAATATAGAAAAATCTTTAAATGAGAAGGTGTGTCCAAACTTTTGGTCTGAACTGTATATATTTACAAGAACAGATATGCAAGTATACAGTCAAGAGTGTAGTACAAGGGTAGGGTATAGATAGATTGTGATTACCGTGTTAATGGATCACAGGTCCAAATCTTTGTTAAGTGATTCTCTGGCTGCGTCAGCTAACGGGCCCCCTGCCAGTAGATATACTGAGTCCAAAATGAGGAGCTGCCTTTTATCCCCTATGCTACACCCTCCCACGCCCTTTGTCCACCGCTGGGCTTGTGCAGCCTCTCTCCTCTTATATCTGAGAGTATGGTTTTCTGTCCAGAATTGTGCATGCTCATAACTTTCCGCCCGACTGTCTAACTAAGACGGCGGCAGCACCACTGGATTCTGCTGGATTTTATCTGTGCAGGGAGACCAAATATCCCTACCGTATGTAATTCCTGGTAGCTATGCTTTATAACTCAATAACGCAGAGTTCTACAGGTGGCTGCATGGGATGGGCTTGTGGAGAAAGGAATGCAGATTCCGATTATGTGCTCAGCTAGGCTCAGATATATTGCATTCATTTATTATAGGTCATTTTCTAGTTTCAATATCTTAGAGTCTTGTGCTGGTCTGGGATCTGTAGTGCAATGATGCCTGCTTGAGTTAAAGTTCTCCAGTTGGCTGGTCCTGCACAAGAATTCACACCCCTGTGATAATTGCGGAACTGGTGCTGGGAGACACAGAGTCTATGGTCTTTCAGCCCCCCTGGAGAGAGCTTCAAATGACTATTTGCTTGGGCTAATTAAAGAACAACATTGATCTGCTCTATCCAAGGAAGTGCCTTCACTGGATAATGAGGTCCCATTGTATAACGTGTATTGACTTGCCTTTTGGCTTGGGGGAATGCCAATGGTAGGGATTGAGTTTGGAGCGAGTATCTTTGAGCCACTGCATCTGACAGGGAATTCCATTCGATATCAATTAGATATCATTTTCCCATATCTCACACCTCCCTGATAAATGTTTGGGTAAGACAGACCAGTTTAGGGTATACAGGGAAAGCTGTAGGTTATTTTTCACCCTGCACCCCGGGTCCAGCGGGTCGGAATAATCTTGTCACTGCTGCAAGGGGTTCCTCAGACCTGGGCATTTTCTTTGTCTCCAAAAGCCCCAAAATGATTTTCTGTTGATGCCTTTTTTGACAGTTTAGGTCTGATATATGAAAAACCTGACAGCATCCAGGTATCTGAGGCTAGGATCATGAACCTGGCACAAGGAGGTCGCACAGCTGAGGACTACCGTACTTAGTTTTGACAGTGGTCCACTGAAGTTCTATGGAACGATGCTGCTCTCAGGTGCCAGTTCAAAATAGGCCTTTCTGAAACCCTCAAGGATGCTCTGGTCCTCCATGATGCCCCTTGTTCGCTGATGGAGGCCTTGACTCGGGCTATACGAATGAACTACAGAATCCATGAGAGACATGGTGAATAACAGGCTGCTCTTTATACTTCCCCGGAGTAGGTCCATTTATTCGAGGTTGGAGTTGCCAGTCTTCGTGTTGCGGAGAAGACGGAGACAAGATCTTGGACTCTGTGTATACTGTGGTATAGACAGAGTGGTACTGTGGTCTCTCTAGACATTTTCATAAGAATTGCCCAACTCATCCTCAAGTTATCAAACCATCAGGAGAACGTCTGAGTATGGATGATGGCCGAGAAAGTCACCCAGTCTCCCAGGTACATTTTTCTTCCTCTGATAAAGTACTGATAAATACGATTTTGTCCTTCAAGAACAGGTATTCTCAACATTGGTGTGTTAGGGGTCGAGTTCCCGTCTCTGCACAGGGGTAATCTCGGGCCATCTCCGCTGCGGTCTCCCATTCTTCTCCTGCTGCACTGGAGCCTGCTCAGCGGAGACATCAGTCCCAGTGTCTTGCTCAGTCCCACTCTGTACAAAGAGTTACTGCTGCTTTTCCTGCTTCTGCCATTGAAGCCAGTGCTGGGCAGCGGCGAGAAGACACTTCTAGGACTAAGTCCTGCTTTTCTCGTTCTGAGCATGCCCAGAGTAAGTGGAGATCGAGGGTCACATGGTCAGATACTGCAGCTAAGCCCATTGGTCCTTTCAGGAAGGTCCTGTAGGTGCTCTGGCTTTGTGGCAGCCTCTCATTGGTCCTTCTAGGAAGGTCTTGTACTTGCTGCAGCTATATAAGGCTTGCATGGCCGCACGGCCATGCGCTAGTATCAATCCAAATATGTGCTTTGTGCCAGTATGGTTATGCATGAATGTGTTCAGGGACCCGGCTGAAATAAGCCCCTAGAATACCGGCACCACCGGTGAGGAGATTGTGTGAACGTATTCAGGGACCCGGCTGAAATAAGACCCTAGAATACCGGCACCTCCGGTGAGGAGATTGAGCGTGTGCTTAACCACTGACTGCTATCAGTTCGGCAGTAAGCTTGTGCTCCTCTGAGGCTAACAGGGTGCAGTGCTTTCCTCTCACAGCTGCTATGTGAGGTAACAGAGCTAGTCTATACCGCCAAACAGTGCCACCATTCACTAGCAGCAGGTTCCTCCTGCACGGTGGACCCCGGGCTGCGAACGCACCATTTATAATAAACATCTATTTTTACTCGGTGCGTTCTGCTAGCCCTAACATGATACTAGCGCCAGGGTCTGGCTAGTAAATCGTGGACATTCAGCAATCCTTGCGGTATATCCAGCAGTTGGAGGGTAGGTTGGCGGCTCTCGAGAGCTCAACATCAGCTGTGGATGTTACTGCAGTTGCTGTACAGGCTGCTAGCGTGGCTGCAGCAACCTTGTCCACTGCCTCCCCTGTTCCAACATTATCTCGCCTCCCGCTGCCAGAAAAATGTTCTGGAGAAAGCAAATCTTGTAGGGGATTCGTGAGTCAGTGCTCTATTCACCTCGAGCTCCTGGCTGCACGTTTTCCCACAGAGCAGGCTAAGGTTGGATTTATTGTGTCTCTCTTGTCGGACAGGGCGTTTGAATGGGCTACGCCGCTGTGGGAGCGTGGCGATCATGTGGTGCAGAGTGCTCCGCTGTTCCTGAGCACTCTGAAACAGGTCTTTTTAGGACCTCAAGTCACCCATGATACGGCGCTCCAACTGCTGGCATTAACTCAGGGTGAGTCCTTGGTCAGCCATTTTGCCGTCCACTTCCGCACTTTAGCTTCTGAGCTGGAGTGGTCGGATAAAGCCCTTATCCCCATATTTTGGAGGGGGCTGGCAGATCACGTGAGGGACGCTCTGGCCACTAGGGAGATTCCTGCCACACTGAAGGAGTTAATAATTGTCTCTACTCATATTGACCTCCGTTTTAACGAGCGGAGGTTAGAGCGAGCCCAGTGTAGGCAGAGGTTTCGGCTGGCTCCTACCTTCGCCAAACCTCTGGAATCTCCGCTCCTGGTTCCTGAGTCACATGAGGCCATGGAAGTGTCACGAGCGGCATCTAAGTCCCAGACCGCTTGTGCACTCAAGGTCTGTCATGTTTGCCAGCAGTCAGGACATCTTGCCACCAGATGTCGCCAGCGGTCGAGGAAACGTCAGCGTCTATTGGTAGTAGGTGGAGGTACACTAGACACAGCGATGTTTTCCTCCAAATTGTCCTTTAAGGGGACAATTATTATAGGCTCATCCTCCCACTCGGTAGAGCTCTGCGTGGATTCTGGGGCGGAGGGCAATTTTATGTCTTCTGCCTTCGCCCAACGTCACGCAATACCCCTGGTTATGCTAGCTCAACCAGTAATGGTACGAGTGGTGAATGGGTCGACACTGCCCTCACAGATAACACACCAGACCATACCTTTTACTCTGTCCATGTCGCTATCCCATCAGGAGATTATATCTCTGCTCGTCATTCCTGAGGGAATTGATGAGGTCCTGTTGGGGATACCTTGGCTACGGTACCACTCTCCTCATATCGAGTGGTCCTCAGGCAGAATTCTGGGATGGGGTGAATCTTGTGGGGGTAGGTGTCAGAGGGAGTGCGTTCAGGTTGCTACTACAGAGGTACCCGCAGATCTATCCTCTCTCCCCAAGCAATATTGGTCTTATGCAGACGTGTTCTCCAAAAAGGTGGCGGAGACCCTTCCACCCCATCGCCCCTATGACTGTCCTATTGATCTCTTGCCTGGTGCTGAGCCTTCCCGGGGTCGAGTCTATCCGTTATCTTTCCCGGAGATGGAGGCAATGTCTCAGTACATTCAAGAGAATCTGGCAAGAGGGTTCATCAGGAAGTCAGTGTCACCTGCTGGGGATGGGTTCTTCTTCGTGCAGAAGAAGAATGGGGAACTGCGTCCATGCATAGACTACAGGGGTCTTAACGCCATCAACGTTAAGAATAAGTATCCTTATCAGTACTGGACTATGTGCCCAAAATATCAATGAGCGAGCCTGGGAGGCTGTCACAATTATTTGTTATTCATAGGGCATATAGAACCCCGGATATGTTATTCAAAGCCGGATTGAGATCTAGTTCAGAATGCCCCAGATGCTCGCAGTCCGAGGCGGGCATCCTTCATATGCTGTGGCAGTGCCCCAGGTTGTCCTCCTTTTGGGTGGTGGTGCTGAATAAAGTGGGACTGGCATATGGTTGTACTGTGCCGCGTGATCCTTTGGTATGTGTTTTGGGCTATGTTGAGGAGATTATAACTGATAAGTTGTATAAAATGGTTATTGCTAGACTGTTATTTATCGCGCGAAAGTTGATCGCCAAATTCTGGATTAGGGAAGAGCCACCAACAAGGAGAGACTTTATGAAGCAAGTGGACCATATTATTGCTTTGGAGAGGAGTAATTACGTTAGGAGGAACAAGACGGACCTCTTTGACAGGTTGTAGAACCCGTGGCTTGAATCAATGTGATCTAAAGAACTTTTGCCCCATTAGGAGGATTATTGACAAGTCGTCTTCCTTTTCTTGTACTTTTATATATGACAAAGGGGGGGGGGTCGTCTCTCGACAGGTCTCTAGAGGGGGGGGGAAAGGGGGTGGGAGTTTGGTTTGGGACTAAATATGTTTTCTTTAAAAATGTATTGTACATTGGTATATTGCTGATAACAAAGTATCCCTTTTATTGTTTATGTACAATATTTATGGTTTAATAAAAAATATCTAATTTAAAAAAAAAAATTAAAAAACTTATTAAAAAGAATAAGTATCCTTTGCCCTTGATATCTGAGCTCTTCGATAGGCTTCGAGGAGCAAGGGTTTTTACTAAATTAGATCTGTGGGGTGCTTACAACCTGATTTGCATCCGTGAGGGGGACGAATGGAAGACGGCTTTTAACACGAGGAATGGGCACTATGAATATCTGGTGATGCCCTTCGGGTTCTGTAATGCCCCAGCCATTTTCCAAGACTTTGTGAACGACATCTTCCGGGATATGCTCTCCACCTCGGTCATAGTCTATCTGGATGATATTCTCATCTACTCTCCAGATATTGACTCCCACTGGAGAGATGTTTGCAAAGTCTTCGACCTCCTACGGGCAAACTCCCTTTATGCCAAGTTGGAGAAGTGTATGTTCGAGCAGGAGTCCTTACCTTTCCTGGGCTATATCATCTCTGCCCAGGGATTGGCTATGGATCCTGCCAAACTATAGGCTGTGATGGACTGGCAGGAACCCCATTCTCTAAAAGCGGTGCAGCGCTTTATGGGGTTCATTAGTTATTATCGCCAGTTCATTCCGCACTTCTCAACTTTGGTAGCTCCCTTGGTTGCCCTCACCAAGAAGGGGGCAAATCCCAAATTGTGGTCTGAGGAGGTCTCCAAGGCCTTTAACTCCATAAAGTCTCACTTCGCTAGCGCTCCCATCCTACATCGCCCCAATGTAGATAAGCCATTTATCATGGAGGTGGATGCCTCATCTGTTGGTGCTGGAGCAGTCCTCTTCCAAAAGGATGCTCAAGGTCGGAAGCATCCTTGCTTCTTCTTCTCTAACACCTTCTCACCAGCAGAGAGGAATTATTCCATCGGGGACAGGGAGATGCTAGCCATGAAGCTGGCTTTCTCGGAGTGGAGACATCTCTTAGAGGGAGCTCGTTTTCCCTTCCAAGTCTTCACAGATCATAAAAATTTGGTGTACCTGCAGACAGCCCTGCGGTTAAATTCTCGCCAGGCCAGATGGTCCTTGTTCTTCTCCCGGTTTCATTTCACCCTCCATTTTCTTTCTGGGGAGAAGAACATTCGTGCTGATGCTCTCTCTCGCTCTGTTGTGTCATCTGTGGAGGAGGAAGAGGAGCCTCGGCTTATTGTCCCCACCGAGAGCCTGAGAACTGTGGCCCCAGTTTCGTTAGAGTCTGTGCTTCCGGGCAAGACTTTTGTACCATCCAGTTTGCGACCGGAGGTTCTCTCTTGGGCACCCTCGTCCAGGGTGGGTGGACATTTTGGTTCCAAAAGGACATCTGAGTTACTGGTGAGGACATGCTGGTGGCCGCATATGGCTCGTGATGTCGCAGACTATGTTCGGGCGTGTGTCTCTTGCGCCAAGAACATGTCCCCTCGGCAATGGCCAGCTGGGTTGCTTTACCCTCTGCTGGTGGCGGACAGGCCCTGGGAGATGGTTGAGATGGACTTTGTGGTGGGCTTACCCAAGTCTCGTAGCTGCACCATTAGCTGGGTGATCACCGACCATTTTTCCAAAATGGTTCATTTGGTGCCTCTTCCACGGCTACCTTCTGCACGGGCTCTGGCAGCCTTGTTCATCAAGCATATCTTTCGCTTACACGGTATGCCGGACAAGATTGTCAGTGACTGGGGTCCCCAGTTTGCGTCTCGATTCTGAAGGGAGCTTTGTAGTCTACTCAGTTTTGAGCTAAATCTCTCCTCGGCTTATCATCCCGTGATGAATGGGTTGGTTGAGAGAGCCAATCAGACTCTGGTCACTTATTTATGACATTTTGTTTCTGCCAGGTAGCATGACTGCATGTAAAGAAGCTGCGGAGACACCATCACGTGTTTCTCGACGCAAGCAGTGAATAGCCAGGCCTTTCCCCGGGAAGGAACAACCACGGGAAGGGCAGCATCCTATGAAGGAAAGCCACCTATGCCAAGCATGGTATCCATCCACAGACAGCTGTTTCGGGGTTTTTGCCCCTCATCAGTGTGGAGTAGGAATCTGGCTATTAGGAGCAGTGCCTAGTAAAAAGGCTATAAAGGCATAGATGATTGGCCTCGGGGAGACCAAAACATCCAACACCGCGGAGACACCATCACGTGTTTCTCAACGCAGTGATTCCAGAACACTGCCCCCATCCCTTATGGGAAATATGCAAATGCATGTAAAGAAGCTGCGGAGACACCATCACGTGTTTCTCGACGCAAGCAGTGAATAGCCAGGCCTTTCCCCGGGAAGGAACAACCACGGGAAGGGCAGCATCCTATGAAGGAAAGCCACCTATGCCAAGCATGGTATCCATCCACAGACAGCTGTTTCGGGGTTTTTGCCCCTCATCAGTGTGGAGTAGGAATCTGGCTATTTGGAGCAGTGCCTAGTAAAAAGGCTATAAAGGCACAGATGATTGGCCTCGGGGAGACCAAAACATCCAACACCGCGGAGACACCATCACGTGTTTCTCAATGCAGTGATTCCAGAACACTGCCCCCATCCCTTATGGGAAATATGCAGATGCATGTAAAGAAGCTGCGGAGACACCATCAGCTGTCTGTGGATGGATACCATGCTTGGCATAGGTGGCTTTCCTTCATAGGATGCTGCCCTTCCCGTGGTTGTTCCTTCCCGGGGAAAGGCCTGGCTATTCACTGATTGCGTCGAGAAACACGTGATGGTGTCTCCGCAGCTTCTTTACATGCATCTACATATTTCCCATAAGGGATGGGGGCAGTGTTCTGGAATCACTGCGTTGAGAAACACGTGATGGTGTCTCCGCGGTGTTGGATGTTTTGGTCTCCCCGAGGCCAATCATCTGTGCCTTTATAGGCAGGATACATTTCAAAAACCTGACCTGCACATCCAAACATAGACTGAGTGTGAACAGGTGCTGAACCCAGAGTCGCCAACTCGTATATAGTCAAGTAAATAGGGCAGCACACTGCAGCGCCAAAACATGCAAACTTGAAAACACGAAATTTGAACTGCATTACTGCACTAGAAATATGAAAAATGAGAGCTTTTAGCGCATAAAAATGGCCAATTTTATGTGTACCTCGTAGCCACTTTACGGCATCTCTCTTATACGAGGTCCTACGCTTGACCTACCTCGCTGAGAATAAACGTCTCCATCTGAATGGGTACATGTGAAACCTCTTCTTGGACTCAAATTCTCTCTCTCTGTGGAGGGGTATTGGACCTACTATAATTAAAACACCTGAAGCTAGGAGGCGGGGAGTGCACGATCAGAAGGCTAGAGACCAAAACATCCAACACCGCGGAGACACCATCACGTGTTTCTCAACGCAGTGATTCCAGAACACTGCCCCCATCCCTTATGGGAAATATGCAGATGCATGTAAAGAAGCTGCGGAGACACCATCACGTGTTTCTCGACGCAAGCAGTGAATTGCCAGGCCTTTCCCCGGGAAGGAACAACCACGGGAAGGGCAGCATCCTATGAAGGAAAGCCACCTATGCCAAGCATGGTATACATCCACAGACAGCTGTTTCTTTTTTTTTTTTTTCCCCTCAGATGGGAAAATCCACGGTCCAGAAATCCAAGACCAAAGAAAAATCCCAAACAGCTGCGTCAAATCCAAAACACAAAAGCTGTTCCCATCATCATCGGAAAATTTCAGTTTAATACAACATCAGAAAAAGCAAGTCAAGACATATTTACAAGGTATCTCCACTTCTTCACCTTCCAAATCCCTTCGGCATCCACCTCCCCCCTTCTTCTTTTATCCCATAGAAAACACACATACATCTTCCCCAAAATCACTTTTAGACTATTCTTTACTACAATTTCCTTTCTCTTAAAAACATACACATTCCTCACATCCCATAATACTTCTTTTATACATGCAACTATTAACCACAACACTCTCTCCTTCACTCCATCACACATTCCCAAGCCAAACATGAACAACTCGAATGATAACAAGCTCACACCACACAATTCTTTACACAACGGTCCCATTCTTCCAATCACCTCCCTAGCATAATGACAATTCCAAAACACATGTATTACACTTTCCCTTCCACCACACCCACCTCTCGGACACATATCATTTCTCCCCAACCCACGATTCTTCTGAAATTCTCTAACTGGTAACACTCCATGCAAAGACTGCCACACAATCTCACTCTGCCTATTCGTCATACCGTCTAACCGCACTTTCTTCCATACTTTTTCTATATCATTCCCTCTTACCATGTTTATTCCACACTCTGTCTCTCTACATTCAATCATCCTATATACAGCCTTCTTATTACTCAACAACCTAACATCCACATCACATAACTCATACTTCACCAAAAATTTATAAACCCACACATACCATCTAGGCACGTCAAAAGCAACCGGATACCTCAGATCCCTCTCTCGCCACTTCAAACGAAATAAATACGCCCCAAACAAAAACCTACACAGACAAGAAAACTTGCCATCCATCCTAATCACCCTCAACACAAAAACCACAATATTTACACCAAAAAACACCTCAAGGTTTGGAAAACCCAACCCACCTTTTTCTAAACGTTTCACCAAAACCTCCCTCCTAGCCCTCTCCATTCTAGAATTCCACAAAAACACAAACAGAATCCTATTTAACCCTCTCATACACATATACCCCGGCGGAAAGACCACTGCAATATATAAGAAAATAGGCAAAATTACACTTTTAATAACTAAGATTTTTCCAAAAAACGAAAGACTTCTCATCTTCCAAAAACATAACTTCCGCTCAACCTTTCCTTTTGCATCATCCCAACTTTCTTTCCCATCCAAACTCTCTGAAAATTTCACACCCAAAACCTTAATAGACCCAGTCACCTCATTCACTCCTACATCCTTACTTAAAACCCCTCCCCCAAAAACCTTACACTCACTCTTCTCCCAATTCACCTTAAATGCTGACGCACCACAAAAAATAGACGCTAATAACTTCACCCGCCTCACAGAATACTCTGAATCACACAACACACACACATCATCCATATAAGCACTAACCTTCCATTCCCTCCCTCCACCTCCTGGCACTTGTACTCCTCTAATCACTTTATCTTTCCTCAACATACAAAGCAACGGTTCAATCGCACAAATAAAAACCACAGGAGACAAAGGACAACCTTGTCGCACACCTGAAAAAACATTCACTCTTCTACCCACAGAACCATTCATCAAAACACAACTATAAATGTCTTTATATAAGCTCCTTACCCTCCAAACAAAATCAGGCGGAAACCCCATTCTCAATAATACCCGGAACAAAAAACTATGTGATAACCGATCATACGCCTTTTCAAAGTCCAAACTCAAAACAAATACACTCTTCTTCCGACTCATACAGTCCCACAAACAATCTCTCAACATACACACACACTCATGTATACGTCTCCCAGGCACCGCACAACACTGTTCATCCCCAATCACACTCTCTATCACATCACGCATCCTATTCGCCATTACTTTCGCATAGATCTTATAATCGCAATTCAACAACGTTATCGGTCTCCAATTTTTTAAACTCTTCAAATCTCCTTTTTTAGGTATTAACACAACCATCCCTGCACGCATACTCTCAGCCACCTCCATACTAGACCACATATACTTACACACATCCACAAAATCCTTACCAATCACATGCCACATCACCCTATAAAACTCTATAGGAAGTCCATCCTCTCCTGGAGTCTTATTTAACGCCATGCTATTCATTACCTTCCATACCTCATCACCTGTCACCTCACCCATCACTCTCTCTCTCTCCATCTCACTCAATTCATTTTCTAATACACTTAGTACATCCTCCTCCAAAGCCTCATCCCTCCACTTCACTGCATACAGCTCCTCATAAAACTTAGCCACATGTTCACACATATCCTCCCCACTTACCTCTCTTCCATCCTCTGCATTCAAAACACCCATACTCTGCTTTTTCCCAAAAACCTTTTTAAAGAAAAACCTTGAACACCTTTCATCTTGCTCCATTCTATCAATTTTTGCCCTAAAAATAATACTCTTCCCTTTCTCTTCCAAAAACTCTTTAATTTCTTTTTTAACCTTTTTTATCCTCTCCTCCACCTCCATTCCTCCTTCCCTCAATTTATACAATAAACATAAACGGGCATTCAACTTAACAAACTTTTCCCTCTTAATTGCCGCAAATTCATACCCCACACTTTTAAAAAACTTTTTTGTCTGCCTCTTAACCCAATCCCACCACTCACAAACATTCCCAAAACTTTCCTTACTTTTACACCACTGTTCATACTTTCTCACATACTCCTTCCTCACAGCTTCATTTTCCAACAATTTCACATTTAATTTCCACAAACCCTTTCCAAACACACCACTAACATTAATATCTAACTCGCACAACACACAAACATGGTCCGAAAAAACAACCCTATCCTGCTTATATCCAACAGGAATAATATTTTTAGAAATAAAACAATAATCCAACCTGGACTGTGCTCTTCCACTATCAGAAAAAAAGGTATCTAACAAAGGGTTAACCTTACACACACGCTGCATATCACTCAAATCAAAGTCAGTAACTAACTCAAGCAAAACTTTTCCAGACACATCCACATTCACTCCCCCCACATCACAATTCATATCACCCACAATCACCACAGGCACTCTTCCTGGAACAAAAAGCTTCACTTTTTCAAATAATAACTTACGCTCATTTTTTTCTACTGGCGCATAAATATTGATAACACAAAACTTAGCATTTTTATATTCAAAATTTGCTAAGATACACCTCCCCACCTCCACCACCAAATAATTATTCAAAACCACCTCCTGCCCCTTAACTAAAATACCCACACCATCATTTCTATTATTTGCACTACCAGACCATACAGACGCACCATAAGACCACTCATCCCCTTTCACACCATCCACAATCCCACATTCTTGCAAACAAAAAATAGATGCACTCTGCATAGCTAAAAAATCCAAAATTGCTGCTCTCCTCCTCGCTTTCTTAAAAACTCTCACATTTTGAGAAACTATAGAAAAACCCATACTATAAAAACAAAAAACAATGCAAAAATTACCACAAAACTACACACATTACACAAAAAGCCCTTGACAAAGGTCAAGACTCACAGAAAGGAGAGAAAAAAAAAACAACAGATCCACTGAGCTTTCATTTTACCCAGTATCACCATTGTCCTCCTCTGCCATTTGGACTGAACAGCAAGTCTCTGAACCACTAACCCCTTCGTGCTCACTCCATTTTTTTTTAGCTGGCCCAATTTTCCTCTTAGGCATACTACTGCATGCCTCATCACTTTCCCCATCCTCCTCCCTCTGACACTTATTCGCACCCCTGTCCTGATCTGAAGAAAGCCCTCTAATATTCTGAGGATCTGAGGGGTGCACAGGGCTCTCAGCTTCAGAAATACGCACGTCTTCCTCCGTTGCATCCATTGCTTCCTCAAGAGAAAACATTTCAGGCACAGTAGAGTCATCATCTTCTTCCTCATCTTCTTCCTGATCTTCTTCCTTCTTCTTAAACCCCTTCTCTACTTTTTTTGCCGCCGACCAAAACTCCTTATCTTCCTTCTGTGCATCACTCATAGCACCACGGGGTGCTAGCACAATGTCATCTGGAGTCACAGAGCGTCTTTCCCTCTCCCTCTCCCTCCTTTCCTCTCTCTCCATTCTTTCAGATTCCTTTCTGATAATCGCCAACCTCCTCCTTCTCTCCTCCTCCTCTCTCCATTCACTCTCTGAGCGTCTAGGCGCCCTCTGCGGACAATCCTTATACATGTGGTCACTACTACCACACACGTCACAGGTCTTAGCCATCGGGCAATCACCAGCCATATGCCCCTCCTTCTTGCAGTTTCGGCAACACTGCCCCTTCTGGCAGTCTGCCTGGACATGTCCAAAAGAGAAACATCTCCTGCAAAACAGAGGCTGCCCAGGGTACGTGAGGAAACCCCTATGCCCTGCTACAGAGAAGTTCGCCGGAGGGTGTCTGAACCCACCCACACTGCCAGGATCTCTTCTGAACCTTACACGATACTTGTATCGACAATTAAAGATTCCTAAGCAGTTCACTTGCTTCTCTCCCTTTGAAACAAAGTCACAATACTGTGAGAGGAAGCTCTCCAACAATGCAGGTTCAGTAAAGGGGTTATAGACAGTGATAGTCACCTGCCTTTTCTGAAGACCAAACAGTGGTTCACATTTCACTCCCTTCAAACAGGGATCTCTGGCATGATTCCGGAACCACTCATAGATGTTCAGGCAATAATGCTCTGACATAAAAGTAATGTCGTAGTTACCTTGATTAGGGAACTCATTGATACTAAAGATGTTTTCTCGCTTTCCTCCAGCCTTTTCCTCAATAAGGTCACGAACAATAAAGACCACGCTGTTCCTTGCCCGGATAGATGGCTCCAACGTCACTCGGATGGTGTTCTTCACGTAACTCATTTTCAAAGCTGTCGGTACAAAATACCACAGAAAAAAAAACAGAATTCTCTGCAAAAGGGTCTGGATTCCTCCAGAAAACCTCACTTCTGACAACTGTTTCGGGGTTTTTGCCCCTCATCAGTGTGGAGTAGGAATCTGGCTATTAGGAGCAGTGCCTAGTAAAAAGGCTATAAAGGCACAGATGATTGGCCTCGGGGAGACCAAAACATCCAACACCGCGGAGACACCATCACGTGTTTCTCAATGCAGTGATTCCAGAACACTGCCCCCATCCCTTATGGGAAATATGCAGATGCATGTAAAGAAGCTGCGGAGACACCATCAGCTGTCTGTGGATGGATACCATGCTTGGCATAGGTGGCTTTCCTTCATAGGATGCTGCCCTTCCCGTGGTTGTTCCTTCCCGGGGAAAGGCCTGGCTATTCACTGATTGCGTCGAGAAACACGTGATGGTGTCTCCGCAGCTTCTTTACATGCATCTACATATTTCCCATAAGGGATGGGGGCAGTGTTCTGGAATCACTGCGTTGAGAAACACGTGATGGTGTCTCCGCGGTGTTGGATGTTTTGGTCTCCCCGAGGCCAATCATCTGTGCCTTTATAGGCAGGATACATTTCAAAAACCTGACCTGCACATCCAAACATAGACTGAGTGTGAACAGGTGCTGAACCCAGAGTCGCCAACTCGTATATAGTCAAGTAAATAGGGCAGCACACTGCAGCGCCAAAACATGCAAACTTGAAAACACGAAATTTGAACTGCATTACTGCACTAGAAATATGAAAAATGAGAGCTTTTAGCGCATAAAAATGGCCAATTTTATGTGTACCTCGTAGCCACTTTACGGCATCTCTCTTATACGAGGTCCTACGCTTGACCTACCTCGCTGAGAATAAACGTCTCCATCTGAATGGGTACATGTGAAACCTCTTCTTGGACTCAAATTCTCTCTCTCTGTGGAGGGGTATTGGACCTACTATAATTAAAACACCTGAAGCTAGGAGGCGGGGAGTGCACGATCAGAAGGCTAGAGAATACATTTCAAAAACCTGACCTGCACATCCAAACATAGACTGAGTGTGAACAGGTGCTGAACCCAGAGTCGCCAACTCGTATATAGTCAAGTAAATAGGGCAGCACACTGCAGCGCCAAAACATGCAAACTTGAAAACACGAAATTTGAACTGCATTACTGCACTAGAAATAGGAAAAATGAGAGCTTTTAGCGCATAAAAATGGCCAATTTTATGTGTACCTCGTAGCCACTTTACGGCATCTCTCTTATACGAGGTCATACGCTTGACCTACCTCGCTGAGAATAAACGTCTCCATCTGAATGGGTACATGTGAAACCTCTTCTTGGACTCAAATTCTCTCTCTCTGTGGAGGGGTATTGGACCTACTATAATTAAAACACCTGAAGCTAGGAGGCGGGGAGTGCACGATCAGAAGGCTAGAGAATACATTTCAAAAACCTGACCTGCACATCCAAACATAGACTGAGTGTGAACAGGTGCTGAACCCAGAGTCGCCAACTCGTATATAGTCAAGTAAATAGGGCAGCACACTGCAGCGCCAAAACATGCAAACTTGAAAACACGAAATTTGAACTGCATTACTGCACTAGAAATAGGAAAAATGAGAGCTTTTGGCGCATAAAAATGGCCAATTTTATGTGTACCTCGTAGCCACTTTACGGCATCTCTCTTATACGAGGTCCTACGCTTGACCTACCTCGCTGAGAATAAACGTCTCCATCTGAATGGGTACATGTGAAACCTCTTCTTGGACTCAAATTCTCTCTCTCTGTGGAGGGGTATTGGACCTACTATAATTAAAACACCTGAAGCTAGGAGGCGGGGAGTGCACGATCAGAAGGCTAGAGAATACATTTCAAAAACCTGACCTGCACATCCAAACATAGACTGAGTGTGAACAGGTGCTGAACCCAGAGTCGCCAACTCGTATATAGTCAAGTAAATAGGGCAGCACACTGCAGCGCCAAAACATGCAAACTTGAAAACACGAAATTTGAACTGCATTACTGCACTAGAAATATGAAAAATGAGAGCTTTTAGCGCATAAAAATGGCCAATTTTATGTGTACCTCGTAGCCACTTTACGGCATCTCTCTTATACGAGATCCTACGCTTGGCGACTCTGGGTTCAGCACCTGTTCACACTCAGTCTATGTTTGGATGTGCAGGTCAGGTTTTTGAAATGTATTCTCTAGCCTTCTGATCGTGCACTCCCCGCCTCCTAGCTTCAGGTGTTTTAATTATAGTAGGTCCAATACCCCTCCACAGAGAGAGAGAATTTGAGTCCAAGAAGAGGTTTCACATGTACCCATTCAGATGGAGACGTTTTTTCTCAGCGAGGTAGGTCAAGCGTAGGACCTCGTATAAGAGAGATGCCGTAAAGTGGCTACGAGGTACACATAAAATTGGCCATTTTTATGCGCTAAAAGCTCTCATTTTTCATATTTCTAGTGCAGTAATGCAGTTCAAATTTCGTGTTTTCAAGTTTGCATGTTTTGGCGCTGCAGTGTGCTGCCCTATTTACTTGACTATATACGAGTTGTCGACTCTGGGTTCAGCACCTGTTCACACTCAGTCTATGTTTGGATGTGCAGGTCAGGTTTTTGAAATGTATTCTCTAGCCTTCTGATCGTGCACTCCCCGCCTCCTAGCTTCAGGTGTTTTAATTATAGTAGGTCCAATACCCCTCCACAGAGAGAGAGAAATTGAGTCCAAGAAGAGGTTTCACATGTACCCATTCAGATGGAGACGTTTATTCTCAGCGAGGTAGGTCAAGCGTAGGACCTCGTATAAGAGAGATGCCGTAAAGTGGCTACGAGGTACACATAAAATTGGCCATTTTTATGCGCTAAAAGCTCTCATTTTTCATATTTCTAGTGCAGTAATGCAGTTCAAATTTCGTGTTTTCAAGTTTGCATGTTTTGGCGCTGCAGTGTGCTGCCCTATTTACTTGACTTTATAGGCAGGATGACTGGGCATCCTTGTTACCATGGGCAGAGTTTGCCCTTAACAACGCTGTAGCCGACTCCACCGGTCAGACCCCTTTCCTCCTTAATTACGGCCAGCATCCGCGGGTTCCTGTGCCTATGCTCGTGTCCTCTGCTGACTCCAGGGTGGTAGACTGGGCAGTGGAGGCACGAGACATTTGGGACCGCACTCAGGATGCCATCCGGGCCTCCAAGGAGAAGATGAGGTCCTCCGCCGATGTACATCGGCAGCCTGCCCTGACTTTTGCTCCTGGCGATTTAGTGTGGCTCTCCGCCGTAACATCAGGCTGCGTGTAGAGTCCATTAATTTTGCACCTTGCTGCTTGGGTCCCTTCAAGGTCCTCGAACAGGTTAATCCTGTGGTCTACCGTCTAGCCCTTCCTCCATGCCTTGGTATCACCGACACCTTTCATGTGTCCCTCCTTAAGCCCGTATACATGTCCTGGTTTCCTGAGTCATCTGCCGGGACATCGGGTTCGTCTACGGACGATTTCGAGGCGAATGCTATTTTGGGGTGCAAGGTGGTACGTGGCAAAAAATTTTATTTGGTGGACTGGAAGGGTTACGGACCTGAGGATAGGTCCTGGGAGCCTGTTGAGCACATTCGGGCTCCACAGCTCATTGCCGACTTCGAGCGTAGCAAGGCCCAAGGAGGGGGAGGTCCTAGGAGGGGGGGGTAATGTTAGGGGGTTGAGTTCCCGCCTCTCCACATGGGGAATCTCGTGCCATCTCCGCTGCGGTCTCCCATTCTTCTCTTGCTGCAGTGGAGCCTGCTCAGCGGAGACGTCAGTTCCAGCGTCTTGCTCAGTCCCACTCTGTACAAAGAGTTTCTGCTGCTTTTCCTGCTTCTGCCATTGAAGCCAGTGCTGGGCAGCGGCGAGCAGATGCTTCTAGGACTAATTCCTGCTTTTCTCGTTCTGAGCATGCCTAGAGTAAGATCTCTCAGTGGAGATCAAGGGTCACATGGTCAGATACTGCAGCTAAGTCCATTGGTCCTTTCAGGAAGGTCCTGTAGGTGCTCTGGCTTTGTGGCAGCCTCTCATTGGTCATTCTAGGAAGGCCTTGTACTTGCTGCAGCTATATAAGGCTCGCATGGCCATGCGCTAGTATCAATCCAAATATGTGCTTTGCGCCAATATGGTTATGCATGAATGTGTTCAGGGACCCGGCTGAAATAAGCCCCTAGAATACCGGCACCTCCAGTCAGGAGATTGTGTGAACGTATTCAGGGACCCGGCTGAAATAAGCCCCTAGAATACCGGCACCTCTGGTGAGGAGATTGCGTGTGTGCATAACCACTGACTGCTATCAGTTCGGCAGTAAGCTTGTGCTCCTGTGAGGCTAACAGGGTGCAGTGCTTTCCTCTCACGGCTGCTCGGTGAGGTAACAGAGCTAGTCTATACCGCCAAACAGTGCCACCATTCACTAGCAGCAGGTTCCTCCTGCCCGGTGGACCCCAGGCTGCGAACGCACCATTTATAATAAACATCTATTTTTACTCGGTGCGTTCCGCTAGCCCTAACATGGTGTTCATTGACTGTGGGTCTGCTTCTAACTTTATTGATTTGGTTCTGAAGTTAGGATTAAGAACAGTTAGTTTAGAAAGACCAAGTCATTACCCTTGACAAGACACCGTTATGTCACAATTTGGTCAAGAGTGCAAAGGTGTATTTCACTGTACAAGTGGGAGCACTCCACTCTGAATCCATCTCCTGTTTTGTGTCCGATTATTTACCTGCTGGATTGGTACTGGGGTTTCCATGGTTGCAGATTCACAATCCTGTTATTGATTAGTTTCAGAAGGCATTTGTGAAATGGAGTCCAAAATGTTACAAGAAATGTCTAAAAAACGTACAAATATGCTCCGCTAGTCTGAAGGGTCTTCCGGGTTCCGGGATACCTGAAGGACTTTGGAGATGTGTTCTTGGAAAAAGAGGCAGAGATACTACCTCCCCATCTTTTCCCTGATTGATCTTATTTCTAGTGCCAAATTGACAAAATCTCACCTTTACAATTTTGTCGGGGCCTGTATGGACTGAAAGAATATGTTAATAAATCTTTAACGAAGGGTCATATCCGTCCTTCCTCCCCTATAACTGCTGGATTTTTCTTTGTTAAAAAAAAAGATGGGGGTCTCCATCCCAGCCAGAGACCTTGCCTTAATTTCCAAGAGCTAAATAAGATCACTGTTAAAAATACCTACACACTTCCACTCATCCCCGACCTATATAATCAGCTTCTGGTGGCCAGGGTGTTTTCTAAACTTGATCTTACAGGGACTTACAATTTGATCCGCATCCAGAATGGTGATGAGTGGAGAATGGTGTTTTTTAAACATCTGAGGGTCTTTTTGAAAACCTTGTCATGCCTTTTGGATTATCTAATGCACCTGCTGTGTTTCAAAATTTTTTGGATGATATTTTCTCTGATTGCATTGGAAGATATGTTGTGATTTACCTGGATGACACTCTAATTTTCTCACCAGATTTGGACACTCACCAGGAGCATGTTCGTGTTGTGTTACAGAGATTGATCGAGAACTCTTTATTTGCTAAATTAGAGAAATGTGCTTTTCCTGTTCAGGAAGTCTCTTTCTTGAGGTTTATTTTGTCAGCAGAATGGTTTCAGAAACGACCCTGGGAAGGTGCAGGCCAAAATTCATTGGGTTCAATCTCATGATCTTAAGGCTCTGCAGCATTTTCTGAGATTCGCCAACTATTATAGTTTAGTCTAGTTTATCAAGGCATTTTTGCAGATTGCTAAACCACTTACTGACTTTATACACAAGGGGACAAATCTCAAGGTTTGGCTGCCTTGTGCTATAAGGGCTTTCGAAAGATTAAAAGAGTGTTTTATGTGTGCACACATTCTGATCCAACCTGATCTCCAAGAACCGTTAATTGTGGAGGTGGATGCTTTGAAGATCGGAGTGGAGGCAGTGTTATTGTAGGGGCCCAAAACTCTATGGAATGGAAGATTAGGAATAAATACCTGATGCAAGCCATAGTTAGCAAAAAATCGGCTTTGGGATGTAGAACTGAGTTTGGAGTTATTATACAGTATGTAAATTCTGCTGTTGGTAGATAATCCACCCAGTCATCTTATAGATAAGAAATAAAAACAGCGCAGGAGGTATTGCTCAAAGGTTTGGTTAGTTCTTTCAGTCTGTCCATTGGATTGTGGATGGAAGGCAGTAGACAAATTGACAGTAACTCCTAACACTGTGCTGAAGGTTTTCCAACATCTTGACGTAAACTGAACACCTCTATCAGCAATGGCATTGCCAGGAATTCCAAGTAGTCTGAATACCTCTTTGACCACTAATTTTGCGGTTTGTTCAGCGGTAAGAATTCCTTTAGTCAGAATAAAATGGGCCATCTTTGTGAGCCGATACACCACAACAAGGATAAGTCATTTCTTTTGAGGGAGGTAGGTCCACTATAAAATCCATTGAGATTGATCCCCAAGGCCTAGATGGAACTGAAAGTGGTTGCAGAAGTCCTAGAGGAGAAGATTGTGGCCTCTTGTTCGTTGCACATGTTAAACAGGAAGAAGCATATTTTCTCACATCCTTCCTACAATAAAGCCACCAAAAAGAACAAAGTAGTAGTTCTTGCGTTTTCAATACTCCAGGGTGTCCTATAAGTTTAGAATCATGCAGACGTTTGTGGACTTTAAGTTGAGCAGATTCGGGGACATATATTTGGTGGTTTTATATCCAAAATCCCTCCTTAAAGGAAAGACCAATGTCTTTAGAAGTATGGTTAAGAAAGACGTCAGTTTAGTATCCATCTTTAATTTTTGGCAAAATTTCTTTGGAGTCCAGTATTCCCCACAAAATTTTTGGACGTAGAATGGTACAGTCAGTGCTAGATCTTTCATTAGGTCCAGGTTCAGCAAAAATCCTGGACAGAGCATCAGCCATGCTATTTCTTGGCCGATAAGAAATTATAAAATTAAGCCTGGAGAAAAATAAGACCCAATGTGCTTGTCTTGCAGACAACCTCTTAAGTGTACGGATAAATTCTAAATTTTTGTGATCAGTAAGAACAGTCACTGGATGATTGGCCCTTTTCAAAAGATGTCTCCGTTCAGAGAAGGCAACTTTAATGGCTAACAGTTCCTTATTCCCAATGTCAGAGATCTTTTCAGCAGCTGACATGGTATGAGAAAGAAATGCGCAAGGATGAAGCTGCATTTTGTCTGAAACTCTCTGTAATAAAACGGCACCCACCGCAGAGTCTGAGGCGTCTACTTCGACAACAAACGGCAGTTCAGGATTTGGATGGACAAGTAATGGCGCAGAAGTAAAAAGTGTCTTTAGTTTGCCAAACACCATTTGTGCCTCTGGAAACCAAAAAACACTGGTTTTCTTTGTGAGTGAAGTAATTGGTAAGATTATCTTTGAAAAGTTTTTAATGAATCTTCTGTAGAAATTTACAAATCCTATAAAGCGTTGAATGTCTTTTAAATTTCTTGGGATGGGCCAGTCAACTACCGCCCTGATTTTACTGGGATCCATGCTCAGACCTTCTGGGGAAATAATATATCCCAGAAATTGAGTTCTGGTTTGTTCGAATTCACATTTTTCGAGTTTGATATAGAGATGGTTTTCCCATGGACATTCCAGGACTAACTGGACATGTCTGCGATGCTGGGTATCTGAAAATATAAGAATGTCATCGCGATAAACAACAAATCATCAATTATTTTTTTTGAGATGTTTTGGATCGAAGTGCTGAAAGGTGGCAGCAGCTGTTGTGAATTCTGTTGTCAAGCTCCCTCCTGTGGTCATGAATGGTACTTCGGCTGGTTCTGTCCATGGGCTTCCTCTGGTGGTTGTGAGTGGGGCTGCGGCTTCTGAGTTTCCTTCCACAGGTGACGAGGTTAATTCGTTAGCTGGCTGCTCTATTTAACTCCACTTAGATCATTGCTCCATGCCACCTGTCAATGTTCCAGTATTGGTCTAGTTCGCTCCTGGATCGTTCTTGTGACCTGTCTTCCCAGCAGAAGTTAAGTTCCTGCTTGTTTTCCTTTTGTTTGCTATTTTTCTGTCCAGCTTGCTGTTGTGATTTTTGTCTTGCTTGCTGGAAGCTCTGGGACGCAGAGGGAGCGCCTCCGCACCGTGAGTCGGTGCGGAGGGTCTTTTTGCGCCCTCTGCGTGGTCATTTTGTAGTTTTTGTGCTGACCGCAAAGTTACCTTTCCTATCCTCTGACTGTTCAGTAAGTCGGGCCTCACTTTGCTAAATCTATTTCATCTCTGTGTTTGTAATTTCACCTTAACTCACAGTCATTATATGTGGGGGGCTGCCTTTTTCTTTGGGGAATTTCTCTGAGGCAAGGTAGGCTTTATTTTTCTATGTTTAGGGCTAGCTAGTTCCTTAGGCTGTGTCGAGTTGCATAGGGAGTGTTAGGAGCAATCCACGGCTATTTCTAGTGTGTGTGATAGGATTAGGGATTGTGGTCAGCAGAGTTCCCACGTCTCAGAGCTTGTTCTGTATTATTTGTAACTATCAGGTCATTCCGTGTGCTCTTAACCACCAGGTCCATTATTGTCCTAACCACCAGGTCATAACAAGCGGCGTTGCTATGGCCGAAAGACATAACCAGATACTCAAACTGTCCATATCTAGTTCTAAAGGCAGTTCTCCACTCATCTCCCTGCGGATTCGTATGAGATTCTAAGCCCCTCTTAGATCGAGTTTGGTAAAAAAAAAAGTCTGGCAGAACGCAGTCTCTCCGGCAACTCAGGGATTAAGGGGAGTGAGTAGCCATTCTTAATTGTAATTGTATTAATTTCTCTATAATCAATACATGGCCGCAGGGTTGAGTCCTTCTTTTCTACAAAAAACAAGGGTGCTCCAGCTGGTGAAGAAGAAGGTTGAATAAAACCTTTCTCTAAATTTTCATCTAGGTATTCCTATAGTTCTTTTAATTCTGGCTCAGAAAGATTGTAAATTCACCCAAATGGAATGGACTCTCCAGGAAGCAATTCAATGGGACAGTCGTAAAGACAATGAGGAGGCAGTTGATCGCCTTTCGTCTTACTGCAGACCTCACTGAACTGTTGATATTGATGTTGTGGTTTATTAAACTTCTGATGAGAAATCTTGGAAATGTGAAAATGTTTGGAAACAGATACATTAGCATGGCAATTGTTCTTACAGTACTCAGAAGGAACGGTGATGGTCCTTGATGCCCAGTTGATGGATGGGTTATGAATTGAAAACCAGGGAATTCCTAGGATAACTGGAAATTTTGGAGATTAAATAAGATGAAAACTAACCGCTTCATTATGATTCGCTTTAATGCATGTTTCCAGTTCAGTTGTCTCATGAGTAACAGGTTTAAGGCTACTTTCACACTAGCGTTTTCTGCAATCCGTCACAATGCGTCGTTTTGCAGAAAAACGCATCCTGCAAAAGTGCTTGCAGGATGCGTTTTTTCCCCATAGACTTGTATTGCCGACGCATTTGCGACGGATTGCCACACGTCGCATCCGTCGAGCGACGGATGCGTCGTGCTTTGGCGGACCGTCGGGAGCAAAAAACGCTACATGTAAGGTTTTTTGCTCCTGACGGACCGCTTTTTCCGACCGCGCATGCGCGGCCAGAACTCCGCCCCCACCTCCCCGCACCTTACACTGGGGCAGCGGATGCGCCGGAGAAATGCATCCGCTGCCTCCATTGTGCAATGCGTTAAACGCTAGAGTCGGAATCTCTCCCCGACGCATTGCGACGGGGAGATTCCGACGCTAGTGTGAAAGAAGCCTAAGTGATAAAGGCGATCCATCCACAGTTTCCATATCGATGGGCATGGATTTAGTCCTACTTGCAATGTTTTTGTCAAGTGTGGATTGTAAGTGCATGAAATTCCCTCCTCCTCTGTAACAACCCTGCCAGCATCATTGCATGGCTTTCCATCTCCCATCAAGCAGATACTCCATCTTACTTTCCCCTCCAGGCCATGCTGTGAGTTCTGCTCTCTCCCTGCTCCATGTTGTGAACCTCATGTCTCCTGCCTGCTCTTTGCATATTTCCTGGCTGTGTGCTAAGGGTGGCACTTCCTGGTTCTTATAGAGACAATGTGCACCATCCTAAGTTGTCCCCAGCCAACTGCCAAGAGGCCTCAGTTACTTAAGGCATTCCGACCCATAGGGGGTTGCCTGAACAACAATCCCTCTCAGTCAGTGCCTGGCTGCTGAGTTGCTAGGTCCTGTCTTGCTGTATCTCTTGTTTCCACCTCCCAGGGGTCTGCGAACCCTGATCCGTACCTGTATCCTGTGTCTCTCATTTCTGCCTCCCAGGGGGCGGAATATCCTGGTCTGAAACCTTGTTCCTGTACCTTATCCCGTACCTGACCCTGTCTGAACTAGGTCCTATTTCTGTGTCCACTTGTATCTCTCTCTGTAGCTTTCCAGATCCCGCTGTGTGTTTCCTTGTGTTGACTCCTCTCATCTTTGCTCCGCAACCTGCGGCTCTGCTTCTTGCTCCACAACCTACTGCTCTACTCCTTGCTCTGCAACCTGTGGCTCTGCTCTTTGCTCCACATCCTGCGGCTCTGCTCATAGCTCCACAACATGCAGCTCTGCTCTTTCCTCTGAACCTGTGGCTCTGCTCTTCACTCCGCAACCTGCGTCTCTTGTCTTTGCTCCACAACCTGTGGCTCTGCTCTTTATCTACGCGTTTCAGGTGGCAAAGCACCCTTAATCATGATATCATGATTAAGGGTGCTTTGCCACCTGAAACGCGTAGATAGATAGTGTTCTTATCCTTATTGTGCTGATGTTTTTATCCTCTGCTTCTACATGAAGTGAATGAAGTACCAAGTTTTTACTTTTCACTGTCTCGTTGAGCTGGATTTTCTTTTTTTGCTTTTTGGATTCCCCACGCCTTGACACAGCGTTTCCGTGCTCCGAGTGGAACTGTTACTATGGTGAGCTGGATTTTCTTTTTCGCTCTGCTCTTTGCTCTGCATACTGCGGCTCTGCTCTTTGCTCCCCAACCTGCAGTTCTGCTCTTTGCTCCACAACCTGCGGTTCTGCTCTTTGCTCCGCACCTTGCAGCTCTACTCTGCTGCACACCTTGCGGCTCTGCTCTGCTGCGCACCTTGCGGTTCTGCTCTGCAGCGCACTTTGCGGCTCTTCTGTGCTGCGCATCTTGCGGCTCTGCTCTGAGTGCCAGCCATGCCTGCCAGCCGTGTCCGCCTGCCTGCCAAGAGTGCCAGCCATGCCTGCCTGCCAAAAGTGCCAGCCGTGCCCGCCTGCCTGCCAATAGTGCCAGCCATGCCCGCCTGCCAATAGTGCCAGTTATGCCCACTTGCCTGCCAAGAGCACCAGCCGTTCCTGCCTGCTAAGAGTGTCAGAGTACCAGTCGTGCCCATCTGTACTTGCCCCACACCTGTTATTAGTGCTCAGTCCCTCAGTGGGATCAGCTGCCACAGCCAGACACTGCCCTGGAGTGGTACCTGGCAGCTACTTGCCACACAAGCCTGACCTCACCATCAGAAGCACCAGTGAACACCAAGGTAGCTGCTTAGTCATGCTCCTTCCATGGTGGTCTGGTTTGTGGCACAGTGGGACCACAATCCATCGCTTGCGCCACCCAGTCAGGGCACGAGCAATATATTCTCCAGAATCTAACATGGCAGAGCATTGTATTTTTTGGTTCCCAATTACGCTCTGTATGGGAATGACAAAATGAGATGATGGTGATTGCTCTTTGCCTGTATATTGCATTATGGATGAGATGGTCTGCAGAACTGAATCTAGTCATTCAGAGAAGTCTAAATCGTTGTCAGTCCTGGCATTTGTGAAGGCTATGGTACTTTTATTAGGACAGTTGATTAGTGATGGGCGAGCACCAAAATGCTCTGGTGCTCGTAGCTCGGGTCGTGCAAATTGGAATGCTTGGGTGCTTGGGTCCCGAGCAACGAGCCCAATGTAAGTCTAAGTTTTTCCGGCGCCCCCCTCCCCGGTAGTGCCAGTAGAAGATATATTATTAGATATACGAAGTTACCGAAATGCTATCTTACAGGATAGAGCAACTATAGATTATTGGTTATTAATTCACTATCATAGATGTCAAGAATTTGAAGGCATGTGTTGTTTTAACTTGTCAGATCAAAGCCAAGATTTGCAGTCTCAGACCAGTTACATAATGACATCACACAAAGTAATGGTAAATGGTGTGATTGGTTATTTTCCTGGTTGCCTGATTTTGTTTATTTACGCTATATTTTAGGAGTAATTTTTGCTGTAATCTGTGCTTGTATTGCCTTGCAATGTATTCCTTCTCTCATATTAATGTGTTTTTTATCTGCTGAAGCTATTCCCTTGGGATATGGCATTGTACATAAATAATACAGTTGTGGCCAAAAGTATTGAGAGGTCAACGTGTGCACAACTTTAGAATGGTGCATGGGTAGGTTCCCAAACCATAGGATAACTAGTAACAAAACCCAGCACTCAACTTGTTGTGAAAAGAAGATTGGATACTTTATTATATCCCAACGCACAATTCAAACGTTTCGGTCACACATTTGACCTTCGTCAGTGACAAAGATTGGGATGATAGATAAGAACTGATGGCTATATGCGTTGCCGAAGATGGGGACAATCTATGGATGCTATTGGCTAAAAGCGCTGTCAATAATGTCCAGAGTGCAGCGTCAATCTTAAATAAGAGTCTCTTGATGCAGTCTTGTGCAAAGCTAGTTCCGCGGTGTCCACCGCTGTAAGGGTGCACTCTGGACATTATTCTGCTCTTGGGTTCCCTCCAGTGGTTGTTGGTGGGAATGCAGTTGTCTCTGACTCGCAGTCCTGGCCAGGTGTATCGGATAATTACAATTCTGACTGGGATATTTAGGTGTGCAGGATCCTTTAGCCCTTGCCAGTTGTCAATGTTTCTTTGGAAGTGTTGGATCTCTGCCTGGCCTCTCCTGCTTATCTGCCAGTTCAGCAAAGATAAGTGTCTGTTTCTTTTCCTGTGGCACACATGCAGTGTGCTTATTTTCAGTACTGTTCGTTTGTTTTTCTTTTGTCCAGATTAGACTGTCTGTGTTTTCTCAGTCTGGTTGGTTTCACTGGAGTTGCAGATATACGCTCCTACATCTTTAGTTAGATGTAGGAAGTTTCTTGTATATTCTGCTGTGGATTTTTTGAAGGGTTTTAATACTGACCGCACAGAACTCTGTCCTATTCTGTCCTATCTAGCTAGAGTGGCCTCCTGTGCTAAATCCTGTTTTTTCTGCCTGTGTGTGGGCTTCATTTTTTCTCCTTCGTCTATAGAGATGGATCCGGTTAAGGTTCAGGCCATTCATGATTGAATTCAGCCCACATCCGTGAAGAGCCTTCAGAAATTTTTGGGTTTTGCAAATTTTTATCGCCGTTTCATTGCTAATTTTTCCAGCGTGGTTAAACCCTTGACCGATTTGACGAAGAAGGGCGCTGATGTGGCGAATTGGTCCTCTGCGGCTGTCTCTGCCTTTCAGGAGCTTAAACGTTGATTTACTTCTGCTCCAGTGTTGCGCCAACTGGATGTTTCTCTTCCGTTTCAGGTTGAGGTTGACGCTTCTGAGATTGGGGCAGGGGCCGTTTTGTCTCAGAGGGATCCTGTTAGTTCCTTAATGACACCGTGTACCTTCTTTTCCCGTAAGTTTTCGCCTGCTGAACGCAATTATGATGTCGGCAATCGGGAGTTGTTGGCTATTAAGTGGGCGTTTGAGGAGTGGCGACATTGGCTTGAGGGAGCTAAGCACCGTATTGTGGTCTTGACCGATCATAAGAATTTGATTTACCTCGAGTCTGCTAAACGGCTGAATCCTAGACAGGCTCGATGGTCCTTGTTTTTTTCCCGTTTTGATTTCGTGGTCTCGTACCTTCCGGGTTCTAAGAATATTAAGGCTGATGCCCTCTCTAGGAGTTTTTTGCCTGATTCTCCTGAGGTCTTAGAGCCGGTCGGTATTCTGAAAGAGGGGGTGGTCCTTTCTGCCATTTCCCCTGATTTACGACGGGTTCTTCATGAATTTCAGGTTGACAAACCTGACCGCTGTCCTGTGGGGAAATTGTTTGTTCCTGACAGATGGACTAGTAGAGTGATTTCTGAGGTTCACTGTTCCGTGTTGGCCGGTCATCCTGGCATTTTTGGTACCAGAGATCTGGTTGGTAGGTCCTTTTGGTGGCCTTCATTGTCACGTGATGTGCGTTCTTTTGTGCAGTCCTGTGGGACTTGTGCGCGGGCCAAGCCTTGTTGCTCCCGTGCTAGTGGGTTGCTTTTGCCATTGCCAGTCCCTGAGAGGCCCTGGACGCATATTTCGATGGATTTTATTTCTGATCTTCCAGAAGATGTCTGTTATCTGGGTTGTTTGTGACCGGTTCTCTAAGATGGTTCATTTGGTGCCCTTACCTAAATTGCCTTCCTCTTCTGATTTGGTTCCGTTGTTCTTTCAGCATGTGGTTCGTTTGCATGGTATTCCGGAGAATATTGTTTCCGACAGAGGTTCCCAGTTTGTTTCTAGGTTTTGGCGGGCCTTTTATGCTAGGCTGGGCATTGATTTGTCTTTTTCTTCTGCATTTCATCCTCAGACAAATGGCCAGACCGAGCGTACTAATCAGACCTTGGAGACTTATTTGAGATGCTTTGTGTCTGCTGATCAGGATGATTGGGTGGCCTTCTTGCCATTGGCTGAGTTTGCCCTTAATAATCGGGCTAGTTCTGCTACCTTGGTTTCGCCTTTCTTTTGTAATTTTGGTTTTCATCCTCATTTTTCTTCTGGGCAGGTTGAGCCTTCTGACTGTCCTGGTGTGGATTCTGTGGTGGACAGGTTACAGCAGATTTGGGCTCATGTGGTGGACAAGTTGGTGTTGTCTCAAGAGGAGGCTCAACGTTTTGCTAATCGTCGTCGGTGTGTTGGTTCCCGGCTTCGGGTTGGGGATCTGGTCTGGTTGTCTTCCCGTCATGTTCCTATGAAGGTTTCTTCTCCTAAGTTTAAACCTCGGTTTATTGGTCCTTATAGGATTTCTGAGATTATTAATCCGATGTCTTTTCAACTGGCGCTTCCGGCCTCTTTTGCTATCCATAATATCTTCCATAGATCTTTGTTGCGGAAATATGTGGAGCCCGTTGTTCCCTCTGCTGATCCTCCGGCCCCTGTGTTGGTTGATGGGGAGTTGGAATATGTTGTTGAGAAGATTTTGGATTCCTATTTTTCGAGGCGGAAGCTTCAGTACCTGGTCAAATGGAAGGGTTATGGCCAGGAGGATAATTCTTGGGTTTTTGCCTCTGATGTCCATGCTGCTGATTTGGTCCGTGCCTTTCATCTGGCTCGTCCAGATCGTCCTGGGGGCCCTGGTGAGGGTTCGGTGACCCCTCCTCAAAGGGGGGGTACTGTTGTGAATTCTGCTCTTGGGTTCCCTCCAGTGGTTGTTGGTGGGAATGCAGTTGTCTCTGACTCGCAGTCCTGGCCAGGTGTATCGGATAATTACAATTCTGACTGGGATATTTAGGTGTGCAGGATCCTTTAGCCCTTGCCAGTTGTCAATGTTTCATTGGAAGTGTTGGATCTCTGCCTGGCCTCTCCTGCTTATCTGCCAGTTCAGCAAAGATAAGTGTCTGTTTCTTTTCCTGTGGCACACATGCAGTGTGCTTATTTTCAGTACTGTTCGTTTGTTTTTCTTTTGTCCAGATTAGACTGTGTCTGTGTTTTCTCAGTCTGGTTGGTTTCACTGGAGTTGCAGATATTCGCTCCTACATCTTTAGTTAGATGAAAACACAAAAAAGCACAGTAAAACCAAAAACACACTGTTGCAAAAAAATCACAGTGGACAGCAAGTGCTAGTAAAAAGATGGAAAAAACAGGGTATTTGGTTGATACGTTTTTTGCAAAAAATGTATATTAAGCCGCTCTACCAAACGTCAAGGTATACCCATATCAGAGCAGTCCTAACTAATGTATGTAATCCCTATCTGATGTATTTAAAACCTGGTCATATGTACAATACCTGTATGAGCAGGATTCAGAAAAGGAATGTCCATGTGGACACTCTGGACAAAACGGCTCCTGTGCGCACAGCTCAAAAAAAGAGGGGTGGAGGCCTCCCCAGTCTTGTGGACACAAGAAAACAATTATATGAAACCAGAACACATGAGCTGCGCGCACAGTGAACAAGCCCGTAGAGACATGTTCACACCACCAAGAGACTTGAAAACACAAAAAAGCACAGTAAAACCGAAAACACACTGTTGCAAAAAAATCACAGTGGACAGCAAGTGCTAGTAAAAAGATGGAAAAAACAGGGTATTTGGTTGATACGTTTTTTGCAAAAAATGTATATTAAGCCGCTCTACCAAACGTCAAGGTATACCCATATCAGAGCAGTCCTAACTAATGTATGTAATCCCTATCTGATGTATTTAAAACCTGGTCATATGTACAATACCTGTATGAGCAGGATTCAGAAAAGGAATGTCCATGTGGACACGCTGGACAGAACGGCTCCTGTGTGCACAGCTCAAAAAAAGAGGGGTGGAGGCCTCCCCAGTCTTGTGGACACAAGAAAACAATTATATGAAACCAGAACACATGAGCTGCGCGCGCAGTGAACAAGCCCGTAGAGACATGTTCACACCACCAAAAGACTTGAAAACACAAAAAAGCACAGTAAAACCAAAAACACACTGTTGCAAAAAAATCACAGTGGACAGCAAGTGCTAGTAAAAAGATGGAAAAAACAGGGTATTTGGTTGATACGTTTTTTGCAAAAAATGTATATTAAGCCGCTCTACCAAACGTCAAGGTATACCCATATCAGAGCAGTCCTAACTAATGTATGTAATCCCTATCTGATGTATTTAAAACCTGGTCATATGTACAATACCTGTATGAGCAGGATTCAGAAAAGGAATGTCCATGTGGACACGCTGGACAGAACGGCTCCTGTGCGCACAGCTCAAAAAAAGAGGGGTGGAGGCCTCCCCAGTCTTGTGGACACAAGAAAACAATTATATGAAACCAGAACACATGAGCTGCGCGCACAGTGAACAAGCCCGTAGAGACATGTTCACACCACCAAGAGACTTGAAAACACAAAAAAGCACAGTAAAACCAAAAACACACTGTTGCAAAAAAATCACAGTGGACAGCAAGTGCTAGTAAAAAGATGGAAAAAACAGGGTATTTGGTTGATACGTTTTTTGCAAAAAATGTATATTAAGCCGCTCTACCAAACGTCAAGGTATACCCATATCAGAGCAGTCCTAACTAATGTATGTAATCCCTATCTGATGTATTTAAAACCTGGTCATATGTACAATACCTGTATGAGCAGGATTCAGAAAAGGAATGTCCATGTGGACACGCTGGACAGAACGGCTCTTGGTGGTGTGAACATGTCTCTACGGGCTTGTTCACTGTGCGCGCAGCTCATGTGTTCTGGTTTCATATAATTGTTTTCTTGTGTCCACAAGACTGGGGAGGCCTCCACCCCTCTTTTTTTGAGCTGTGCGCACAGGAGCCGTTCTGTCCAGCGTGTCCACATGGACATTCCTTTTCTGAATCCTGCTCATACAGGTATTGTACATATGACCAGGTTTTAAATACATCAGATAGGGATTACATACATTAGTTAGGACTGCTCTGATATGGGTATACCTTGACGTTTGGTAGAGCGGCTTAATATACATTTTTTGCAAAAAACGTATCAACCAAATACCCTGTTTTTTCCATCTTTTTACTAGCACTTGCTGTCCACTGTGATTTTTTTGCAACAGTGTGTTTTTGGTTTTACTGTGCTTTTTTGTGTTTTCAAGTCTCTTGGTGGTGTGAACATGTCTCTACGGGCTTGTTCACTGTGCGCGCAGCTCATGTGTTCTGGTTTCATATAATTGTTTTCTTGTGTCCACAAGACTGGGGAGGCCTCCACCCCTCTTTTTTTGAGCTGTGCGCACAGGAGCCGTTCTGTCCAGCGTGTCCACATGGACATTCCTTTTCTGAATCCTGCTCATACAGGTATTGTACATATGACCAGGTTTTAAATACATCAGATAGGGATTACATACATTAGTTAGGACTGCTCTGATATGGGTATACCTTGACGTTTGGTAGAGCGGCTTAATATACATTTTTTGCAAAAAACGTATCAACCAAATACCCTGTTTTTTCCATCTTTTTACTAGCACTTGCTGTCCACTGTGATTTTTTTGCAACAGTGTGTTTTTGGTTTTACTGTGCTTTTTTGTGTTTTCAAGTCTCTTGGTGGTGTGAACATGTCTCTACGGGCTTGTTCACTGCGCGCGCAGCTCATGTGTTCTGGTTTCATATAATTGTTTTCTTGTGTCCACAAGACTGGGGAGGCCTCCACCCCTCTTTTTTTGAGCTGTGCGCACAGGAGCCGTTCTGTCCAGCGTGTCCACATGGACATTCCTTTTCTGAATCCTGCTCATACAGGTATTGTACATATGACCAGGTTTTAAATACATCAGATAGGGATTACATACATTAGTTAGGACTGCTCTGATATGGGTATACCTTGACGTTTGGTAGAGCGGCTTAATATACATTTTTTGCAAAAAACGTATCAACCAAATACCCTGTTTTTTCCATCTTTTTACTAGCACTTGCTGTCCACTGTGATTTTTTTGCAACAGTGTGTTTTTGGTTTTACTGTGCTTTTTTGTGTTTTCAAGTCTCTTGGTGGTGTGAACATGTCTCTACGGGCTTGTTCACTGTGCGCGCAGCTCATGTGTTCTGGTTTCATATCTTTAGTTAGATGTAGGAAGTTTCTTGTATATTCTGCTGTGGATTTTTTGAAGGGTTTTAATACTGACCGCACAGAACTCTGTCCTATTCTGTCCTATCTAGCTAGAGTGGCCTCCTGTGCTAAATCCTGTTTTTTCTGCCTGTGTGTGTTTTTTCCTCTCCGACTCACCGCCAATATTTGCGGGGGGCTGTCTATCCTTTGGGGATTTTCTCTGAGGCAAGATAGTATTCCGATTTCCATCTTTAGGGGTATTTAGTCCTCCGGCTGTGACGAGGTGTCTAGGTGTGTTAGGTACACTCCACGGCTACTTCTAGTTGCGTTGTTAAGTTTAGGGTTGCAGTCAGTATAGTGGCCACTTTCTCCAGTGAAAGTTCTCATGCAGCTCCAAGGTCACCGGATCATAACATGACTCCATATTTGCAGAGATTATTCTCGGTGTGGAGAGACTCGGGTACTGTGACGGCTCCTGGTTTGGAAGCTACCATATCTACCATACCCAAGCCTGGGAAACCCCTCACACACCCTGGTGACTTTAGACCCATTGCTCTGCTCAATTCGGATGTCAAAATATTCACTAAAATTATAGCGTCCAGATTAAAGCTTATTATCCCAACTATAATTTCACCGGACCAAGTTGGTTTTGTGGCCGGACGTGAGACGAAAGATGGGGTGCGGCGCATGCTGAATCTGATTAAAATAGCCGAGCTGTCTGGCCTACCCAGTGCATTCCTGTCGCTTGATGCTGAGAAGGCTTTTGACAGGGTGCACTGGGGGTATCTTCGGGCAGTATTGGAAAGGTTCGGACTGTCGGGCCCAATATTCTCAGCAATCTGTGCTATGTACTCGACTCCTTGTGCCAGGGTATTGACGTCCGTTTTTTTATCTGGTCCATTTCAGATCACGAATGGTACTCGTCAAGGTTGCCCACTCTCTCCTATTATTTTCGCACTGTGCATGGAGCTGCTCGCTGAACGCATAAGAACCTCTATTAATATCACCGGCATCAGGGTTGGACAGATGGAGCACAGAATTGGCTTGTATGCTGATGATGTTATTCTATCCTGTGTCAACTTGGAGACATCCTTGACAGCTATTACCTTGGAACTCGGGGAATTCAGTAATGTGTCATACTACAGGTTGAATCCCACGAAGTCCTTGTTGTTTCCGGTGGCGGTTCCATGCGCGGCCAAGTCGAAAATGGAGGCTGAGTTTCCATTTAAATGGATGACAGAGGAGGGTATCCCGTACTTGGGAGTTATATTGACGGGCTCTGAACAGATTGTCGAGAAGAATTTCTCTAAATTGATCACATAGGTTAGGGCACAACTTGACCATTTTCACAAATTTATGACATCCTGGATTGCCAGGATTAATGTTTTCAAAATGATGATCCTGCCTAAAATACTGTATCTCCTTAGGTGTATCCCATTAAAAATCCCCAAACGTTTGATTTTGAAATTGCAAACTATGACATATGATTATATTTGGTCACACAAAAAAATCTAGAATCTCTAGGACCTTGATGTACTATCCGTACAAACGGGGAGGGCTGGGAATGCCGAACCTCATGCTGTACCATAGAGCAGCCATACTAACTGGACTTAGAGACTGGTGGCAGGCGGACAAAGACCATAGATGGCTCCAAATAGAAAACTACTATGCCAAAACTAGATCTACCCGCATGATTCTTGAGGCTGAATCTATTGCAATCACTGATTATTCCCCTCCCTTACCAACCATGAAAATCGCTCTCCACTATTGGAGGACCCTGATCCCTTCCTTGATTGAATTATCTCATGACTCCCTATCCTTAAAAGCCCTTGAGACACACATCCCATTTATTAATCTCCAGCCTTGGGTTGATGCTGGAATCGTAACATTACGGCAGATATTGGGTGCCACTGGCCTTGTCCTCTTTGACCGCTTGGCCTCCAGCTTCACGAATGTCCGGAGATATTTCTATCAATATTTGCAGATACGTCATCTACTTCATAATTCCCCAAACTCGCCTTTCTTCAACTCCCATTTAAATAACAGGGTTAATGGTTATTTCTTGTTGCCTGACTCTGGCCCGAAGGGAATTTCAATATTATATAAAGCCTTAAATGACCCAGCAGAAGATGTTAAACTGCCATATATGATCAAGTGGGAACAGGATCTGGACTTCCTATCTGACCCGATAGATTGGGAGGAGGGACTGGGTGAAGTATTACGGGTATCTGCCTGCGTCAATCATCTCGAACAATTGAAAAAAGTACACCCTAGATGGTATCAATATCCGATTCAGGTGGCTCACTATGACCCTGCCGGGTCGGACAAATGCTGGAGGGGGTGCGGTCACAGGGGAACCCTGGAACACACCTGGTGGTCGTGTCCAATTCTTCAGCCCTGGTGGAGAGATATGGACCTTTTAATTGCACAGGTCTTGGGGATCCCGCTGACTCTGTCACCTAGGCAGGCCATTCTTCACATTGGCCTGGAGGACATTCCACACATACTTCGAGGTACACTATCACATATTCGAATAGCTGCCAGGTTATTAGTCGCCTCAAGATGGAAAGACACTAATTCTCCCAATATTAGTGAATTAATTAATAAACTTAATGTCCACTGCCAATATGAACTCGCCCTGGCTCATTCCATGACTGCCAAAAACAAAAGACAAAATGTTTGGCACCAATGGTTACATAGTGGTCATTCCTCTATTGACCCGCACCACCTTGTTTGATCGTTTACTTGAGTGGGAAGAAGTAAGCATAATTGACATGTCTGTTTTTGTGTTGGTAATATTCTTATTCTGCCATAGTTTGCCAGGACCCCTTGTCTATAACTGAATTGCTAAATAATGTCTTGTGAATGCCTATACTCCTTTCCTCCCCCCCTATTCCCCCTACTGTACCTATCACTCCCCCCTCCCCCCCACCCCCCGCTTCTCTCCCCTACTTCTTCCTTTCTGATTGGTTTGGTTTTTCTCCTTACTTATTTCTGGTCATTTTTAGTTGACCTCTGTTACTGTTTTTACTGTTTGACTGCACTGTATTGTTTTGGAAATCTTCAATAAACACTAATTGATTAAAAAAAAAAAGACCACTATCTGACTGTCCTATCCCCTGATGATTCCCTTTTTGGGATGAAACACGTAGGGAGGTGGTCCAGAGGGGGGGCTGGAGGAACGGAGTTAACGAAAGCCCCCCATGACTGCGTTGCCAAGGGAACGCAGGGGAGCAATTTTTAAATAATAAGGCAGGGAAAAGGGATTGGTTCAGGGGATGGGGAGGAGTAGAGGGGTGGCCTAGTGGGGGTGGGGGCGGGTCGTGGAAAGTGCGGGAAAGGGGCCATTACTGTTTGAGCATCTGACCTGAGAAGACGTGACAGCTGACCGGGTGCAGGATGGCCTCCGTAGACGCGATCATGGGACAACTGCGGGAGATGGCGAGATCGCGGTGGGGAGGCTGGCTGGAGGACCAGCTGGCGTCGTTGCTGGGCAGCCCGGGAGCCCAGGGGACCAGATCCAGGAGGACCCATCCCCCAGAGAGACTGTCGCCGGAGATCGGAGGGCGCGGCAACCGCCGGCCACGGAGCCCCTCCAGGGACCCTGCGGAGCGTTCGGGCCGGCGGTCACCTACCCCCTCCGGCCCGTCCTCCGGCAGGAATCCACCGGCCGGCGTTGTGGGCGCTGGACGGCGGCCAGGAGCAGCGGCGGCACAGGCCCAGGGAGGAGAGCAGGCCGCACCGGAAGTGCCCGGAGGACTTCCGGTTCGCGGCACCAATATGGCGGCGCCCAGCAGGAGCGGTACCCGGCGGGCAGCGGCGGTGTCTGCGGCGCCGGCGACATCACCGGCGACGAGGAGCAGGGACAAGAGAGCAGCAGCGGAGTGGCGGCGGGTACCTCGGGGTTTGGATCACCCCGGGTGCCTGGCAGAGGCGGCGCGGCAAGAGACAGAGCGACGGGCAGGCGCACCTCAACCCCGCAGCCTGGCCCAGCACGGCGTGGAAGAACGTCGGCTGCTGCCGGGGCTCGTGGGAGAGCCCGGCAAGAAGACAGGTCCGGAGTCGGGCTGGTGGCGGCCAGGTCCAGGTCACCCAGAAGGTCCAGGGAAAGTTCCAGCTCACCTGCTCCGGTCCCCCCTGGTGACGTGGAGGCCAGGGGCGCGGGCCTGGAGCAACACAGCGGCGCGGAGGATTCCGGTTCCAGGAGCGACCCGAGGGAGTTCGGTGATCGCACGGCTGGCGGGGACACAGCACCCGCGCAGCTTGGTGAGTATGAAAATGATTCTGTTGCGGGGTGGGATAGTGGTGCTCGGGTTGGGGATAGTTGGTATGGTGGGGTCGATTTGGCGGGGAGTGGTGGGCCCAACACCGCGAGTGTCCCGGGGGTTAGAGAGCTTTTGGCGGGTATGTCTCAGATTTTGAGGAGATTGGATGGGGAGGGCCGGGGTAGTGGGCGGTCGTCTCCGTTAGGGGCTTGGTTGCCGGTTTCTGGTACGGGTTCGGGAGGGGGAGTCGGATCTGATAGGGCGAGTGGGGTGGAACAGGCGTCATCGGCGGGGGTGTCGGTGTCGGTACAGACGGATAAGGAAAAAGGGGATAGAATCAAGTTGGATGATAGAGCTAAGGGGGAGGTTTACGTGTGTTTTGAGGGGCCGTTGGGGGCTCATTTAAAGAAAGAGGTTAAGGAGAAAATATGGAAGGACGAATATGTAGAGATTTTTTCCCTGTTGCCCCTGGAGAAGTTTAATTTGGATAAGGGTAAGAAAGAGGATAGCAAAAAGGAGGAGGAGGAGAAGAGGCGTTGGCGATTGATACCGCAGACGTTTGCGAATTGGCAACAGGCGTTTTTTATTTTGGCTGGAGTTATAGGCGAAAAGTTCCCGGAGAACTGTACAGGTTTGTTCTGCTATGTCGATGCGATAGGGGAAGCATACAGGGCGTATGGGGGCCAGGCGTGGTTACGCTACGACGAGCAGTTTCGGCAAAGGAAGGCGATTAGACCCGAGATAAAGTGGGAACAAAAAGATATAGGTTTGTGGTTGAAGGTAATGGCTCCGACGAGGTTTGGGCAGCCCTTTCATGGGGGTGGAGGGAGTAGCGGTCAGCAGTCGGGACAGGGAAGTGGAGGACAGGGTTCACAAGGGGTTAAGGACAAAACAGGGACGTGTTGGCAGTTCAATGACGGCCAATGCAAATATGGCAGCACATGCAAGTCCAAGCATGCCTGTTCCCACTGCGGAGGGGCCTCACATGGAGCGGCCAAGTGTTTTAAGAAAGCGAGGGGTAAACCAGGAGTGGGAGGCGGTCATGGGGGTGACACCGGTGAAGGTTCTAAGGATGGCCCCTTATCTAAGTAGGTATCCGGATAGGGAAAAGGCTAGGTTGCTGTGTGATGGGTTTTCTGAGGGGTTTAGAATTCCTCATCCGGCTCATGCTATCCCCTTTTCTAAGAAGAACCTGAGGTCAGCTAACTTGCAGCCGGATGTGGTTACGGCAAAATTGGCAAAGGAGGTTGAGTTGGGGCGTATGGCGGGGCCGTTTAGTGATTTACCTGTAGAGGGGGTGGTTGTTTCGCCGCTTGGGGTGGTCCCTAAAAAAGAGCCCAACAAGTTTCGCCTTATTCAGCATTTGTCTTATCCGAAGGGCCAGTCAGTTAATGACGGGATAGCGGATGATCTCTGCTCTGTGGTTTATACCTCTTTTGATACGGCCGTGCAATGGGTGCGTAGGTATGGCACAGGCGCGTTAATGGCTAAGACAGATGTTGAATCGGCTTTTCGTCTGCTTCCGGTTCACCCCGATAGTATCCCGCTGTTGGGATGTTTTTGGAATGGGGGGTTCTACTTGGATAGGTGTTTGCCGAAGGGTTGTTCAATTTCCTGCTCGCTGTTTGAAGCCTTTAGTACTTTTCTGAAGTGGGTCGTTCGGGATGTTTCCCAGGTTCCGTCGGTTATTCATTACTTAGATGATTTTTTGTTCGTTGGCCCCCCGGATTTTTTGTTGTGTGGCAATTTGTTGGCTACGATGGAGTGGGTAGCAGGTCAGTTTGGGGTGCCCTTAGCGCGTGATAAAACGGAGGGACCTGTTACGGTGTTGAGTTTTTTAGGAATTCTCATAGATTCGGAGAAGATGGAGTGTCGCTTGCCTGAGGAGAAGTTGGTAGCCTTAAGGCAAGAGGTAATGAGATGTGAGAAGCTGCGCAAAGTTACGTTGAAAGAGCTTCAGTCACTGTTGGGGCGGTTAAACTTTGCGTGCCGGATTATGCCGATGGGCAGGATATTTTGTAGGAGATTGTCGAGAGCTACGGCCGGAGTGCGGTCCGCGCATCATTTTGTACGCTTGAAAAAAGAGCACAGAGAGGATTTGGTGGTTTGGAGGCGTTTTTTGGACAACTATAATGGCAGGTCCCTGATCCAACAGGAGGATTTGAACGATTTTGATTGCGACATTTTTACAGATGCGGCTGGTAGTGTTGGATACGGGGCTTATTGTGCTGGAAGGTGGAGCGTTGGGGGATGGCCGGATTGGTGGCGCGAAGCGGGGTTTACAAAAAATTTGGCGTTGTTGGAGCTGTTTCCAATTGTGGTTTCGGTGTTCATTTGGGGCAGTACGTTTCAGGATAGGCGGATACGTTTTCATTGCGACAATTCGAGTGTAGTGTCGGTGATCAATAGTCTGTCTTCTTCATCCCCTCCGGTAATCAAATTGGTTCGGGAGTTAGTTTTGCGGTGCTTGGAGTTGAATGCATGGATTTCAGCTGTACATGTTCCTGGCGTGCAAAACTCTATAGCCGATGCTCTGTCTCGTTTGCAGTGGGAGCGTTTCCGTGAGTTGGCTCCAGAAGCGGAAGATGCAGGAACGACATGCCCTTTTCATTTGTGGCAGATTGTTGCGGACGAGGAGGTCGGCTGATACAGTCGTCAGTGTCGGGAAGGACGTGGTCAGGTTATGAGGCGTCATGGCATTTGTGGGAAGGGTGGTTGGAACAGTTGGGTTCAGTCGAATCAGATGGTGATAGGGAGATGGCATTGTTGCTTTTAATTGGTTCGGCGGAGGAATGGGGTTGGTCCGTATCAAAATTGAATAAATTTATAGCTGGTGTTGCTTTTGGTTTTAAGCTTCAGGGTTCCGTTGATGTTACTAAGAATTTTCTGATTCGGCAGGCATTAAAAGGTTTTAGAAGGGGTTTTTCAACGTGCGATACTCGGCGGCCCATATCTTTCGGGATGTTGGAGCGTTTGGGGGTAGCTTTGGGGGAGGTATGTAGTTCTGATTACGAGGCTGTTCTGTTTCGACTGGCTTTTTCGCTAGCTTTTTTCGGGGCTTTGAGAATAGGGGAGCTGGTTTCCCCTAGCAGGTTCACAGCTGGGGGTTTGTTGGCGGAGGATACTGAATTTTGGTCAGGTGGGGTTGCTTTTTGGATTCGGCGGTCGAAGACTGATCAGTTGGGGAAAGGTAGGCGTGTGGTTTTAGGAAAAGTGATTGGGGGGGCGATGTGCCCTCATAGGTGTTTGGAAGATTATTGGGGTCTGGATCCGGATAGGTCGGGCCCACTTTTGCGGCACCGTCAGGGCGAATTTTTATCGCGGTTTCAGTTTACGGCAGTTCTGAGACAAGCGTTGACAAGTTTGGGCCTGGATCCGTCGTTATTTGGGACACATTCCTTTCGAATTGGGGCAGCATCTGAGGCTGCTGGTTTAGGGCTGGGTCCGGAGGTTATTCGGCGTATTGGTAGGTGGTCGTCGAATCGTTATTTATATTATGTGCGTAATTGATTTGTTATTTGTTTAGGGGGGGTATTAATCATTATTGTATTTTGCAGGACGGACCCCACTTCTGGCGTGGATTTTCGGACATTCTTTCGTGCATTGGGGGGCGATTCGTGCCGATGTTAGACACGATGGTAGGCAATTGGGATTTCAGAGGGAGGCGGTGGTGGTCCGTTGGTTGGGTTTTCGGGGCATGTCGTGGCGCGGGTTTTTGACCGAATTTTCCCGATCGGTTAGTTTGGATCGTTCTCCGGATATTGTTGTTGTACATTTGGGTGGTAATGATTTGGGGTCTAAGCCGATGAGAGAACTAATTCGAGATATACGGTATGATCTTTTGCGATTGTGGGTATCCTTTCCAGGGATGGTTACGGTGTGGTCCGACATTGTGCCCAGGAAAACGTGGAGGGCAGCACGCTCTTTGAGGGGTATCAATAGGGCCCGGGTGAAGCTAAACAGGGCTGTGGCGAGTTTTGTTTCTCGTAACGGGGGGATGGCGGTTCGCCATTTTGAGTTGGAAGCTGGTGTGGGAAATTACTGGAGGAGTGATGGCGTTCATTTGAACGATATCGGTTTGGATTTGTGGATGTTGGCAATACAAGAAGGGGTGGAGAGGGCCATGGCGGTGGTGGGGCACTCGCGAGCCTGAGGTGGTCAGTGCTGCTCGTGGTTGGCGGGGGGCGGGGTTCTTGGAGTTGGTTTCATGGGGCTGATCTGGCTGGTTTACTGGCTCTGGACAGGGATTTGACCTCGGGAGCTTTGGGGTTGGTTTGCGCGGTAAACGGGTTACATGGTGCCCTCGAGCTGGTGGTTACGGCTGAGGGTAAAGAAGGGGTTTTTCCATGTTGGTTTTGGGCTTTGCCTATTAGGTGCCAGATATATTAGCTCCAAGAACCCTCCCCTCAAGTTTTTATACAAATGTATAAATGGTTGTTATGTTGGTTATTTAATAAAATGGCCGCTGTGGCCAAAATTATCCAAAGAAATTAATTGTTGTGTTTTATTTAAGGGAGCATTAATTGGTCCTGGCAGGGGGGTACAAGGATCAATGTGGTAAGAGAGGCCTGGTAGCTCGGAGGTCCCATTTTGGAATACGCAGTCATGAACAGGAATGGTCTATGGAGTCATGTATCGATTTGCTGGATCGCTGACTAACTGAATAGCAGGGTGCATCTTTTATGTGGCATCTTCATTATCTGCTGAAATTGTTCCATATTATGTTATGCACTCCCTTTCTCTACTTTTGCAGTTATGAGTGATCATCATTGGTACTGATCTATTTCACATATTTGAGCAAAAGAGTTTTGGCACAGACAGTAGCATTAATATCTGCTCAGATTTTGAGCACTTAGTTTCTCTGTTGAGCTCGAACAAGGCCTATTAGTTGAATAAGTGTTTTTTATGAATCAAAGAGAATTAATCTGTCTGAAGCATTATCAGTCTTATATCTTTATTAATAATCAGTTTACTATTTGATTAACTGTTGGTAATGCACATGTTTGTCTATATATGTTGTGTCTCGTCATTTTAATAGTTATATTAAATGTTATGTTTTAGGTCCCCTTTTAGCTATTTATCTAAAAGAATTTGTGGGTACCCCCCTTTTTTTTCTAAAAAGCTTGGTTGACTTTCACCCCTTTGCTGATCTCCATATTCCGCACTCCAGCGCCCCTTTGAAGAGACGTGGAGGGAGGCCTAATAAAAAAAATGTTCCCATTAGAAAGGAGCCGGTCTCCTATACTTGTAATGCCCATGCACTAATGTATGGGCTGACAAATATTTACCCCTAGGGGGTATACATGAACATACTATCTAACAAATTGTTTTTACGGGCATCATAAACATCCTTTAAAAAATGATGTGGGTGTTGCATCAAGAACCACAGTCACCCTTGTGATATGGTGGTGGAGGATGAGGATGAGAAGCAGGAGGACAACATAAAATAGCTAAAATCAGGAAGCATATACCCATGTGTAGGTGTGAAGAGGTGCCTCCCAATAGACCTCCCAAAAAAAGACACTGGATTTGACTTTAAATTACGCTGCTATAATTAGGTGGTGTTGAGAAGTCTGTCCCAATCCAGCCCTTGTTCATTTTTATAAGAGTCAGCCTGTCAGCATTTCAGTTGATTTTCAGATGCTCTTATGAGTTATAATTCCACCAGCGGCACTAAAAACCCGCTCTGACAAAACACTAGCGGTAGGGCAGGACCTCCAAGGCATAGAGAGCCAGCTCATGCTACGTGTCCAGCTTGGATACCCAATAATTATTAGGTCATGTGCACACGTTGCGGATTTTCCCGTGGATACACAGCGTTTTTGACGCTGCGGATCTGCAGCAGTTTTCCATGCGTTTAACAGTAGCATGTTAACCTATGTAGCATGCTAAACCAAATCCACTGTGCACATGCTGCAGAAAAAAACGCACGGGAACGCAGCATGGCAATTCTTTGTGCGGATCTGTGCGGATCTGCAGCGTTTCAGCACCCATAGACTTGCATTGAGTCGGGCACATCTGCAGCAAAACCGCAGATGTAAAAAAGATCTGCGGTTTAGCTATGGGGGAAACGCTGCAGATCGGGAGTAGGGAAGTGTGTGGGCAAAGAATGTGCATGTATGTGTCTGCGGTCGGGGTCTGGGGGCTGTGTATGTGTGTGCGGTCGGGGTCTGGGGGCTGTCTATGGGGGTCTGTGCAGGGCTGTTGAGGGTCTTCCGGGGCTGTTGGGGTCTGTTCGGGGCTGTTGGGGTCTGTGCGTGGCTGTCGGGGGGCTGTGCGGGGCTGTCAACAGTCTGTGCTGGGTTGCCGGGGTCTGCCGGGTGTCTGTGCAGGGCAGTCGGGGGTCTGTGCGGGGCTGTTGGGGGTCTGCAGGGGCTGTCGGGGGTATGTGCGGGTCTGCCAGGGGCTGTCGGGGGTTTCCTGGGGCTGGAGGGGGTCTGTGCGGGGCTGCCGGGGTCTGCCGGGGCTGTTGAGGGTCTGTGCGGGGCTGTTGGAGGTCTGCTGGGGCTGTCTGGGGGTCTACGGGGCTGTGCGGGGGATATTTGGGTTTGTGTGTGTGTGTGTGCATGCAGGCATTGTCCGATGGGACTACAAGTCCCATCCGGCTATACCTGCTATAGTGACAGTGATTCACACATTAGCCAAGTAGCAGTAGTCCCATCATCCGGCTAATGTGTTGAATGTAAAAAAAACGTACACACATACAGTACATACAACATACAACATACAGTACATACAATATATAACATACAGAACATACAACATATGACATACAGAACATACTACATACAGTACATACAACATATGACATACAGAACATACTAAATACAGCAGTACATACAACATACAGTACATACAACATATGACATACAGAACATACTACATGCAACATATGACATACAGAACATACAACATATAACATACAGCACACACAACATATGACATACAGTACATACAACAGTACATACAACATACAACAGTACACACAACATATGACATACATTACATACTACATACAAAACACACAGCATATAGCACATACAGCAGTACATACAACATATGACATACAGTACTTACAACATACAGTACATACAACATACAACATACAGTACATACAACATACAACATACAGTACATACAACACATAACATACAACAAACAGTACATACACCATATAACATACAACAGACAGTACATACAACATATGACATACAGAACATACTACATACAACATATGACATACTACATACAACATTCAACATATGACATACAGAACATATAACATTCAACATATGACATACAGAACATACAACATACAACAGTACATACAACATACAGTACATACTGTACATACAACATATAACATATAACATACAACACACACAACATACAACAGTACATATAACATATGACATACAGTACATACAACATATAACAGTACATACAACATGCAAAATATGACATACAGTACATACAACATACAACAGAACATACTACATACAACATATGACATACAGAACATACAATGTACAACAGTACATACAACATATGAGATACAGTACATACAACATACAACATATGACATACAGAACATACAGCATACAACAGTACATACAGCATATGACATACAGTACATACAACATACAACAGTACATACAACATACAACATATAACATACAGAACATACTACATACAACATATGACATACAGAACATACAACATACAACAGTACATACAACATATAGTACATGTGGTACATACAACATACAACAGAACATACAACATATAACATACAACACATACAACATACAGCAGTACATACAACATATGACATACAGGACATACAACAGTACATACAACATATGACATACAGTACATACAACATACAACATTACATACAACATATGACATACAGCACATACAACAGTACATACAACATACAGCATACAGTATATACAACACATACATATAGACATAGAGTACATATACACAACACATACAGTACATACAACATAGAGTACATACTCACCATCACCTTGATCCCCGAAGCCATTGCTCAACTGTAAAAAATATTAAAATAATAAACAATCAGTATACTTCCTGATCCGCAGATATCCAATTAACCCCTTCACTCTGAAGCCTGTTTTCAACTTCCTGACCAGGCCATTTTTTTCAATTCTGACCAATGTCATTTTATGAGGTCATAACTCTGAAACGCTTCAACGGATCCTGGTGATTCTGAGACTGTTTTCTCATGACATATTGTACTTTATGATTGTGGGGAAAATTCTTCGATTTGACTTGCGTTTATTTGTGAAAAAACTGGAAATTTGGTGAAAATTTAGAAAATTTAGCAATTTTTAAACTTTTAGCTTTTATGCCCTTAAATTAGAGAGTCATATCATACAAAATAGTTAATAAATAACATTACCCACATGTCTGCTTTACATTACCACAATTTTGGAAGCCAAATTTTTTTGTTAGGAAGTTATAAGGGTTAAAAATTGACCAGCGATTTCTCATTTTTACACCCAAATTTTCAAAACCATTTTCTTAGGGACCACCTCAGACTTGAAGTGACTTTGAGGGGTCTATATGACAGAAAATGAACCAAAGTAACACCATTCTAAAATCTGCACCCCTCATGGTACTCAAAACCACATTCAAAAAGCTTATTAACCCCTTTACCCCCAAGGGTGGTTTGCACGTTATGGACCGGGACAATTTTTACAATTCTGACCACTGTCCCTTTATGAGGTTATAACTCTGGAACGCTTCAACGGATCCTGGTGATTCTGACATTGTTTTCCCATGACATATTGTACTTCTTGATAGTGGTAAAATTTCTTTGATATTACCTGTGTTTATTTGTGAAAAAAATGGAAATTTGGCGAAAATTTTGAAAATTTCGCAATTTTCCAACTTTGAATTTTTATGCAATTAAATCACAGAGATATGTCACACAAAATACTTAATAAGCAACATTTCCCACATGTCTACTTTACATCAGCACAATTTTGGAACCAAAATTTTTTTTTGCTAGGGCGTTATAAGGGTTAAAAGTTGACCAGCAATTTCTAATTTTTCCAACACCATTTTATTTTAGGGACTACATCTCATTTGAAGTCATTTTGAGTGGTCTATATGATAGAAAATACCCAAGTGTGACACCATTCTAAAAACTGCACCCCTCAAGGTGCTCAAAACCACATTCAAGAAGTTTATTAACCCTTCAGGTGTTTCACAGGAATTTTTGGAATGTTTAAATCAAAATTAACATTTACCGTATATACTCGAGTTTAAGCCTACCCGAGTATAAGCCGACCCCCCTAATTTTGCCACAAAAAACTGGGAAAACTTATTGACTCGAGTATAAGCCTAGGGTGGAAAATGCAGCAGCTACCGGTAAATTTCAAAAATAAAAATAGGTACCAATAAAAGTAAAATTAATTGAGACATCAGTAGGTTAAGTGTTTATGAATATCCATATTGAATCAGGAGCCCCATATAATGTTCCATACAGTTCAATATTGCCCCATAAGATGCTCCATATAAAGCTGTGCCCCATATACAATGCTCTGCACCGTTTATTATTGCCCCATAGCTGTGCCATATAGTGCTCTGCACCGTTCATTATTGCCCCATAGCTGTGCCATATAGTGCTCTGCACCTTTCATTCTTGCCCCATAGCTGTGCCATATAGTGCTCTGCACCATTTATTATTGCCCCATAGCTGTGCCATATAGTGCTATGCACCGTTCATTATTGCCCCATAGCTGTGCCATATAGTGCTCTGCACCGTTCATTATTGCCCCATAGCTGTGCCATATAGTGCTCTGCACCGTTCATTATTGCCCCATAGCTGTGCCATATAGTGCTCTGCACCGTTCATTAGTGCCCCATAGCTGTGCCATATAGTGCTCTGCACCGTTCATTATTGCCCCATAGATGTACCATAGAAAGCTGTGTCATATAGTGCTCTGCACCGTTCATTATTGCCCCATAGCTGTGCCATATAGTGCTCTGCACCGTTCATTATTGTCCCATAGCTGTGCCATACAGTGCTCTGCACCATTCATTATTGCCCCATAGCTGTGCCATATAGTGCTCTGCACCGTTCGTTACTGCCCCATAGCTGTGCCATATTGTGCTCTGCACCGTTCATTACTGCCCCATAGCTGTGCCATATAGTGCTCTGCACCGTTCATTATTGCCCCATTGATGTACCACAGAAAGCTGTGCCATTGCTGCTGCTGCAATAATAAAAAAAAAAGCCATACTCACCTCTCTTGCTTGCAGCTCCCAGCGTCTCTCCGCACTGACTGATCAGGCAGAAGGCGGTGTTATGACCTGGTGGTTAAGAGGCCACACTGAAATGACCTGGTGGCTAAAACGCAACATGGAACGAGCTCTGAGAAGGTGGTATCTCTACTGACCGCAGTCCCTAATCCTAACAACACAACTAGAAATAGCCGTGGGATGTTCCTGACACTCCCTAGACACCTCGTCACAGCCTCAGATATAACTACCCCTAAAGAAGGAAATAGAAAGCTATCTTGCCTCAGAGAAACCCCCAAAAGGAAAGACAGCCCCCCACAAATATTGACTGTGAAACGAGAGGGAAATGACGAACACAGAAATGAAAATAGATTTCAGCAAAGGGAGGCCAAAACTAAACTAGATAGACAGAGAGCAAAGGATACTGTGCGGTCAGTATTAAAAACTACAAAATCCACGCAGAGTTTACAAAAATGAACTCCACACCGACTCACGGTGTGGAGGGGCAAATCTGCTTTCCCAGAGCTTCCAACTAGCCTGAATAAGACATAGTGACAAGCTGGACAAAAGAGACAAAATGCAAAGCAATAGAGTCCAAGCAAATGGACAAACAAAACTAGCAAAACTTATCTTTTGCAGACAAGGACTGGCCATATGAGAAATCCAAGGGAAGAATCAAATCCAACCAAGAACATTGACAGCAGGCAAGGACTAAAGCCCAGAGCAGGTTTAAATAACAAACCCCGGCAAGGCGATTAGTGAAGGCAGCTGCTAAAGCCACCTAACGGAGCAGCAGTTCCACTCGAAACCACCAGAGGGAGCCCAAGGGCAGAACTCGCAAACACACCATTAGCAACCACAGGAGGGAGCTCCAGAACGGAACTCACAACAATGCGGCGCGCACACTATATGCGTCATCGCGCCCTCTGACCTGCGCAGTCAGAGCGGAGAGACGCCGGGAAGATGGAGCGGCGCCGGGAAGATGGAGCGACGCCCGGCGTGTGGAACGGGGATAGGTGAATATAAAATAGTCACCTAGTCCTGGCGCTCCTGACGCTGCCCCTGCCTGTCACACTGTCTCCGGGTGCCGCAGCTCTTCCTGTCAGCGGTCACCGTTACCGCTGATTAGAGAAATGAATATGCGGCTCCACCCCTATGGGAGTGGAGTCCATATTCATTTTTCTAATGAGCGGTCCCACGTGACCGCTGAAGAGGGGAAGAGCTGCAGCACCTGGAGACCGTGGGACGGCAGGGGGAGCGTCAGGATCGCCGGGACTAGGTAAGTATGCCTCAGCGCCCTCTCCCCCTCACCCGCCGACCCTGCCACCCACCGTGACTCAAGTATAAGCCAAGAGGGACATTTTCAGTTCAAAAATTTGGGCTGAAAATCTCAGCTTATACTCGAGTATATACGGTAACTTTTTTTCACAAAAAATTTACTTCAGCTCCAATTTGTTTTATTTGACCAAGGGTAACAGGAGAAAATGGACTCCAAACGTTGTTGTACAATTTGTCGTAAGTACGCCGATACCCCATATGTGGAGGTAAACCACTGTTTGGGCGCATGACAGAGCTCGGAAGCGAAGGAGTGCCATTTGACTTTTCAATGCAAAATTGACTGGAATTGAGATGGGACGCCATGTTGCGTTTGGAGAGCCACTGATGTGCCTAAACATTGAAACACCCCACAAGTGACACCATTTTGGAAAGTAGACCCCCTAAGGAACTTATCTAGAGGTGTGGTGAGCACTTTGACCCACCAAGTGCTTCACAGAAGTTTATAATTCAGAACCGTAAAAATAAAAAATCATTTTTTTTTCACAAAAATTATCTTTTTGCCCCCAATTTCTTATTTTCCCAATGGTAAGAGAAGAAATTGGACCCCAAAAGTTGTTGTCCAATTTGTCCTGAGTGCGCTGATACCCCATATGTGGGGGGAACCACCGTTTGGGCGCATGGGAGAGCTCAGAAGGGAAGGAGCGCCATTTGGAATGCAGACTTAGATGAAATGGTCTGCAGGCGTCACCTTGCGTTTGCAGAGCCCCTAATGTACCTAAACAGTAGAAACCCCCCCCCCACAAGTGACCCCATATTGGAAACTAGACCCCCCAAGGAACTTATCTAGATGTGTTGTGAGAACTTTGAGCTCCCAAGTGTTTCACTACAGTTTATAACGCAGAGCCGTGAAAATAAAAAATCTTTTTTTTTTCCACCAAAAATTATTTTTTAGCCCCCAGTTTTGTATTTTCCCAAGGGTAACAGGAGAAATTGGACCCCAAGAGTTGTTGTTCAATTTGTCCTGAGTACGCTGATACCCCATATGTTGGGGTAAACTCCTGTTTGAGTACACGGGAGAGCTCGGAAGGGAAGGAGCACTGTTTTACTTTTTCAACGCAGAATTGGCTGGAATTGAGATCGGACACCATGTCGCGTTTGGAGAGCCCCTGATGTGCCTAAACAGTGGAAAAGTGGAAACCCCCAATTATAACTGAAACCCTAATCCAAACACACCCCTAACCCTAATCCCAACGGTAGCCCTAACCACACCTCTAACCCAGACACACCCCTAACCCTAATCCCAACCCTATTCCCAACCGTAAATGTAATCCAAACCCTAACCCTAACTTTAGCCCCAACCCTAACTGTAGCCTTAACCCTAGCCCCAACCCTAGCCCTAACCCTAGCCCTAACCCTAGCCGTAACCCTAGCCCTAGCCCTAACCCTAGCCTTAATCCTAACCCTAGCCCTAATGGGAAAATGGAAATAAATACATTTTTTTTTAATTTTGTAATTTTTCCCTAACTAAGGGGGTGAAGAAGGGGGATTTGATTTACTTTTATAGCGGGTTTTTAGTGGATTTTTATGATTGGCAGCCGTCACACACTGAAAGACGCTTTTTATTGCAAAAAAATATTTTTGGTGTTACCACATTTTGAGAGCTATAATTTTTCCATATTTGAGTCCACAGAGTCATGTGAGGTCTTGTTTTTTGCGGGACGAGTTGACGTTTTTATTGGTAACATTTTCGGGCACGTGACATTTTTTGATCGCTTTTTATTCCGATTTTTGTGAGGCAGAATGACCAAAAACCAGCTATTCATGAAATTCTTTTGGGGGAGGCGTTTATACCGTTCCGCGTTTGATAAAATTGATAAAGCAGTTTCATTCAGCTATACCTCATTTATATCATTTTTTTATGTTTTGGCGCTTTTATACGATAAAAACTATTTTATAGAAAAAATAATTATTTTTGCATCGCTTTATTCTGAGGACTATAACTTTTTATTTTTTTGCTGATGATGCTGTAGGGCGGCTCGTTTTTTGCGGGACAAGATGACGTTTTCAGCGGTACCATGGATATTTATATCTGTCTTTTTGATCGCGTGTTATTCCACTTTTTGTTTGGCGGTATGATAATAAAGCGTTGTTTTTTGCCTCATTTTTTTTTTCTTACAGTGTTTACTGAAGGGGTTAAAGGGACACTGTCACCTGAATTTGGAGGGAACAATCTTCAGCCATGGAGGCGGGGTTTTTGGGGGTTTGATTCACCCTTTCCTTACCCGCTGGCTGCATGCTGGCTGCAATATTGGATTGAAGTTCATTCTCTGTCCTCCATAGTACACGCCTACGCAAGGCATCACAGATTGCTGATCTGACAGTTTGCACAGCACTCTGTCAGATCACCGATCTTTCTGAGAGCACTGCAGGCTTACCAAGCGCCTGCTCTGAGCAGGCACTTGGTCAGCCACCTCCCTCCCTGCAGGACCCGGATGCCGCGGCCATCTTGGATCCGGGCCTGCTACAGGGAGGGAGGTAAGGAAACCCTCGCAGCAACGCGATCATATCGCGTTGCTGCGGGGGTCTCAGGGAAGCCCGCAGGGAGCCCCCTCCCTGCGCGATGCTTCCCTATACCGCGGGCACACCGCGATCATGTTTGATCGCAGTGTGCCGTGGTTAATGTGCCGGGGGCGGTCCGTGACCGCTCCTGGCACATAGCGCCCGATGTCAGCTGCGATAGGCAGCTGACACCCGGCCGCGATCAGCCGCGCTCCCCCCGTGAGTGCGGCCGATCGCCCTGGACGAACTATTCCATCCGTGGGAATTTAGGCCCACCCCACATTGACGGAATAGTACGTCCGATGGCAGAAAGGGGTTAACCCTTCAGGTGCTTCACAGGAATTTTTGGAATGTTTAAAAAAAATTGAACATTTAACTTTTTTCGGAAAAGTTTTACTCCAGATCCAATTTGTTTTATTTTACCAAGGGTAACAGGAGAAATTGGATCTCAAAAGTCGTTGTACAATTTGTCCTGAGTATGCTGATACCCCATATGTGGGGGTAAACCACTGTTTGGACGCATGGCAGAGTTTGGAAGGGAAGGAGCGCCATTTGACTTTAAAATGCAAAATTTGCTGGAATTGAGATCGGACACCATGTTGCGTTTGGAGAGCCTCTGATGTGCCTAAAAAGTAGAAACCCCCACAAGTGACACCATTTTGGAAAATAGACCTCCTAAGGAACTAATCTAGATGTGTGGTGAACACTTTAAACCTCCAAGTGCTTCACAGAAGTTTATAATGTAGAGCCGTAAAAAAAAATCATATTTTTTTCACAAAAAATTATTTTTTCACCCCAAATTTTTTATTTTCACAAGGGTAACAGGACAAATTGGACCACAAAAGTTGTTGTGCAATTTGTCCTGAGTACGCTGATACCCCGTGTGTGGGGGTAAACCACTGTTTGGGTGCATGACAGAGCTTGGAAGGGAAGGAGCGCCGTTTGAATTTTCAATGCAAAATTGGCTGGAATTAAAATCGGACACCATGTCGCGTTTGGAGGGCCCTTGTTGTGCCTAAATAGTGGAAACCCCCCACAAGTGACCCCATTTTGGAAAGAAGACCCCCTAAGAAACTTATCTAGATGTGTTGTGAGAACTTTGAACCCCCAAGTGTTTCGCTAAAGTTTATAACGCAGAGCTGTGAAAATAAAAAATATTTTATTAAAATTTATTAAAATTATATTTTAGCCCCCCAATTTTTATTTTCCCAAGGGTAACAGGACAAATTGGACCCCAAAAGTTGTTGTCCAATTTGTCCTGAGTACGCTGATACCCCATATGTGGGGGGAACCACTGGTTAGGTGCACGGCAGAGCTCGGAAGGGAAGGAGCGCCGTTTGGAATGCAGACTTAGATGGATTGGTCTGCAGGTGTCACGTTGCATTTGCAGAGCCCCTGATGTACCTAAACAGTAGAAACCTCCGACAAGTAACCCCATATTGGAAACTAGACCCCCCAAAGAACTTATCTAGATGTGATGTGAGAACTTTGAACGCCAAAGTGTTTCACTACAGTTTATAACGCAGAGCCGTGAAAATAAAAACTCTTTTTTTCCACAAAAATTATTTTTTAGCCCCCCGGTTTTGTATTTTCCCAAGGGTAACAGGAGTAATTGGACCACAAAACTTGTTGTCCAATTTGTCCTGAGTACGCTGATACTCCATATGTTGGGGTAAACCCCTGTTTGGGCGCACGGGAGAGCTCGGAAGGGAAAGAGCACTGTTTTAGGTTTTCAACGTAGAATTGGCTAGAATTGAGATCGGACATCATGCCGTGTTTGGAGAGCCCCTGATGTGCTTAAATAGTGGAAACTCCCCAATTCTAACTGAAACCCTAACCCAAACACACCCCTAACCCTAATCCCAAACATAACCCTAACCACACCCCTAACCCTAATCCCAACACTAATCCCAACCATAAATATAATCCAAACCCTAACTTTAGCCCCAACCCTAACCCTAACCCCAACCCTAATCCTAACCCTAACCCCAACCCTAACCCTAACCCCAACCCCAACCCTAATCCTAACCCCAACCCTAACCCCAACCTTAACCCCAACCCTAACTTTAGCCCCAACCCTAACCCTAATGGGAAAACAGAAATAAATACATTTTTTCAAAATTTTATTATTTTTTCCTAACTAAGGGGGTGATGAAGGGGGATTTGTTTTACTTTTATAGCTTTTTTGGGCGGATTTTTATGATTTGCAGCCGTCACACTCTAAATGACGCTTTTTATTGCAAAAAATAGTTTTTGCATCACTATATTTTGAGAGCTATAATTTATCCATATTTTGGCCCACAGAGTCATGTGAGGTCTTGTTTTTTGCGGGACGAGTTGACGTTTTTATTGATACCATTTTCAGGCACATGACATTTTTTGATCACTTTTTTTCCGATTTTTGGGAGGCAGAATGAACAAAAAACAGCAATTCCTGAATTTCTTTTAGGGGGGGTCGTTTATACCGTTCCACGTGTGGTAAAATTGAAAAAGTAGCTTTATTCTTCAGGTCAGTACGATTACAGAGATACCTCATTTATATTTTTTTATGTTTTGACGCTTTTACGCAATAAAAACTATTTTATATAAAAAATAATTGTTTTTGCTTCGATTCATTCTGAGAGCTATAACTTTTTTATTTTTCTGCTGATGATGCTGTATGGCGGCTTTTTTTGCGGGACAAGATGATGTTTTCAGCGGTACCATGTTTATTTATATCCGTCTTTTTTATCGTGTGTTATTCCACTTTTTGTTCGCCGTTATGATAATAAAGCGTTGCTTTTTACCTTGTTTATTATTTAATTTTTTTTGCGGTGTTCACTGAAGGAGTTAACTAGTGGGATAGTTTTATAGAGCGGGTCATTACCGACGAGGCGATACCAAATATGTGTACCTTTATTTTTTTTTTTTTTTTTATTTGCATAAATAAATGGATTTATTGGGATTTTTTTTTCTTTATTTGGGGATTTTTTTTACTTTCTAACATTGTCCCAGGGTGGGACATCACTATATTAGATCAGATAGCTGATCTGACACGTTGCATAGCACTGTGTCAGATCAGCAATCTGACAGGCAGTGCAGGAGGCAAGCCACCTCACTTCAGGACCCGGAAGGAGCCCCGTGGCCATTTTGGATCTGGGGACTCCTTCCAGAACACTGGAACAACGCGATCGCATCACGTTGTTCCGGTGGGAGAGCGAAGGGAGCCCCCGTCCCTGCTCAAGGCCCCTCTGACCATGGGCATTGCTGCAGGGTGTCAGCTGTCATATACAGCTGACACCAGCACGCGATTGCCTCGGCGCTCAGCGTGAGATCGCGCAGAGCAGTACTAGTATGGTGCATGTCAGGAAGATTTAATACGAGTGTCCCACAATGATCTCCCGTAGAGAGCAGCCACATCAGCTGATCTGACTGCTCTCCAGGGGCTCCAGGATACTATGACCGAAGGTATCCTTTCGCACAGTATCCCTCCGCCTCTGTGAGAAATAGTTCCTACTCTCACTTGTGGTACTGCTGTGTGGGAAAATTCCCACACAGCTTTGCCATAAAGTGAGACCAATGAACTCAGGTAACCTCTACAGTGATGCACTGCAGGAGCCATTGTCTCCTGTCAGTGTGCCGCTGGAGTCCCTATAGAGCAGTGACATCACCCGATGTCACTGTTCTATAGGGGAGATCATCGTGGGACACTCATTATTTATTGGACTACGGCGGAAAGTCAGTATACGGTTGGTCTATTATTTTTAATTTTTTGCAGGCGATCGAGTATGGTAAGTATGGTGAAATTAAGAATATTTATATATGAATAATAGTAATAATAATAATAATATATCAAAATATATATGAAAATTGTACATTCACACTGAAGGCATCAAAACTATGAATTAACACATGTGGAATTATATACTTAACAAAAAAGTGTGAAACAACTGAAATTATGTCTTATATTCTAGATTCTTCAAAGTAGCCACCTTTTACTTTGATGACTGTTTTGCACACTCTTGGCATTCTCTTGATGAGCTTCAAGAGGGAGTCACCGGAAATGGTTTTCACTTCACAAGTGTGCCCTGTCAGGTTTAATAAGTGGGATTTCTTGCCTTATAAATGGGGTTGGGACCATCAATTGTGTTTTGCAGAAGTCTGGTGGATACACAACTGATAGTCCTACTGAATAGACTGTTAGAATTTGTATTATGCCTAGTGATGGGCGAGCACTAAGATGCTCGGGTGCTCGTTGCTCTGGTCGAACAAATTGGAATACTCGCTGTAACGGGGTCTAACAAGCTGGGGTACCTCTTTCAGTACCACCCCGTGTTTCAGGAGGTCCACGCTGCTTTTGCTGGATTCTGAATGAAGGACGCTGGCTGAAATTCCTTGGTTACGTGAGAGCATATAGAAGCTGACTGCTACCCCACGTATTTCCAGTCTAAAAGAACACACTTTATTTTCAGCACACAGAATATATAACACAGATACACAGGGCAGGCCAATAGGAAAACAGCTGGCCAGACATATATTACAATAGCCGCAGGGGGCCGGAGCCTGCCGCTATTTACTGTGGGAATTACAAAGGTGGGGGGAGGTCAGAAAGAGAATATCTTGTCCAGGGGCGCAGCCTGTGGACTGATGCATTTCACATGGAAACTATTATACATACATATACTGCATAACATTCTTGGTGCTGGGGGGTTCTGTCACACGGCTCCCCTTTTCAGCGACGCGATCGGCATACACAGTCTGATCCTTAACGGATCGGTTTGGGGATGACCGTAGTTTATGGCGTTGTCTCCGGAGACCCGATTAAGCCAGACTAGGGGATTATGGTCCGTTAGGAGGGAAAACTGTCGTCCATACAAATATGGTTGTAACCTTTTGAGTGCCCATACTATTGCCAGGCACTCCTTCTCGATGGCCGCATAGCTCACTTCACGGGGCAGTAGTTTCCGACTCAGGTACGCTACCGGGTGTTCTTGGCCATCTGGCCCGACTTGGCTCAGTACTGCCCCCAATCCAAACATAGAAGTGTCTGTGTGGACCAGGAAACGTTTAGTTGGATCGGGTGCGGCCAATATAGGGGTATTGGTTATGGCGTCCTTTAGCTGGCGGAAGACTTCCTCACACTATGGGGTCCAGGTTACCTGGCGGGGTTGGTTCTTACGGGTCAGATCAGTGAGGGGCTTGGCTACGCTGCTGTAATTGGGAACAAATTGGGAATGAATTTCCTGTAATACCCCGCTGTCCCTAGAAACGCCATGACCTGGGTTTTAGTGCGTGGGGTGGGCCATTTGGCTATGGCCTCAATCTTGGCTGGTTCTGGTTGCTGTTTCCCACTTCCCACCCAATGCCCTAAATACTGAACCTCTGCTTTGCCCACATGACACTTGTTTGGGTTCAGGGTGATTCCGGCCTTGTGGATCCTGTCCAATACTGTCTCTAGGTGATTTAGATGCTCTTCCCATGTCGCGCTGTAGATGGCGATGTCATCCAGGTAGGCACACGCATAGTCCTGGAGACCATCCAGAAGCCGGTCAGCCAGCCTCTGGAAGGTCGCCGGGGCAGTCTTCATCCCGAATGGCATAACTCTAAACTGGAATAAGCCAAACGGGGTGACAAATGCCGACTTGGGAATAGCATCAGGACTAAGGGGAATCTGCCAGTAGCCTTTGCATAGATCAATGGTGGTCAAATACTTTGCCTCTGCCAACCGGTCTAACAAGTCATCCACACGCGGCATGGGATACGCATCCGTCACTGTTTTCTCATTGAGCTTACGATAGTCTACACATAACCATGTAGTCCCATCCTTCTTGGGCACTAACGCTACGGGGGATGCCCAGGGACTATCTGACTCTTCAATGACCCCTAAACGCAACATCTCTTGTATCTCTTGTCGCATCCCTTCTCGTACAGACTCAGGGACGCGGAAGGGGGGTTGTCGCAGGGGGGTCTGATCCTGGGTCTCAACCTTGTGTTGTGCCAGGTGAGTGTACCCGGGTTTCCCCGAAAACATCCTCTGTCGCTGCCTCAACAACTCCTCCACCTGCTGTCTCTCCCGGGGACCTAAGTCTTCACCCCAGTGTACCTGGTCTCCCCTAAGACATCAGGCAAGGGAAGTCCGGCTAAATCCTCTGCTTCAGGTGCACAGATGGCCACTACCTCTTCAGTGCGCTCCTGAAAGGGCTTCAGCATGTTCACGTGGAACATGCGGATAATCCTGGGGTCGTCACAATCGGCGACATTATAGGTGGTGTCAGCTATTTTCCCCACTACCTGGTAGGGCCCCTGCCATGCAGCTTGGAACTTGTTCTGCCTAGTGGGCTCTAACACCAGGACCTTCTGCCCTATTTCCAAGGTGCGCTCTCTGGCCCTCCGATCGTACCATACGTGCTGGCGCCGCTGGGTCACCTGCATGTTCCCACGTACAGCCTGGGTCAGCTCCTGTAGGCGGTCCCGGAATTCCAGCACATAGGGTACAATAGGAACCCCTTCTATGAGGTCCTCCCCTTCCCAGTGTTCTAGCACTAAGTCTAGGGGTCCCCTTACCCGTCTCCCATATACCAGTTCAAATGGGGAGAACCCCGTGGATTCTTGGGGCACCTCTCGATAGGCAAACAGGAGGTGAGGCAAGAATTTCTCCCAGTCCCTGTAGGTCCTGGTAAAAGTCCCAATGAGTTGTTTTAACGTCCCGTTAAAGCATTCACACAACCCATTGGTTTGCGGGTGGTACGGGGCGCTTCTAATGGACTTTACGCCGCACAGCTTCCACAGTTGGTTGGTCACCTCTGCTGTAAACTGGGTACCCTGGTCTGAGATAATCTCCCAGGGAAATCCAACCCGTGAGAAAACCTGGAGCAAGGCAGCCGCCACCGTCTCTGCCAGTATGTTAGGTAACGCAACCGCCTCTGGATACCGTGTGGCATAATCTACCACTGTAAATATATACCTTTTCCCTGACGGACTGGGTTTGGCTAATGGCCCTATCAGATCAACCGCTACTCAGCTAAATGGTTCCTCCACAATGGGGAGGGGGCGTAATTTGGCCTTGCATTGATCTCCCCTCTTGCCAATGCGCTGGCAACTGTCACAGGTCTGGCAGTATTGACGAACATCATAGGTTACCCCCGGCCAAAAGACGTTTTGTGTTAGACGATGCCTGGTGCGACTGACGCCGAAGTGCCCGGCCAAGGGTATGTCATGAGAGATTCACAGTAACTCCTGCCTATACTTCTTGGGAACTACCAGCTGTCGTTTTATAGTGGGGCTCGTCCCTGTGTGCTGCTGCTCTGTGATCTGGTAGAGGAGTCCCTGCTTCCATATAAACTGTTCCCCTTCCAGTACCCCTCTCCCCTCCTGTGCCTTCCCACGATATCCCTCCAATGAAGGATCCTCAAGTAACTCCCTCTTAAATTCATCTGGGGTGGCCCAAGAAATGTGTCTGGCTATGGGAATACGTGTAGGGTTGGGATGTCTTACCTGGGCCTCCTCTGAGTGTGATTCCGCCTCCGCAGCTCGAGCTTGTCTCCGGGTGGTCACAGGATACGTCTCAGCCAGAGGGGCAACCGAGAAGGCAGACAACATGGGCCCCAAGTCATTTCCCAGCAAAACGTCTGCAGGAAAATCCTCCATCAAGCTGACCTCAACAAGGCCATCCCCAACTCCCCAGTTCAGGTGAATCCTGGCAGTGGGCAGTCGATGTATGGTTCCCCCTGCTACACGGACTGCCACTGTCCGGTCCGTCTTCTCTTGGTCCCGGACGAGATGAGGCTTCACAAGGGTCAAAGTTGCTCCGGAATCTCTTAGTCCCTGCATGCGTTTCCCATTAACCCACACGACCTGTCGATGCTGTTGTCGATTATCTGCCCGGGCTGCCTGCACGGGGTCTACTTCATGCAACACTTCCTCCATGTCTTCCACCCCTTGGTTAGTTGTAGCCCCCAATGCCGGGTCAGCTTCGCCTTGGTAGCAGTGTACAGCGGCCCGGCGGAAGGTAGCTGTTCCCGCCTTTGGCCACTGGGTATGCTGAGTCCGGTTGGGACATTGTCTTTGCAGGTGGCCCAGCTGACGGCACGTGTGGCATCGCGCCCCAGGGGAACTGTGGTAGGCTGGGTTTCTAGCTGGTCCCCCTACAATCTTTGGTGGTTTGGGGCCCTCCAGGTCCATGGGCGGACCCCTAGTCTCCATCTTTGTTCCTGACAACTGAGGCCTCCTGGCGTCATGATGTTCATCGGCCAGACGAGTGGCTTCCTCAAGAGTCATTGGCCCCCTGTCCCGAAGCCATTCCACAGTCACAGGGTTTAGTCCATTAAAGAATCGTTCTAACAAGAAGAGCTGGAGGATGTCCTCCTTAGTGGTTGCTTGGCTCCCTTGCACCCACTGTAGCAGTGACCGCCGTAATTTACAGGCCCATTCAGCGTGGGTATCGGTTACTCGTTTTATAAGTCCGCGGAACTTTTGGCAGTATGCCTCTGGTGTCAGAGCATACCGGGCCAAGATCACTTCTTTGATCCGCTCATAGTCCATACAGTCCTCCTCAGGTACCGTGCGATAGTCGTCCGCTGCCCGGCCTGTCAGCTTCCTGGCCAGAATCTGAACCTGTTCCTCCGGCTTCACTTGATGAAGGGCACACTGCCGCTCAAAGTCCTGCAGAAAGCCATCAATGTCTTCCTCTGCCTCCCCCAACTGTCAGAAGGCATTATACTGGATCTTTTTGTGGCTTACTGTTGAAGGTACCTGGGTGGAACCCAGAGCTCCCCCTGCTCGCTGACTCTCCTCTCTCCGCTCTGCCATCTTCATCTTGGCCAGTTCCACTTTGGTCCGTTCTGCCATCTCCATCTTGGCCAGCTCTATCCTGGTCCGCTCGGCCATCTTTTCCTTCAGATCAGTACGCACATCAGCCATCACCTCTCGTATGATCTCTACTGCAGGGTTTGGGCCATAGAACGCCAGTCTGTTCTTTACCTCCCTCTGGAATTCAGTCTCCTCCACGTTCACATTGGGGGGCGCTGCACTGTCGTGTTCCATGATGGCTGCTATCAAATCCGCTTTTGTTTTGTTGCTGGCAATTAACCCTCGGGCTTCCACGAGATGTTTTAATGTAGTCCTCTTTAACTTCTGGTAGTTGTCTTCCATTCATTCCTTTCCTCCTGTAGAAGGGGTAACAGATCCCGCTGTCTGCCACCAGTGTAACGGGGTCTAACAAGCTGGGGTACCTCTTTCAGTACCACCCTGTGTTTCAGGAGTTCCACGCTGCTTTTGCTGGATTCTGAATGAAGGACGCTGGCTGAAATTCCTTGGTTACGTGAGAGCATATAGAAGCTGACTGCTACCCCACGTATTTCCAGTTTAAAAGAACACACTTTATTTTCAGCACACAGAATATATAACACAGATACACAGGGCAGGCCAATAGGAAAACAGCTGGCCAGACATATACATAGCCGCAGGGGGCCGGAGCCTGCCGCTATTTACTGTGGGAATTACAAAGGTGGGGGGAGGTCAGAAAGAGAATATCTTGTCCAGGGGCGCAGCCTGTGGACTGATGCATTTCACATGGAAACTATTATACATACATATACTGCATAACATTCTTGGTGCTGGGGGGTTCTGTAACACTCACGTAGACGACCAGAACAACGAGCCCAATTTAAGTCTATGGGAGACCCGATTATTTTTACCGTGATCCCCCCAGGGGTCCTTTTAAGGTCTAAAAACATCTGAAAATGATGGAAACACTGCTCAAATGACACAGGGACATCATGGGGATCGCCCCTGGAAGCATTCCCGACTCCTAATTCACAGCTTTAATCATTTTTTTCCGAGATGCATGCCATTTTTCCCGGTGCCACCAAAAACACATTAAAACGAATCCAAAATGGGTTTTGCTTGGAAATATGTCAAGGTTAGTGTTGAGCATTCCGATACTGCAAGTATCAGGTATCGGCCGATATTTGCTGTATCGGAATTCCGATACCGAGTTCCAATATTTTTGTGATATCGGAAATAGGAATCGGAAGTTCCCAGTCATCTTCGGCGTGTGCAGTACATACGGTTCACAGGGTCTGGAGGAGAGGAAACTCTCCTTCAGGCCCTGGGATCCATATTCATGTAAAAAATCTAATATATAAAGCTGAATGTGTGTGTATGTGTGTGTGTGTGTGTGTGTGTGTGTGTGTGTGTGTGTGTGTGTGTGTGTGTATGTATGTCCGCGATTGGCATCTGCACCGTCGCAGCTACAGCCACAAAATTTTGCACAGTCACACATCTGGACCCCGAGAGCATCATAGGCTATGTTGTGAGGTGAAATTTTAACCCCGCGCTTTCCAATTCACCAAACAATTTTGCCCCTATCTACATAATGGGGAAAAAGTGAAAGGAAAAGTGTTGGCGGCGGCGCAGCTACAGCCACAAAATTTTGCACAGTCACACGTCTGGACCCCGAGAGCATCATAGGCTATGTTGTGAGGTGAAATTTTAACCCCACGCTTTCCAATTCACCAAACAATTTTGCCCCTATCTACATAATGGGGAAAAGTGAAAGGAAAAGTGTTGGAGGCAAATTGACAGCTGCAAGATGTGAACAAGGGGGACTTAAAGAATGAGAGCGATGGCGCCAAAGAGTATATACCGTAGAGTTGCTAAGGTGGGGCCCCGACATGGGATACTCACCACACACTGGGATATGAACACACACACAAAATGTGCTTGAACACATATCACCCTCAGCACACATTTCACCACACATACACCAACCTCGCCACATAAAAGTCGAAACACAAAAGTCGCCGCTCAAAACTCGCCACGCGCAAAACTCGCCACATGCAAAAACTAGGCTCACGCAAAACTCGCCACAAGTGCAAAACTCACCTCATGGAAAACTCGCCACACGCAAAACTTGCACACGCGGAAAAATTGCCACATGCACAAAAGTTGCAACACATGCAAAAGTTGCCTCACACAAAACTTGCACATACTCAAAAGGTACTACACATAAAACTCACCACGCGCAAAACTCGCCATGCGCAAAACTTGCTGAACACAACTTGCTACACTAACCTGTCACATGCAACTCGACACACAAAAAGTTGCTATACGCATGTTGCCACACAAAACTCATCTCACAAAAGTCGCTACATGCATGTCGCCACAAGCACCTCAACACACACAACTTGACAAACGAAACTCGCCCTAAAACACACACAAGTCTGGTATTATCCTTCAAAAATAAAAATCTGATTAATAAGCAGACAAACTACAAGAGCAACAAATGTACCATATAGGAAATACGGCAGCTGTCAGTCACATGACCTGTCTATTATGTGTATGTGTGAGCTAATATATACTGCCAGGGGGAGGGCTTCCTGTTGGCTGGGGATTTATCAGGCTGCCAATTTAGCTTACAAATACTGAGGTAAAAATACTGACCAAATAACGTGTGAATGCGGTCTAATACAGGAGGAGATGACACACAGGTATATACTATATACAAGAGAGATGGCACACAGGTATATACTATATACAGGAGGAGATGACACACAGATATATACTATATACAGGAGGAGATGACACACAGATATATACTATATACAGGAGGAAATGACATACAAGTATATACTATATACAGGAGCAGATGACCTACAGGTATAGACTATATACAGAAGGAGATTACACACAGGTATATACTATATACAGGAGCAGATGACCTACAGGTATAGACTATATACAGGAGGAGATGACACACAGGTATATACTATAAACAGGAGCAGATGACCTACAGGTATATACTATATACATGAGGAGATGACACACAGGTATATACTATATACAGGAGCAGATGACCTACAGGTATATACTATATACAGGAGGAGATGACACACAGATATATACTATATACAGGGGAGATGACACACAGGTATATACTATATACAGGAGGAGATGACATACAGGTATATACTATATATAGAAGAAGAAGACATACAGGTATATACTATATATAGGAGGAGATGACATACAGGTATATACTATATACAGGGGAGATGACACACAGCAGGTATATACTATATACAGGAGATGACATACAGGTGTATACTATATATAATGGAGATGACAAACATGTATATACTGAGGTGAAAATGAGAGGTGTGAGGTGAAAATGTAAAGGTGTTATTGCAAAATTAGACGAGTGAGGGAAAATAGTGGAGTGATCGGAAAATGACAGATGTGAGGTCGAAATGACAAGTGTTAGGGGGGAATGAGAGGAGTGAGGGAGAAAATGAGAGGTGTGAGGGAGAAAATGAGAGATGTGAGGGGGAAAATGAAAGATGTGATTGGGAAAATGAGAGGCGTGATGGGAAAATAAGAGAAGTGAGGTGCTATAACTAACCACAGATATTTTACTATGCCCAGGCAATGCCGGGCTCTTCAGCTAGTAAAGAATAAAAATAAAATATATGGATATACTCACCCCTCCAGCGAACCCTGGCTGTCACCGCTGCAAGCATCCGCCTCCATTCTTGAGAATGCTGAGAGTGAAGGACCTTCGATGACGTCACGGTCACATGAGCGGTCAGGTGACCGGTCACCTGACCACGACGTCATCGAAGGTCCTTCACTCTCAGCATTCTCAGGAACGGAGGCGGACGCTTGCAGCGGTGATAGCCAGGGTTCGCCAGAGGGGTGAATATATCCATATTTTTTATTTTTATTCTTTATTTTTTACATTAATATGGATCCCAGGGCCTGAAGGAGAGTTTCCTCTCCTTCAGACCCTCGGAACCATCCAGGATCACTTCCGATATTTGTGTCCCATTGACTTGTATTGGTATCGGGTATCGGTATCGGCGATATCTGATATTTTTGGGATATCGGCCGATACCATCCGATACCGATACTTTCAAATATCGGAAGGTATCGCTCAACACTAGTCAAGGTACATCCTTTGAAGGTTAATGACTTGCCTGTAAGGCCAAATATTTAACCCCAGACCGAAAATTTCCTCTCACACTTAGGCTTAGTTAAAATGCAGCGTTTTACAACTTTAACATTGCTTTCAACCACTACAAATGCATTCACTGGGAAATGTCATTGTAACATTTAATGTTTTGCTGTGGTAAGACTATCTGGATTAAATGGATAGTAATTCAAAGTTTGAAATTTTTTTTTAACATTTTTCTCAAAGTTCTGATATTTTTTATAAATAAACGCAAAACATATTGACCTAAATTTACCATTATCATAAAGTATAATGTGTCACAGAAAAACAATGTCAAAATCACTAGGATATGTTGAAGCGTTCCAGAGTTATTACCACATAAATTGACACTGGTCATATTTTAAAAATTTGGCTCCGTCACTAAGGGGTTAACTCAGTCCAAACTTTGGGGCCCAATTGCCGCGGATGTTGGCGCGCAGATTAGAACAGTTTGTGCACTTAGATGAATATTAATGGCAATAGTCTGGGCTGTAGTGTACTCACTGTAAATAGCGCTGGTAGAACCACAAGTCTCAGAAGGGCACTCACTGCACGTCTCCAACGGTCGGATGGGTCTCTGGACACCAGCTGGGGGCGACCGGTCCTTTATACGGTCGGAGTGCCGGCAGAACTCTCCAAGTTCTTGATGTAACTTGCTTCAGAGGGTAAACAAAAGCCGCGCTCTCTCCAGCAGCATGGGTATATCTGAGGGGACAGCAGCACTGCAGCATAGAAGGATGCAAATCCGCCGGGCTCAGTCTCTCACAGCAAGTTGCCACGCTCTTTTCTTTCTCTGAACTCTTGCTTTCAATTTCTGCCTAGCTCCTCCCTCCAAGTTCCTCCTCATCCAATCCAGGCTGTGTCATCTTACTGAAACAAGGGTCCCTGGGAATTGTAGTCTACTGCAGCTCAGGGGAAAATCTGCTAATGTCTGTAGGTCCCTGTTAACAGCAGCTGCAAAGCTCTTCTTAAGGTACTGTCACACTAGACGATATCGCTAGCGATCCGTGACGTTGCAGCGTCCTCGCTAGCGATATCGTCCAGTGTGACAGGCAGCAGCGATCAGGCCCCTGCTGGGAGATCGCGGGTCGGGGAAGAAAGTCCAGAACTTTATTTCGTCGCTGGACTCCCCGTAGACATCGCTGAATCGGCGTGTGTGACACCGATTCAGCGATGTCTTCGCTGGTAACCAGGGTAAACATCGGGTTACTAAGCGCAGGGCCGCGCTTAGTAACCCGATGTTTACCCTGGTTACCATCCTAAAAGGAAAAAAACAAACACTACATACTTACCTACAGCCGTCTGTCCTCCAGCGCTGTGCTCTGCTCTCCTCCTGCTCTGGCTGTGAGCGTCGGTCAGCCGGAAAGCAGAGCGGTGACGTCACCGCTCTGCTTTCTGGCTGCCCGGAGCTCACAGCCAGACCAGAGAAGCAGAGCGCCGAGGACAGACAGCGGTAGGTAAGTATGTAGTGTTTGTTTTTTTACTTTTTAGGATGGTAACCAGGGTAAACATCGGGTTACTAAGCGCGGCCCTGCGCTTAGTTACCCGATGTTTACCCTGGTTACCGGCATCGTTGGTCGCTGGAGAGCTGTCTGTGTGACAGCTCTCCAGCGACCAAACAGCGACGCTGCAGCGATCCGGATCGTTGTCGGTATCGCTGCAGCGTCGCTATGTGTGACGGTACCTTTAGTGTCTATAAGTCCCAGTATACCAGTAGCTGCCCTGACAGTTCCCAGTGCAGGTGTTACATTCTCCCCCTGGTGAGTCATTGTAAGTGTCCCATCACATGAGGACTCACCACCTGAAACATGAATGGGGGTTAAAGCATCCTGACTAAGGCTGGTTTCACATTTGCGTTTTTTGCCGCAGCGTTTGTACCGCATATAAACGCATGCGTCGTGTTTTCCTATATTTAACATTAAAAACGCATGCTTTTTTTTGTTCGCGTTTTGCCGCGTTTGACGACGCAGGCGTCGTTTCATTGCTTGCGGCTTGGCGCGAAAATGCAACATGTAGTAATTTCTAGAGGCGTCTATTTGCCGCCAGGAAACGCATGCGTTCGATTGCGCAAGGTTTGCGTAAAAAAACGCATTGCTGTCTATGTAAACGCATGCGTTTTTAAGCACATGCGTTTGGTTGCGTTTTTGAACGCATGCGTTTCAATTGAGAAAACCATGTCTAGACACTGATAAGCCACCCCCCACCATCAAGGTGATAAAAGGGAGGGTGTGGACAGTTGCAGGTCACTTCTCACCAGACTCTGAAGCAGACGAGACACAGACAGGCTACATCTTGGAGGATAACAAGACCCTGAACAATGTGAGTATATCCTAGCCAATGCCTTTATTTTCTATTTTCTGTCTCTACATGTCCTAATTTCTGCCATTTCTTTCTTTCTACATGCATCAGAATGTCTTCTTCGGATTCTTCATCTGGTGAGGAGTTTCGGCCAGGACAGTCGGGAGTGGAGCATGTCAGTGAGGTGCGTATTTGCCTCATCAGATTGGTAAGTATTCACTGTCACATCGACACATGTGACAATTTGATTTTTCCTTTTTTTTAGAGCTCTTCTACTGCGGCACAGACAGGGCAAGAGCAGCAGAGTCAAGGTCTGGTGGAAAGACGGCAGCGGGTACGTATACAAGGCTGACTGTCCTCAGTGTAATATTCTTGAATCTTCCTTTCTTTCCACTCGTATTTCTTAACTTTTTTCTTCTGGAATCCTTTTGTATGTTGACTTTCCTATTCATGCCATTTCTCAGCATCTTTTTTCTTTCTTTTCCTTATGTAATTGAGCAAACTTTAATGACTTTCTTTAATTTTTAGGATTCACAACGGGACAATGACCTGATAGAGAATGACCTCCTTATCACCCTGGTCCTGGAGCGAGTCCCGTTGTGGGACAGCCGGGATCCACTGCACTCGAACAACACCATGATCCGGCGGTTATGGAATGAGGAGGACCCAAACGATGTGGGATGGCTGGGACAATGCCCCGACACAGGTCCAAACTGCATTTGGTAAGTATTGCACTGCAGTGTGAAGCAGCAGAGACCTTGGCCGTGCTCACTCGACTGTGTGTGATGAAAGAAACTCTCAGGAGTTTCTCTCATCACACACAGTTGTCTGAGCACGGCAAAAAGTTCATTTTCTGACCATAATGTTTTTTTTTAACAGTGGGCAAAGTCAAAACACGTTGGCGTTCGATGAAGGACCGCTTCAACAAGGACCTGCGTCAAGAGAGCCGTGTTCCCAGTGGTTCAGGAGCAATGATCAGACGCTACAAATACCATCGCGCTCTGTCATTTTTAAGACCGGTCCTTGCCCAGAGAACGTAAGTATTTATCACATGCTTTAGGCTGCCGTCACACTAGCAGTATTTGGTCAGTATTTTACATCAGTATTTCTCAGCCAAAACCAGTAGTGGGTGATAAATACAGAAGTGGTGCATATGTTTCTATTATACTTTTCCTCTAATTGTTCCACTCCTGGTTTTGGCTGAGAAATACTGATGTAAAATACTGACCAAATACTGCTAGTGTGACTGCAGCCTTAGGTTGTATTGTATTGCCATAATCTGTATTTTTAAATTCCACAGAATTTTGCGTCTGGTAAATTTTTGATAATAATTTTATTTTTCCTTTTTTCACAGCACATACAGCACGACTGTCGGCCCAGGTTCTGGAGCGGTCCTTCATCCGACAGCCACGGACCCGTCCCAGCCATCCAGCAGCGCAGCAGCAAGTGGGCCTTCCACACTAACTGGAGACCAGGGAGCTGGTACATCAGGTCTTCTCCTCTCGCAGACCTCTTCCACTGCCCCCTTATTTTTGGGCTCATCCCGGCAGCGGCAGAGGGCTTCGGACAGGTCACTCATGCCCGAGTTTTTGCACTTGAGCTCGGCTTTACATGAAGCAATTAAGGCTTTAGGTGACCGAATGGATGTTTCACATAACCTCTTGAATGCACGTATTCAGGAGGTCACCAAAAGCCTTGATCACGTGAAAGCCGACCTCCAGAGGCCAGCTCATCATTTTTTTAACCAAATTGAGCAGGGCATGTCGGAATACCTTACTCCTGATCTCCAGCTGAGTGTCATGCAGGCCTGCAATGCTGCTTATGTGCAGGCTATGCAGCAGAGTCGGTATTTCCAGCAGACAGTGGGGGCATATCCACCTGTGCCTTCACTGTCACGATTGTCCTCAATGCCGACCTCTGCTGCATCCCACTGCACGGCCACCTCAATTCCTTCCACAGCCGGACACCACTACAGCACCACCATGCCGAGTGCAGTTGGACATCCCACTGCCACCATCATGACATCCGCTGCTCCTGCTTGGACCTCCTCCACTGACACCATGATGCAGCAGGAACCTGGCATGGCCTTCCGTACCGCCACCTCCACGATGCAGCAGGACCCTGGTATGGCCTTCCATACCGCCACCACCATGATGCAGCAGGACCCTGGCATGGCCTTCCGTACCGCCACCTCCACGATGCAGCAGGACCCTGGCATGGCCTTTCGTACCGCCTCCACCACAATGCAGCAGGACCCTGGCATGGCCTTCTGCTCTACAAGCGCTATGGATTCTGGCATGGCTGCACACTCTACGAGCACTATGGACTCTGGCATGGCTGCACGTTCTACGAGCACTATGGACTCTGGCATGGCTGCACGCTCTACGAGCACTATGGACTCTGGCATGGCTGCACGATCTACGAGCACTATGGACTCTGACACAGTGCAGCCGGACCCTGACAGGTGACCCGCCACCACGCCACGGCATATGAGCCCACCAAGACCTCCCCTAACCAGGCAAACCAAAAAAAAACCCAGAAAAAAAAGAGGACTCTTAGCATTCCTCCCCTTCACCTACCAGTGTGTCTGTAATGTCAGGTTTGTCTCACCCTTCCAGTGCGTCTCAAGCCTCTCATGTGTCAAGCCCCATCCCCGAACTTCCAGACCCTTCTAGTTTCATTGCCCCTTCTCCTGCCGACTCTGCGTTGTCCACGGTTAGCCAGGCCTCAGTTCTTCACACCCCCCGTTTACATCACTCTAGCCCAAGCCGGCGCAGTAAAATATAATTTTTTGAGTTGTTAACAAAATAAAAAAAGTTTGATTTGCCACAATTATGTTTGGTTTATTGTGTCTTCTGCCGCTGGCAACACACACCGTGTGCCAAGAAACGTCGCCACACACTTACTTTTTGGGCCACATCATATCTCCAGTAGTTAAAAATAAAAAGACTGCAGCTTTGTGTGTCTTTAGTATACAGATATGAGGTGGGCCAAAAAATATTACATGTATCTCCATAATCTCTTTTTGTCTGTGCCTAGTGTGGCAGTCTGAAGAGAAAATGGTGGAAATACAGTGCAGACCTCTACTGAACAGGTCAGGTGTCAAAAAACTCATTAGTTATGACACCTGACCTGTTGAGTAGAGAACTGCCTTGTATAAACACGATTTTCTCTTCTTTATACATAATCTATTACACACAAATTGAGGGGACAATGGTGGTCACACACTACATATCTATGCTCACCTGCACAGGTGTCAGAAATAGTGAATTCATGAGCCTGTATATGTTTATCATGAATTCATTATTTCTGGCACCTGACTTGATGAGTATAGATAGTGTGACAGTGATTGTCTCTTCAGTTTGTGTCCAATGGATACAGGAGAAGACAATCATGACGCAATGACGTCAACAAGCTTACCAATAAAGCAACATGGCTGCCATTACTAGCAGTATGTGGCCAGTGTTTTATATCAGTATTTGTAAGCCAAAACAAGGAGTGGAACAATTAGAGGTAAATTATGATATTAACATAATAACTAGCACCTCTGCCTTTATCACCCACTCCTGGTTTTGGATTACAAAAACTGATATTAAATACAGATCAAATGCTGCCAGTTTTAGGACAACCTTGGTTTGGAGAGGAAAAAGATAGGAGAGACGGTCAACACAACCAAAACTAAAGTTTATTAATGAGAAATATTATTATCATTGTAGAAAATTACTGGTACAGATGTAATTACAACATGACTTTTAAACAACATTGTCCTGCCATGACACACGTCCAATATCTGAATCAAAAAAGGCAGCAAATTGGTCCCGCATGTGACCAACGGCTGCAGTTGACCGCAGCGGGTGATGCTGGAAATCGGGCAGTGGGTGTGCAACAGGTTCATCCAGTTCAATGTTGGGTTGCTCCTTAACCATTATATAATTGTGCAGAACCACACAGGCTTTGACCACCTCGTCGACTGTTTCCACTTTTAGATTTATGGCTCATGCAAGAATGCGCCATTTAGCGACCAGAATGCCAAAAGTACACTTTACTGTTCTTCGGGCCCTGGTCAGTCTGTAGTTAAAGATCCTTCTAGTGTGGTTCAAGTCCCGACTGGAATATGGCTTCAGTAGGTTTTCACACATCTGGAAGGCCTCATCCCCAACCATAACAAATGGCATCGGTGGACCTTGAGTGTTGGGGAGAGGTTGTGGCGGTGGAAAATTGAAATTGTTGCCATACACATGGCGGCCCATATCCGAGTTCTTAAAAGTCTGGGAATCGTTGCCAAAAGCTCCAATGTCCACAGCGATGAAGCGACAGTTCGCATCGGCTATTGCCATGAGCACCACAGAAAAATATTTTTTGTAATTGAAGTACTCCGATCTTGTCCTGGCTGGTTTGATAATGCGAATGTGCTTTCCATCCACCTCTCCTAAACAGTTGGGGAAATCACACACATTCCAGATTTTTTCCGCAATTTCAAGCCACATGTCCAAGGTGGGTTGGGGTATAAACTCATCCCGGAGTACATTCCACAAAGCCCGGCAGGTGTCCGCAACTATTCCGGACAGGGTGGATATTCCAAGCCGGTATTGGAAGTGGAGGGATGATAAACTCTCTCCGGTGGCCAGAAATCTGGAAGAAAAACAAACACAAAAAAAACATTACAATCTATTCTTTTTATGGTGTGGTTACGATAAAAAAAGAAAGGAAAATACACAAAAAATACATGTCAGAAAACACTAAATTTGGACTGTCATTGGTTTAGATTTTGAACGTACTTTAATGTAACCAGCAGACGTTCCTCGGGTGGAATCGCTCTACGGAGCTGGGTGTCCTGTCGCCGTATGGCTCCTTGGACACGAGAAAGCAAATCCCGGAACTAGTCTTGCGACATTCGTTTGTATTCCTGGAATTTCTCCGGGTTAGCATTAAGCTCGGTATATAGCGTGTGATAGGCTCCACGGCTCTCACGTAGTTCAATAATGGGGTGCCTCCAAAAACGCCTACGTTGTTTCCTTCTCCATCTTTCGCAATTTCTGTCTTGCTCCCAAGCAAAAGCACAGGCAAGAAACAGCTTGAAGCTGAAATCCAGGTTGAAATAAAAGCTCTCCATGCGAAGATTCATCATGACACAGTAGCAAACTGTTAAAATTTCAGCAGCCCTAGGGTCTATATATAGAGATCCCATCATACACGCCCTCTGTAGTCCCATTGGCGGTGTCTGGTTATTTTGATTTTTCTCTTGTGAAATTTCTCATCATGCGCACCAAAAATTCAAACGCAGGAAAAAACGCATACAAACTCGGCGTTTTTTTAACCACATGTGACAACGCATGCATCTAAAAAACGCTGCGTTTGTACGCATTTATATGCGTTTTTACCACCACTTGCGGATGCATTTTAAACGCTGCGGATTTAAACGCAAATGTGAAACTAGCCTAACACCAAATTTACATGCACACAAACTAACCTCCTGGACACATGGGAGATACTGGGAAATAAGGCCAAACAGAATTTGAATTAAAGTGTATCAGCCTGGGAACCTCAGAGGTATGCAATGGAGGTAAAGGGATGTTTTTTCCCACAGGCAATAAATGGTGTCAATGATAGGTTTTGACAGCTCCACCCCCTTTCTCGGGCATCCCTCTGTAGGCTGGGACACCAGGCAGCTTCTCCATCACCACATAAGGGTCAGGACACCACTGATCAGCAAGCTTGTGCTTCCCAGGAAGACCTAGGGTATGTGTCCACTTTCAGGATGGCCGGCGGTATCGCCGGAGCAGCTTAGCGGCTCTGCGGTAAGCCCCGCCCCCTTTCTGGGACGCGATGATGCCGGATGTGTTCACAGCACACATCCGGGATCATCGCTCCCCACCATAGGGCCCTGTGCTATATCTTGCGGCGCCGCAGCGTCGCCGCAAGATATACGGACATGCTGCGATCTGAAAAGACGCGCAGCATGTCCGGAGTCGCAGCGCCGCCACGTGCGTCTTACCACGCATAGTGGAGACGGGATTTCATTAAATCCCCTCCACTATGCTGTAACATCTGGACGCTGCGTGTCTGACGCTGTGGCTCTATGCAGCGTCAGACACGCAGCGTTTCCTGCACGTGGACACATACCCCTAGAAGTTGGATAAGGACTCTATCTCCAGGCAGTAAAACTTGTTTCCGAACTCTACAGTCGTAGCGAGTCTTATTGCGCTTCCCTGACCGACCAGAGGCCTGCTCTGCCAATCGGTAAGCTTTTTTCAAATCTTCTTTTAGCTGGGACACATATTTTAAGTAGGTCTTCCCATTAGAACTGTCAAAGGATGTTCCAAAACTAATATCCACTGGTAGCCGGGCTTTTCTTCCAAACATGAGAAAATAAGGCGAGTATCCCGTTGACTCCTTTGTGGTGCAATTGTAGGCATGAACCAACTGACTCACATGCCTGCTCCATTGTCCCTTCTTCCTAGGATCCAAAATGCCTAACATGTTCAGAAGGGTACGGTTGAACCTCTCAGGTTGAGGGTCCCCTTGGGGGTGATACGGGGTGGTTCTGGATTTCTTGATCCCACAGATGGCGCATAGCTCCTTGATGAGTCTACTTTCTAAATCTCTTCCTTGATCGGTATGGATGCGGGCAGGCAGCCCGTAATGTACAAAGAACTTCTACCATAGTGTTTTTGCTACAGTAATTGCCCTTTGATCTTTGGTGGGGTAGGCTTGGGCATATCAGGTGAAATGGTCAGTGACCACTAACACATTACTGACATTGCTTTCATCAGGCTTGATGGAGAGGAAATCAATGCACACTAGCTCAAGTGGGCCATCACTGGTAATGTTCACAAGGGGGGCTGTTCTCAAAGGCAAGGTTTTTCTCAACACACACAGGGAGCATGATATGCAGTATTCTTCAATATCCGCTTCCATCCGAGGCCAGTAAAATCAGTCAGCCACAAGACTCGTGGTCTTTTCGATGCCAAGATGTCCATGGTCATCATGCAGGGACTTCATGGCCATCCTCCGAAATCAGGTGGGTAACACCAGCTGTCGGCGGACTCCTCCATTATGGCGCTTTGCCTCCTGGTATAGTAGTCCATTTCTTACGACTAGAGACTCCGAGTCAGCAGGACAGATTCCTCTGTTCGTAATGCTCTCTTTTCGGTCCTCCAGCCCCTCTTAACCCACTATCGGACTACCCCCACAGATCGATCCTCCTGCTGCGCCTTTCGGACTTGATTACGAGTCAGTTGAGGGAGAGAGCCTGGGGTTACATTTATCTCTCGGCAGTACAATAATGGGAGCGCTTCACTGGATACTCCTAAGAATTCAGCACAACCCTGCATAGGGAGAGCATTAGTTTGATGTCTATGGCACAGAGTCTTCACCTCAGGGGCAGGGACCTCTATCCATCCCCCTTCTTCTTCCTCATTTAAGGGTTTCCTAGGCAGGCGAGAGAGTGTGTCTGCATCAATGTTACTAATCCCAGGTCGATACTTTAAGCTGAAATCGTACAGAGAGTGCGGCAAGCCACCGGCACCCTGTGGCATCCAGTTTTGCCGTGGTTCTCACGTAGGTTAATGGATTGTTGACGGTATGAACCACAAAGTGTACCCCATAGATGTAGTCATGCAGCGTGTCCACTACAGCCCATTTCAAAGCCAGAAACTCCAGTTTGTGAGCTGGGTAGTTGCGTTCACTGGGAATCAATCCTCGACTAATGTAGTAAACGGGACGCAGACAGCCATCATGGTCTTGATAGAGAATCCCTCCTAGTCCATGAAGAAAAGCATCTACATGTAACACATATGGTTTACTGGGGTCTGCATAGGCCAACACTGGGGTTTGGGTCAATCATGACTTCAGTTTCTCGAATGCCTCGGCGCATGCAGGTGTCCATCTATCCACAAAAAGTTCATTAACTTTGAAATAGACCCTCTTTCCTGACCTTGAGGAGTGGTCTGTCCTCCCGGAAGGGGGATACCCCTGGGTAAGGGTAGTTAACGGCTTCGCAATCCGAGAGTACTGGGGTACAAATCTTCGGTAGTATCCGCAAAATCCTAAAAAGGACCAAAGCTCCCTCAGTTTGGTGGGCTTTGGCCAGTTTACAACAGCCTTCACTTTGGCGGGGTCGGTGGAAATTCCTTCTCTGCTGATTATGTGCCCCACATATTTCACAGTCGTCTGGCAAATCCGGCACTTGTCAAGGGACAACTTCAACCCAGCCTCCTTCAACTGATCCAGCACCTTGAGCAACCGCTGGTTGTGTTCTTCCAGAGTCTTCACAAAAACAATAAGATCATCTAGACAAACTAGGACCTCACGTAAGTGCATGTCCTCCACTACTTTGTCCATACATCTCTGAAAAGTGTCCGGAGCACCTGTCAGTCCTTGAGGCAGTCTCTGAAACTCGAAGAACCCAATGGGGCAGATAAAAGCGGTCTTCTCTTGATCCTCTTTTGACCTGGGTATCTGATAGTAGCCACTCTGGAGATCTAACACAGAAAACCATTGGCTCCCTTGCAGGCAATCCAAAGCTTCATCGATTCGGAGCACAGTGTACTGGTCAGGGATCGTACGTTTATTTAAGGTATGATAATCCACACATCCGAATAGCTCCATTTTTCTTTTGAGCTATAACGATGGGGGAAGCATAGGGGCTATTAGACTCTATGATGACTCTTGTGTCTAACATACCGCGTAGATGCTGCCTGACATCTTCTATATCCGCCGGGGCCAATCTTCGGGATCTCTCTCGAAAAGGCTTTTGATCCTTCAACCGAATGCGATGTTCCACTCCTTGGGCGAGACCCATGTCCCATTCACCTAGAGAAAAAACTGCACCCCGCATTATCAGGCCGTCAATGACCAACCCCCTCTCTTCTCCTTTTAGCTCACTTTCTTCAAAACAAGGGTCAAAGCTTTCAGGCTGTAGTTCCCTCTTCTCCTCCTCCGTTCTCACATAGGCCTCCAGGCAGACTGGGTGGATGGATAGGGTCTGCGAGTAATTTTCTCCCCAACTTCCCGACACCACTGAGCTAACGTGCGGAAGATGTTAGTATTTGTTCCCAATTTGACAGGTGTTGGTCTCTCATCTGCCTCGGCCTCTGGGCAGATTAGCGCTATGATGGGTATCTCTTTATTTACTCCAACAACAGTCTTTGGGAATCGTAGAGTCATGGACACGTATCATCTGTAGGGGTAGCTGTGCTCACTCAGTCCCCACACCATGAGTCCAGACAATGGTTTCAGAGGCACGTTGGGTAAATATCTCTTATACCATCCTTCAAAGATGATGGATACTTGAGACCCGTTATCCAGCAATACTGTGCAAGGTTGACTATTGATATATGCGGGGACATGTAGGGATGGTCCGACTAAACCTTCAGGCAGGATTTTCGATGAGGCACAATTGGATGGGGTGGTAGAGTAGGTCTTTGTTGTTGATGGGGGCTCAGTATGGGGTTCTACTGGCCCCCTTTCCCATTCCCGACTGCCTCTGAGGGTGATGGGGAAGATGTGAAGAGTTCTTTGGGCTCCACCTCTTCGGACACTGACGAGCTATATGGCCTGGACTCCAACAGACAAAGCACCCTTCTGGTTTCCTACTCTCTACTCTACAGAGGTCATCATTCTCTTTTCCTGAAACCAGGATTTGCTTCTTGGCTACTTCCGCAGCACTTTGTAGCCGCTGTATTGTCTTGGCCTGAGCACTTAACAGTTGTGTAATCTGCTCCCCTGTTTCTCGATGACTTTCAACAGTTCTATATCTCGGCAGTCGGCTGCTGGCTTCAAGGCAACAGTAGTCACCCGAGGGGCTGTCTTCTCTCTTGCGGCCAAAATAACCTCCTCCTTCCAAACTTCCTTAAGCAACTCATGAAAAGAACCAGGAATCTTCTCTCCATCACAAGACCTCATCCGCTGGGCAATTGGATCATGAGTGAGAGCTTCTCTGAGTACTTGTTCCAGATGACACTGATCAACTTCTTTAGGGCTGACTCCACCTTTAGATACTAATCTATGAACCAGCTTATCTAGTCGGTATAGATAGTCAGACATCTTCTCATCTGGCTGTTGGTAGATGGTACGGAGTTTATAGAGGAGATCAGTAGCATCTTCAGGGGATCCAAAACCATCTTCTAAAGCACTCATATAATCTTGATAAGTTGCCAGAGGCTTGCTCCGCCAAGCAGCCTGCACCACCTCCATAGCAGTACCCTTCAAGCTCTCTTCTATTCTCTGCTTCTTTACAGCATCAGTGCACTGCCACTCTTCTAGGCACTGTAAAGTGACATCCCTCCAAGTATCATATTCTTCTTCTCCAGCAGGGGTGGGGAGGGCACCCGAGAAAGTTCTTAGACGACGGTAGTTCCCTTCTGGCTGCATCTTGCCAAACTGACTGACTAACTTTTCCATAGCTGTCATAAGCACATCAGCAGGGGCCGCTGTCTCTTCAGGACGGAATCTAGGTGGAGTAGAGGGCGGCCATATACTAGTCTTTCTAAGCTGAGGGGTTGAATCCTGTTGCCGGGTCTCAACTTCGGACTCAGTAGGTCAAGTGATCTGCCATTGTCGACCATACTCTGAAGACACAGCTACCATGGATGGGAAGTATTCTTTCCTCAAGATCTGCCCAGGGCTGTGGGTAACTGTCCCCCCCTTTTCCTTCCGGCGGTCGATCACTTTAGGGTGGGCAAGTTCAGTGAGTCGGTTAACTATTTTCAATATCTCTTCATCAGATGCATCACAGAGCTCACCACTCACTGCAAAGCTTTGTTTGGTGGGAACATCCATCTCTTCACACCACAAATACACTTCTCGTTCTGTTAAAGTCTCAACTCATATGAACACTAGCGTGGGAAAATATTCAGAAAAATTCCCACGCTAGAGTTCATATGAGTTTATGCCACCAGGGGGGCGCATCACCGCAAGTCTACGAAGCTATGATCCCCTGCATTGCATTCATTCCCCAGTTTTTACAGCCAGTGGTGGCTGCATTAGCAGGCTCCTGGTTGTAAAATTATTTAACCCCTTCAGATGGATTTACATTGTGGGACATGACTGTACGGCGGACAGGTATGGGATATTGTTGCTTTTTTATTTCCCCTTTTCTTCAGAAGACAAGTGTCGTCATTTGGATTGAGCATACAATAAAGATGTTAAAACCCATGTGTTTATTTATTTCATTAAAATACTTTATTCATAATGTGTGTTTTTTTAACCCTTTATTACTATTGGATTAATAATGGATAGGTGTCTTTTTGACTCTTCTCCATTATTAACCATTAGCAAGGTGACATTAACCCTTTATTACCCCATATCCCACCGCTACTCGGGAGTGGGAAAAGAGTGGCTAAGTGCCAGAATAGGTGCATTTTACAGATGTGCCTTTTCTGGGGTGGCTTGGGGCAGATGTTTTTAGCCAAGGGGGGATCAATAACCATGGTCCCTCTCTAGGTTAATATCTGCCCTCAGTCACTGGCTTTCCCACTCTGGCGGAGAAAATTATTTTAAGGTCGGCTTCACACTCAGCGTATGAAAATACGGTCCGTATATTACGGCCGTAATACGCTGAAAAGTCCCGAAAATAGTGGTCCGTAGCTCCTCCGTAGGCAGGGTGTGTCAGCGATTTTTGCACATGGCATCCTCCGTATGTAATCCATATGTCATCCGTACTGCGTGTTTTTATCGCAGGCTTGCAAAACCGACATACGGATATACAAGGGATCCATGTGTTAAAAAAAATATAAATATATATACTGTCTATATATATATATATGTCAGTAGACACATATATGTATATATATTAATATTTCATCCAGCGCGATATAGCAGAAAGCCGGTAATTCAATTACCGGCTTTTGCTTTCTCCTTCCTAAACCCGACATGATATGAGACATGGTTTACATACAGTAAACCATGTCATATCACCATTTTTTTGCATATTCCACACTACTAATGTCAGTAGTGTGTCTATGCAAAATTTGGCCGTTCTAGCTAGTAAATTAAGGGGTTAAATGGCGGAAAAAATTGGCGTGGGCTCCCGCACAATTTTCTCCGCCAGAGTAGTAAAGCCAGTGACTGAGGGCAGATATTAATAGGCTGGAGAGGGTCCACGGTTTTTGGCCCCCCCTGGCTAAAAACACCTGCCCCCAGCCACCCCAGAAAAGGCACATCTGGAAGATGCGCCTATTCTGGCACTTGGCCACTCTCTTCCCATTCCCGTGTAGCGGTGGGTTATGGGGTAATGAAGGGTTAATGCCACCTTGCTATTGTAAGGTGACATTAAGCCAAATTAATAATGGAGAGGCGTCAATTATGACAGCTATCCATTATTAATCCAATACTAGTAAAGGGTTAAAAAAATACACAAACACAATATTAAACATTATTTTAATGAAATAAAAACAAAGGTTGTTTTAATATTTTATTGAACGCCCAATCCAATCACTGAAGACCCTCGTTCTGTAACAAAAAAAACATAATAAACCAACAATATCCTTACCTTCCGCAGATCTGTAAAGTCCAACGATGTAAATCCATCTGAAGGGGTTAAAATATTTTGCAGCCACGAGCTTTGCTAATGCAACATTGCTCATGTCTGCAAAGCCCCGGAGAATGTAGGTAAAGTAGGTCATTGACCTATATTTACCTGCATTTGCGGTGAGGCGCCCTCTGCTGGTTGTTCCTAGATCGTGGGAACTTTCCTAGAAAGCTCCCTGGCTCGAGTTCTGATATCCTGTCTGGTTTGATAAGGAGATAGCAAAAGTCGGCAATTGAATTACCGGCTTTTCTGTTATCTACTGTAGCTCTGTATTAAATAAATATATATATATATATATATATATATATATATATGCTGCATATATGTTTTCACGAATATTTGAGTCCATGGATCCATTCTATGTCCATTTTGCAAGCTTGCGAGAAAATCTCGCCATACGGATGCATACAGAGGTTTACATGTGCAAAATACGCAGCCACACCTTGCCTATGGCTGACATACGGATCACTGTTCAGGGAACATTTCTGCGTATTTGGTCTGTAAAAAACAGACCGTATTTTTATACGTTGTGTGTGAATCCAGCCTATATCTACCAGTTCTATGTGTAGACATTTATTTTTCCGGTACCGGAATTATCTGGACGTGTGAGACTGGCCTTAGGTAGTTAAGACTGAACCCCTCTCTGTCACAGCCAGTGCATAGACAAAAGTAGAAACCACCTTATTTTTTTAAATGCACATGATGATGCATCAACACAGAAAGCTCTTTCCTATATCAAGCTCGGGGCCAAACTTGGGGCTGTAGTTGATATCTGAAGATTGGGACGATTTTGGCAATAACAGTTTTTAGTTTTCTAAATAATCATAATTAGAATATTATATTTAGAATACATTTAAAGGTAATTTTTAAAATGTGTTTTCAATTTACATCCCTTTTAATTCGAGGATAAAATGTGTCTATCTTTACAGTTGTTAGCCTACACTTTTTAACAATTAATTTATGACCATTGCTGTATGTTTTATAGATAATAAGGAGATGATCCCAGGTCCAGGAGTATATAAACCGGAGAAATGTCTTATTCCAACACATCGGAAGCCACCGTCATACTCAATTGGTTCCAGAACACGGTACAGATCAGTAGATCAGGTACCCGCTCCAAACACATATTCCTTGCCCCCAGTGGTGGGACCTCGTGTACCTTTGAAAGCCTCTGCTCCTGCCTTCAGTCTCTCTGGCAGAATACATCGTGGAGGGCATTCTGAAGATTTGTGTGATACACCTGGTCCAGCTCACTATAACCCAACGGATAATAACAGCTACTTGCGAAGAGGTCCAGCTTTCTCCATGCTTGGTCGACATCAGACTTCAAAAGTAGAGTATGCCAGTCCAGGTCCTGGTGCTCATAGTCCAGAGAAAGCAACAAGTCAAAAGAGCAAAGCACCAGCGTACTCAATGGGTATTCGACACTCTGATTATACTACTCCTCTAATAATAGAAGTACCCAACTGACTTTCTACCATAGAGGTGATTCCGAAAAAGAAAAGGTTGAAATCATGATTGATATAATAAACATTTTCCATCTCTAAACTGTAAATTAACATTCTAGCAAAGTAATAATTAATGTTAACATGGCATAGCATTAGGCCCAGACTGGCCGTCTTACCAATTGGACAGATTCCCGGAGGGCCATGATGGTTCGTGACCTCACAGTGGATTGGCTGCTCTTGCTCCCACTTTTCCCGTCTACAGTTTTTTTCTGCTGCCTGTAGTAGCTGGCAGAAAAAAACTCCTCAGTTCAAGATTTTTTAAAAATTATTTTTGCAGTTTATACTTTGTGCATGCCTTTCACTATTTAAAAATTGCAAACCCTAACTAATGATTCCTAAAATATAACCTTTATTTATTCTATTAATATAGGACTAATGTGCAATATTAAAATCAGAAAATTTTGTGGGAGTTAATATTATTGGAAACTTTTCCCTTGGTCCTAGAAATGTAAATGAAACATAGTGATGACTGATTTCTGCTGAAATAAGCATTCAGATTTTAAATATGTTGTAGGGAATCAGTCACTTATAGAGTAACTCTGCCTGGATTGGGTTATAGTATGTGCGCTGGTGAGGATTGTGTGCCAGGTAAGTCTGTTTGTCCCATTCCGACCCAGAGTTGCCCTTATGTATCCATGTGGTGGGAACTATAAGCTGTATTGCAGCTATGCTTTGCTCATGACTTATTACCGTTAGTTACATTAAATTGTGTAGATTTTACCTGCCAATACAGTTGTCCAGAAAGAAAGCTATATTGATTGTCATCTTTGTACGGGCTCTTTTTTACCATTTATTTATCATGGGTTTATGCATGTGTTGCTTTAGACTTAGTTCCTTATGGATATTTATGTTTGAAATATGCACTTTACTATTTTAGCTCTTTCTGTCTTTATATATTCTTATGTATTTAATCTGTTTTTATCATGATATGCTTTTAAATGTGTGCCCCCTGCTATAATAATAAAGTTACTTTTTTGTGGTTAATTGGCGTTTGATGTGTATTTGAACTTGTGACTTTGTAGCTATAATTTATCCTATTAATATTGCCTAATAAAGCAGTCAGACCTGATAATCCTGATTAGATCACTGATTGCCATGACATCCCATTGACACCCTGAAATCAGTTTGTGGGGACACTGATGGGGTGACAGAGGGTATTTTGTTTCACTGTTATGGCTGCTAGTGTAACTATCAATGGAAGCAGTAAGTGCGCACATTGAATTGTACAAATTCATTTTATACTTTATTACCAAGAAATAGGACAGTGACCCCATATACACTCCCAAAGCAACAACTGATTCTATAAGCACTTTGCCCTTTTGTATGCAGCCAAGATGTTGTTATTTGTAATTTTTCTATTAGTCTTATTTTGGGCATACACTCCCTTTCCAGCAGCAGATGCCTCATTATCTTTGGAAAGCTCATGATGATGACTAGAAACATCTTCATCCTTAATTGTTTAACTTTCTAAAACTTTTTATGCAATAGGAAAATGTCACTATTTGTTCCAATTTTGGATTAATCCAGTATTTGGGACATATTCACATGCGGCAGATTACTATTCCGTACATGAAAATAGTGATGTCTGAATTCTTTTTTGTGGGTAGAACATGTACCCATTATTTAAAACAGAAAAAAAACACTTGGAAATGAATTACCAATAATCACTTATTATATTCATTTTATTTAAAAAACACGAGTGACAAGACATAATAAAAAACAGAAAACATATAATAAAACCAAAGGAGAGCAGGTCAGCACACACAGCTCTGTTACTGATCAATGAGTACAAAGGATTTTAATTCCACAGTGTAGAATACCAGGAGCCCAAGGAAGCAAATTCAATATAACATCAATAGGTATAAACTGCAGTGCAAATATATATTTTATTAACAATCGTCATGCTTTAATTCAATGAATCATACTTCTAATTTACTGCATGCTGATTGATATATCCATGCTTTTCACACCTAACACTCTCCTCCTATCTTATCCTATCTTTCTTCAGCTTTCATGGCAGTTAAATGTTCATTTAACTGCAATCTGCTAATTGTCCCCTGCTGTCCACTGTCCTCCACCTCCTTCCTTCTCCCCCCTCCTCCCTCTCTTACCTGGCTTCATTTCTTGGACACTTGAATGGTATAAGTTGAATGGTTTCGGTCAGATTTGACTTTAGTCAGATGTGACATCATTTCAAGTGACATCTTTAAGTGTATCGTCAGAAATATGCCAGAAATAGTCCAGGAATCGGCCAGACGGTAAGACTAATCACTGTATTCTAATTTTACTTGCTTCTCCTTTCTTCCCCTGCTATTTAACCATACTTACATTTGCCCTCACTATTTTCACTCCACTAATCCTCACCCCTATCCTTCTCACACTATGAGAAACTACCGCAATCCCTCACACTTAAAACCTGTGCAACTGACCCCCATCCCCCTGCTTCCTCTCTCTGGGGCACTTTGGAATGCCCGCTCTGTCTGCAACAAGCTCCACCTGATCCACAATCTCTTTACTTCCCGCAACCTTTCCTTCCTGGCCCTCACTGAGACTGACGGCTGACGCCCCCTGACACGGCCTCCCCTACTGCACTGAGTTACGGTGGCCTCCATTTTACCAACTCTCCTCGCTCTGGCAACAGACATGGTGGGGGATGTTATGAACTGGTGGTTTAGGAGCAACATGGGACAAGCTCTGAAGGAGGTGGTACCTGTACTGACCGCAGTTCCTAAGCTCAACACAACACTAGAAGAAGCCGTGGGATGTTCCTGTCACTCCCTAGACACCTCGTCACAGCCTGAGAACTAACTACCCCTGAAGATAGAAACAGGAAAGCTATCTTGCCTCAGAGAAAATCCCCACAGGATAGATAGCCCCCCACAAGTAATGACTGTGAGTGGAGAGGGAAATGACATACATAGAATGAAACCAGGATGTAGCAAAGGAGGCCAGTCTAGCTAGATAGAAAGGACAGGACAGAATACTATGCGGTCAGTATTAAAAACTACAAAAAATCCACACAGAGTTTACAAAAATCTCCACACCTGACTAAAGGTGTGGAGGGTAAATCTGCTTCCCAGAGCTTCCAGCTTAACTGAATAAATCCATACTGACAAGCTGGACAAAACATAGAATGCACAGAACAATAAGTCCACAACATGTGGACAGAAAAGAGCAAAGCAAGGACTTATCTTTGCTGAACTGGTCAGGATATCAGGGAAATCCAAGCAGAGATGTGAATCCAACCAGGAACCATTGACAAGTGGCACTGGCTGAAGGGAAGAGCCAGGCATAAAAGCCGAGCAGAAAGACAATCAGTGGAAGCAGCTGCAGACTGCTAAATCCAAGGAGCAGCCATTCCACTTAAAACCACCGGAGGGAGCCCAAGAGCAGAACTCACAAAAGTGCCACTTACAACCACCGGAGGGAGCCCAAGAGCGGAATTCACAACAGGGGGAGTGGGTTTCCTTTTTTCTAAAAACTGCTACTTCAACCCTATCCAACCCCCACCCTCCCTTATCCTCCCTTCTTTCGAGGTTCACTCTGTCTGTATCTACTCTCCCTCTAATCTCCAAATGGCTGTCATATACCGACCACCGGGCTCAGTCACTGCCTTCATTGACCAATTCTCCACCTGGCTTCTTCACTTTCTCTCTGCTGACATCCCCACCATCATAATGGGTGACTTTAATATCACTACTGACACCCGCCAAGCAGCAGCCTCCAAGCTTCTGTCCCTTACCTCATCCTTTGGACTTACTCAGTGGTCCTCCACAGCCACCCACACAGACAGACATACGCTAGACCTCATCTTCACCCACCTCTGTTCCTTATCTAATCTCACAACCTCTCCCTTCCCGTTATCTGACCACATCTACTCACCTTCTCTTCCTTGTCCTCCTCACCCGCTCCCCACGTCCAGCCAGTACCACATCCTCGCAGAAACCTTGCACACCTAGACATTCACAGACTCTCAGACTCTCTTCTACTCCTGTCCTCCATATCTTCACTCCACGACACGGATAGCGCCATCACTTTCTATAACTCCACCCTCACATCAGCCATAGACTCAGTCACCCCTCTCATGCATGGCAAAGTACGACAAATCAATAGGTAACCCTGGCATAACAACCTCACCAAAAAACTCTGACAAGCATCCAGGGTCGCGGAGCGGCGGTGGAAAAAAACACGCCCGCCAGACAACTTCACCGCTTTCAAACAAGCTACACTTGCCTTTAAACTAGCCCTCCCTTCTGCTAAACAGACCTATTTCACTAACCTTGTATCTTCACTATCCTACAACCCAAAACAACTGTTCAGCACACTTAACAGATGTCTGTTATCTGGGTGGTTTGTGACCGGTTCTCTAAAATGGTCCATTTGGTACCTTTGCCTAAATTGCCTTCCTCCTCTGACTTGGTTCCATTGTTTTTTCAACATGTGGTTCGTTTGCATGGCATTCCGGAGAATATTGTGTCTGATAGAGGTTCCCAGTTTGTTTCCAGGTTTTGGCGGGCCTTTTGTGCTAGGATGGGTATTGATTTGTCTTTTTCTTCGGCATTCCATCCTCAGACAAATGGCCAAACTGAGCGAACTAATCAAACCTTGGAAACCTATTTGAGATGCTTTGTCTCTGCTGATCAGGATGATTGGGTGACTTTTTTGCCGTTGGCCGAGTTTGCCCTTAATAATCTGGCCAGTTCGGCTACTTTGGTTTCGCCTTTCTTTTGTAATTTTGGTTTCCATCCTCGTTTTTCTTCAGGGCAGGTTGAGCCTTCTGATTGTCCTGGTGTGGATTCTGTGGTGGACAGGTTGCAGCGGATTTGGGCTCATGTGGTGGACAATTTGACGTTGTCCCAGGAAAGGGCTCAGCGTTTTGCTATCCGCCGTCGGTGTGTTGGTCCTCGGCTTCGTGTGGGGGATTTGGTCTGGTTATCCTCTCGTCGGTTTATTGGTCCTTATAAGATCTCTGAGATTATCAATCCTGTGTCTTTTCGTTTGGCCCTTCCAGCTTCTTTTTCCATCCACAATGTTTTTCATAGATCTTTGTTGCGGAGATATGTGAAGCCCGTTGTTCCATCTGTTGATCGTCCTGCCCCGGTGTTGGTTGAGGGGGAGTTGGAATATGTGGTTGAGAAAATTTTGGATTCTCGTTTTTCAAGGCGGAAGCTTCAGTATCTTGTCAAGTGGAAGGGCTATGACCAGGAGGATAATTCTTGGGTTATTGCCTCCGATGTTCATGCCGCCGAGTAGGTGCGTGCTTTTCATTTGGCTCGTCCTGATCGGCCTGGGGGCTCTGGTGAGGGTTCGGTGACCCCTCCTCAAGGGGGGGGGGTACTGTTGTGAATTCCGTTCTTGGTTGTAAGTAGTATTTTTGTTAGTTCTGCTCTTGGGCTCCTCCTGTGGTCTTTAGTGGTATTGCTGCTTTTTGGATTTAGCTTCTCAGCTGTTTCCTTTGATTGTCTTTTGGGCTCGGCTATATTAGTCTGGCCTTAGCCCTCATTCAATGCCAGTTGTCAATTGTCTCTGCCTGGAGTCATTGCTCTTCGGATTGTCCTGACACTCTGACCAAGTTCTGCTAAGCTAAGTCCTTTCATGTCCTTTGCAGTTCACTTATTGTGGACTTGTTGTTTTGTACTGTCTTGTTTTGCTCATTTGTCCAGTTTATCAGTATGGATCTATTTAGCTAAACTGGAAGCTCTGGGCAGCAGAGTTTGCCCTCCACACCTTTAGTTAGGTGTGGAGATTTTTGCATTTCTCTGCGGTGGACTTTTTCTAGTTGTCTTCTACTGACCGCACAGAGCTCTTTTCTGTACTTTCCTTTTTAGCTAGAAGTGGCCTCCTGTGCTCAATCTTGTTTCATACTACGTATGTCATTTCCTTCTCCTTTCACAGTCATTACATGTGGGGGGCTGTCTTTCCTTTGGGGATTTTCTCTGAGGCAAGATAGTTTTCCTGCTTCTATCTTTAGGGGTAGCTAGCTCTTAGGCTGTGACGAGTTGCATAGGGAGCATTAGGGGCAATTCACGGCTGCTTCTAGTTGTGTGTTGAGCTTAGGGTCTGTGGTCAGTATAGATACCACCTGCTCAGAGCTAGTCTCATGTCGCTCCATAATCACCAGACCATAACACTTAACTCTCTCCTCCGCCCACCACTGCCATCTCCAACTCCCCTCATCTCTTCTGAGGACTTTGCCACCTTCTTCAAAAACAAGGCAAACCTTTACTGTTCCACAACCTCAATCACTCCATATACCAGACCTCTGCCCTTCCCCAATAACTTCCCTCTCCAACATCACTGAAGGAGAACTTACTCGCCTCCTTTCCAAATCACACCTCGTGACCTGTGCACTTGACCCCATCCCTTCCCTTCCCTCCTGCTCCCCAACCTCACTAGCATGCTCATTCCAGCCCTAACCCATCTCTTCAACCTATCACTATCTTCTGGTGCTTTCCCCTCTGCCTTCAAACATGCCACCATCACACCCATCCTCAAAAAAGCTAACCTTGACCCAACTGCTATGCCCAGCTATCACCCCATATCACTGCTCCCGTTTGCTTCCAAACTCCTTGAGCAGCATGTCTATGGTCAACTTTCCTCCCACCTCTCATCTAACTCTCTCCTTGACAACTTCCAATCTGGCTTCCGCCCCCACCACTCCACCGAAACTGCTCTGACCAAAATTACTAACGACTTACTCACAGCCAAAGCTAACAGACAGTTCTCCATCCTCCTCCTTCTCGACCTGTCCTCTGCTTTCGACACAGTCGACCACTGCCTACTGCTACAGATTCTTTCTTCCCTCAGCATCAAAGGCCTTGCCCTGTCCTGGATTGCCTCATACCTTTCTGACCACATATTTAGCATTTCCCACTCCCACATTACCTCCTCACCCCGCCCCCTCTCTTGGAGTCCCTCAAGGCTCTGTCCTAGGGCCTCTACTTTTTTCCATCTATACCCTTGGCCTAGGACAACTCATAAAGTCCCATGGCTTCCAGTACCACCTATATGCGGACAACACTCAGATCTACCTCTCTGGCTCAGATGTCGCCTCTCTTCTGTCCATAATCCGGGAGTGTCTGTCAGACATATCCTCCTTCTTCAACTCTCGCTTCATAAAACTCAATGTAGACAAAACTGAACTCATCATCTTTCCCCCATCTCGCATATCCCCCTACCTGATCTATCTATTATGGTAAACGGCATCACGCTCTCTCCCGCATGTGAAATCCGCTGCCTCTGGGTAACTCTCGATTGTGCCCTGTCCTTCAAACTGCACATCCAAACTCTTGCCACCTCCTGTCGCCTCCAACTCAAAAATATTGCCAGAATCCATCCCTTCCTCAGCCCACAATCTACTAAAACTCTTGTGCATGCCCTCATCATCTGCCGCCTCGATTACTGCAACACCCTCCTCTGTGACCTCCCCGCTAACTCCTTTGCTCCAATCCAGTCTGTCCTCAACTCTGCTGCTCGGCTAATCCACCTCTCTCCTCACTACTCCCCTGCTTCACCCCTCTGCAAATCCCTCCACTGGCTCCCAATTCCCCAACGAATCCAGTTCAAACTACTAACACTGGTCTACAAAGCCATCCACAACCTGTCCCCTCCCTATATCTCTGAACTAATCTCCCACTATCTTCCCTCACATAATCTTCGATCCTTCCAAGACCTCCTACTCTCCTCCACACTTATTCGTTCCTCACACAATCGCCTCCAAGATTTCTCCCGATTATCCACTACCCTCGGATCCTTCAGACGGAACCTGAAAACCCATCTCTTCATGAAAGCCTACAGCCTGCAATAATTATTCTGCCGCCTCACCAACCACCCGAGCTTCCGCCACGTCACCAATCACCCGAATTGCCGCGTCGTCACCGCCAGAGCTGCCGCCCCACCAACCACCCGAGCTACCGCCTTATCAACCACCTGAGCTGCCGCCTCACCACCACCAGTGCTGCAGCACACTGACCTCCTGTCTCTTCCCCATTATCCCAAAGAATGTAAGTCCGCAAGGACAGGGTCCTCTCCCTTCTGCACCAGTCTGTCACTGTAAATTTGTTTCCTGTTACGATATCTATAACTCTGTATGTAATCCCTTTTCACATGTACAGCACCATGGAATTAATGGTGCTCTATAAATAAATAATAATAATTATTATTTTCAAGTGTTTTTTTTTGTTTTAAGTGCTGAGGTGTCTACTTGAAATCTATATGATATAGAATAATTTATGTTTGTTTAGGGTAATATTTTCTCCTTATCTTTTGGATTAAAATGTACCCATTATTGTCTGTGGGTCTGGTCACATATCTGCTCTTATGTATGGCCCAATCGTCCACAAAAAACACAAAGAAGAAATTATATGTGGGTGATGATTTACAGATGATTTATGGATCAAATTAAAGTGAATAGATTTTCCTTTTATATTACAACCACGTCTTTGTGTAAGCTTACTGCTGGTAAAGAACACCTCAGTGGGATAATGTACCCATATTAAATGGAAATGTTCAAATGAAGCATTGTATGATGGACCAAAGACTTAGAGATAGAAACTATCCAGCATGTCCATAAACAGAGCTATAAAGATTGTAGCCAATAAAGACAGGCAATCCCTTCTAAAATATCCAAGTAAACGTCACGTGGAGAGAAAGACAGTTGTAATGTCAACCATGTTTGTTGACGATTTTTCTAGTGTTTGTATTATTTGGAGATTCTTGGCCATTTATAGCAGCATGCCACATTGGAAACGATAAGATCCTCATACCACGTTGTTACACTCCAGCATCCCTTGCTACGAGTCAAAGGAAAGAGATCCATATATTCTCTGATGCCTCTACTGAAGCTATTGCAGCTGTTGCCTATTTGAAGATTATAGACTCTAACAATGAAGTTCAAGTTGGATTTCTATTTGGAAAGGCTAAATTAGCTCCTAAACCCGAGCACACCATACCCAGACTTGAACTATGTGGGGCTTTGCTTGCCATAGAGATTGCAGATTTCATACACAGTGAACTAGATATTCACATGGATGACACAAGATTCTACACAGACAGCAAGGTTGATCTGGGCTACATATACAACCAGACTAAACGCTTCGATGTCAATGTCAGTAACCACGTTGAAAGGATCATAAAATCTTCTAAACCTGACCAATGCCAGTATATTCCATCCCATCTTAATCCTTCTGACCTTGCTACTAGGCCTGTGTCTGTTGGCTCTTTCACAAACTCTTCTTGGTTAACAGGACCGGAGTTCCTTTGTGGCCAGTGTGGAGAAACTACCGTTGAAGGCAGCTTCAGCCCTCAGGATCCAGACATTGACCCAGAGATCGGTCCTGATGTCAACACCCTCATCACCAAATCCAAAGAGAAGGTTCGTTTGGACTGTCAGCGATTTGATTGCTTCTCCAGATGGACAAGGCTTGTTCGTGCCATTGCAAGGTTAGTCCACATCACACAATGCTATAGCAATAAGGTCAGTAACGCTGATTGTCATGGTTGGCATGTCTGTCATAAGCCTCTCACTACAGCAGACTTTGCTCTGAGTGAACTGTTTGTGATACGTAATGTGCAGCATTACGTTTTTCACAAGGAACTGAAATGTATACATAAAAAAATGAGATGTTCCTAAAAACAGCCCCATTGTCAACTTAAATCCAATAATTGACAAGAAGGGTTTACTGAGACTTGGTGGTCGCTTAAACAAAGCCAAGTTGGAGGAGGCAGAAAAGAATCCTCTAATTATTTCTGGCCATCTCCATATCACCCCTTTACTAATATGACATTACCATGAAATGACCAAACATCAAGGATCCAACCAGAAGGAACTTTTATGGAACTTTCGGACTATTTCAGATGTTCTTCTGATTGCACTGGAACTTGAACCATTGGATTACTTCAGGAACTCATCAATCATCTACTTCATTTATATGTTATTGTTGCATTGCATGCACTGTTTTGTCTTTCAGGATGAGGTATCCCTCAGTGTCCTTAAGAGATATTTGTAAAGGATAATTTGTGGATTAAATCCGTGCTGCCACAATGATACAAATTCAGATATATTAAAGAATTCTGGTGGTTTATTCAACATGTTTCAAGGTCTATCTGACCCCTTTATCAGGATTTACCACAAAGACATACCAGGTACGCGTTGAATAAACCACAAGAATTCTTTAATATATCTGAATTTATATCATTGTGGCAGTGTGGATTTAATCCACAAATTATCCTTTACAAATGTCTCTGAGAAGGTCGCATGGGCGGTGCGTGGATCTGCAGCAGCCGATACACACGCTTTTGCCTTATTCCATCAGGTGAGCAGCTCCTTGTTAAAAACTACAATTAATCCAAAGGATAAGATCCTATTTGCGCTTTTTTATCTCCTTAATTTATCAGTGTCCTTAAGGAAATACCTCCACTTCAAGACTGGTAAAATAGCGAAATCCAAGGATTTCAGATGGAGAGTGTGCTGTTAGCTAATCTTTTGCAAGACTTTCAGCCATTATAGGACATTATCTGATGTATATGGTTAAGTCTATCTATTGTATTTGTGTACTTTGCTGCCATCTACTGGCCATTGTTATATTATGTTGTTCATGTATTATTACTGAGCTTTACCCATAATACCTTTCTTTCTGCAACTCCTCCTCTCTTTATCTCACTTCCTTCTTCTTGGTCAGTGCCATCTTGGACAACAAAACTGGGTTGTAGTTTCCCCAGCAGATGCATGCCTCTCATTCAAATATGACAGTCTATGTAGGAGCATTGCAGCAAGTATTGCAACAAATTCATAATTCATAATCATTTTTCCAGATCCATCCTTCTTGTTAGGCTCGCATGATCTCAAGCCTGGAGACTGGGTGGTGATACGATACACTTAAGAAAAAGCCTCTATTTGAAGGGTCCTACCAAGTCCAGCTGACAACACCAACATCAGTTAAGCTGGAAGGAAAACCTACCTGGATCCACGCTTCTCATTGCATAAGATTCCACAAGAACTAAGGAAAATGGAATTAGGGCAGTACTATCCGTTCACACTTCTCATATTCATTTTATCAGTGCAATGTAAGCAGGATGATGAAATTTTTGAGCAATGGAATAGTGATATGTCAAAGCAATGGAGTAATAAGTTTGTGAGGTATCATGATTATATTGCTCAGGCCCGGAACTTGTCCAATTGTTGGATATGTTCATATGCCCCTATAGCAGCTAAGATATGCCTTACTTTGTTACTTTGCTGTCTGAAGAAGATCTATTTAAGAGAAGCTCCTGGGAAATGCGGTCCCTAGATCAGGCAGATCAGCAAAATAAGATTTCTGCTGCACTACCCATGACAGGGTGGCCAAAACAACCCTTGTTCCAGATTAATCTTACTAAAAGCCAAGAGTAGACATCCAAATAACATGCTTGAATTTAAGAAGATGGTAGTTGGACAAATAAGGAAATTAATAAAAATTACATAGGAAAAGTGCCAGATCAAGTTAAAACTTTTCGCAGCTAAAATTCCTTTTTCTATTGCAGGAACCTTAAAGTGTAACAAGCAAGTTTGTTTAGAAAGATCTCTACATGATTCCAAATGGTCTAGAAATGACCTTTTGAGGCAGGTAATACAGGGCAATGTGATGAAAGGGGAGCAGTACATGTAGATGAAGAAACTAGAAGAGGCCAATATGGCGATGGAGCAGCTGAAATGTCCACAAGTATAAATACTGATCCTGAATGCCTATCATTATGATATTATAGATCAGTTGCAACAGATTTAAACTGACACTACACTAACGGTTTCTATAGCAATTGCCTTAATTAATGAATTTCAGTTTGAATTACCTAAGGGAATATACATAGTATGCGGCAGCAATTCATACAGGTGGATACCCAAAAGTGCAGAAGGCTCATGTACATTAGATAGATTAGAACCAGCAACATGGGCATGGGAAGAAAAACATTTTCTCTACAAGAATGTCCCCAGCCATATGATAGCCAAGCATAGTGTGCCATCTCCACGGGAAATTCATTTAAAGCACAACCCATGGTATCTTAAAACAGGAATGGTCTTAACCGGCCCTCTCGGAGACATGTTTGGAATAAAGAGAAATGCCCAAATAATTGAGGAACTAGGTGACAATTTTGATAATGTAACTGATTATTTATATGATTGCCTTAATGTTGAATCTGCCTACATGAAACAGCTTATTTTTGTCACTAATCAGCATTCCATAGTGCTTGATTAACTCACAGCCTCACAAAGAGGTTTCGGTCAGATATAGATCCTTCAGGACTAATGAGAGTTACCCATGATATTTCTGTGCTTATAGAATATCATTGTTCTCGGCAGCACTTGTCTTGTTTACACAAAATTATCTGCTGCCGATAAGGGTGCTTAACTAGATGGAAATGAAGGAAAGACTCTGCAGGTAGTATCCCTTAAGCATGGTGGGCCCTTAGAATGATTTTCTCTGGTGGGCCCAAACTACTCCAGTCTGACGCTGGGTAGTGTGGAGAGCACTCTTGCCTGGCGAGTTCCGAGGTGCTGGTGAAGTGGGATGGCAATCCCCATTGTAATGTTCAATCACCGCACACTCTTGATAGATGCATGTGAGTATTTTATTGTACAGATACAGATATGCAGCAATAGCACAATTTAGGTGCAGGGATAGAGAAAATGGTGAGGCGACAAGAACATAATGTTACGACCCTCACAGGGTCTTATTCATATAGTCGCTGTTGGCAAGGTTCACTGAATGGTATAAAACATATTCTGAGTGCAAAGGACACCTGGGTCCAAGGGAGGTCCAGGGCACCCGCGCCATGGATTATAGGGTGCAATTCCCATAAATTAGTCAAGGACAAGTTGTTTATTCCACATTCTATCTTGATATAGAATGACAACCAAAATTCTGTGGATTCAGACCAATTCTTCCTGGGAACTTCAACTTTTGATCCAGGTTATTCTGACATATGGAAAGTTCCCCCACATTCCTCCTTGCAATCCATCTTGTGACCCAGGATGTATTTGACAAGTGTGCGTCAGTGACTTGTGTTACATGTGAGGGTCACTGTATGTTCCCCCCAGGATGCGCACAGAGGCGTATTGAAGTTATAGGCGTAGCTGTGGTTGCAATAAAGACTGAAGTGAGTATAGGTCTATTTTTTATTTTTATTCTTTTTTTACATGAATATGGATCCCAGGGCCTGAAGGAGAGTCTCCTCTCCTCCAGACCCTGGGAACCATCTGGACTGCACATGCCGTATAAGACGACACCCGGCGTATAAGATGACCCCCGTCTTATACGGCGAGTATATCCCAAACTCTATATTTTATATGGAAAAGTTGGGGGTCGTCTTATACGCCAAGTCGTCTTATACACTGGAAAATACGGTGATAATTTTTATATTTTCTGTCTGTAGATCTTTCGTTTTCCATGCTGGTTTTTGGTTTTTCTTCTAATTGAGTGGGTTCCACTTTTCTTTACAGTGCACCACGGTTCCTTTTGAATATAAATAATAATATATACTAATTTTATGGTTATAAATATTGATCCGTTGGTTTGTACTGTTGTGTTTATCAGAATTACTTTGCAGCTATACGAAAGCTCAAAATCTAATATTTGAATCAAGCAAAGCTCCAAAGTGCAACTTCATGAATATGTAAAATTTTTTTTTTTTTTCAATGAAAATGCAAAACATTGAGCTGTTGATAAACTGCAGTTCGATGAATTGTTCATAATGACTTCACACCACCTGTGTAGAGATGCTGCCATAATAAAATCTTGTTTTGTAGATAAAGTTCTGAAAACCAAATAACTACAGGATGGTAGTCGTGCAGTCTGTTTAATTCCTGGCCGGGTTTTCCATGTGACTGAAAGCCACAGATACCAGTTAACCCCTTCATGACCCAGCCTATTTTGACCTTAAAGACCTTGCCGTTTTTTGCAATTCTGACCAGTGTCCCTTTATGAGGTAATAACTCAGGAACGCTTCAACGGATCCTAGCGGTTCTGAGATTGTTTTTTCGTGACATATTGGGCTTCATGTTAGTGGTAAATTTAGGTCAATAACTTATGCGTTTATTTGTGATAAAAACGGAAATTTGGCGAAAATTTTGAAAATTTCGCAATTTTCACATTTTGAATTTTTATTCTGTTAAACCAGAGAGTTATGTGACACAAAATAGTTAATAAATAACATTTCCCACATGTATCCTTTACATCAGCACAATTTTGGAAACAAAATTTTTTTTTGCTAGGAAGTTATAAGGGTTAAAATTTGACCAGCGATTTGTCATTTTTACAACGCAATTTACAAAACCATTTTTTTTAGGGACCACCTCACATTTGAAGTCAGTTTACGGGGTCTATATGGCTGAAAATACCCAAAAGTGACACCATTCTAAAAACTGCACCCCTCAAGGTGCACAAAACCACATTCAAGAAGTTTATTAACCCTTCAGGTGCTTCACAGCAGCAGAAGCAACATGGAAGGAAAAAATTAACATTTAACTTTTTAGTCACAAAAATTATCTTTTAGCAACAATTTCTTTGATTTCACAATGGTAAAAGGAGAAACTGAACCAAGAAAGTTGTTGTCCAATTTGTCCTGAGTACGCTGATACCTCATATGTGGGGGTAAACCACTGTTTGGGCGCACGGCAGGGCTTGGAAAGGAAGGAGCGCCATTTGACTTTTTGAATGAAAAATTGGCTCCACTCTTTAGCGGACACCATGTCACGTTTGGAGAGCCCCCGTGTGCCTAAAAATTGGAGCTCCCCACAAGTGACCCCATTTTGGAAACTAGACACCCCATGGAACTTATCTAGATGCATAGTGAGCACTTTGAACCCCCATGTGCTTCAGAAATTGATCCGTAAAAATGAAAAAGTACTTTTTTTTCACAAAAAAATTCTTTTAGCCTCATTTTTTTCATTTTCACATGGGTAACAGGATAAAATGGATCCTAAAATTTGTTGGGCAATTTCTCCTGAGTACACCGATATCTCACATGTGGGGGTAAACCACTGTTTGGGCACATGGTAAGGCTCAGAAGGGAAGGAGCGCCATTTGACTTTTTGAATTAAAAATTATCTCCATCGTTAGCGGACACCATGTCGCGTTTGGAGAGCCCCTGTGTGCCTGAACATTGGAGCTCCCCCACAAGTGACCCCATTTTGGAAACTAGACCCCCCAAGGAACTTATCTAGATGCCTAGTGAGCACTTTAAACCCTCAGGTGCTTCACAAATTGATCTGTAAAAATGAAAAAGTACTTTTTTTTCACAAAAAATTTCTTTTCGCCTCAATTTTTTCATTTTTACATGGGCAATAGGATAAAATGGATTCTAAAATTTGTTGGGCAATTTCTCCCGAGTACGCCGATACCTCACATGTGGGGGTAAACCACTGTTTGGGCACACGGCAGGGCTCGGAAGGGAAGGCGCGCCATTTTACTTTTTGAATGGAAAATTAGCTCCAATTGTTAGCGGACACCATGTCGCGTTTGGAGAGCCCCTGTGTGCCTAAACATTGGAGCTCCCCCACAAGTGACCCCATTTTGGACACTAGACCCCCAAGGAACTTATCTAGATGCATATTGAGCACTTTAAACCCCCAGCTGCTGCACAGAAGTTTATAACGCAGAGCCAAGAAAATAAAAAATAACTTTTCTTTCCTCAAAAATGATTTTTTAGCCTGGAATTTCCTATTTTGCCAAGGGTATTAGGAGAAATTGGACCCCAAATGTTATTGTCCAGTTTGTCCTGAGTACGCTGATTCCCCATATGTGGGGGTAAACTACTGTTTGGGTGCACGGCAGGGCTCGGAAGGGAAGGCACGCCATTTGGCTTTTTAAATGGAAAATTAGCTCCAATCATTAGCGGACACCATGTCACGTTTGGAGAGCCCTTGTGTGCCTAAACATTGGAGATCCCCCACAAATGACCCCATTTTGGAAACTAGACCCCCAAAGGAACTAATTTAGATGTGTGGTGAGGACTTTGAACCCCCAAGTGCTTCACAGAAGTTTATAACGCAGAGCCATGAAAATAAAATAAAAAATTATTTTCTCAAAAATGATCTTTTAGCCTGCAATTTTTTATTTTCCCAAGGGTAACAGGACCCCAAAATTGTTGTCCAGTTTCTCCTGAGTACGGTGATACCCCATATGTGGGGGTAAACCACTGTTTGGGCACATGCCAGGGCTCGGAAGTGAAGTAGTGACGTTTTGAAATGCAGACTTTAATGGAATGCTCTGCGGGCGTCACGTTGCGTTTGCAGAGCCCTTGATGTGGCTAAACAGTAGAAACCCTCCACAAGTGACCCCATTTTGGAAACTAGACCCCGAAAGGAACTTATCTAGATGTGTGGTGAGCACTTTGAACCCCCAAGTGCTTCACAGAAGTTTATAACGCAGAGCCGTGAAAATAATAAATATGTTTTCTTTCCTCAAAAATAATTATTTAGCCCAGAATTTTTTAATTTTCCCAAGGGTAACAGGAGACATTTGACCCCAATATTTGTTGTCTAGTTTCTCCTGAGTACGGTGATACCCCATATGTGGGGGTAAACCACTGTTTGGGCACATGCCGGGGCTCGGAAGTGAAGTAGTGACGTTTTGAAATGCAGACTTTAATGGAATGCTCTGCGGGCGTCACGTTGCGTTTGCAGAGCCCTTGATGTGGCTAAACAGTAGAAACCCTCCACAAGTGACCCCATTTTGGAAACTAGACCCCGAAAGGAACTTATCTAGATGTGTGGTGAGCACTTTGAACCCCCAAGTGCTTCACAGAAGTTTATAACGCAGAGCCGTGAAAATAATAAATATGTTTTCTTTCCTCAAAAATAATTATTTAGCCCAGAATTTTTTAATTTTCCCAAGGGTAACAGGAGACATTTGACCCCAATATTTGTTGTCTAGTTTCTCCTGAGTACGGTGATACCCCATATGTGGGGGTAAACCACTGTTTGGGCACATGCCGGGGCTCGGAATTGAAGTAGTGACATTTTGAAATGCAGACTTTGATGGAATGCTCTGCGGGCGTCACGTTGCGTTTGCAGAGACCCTGATGTGGCTAAACAGTAGAAACCCCCCACAAGTGACCCCATTTTGGAAACTAGACCCCGAAAGGAACTTATCTAGATGTGTGGTGAGCACTTTGAACCCCCAAGTGCTTCACAGAAGTTTATAACGCAGAGCCGTGAAAATAATAAATACATTTTCTTTCCTCAAAAATAATTTTTTAGCCCAGAATTTTTTATATTCCCAAGGGTTACAGGAGAAATTGGACCCAAAAAAAAAAGTTGTTTTCCAGTTTCTCCTGAGTATGCTGATACCCCATGTGTGGGGGTAAACCACTGTTTGGGCACATGTCGGGGCTCAGAAGGGAAGTAGTGACTTTTGAAATGCAGACTTTGATGGAATGGTCTGCGGGCGTCATGTTGCGTTTGCAGAGCCCCTGGTGTGCCTAAACAGTAGAAACCCCCCACAAGTGACCCCATTTTGGAAACTAGACCCCCCAAGGAACTTATCTTGATATGTGGTGAGCACTTTGAACCCCCAAGTGCTTCACAGACGTTTACAACGCAGAGCTGTGAAAATAAAAAATCATTTTTCTTTCCTCAAAAATGATGTTTTAGCAAGCAATTTTTTTATTTTCACAAGGGTAACAAGAGAAATTGGACCCTAGTAATTGTTGCGCAGTTTGTCCTGAGTATGCTGGTACCCCATATGTGGGAGTAAACCACTGTTTGGGCACATGTCGGGGCTCGGAAGTGAGGGAGCACCATTTGACTTTTTGAATACAAGATTGGCTGGAATCAATGGTGGCGCCATGTTGCGTTTGGAGACCCCTGATGTGCCTAAACAGTGGAAACCCCTCAATTCTACCTCCAACACTAACCCCATCACACCCCTAACCCTAATCCCAACTGTAGCCATAACCCTAATCACAACCCTAACCACAACCCTTATTCCAACCCTAACCCTAAGGCTATGTGCCCACGTTGTGGATTCGTGTGAGATTTTTCAGCACAATTTTTTAAAAATCCGCGGGTATAAGGCACTGCGTTTTACCTGTGGATTTACCGTGGATTTCCAGTGTTTTTTGTGCGGATTTCACCTGCAGATTCCTATTGAGGAACAGGTGTAAAACGTTGCGGAATCCGCACAAAGAATTGACATGCTGCGGAAAATACAACGCAGCGTTTCCGTGCTGTATTTTCCGCACCATGGGCACAGTGGATTTGGTTTTCCATAGGTTTACTTGGTACTGTAAACCTGATGGAACACTGCTGCGAATCCGCAGCGGCCAATCCGCTGCGGATCCGCAGCCAAATCCACACCATGTGCACATAGCCTAATTCTAAAGGTATGTGCATACGCTGCGGAAAACGCTGCGGATCCGCAGCAGGTTCCCATGAGTTTACATGTCAATGTAAACCTATGGGAAACAAAAATCGCTGTACACATGCTGCAGAAAAACTGCACGGAAACGCAGAGGTTTACGTTCCGCAGCATGTCACTTCTTTCTGCGAATTCCGCAGCGGTTTTACAACTGCTCCAATAGAAAATCGCAGTTGTAAAACCGCAGTGAAATGCGGAGAAAAACCGCGGTAAATCAGGGATAAATCCGCAGCGGTTTAGCACTGTGGATTTATCAAATCCGCTGCGGAAAAATCCGCAGAGGACCAGAATACGTGTGCACATACTGAAACCCAAACCCTAACCCTATCCCTAACCCTAACCCTAGTTCTAACCCCAGCCTTAGTGGAAAAAAAAAAATTCTTTATTTTATTATTGTCCCTACCTATGTGGGTGACAAAGGGGGGGGGGGGTCATATACTATTTTTTTATTTTGATCACTGTGATAGCTTTTATCACAGTGATCAAAATGCACAGATTCGGCGGGCGCACTACGCATGCGCCCGCCATTACGGAAGATGGCGGCGCCCATGGAGAAGATGGGCGGACCCCGGGAGGCTCGGTAAGTATGATGGGGTGGGAGGGGGATGGGGGGGAGCACAGGGGGTGGATCGGAGCGTGGGGGGGGGGATTGGAGCATGGGGGGGTGGATCGGAGCATGGGGGGGTGGATTGGAGCACGGGGGGGTGGATTTGAGCATGGGGGTGGTGGATCGGAGTGCAGGGGGGTTGGATTGGAGCATGGGGGGTGGGATTGGAGCACGGGGGAGCGGACAAGAGCACAGGGGGAGCGGACAGGAGGACGGAGGGGAGCGGAGCAGTGTACAGGACTGATCGGAGGACTGGGGAGGGATCGGTCGCGGGGGCAGACCAGTGTTTCCAGCCGTGGCTGATGATATTGCAGCATCGGCCATGGCTGGATTGTAATATTTCACCAGTTTTAATAGGTGAAATATTACAAATCGCTCTGATTGGCAGTTTCACTTTCAACAGCCAATCAGAGCGATCATAGCCACGGGGGGGGGGGGGGGGGGTGAAGCCACCCTTCCTGGGCTGTACTACCACTCCCCCTGTCCCTGCAGATTGGGTGAAATTGGAGTTAACCCTTTCACCCGATCTTCAGGGACGCGATCATTCTGTGACACAGCATATGCGTCACAGGTCGGATTGACACCGACTTTCATGACACATACGCTGTGTCACAGGTCGGGAAGGGGTTAAGAAACACTAAAAGAAATCAAGAACAACAAATGTGGTAGTCAGTAATGGTTACTTTTTTAACCAAGCATAGGGTATAAATTATGGAATCACTTAATTCTGAGAAAAAAATTATGGAATCATGAAAAACAAACAAATAAAAAAAAAACTCCAAAACATCACTAGTATTTTGTTGCACCATCTCTGGTTTTTATAACAGCTTGCAGTCTCTGAGGCCAGAGCACTGAAGAGCACCCATCTGTCTCTTTACCACCTGCCAAATTGCTCAGGCAGTCAGAGAGCCCTGGACAGGAGCCATCTCTACTTCTGTTCTCTGAATCTCTTGGCTTGGAAAGAGGGAGCCAGCCAAGCAGCATTCGAGAAATTGAAGAAGAGGCAGTATGTAGTGATGCGCAACTGCTTTGTCTCTCTGAATCTGAAGAGGCGGGTGGGCTAGTGCTTACGGTCAGCACACGTCAGTACGCATCTGATGATGAGACTCAGGTGCCACTTTCTGGTGCGTACTGTGCTGCCGAGACTACCTAGGAGAAGCAGTTGTTGGAAGAGGGTAGTGTAGATGATGAGGTCCTTGACCCATCATGGCGTGAGGTACAGGAAGGTGGTGGGAGCAGCTCTGAGGAAGAGATTCCCCGAACAGCTCAAAAAGGAGGGAGAGGGAGGGGGCAGACTGGGTTGCCTGTGGCCACCACTTCGGCACCCATTAGGAGCATGCCTCTTCCAAAACCCAAAACGGGCGCTCCCAAGACTTGCAGTGCCTGGTCCTTTTTTGACACAGTTGCAGATGACATTTGCTTTGTCAAATGCAAGCTGTGTAATCAGAAAGTGGAAAGAGCGAAAAGTGTCAGCAACCTCAATACCACAAATATGTGGAAACATGTGCGGACCAAGCACGCGGTGGAGTTACAAAGACACACTGAAGACCTAGGCCAACCTACAGCGCCACCTACCACCTCTTCAGCTCGTGTTGTAGCCTCTTCCTCCAGCTCACACACAGCTGGTTCGGCTTCCTCACAGGATCGCCATGGAAGAACCTCTGGCATTGTTGTACAGAGACACAGTGTAATTCCACCCACAGCACCATGTTCCCTGTCATCCTCACACGCCCAGGCCAGTCTAAAGCCATCGGTAGCACAGGCATGGGAGAAAAGGCACCCATACTCGGCAAACCACCCCCGAGCACAGGCTCTGAATGCTGGCAATGCGAAACTACTGTCCCTTGAAATGCTCTCATTCAGGCTGGTGGAGACTGACACCTTCCATAACTTCATGGCATTGGCAGTCCCACAATACAACGTGCCGCTTTTATTTCAGCAGGCAAGCTGTCCCTGCCCTTCAAAAGCATGTGGAGGGAAACATTAAACATGCGCTACTAAACGCCGTCAGTAGCAAGGTCCACCTGACCACCGATGCGTGGACTAATAACCATGGACATGGACAATACCTTTCCCTCATTGCCCATTGGGTAAATGTTGTGGAGCCGGGTACAGATCTTGAGAGTGGCGCTGTACGTGTTCTGCCAACTCCAAGGATTGCAGGAATCCAGTCTGTACACATTGACTCCTCCTCATGCTCCAGTTCATCTGAATCAGCGCTGCAGGAGCCGTCACAGTCTACCACCACATGGACCCGTGAACGCTTACCTTTTACGACTGATATGAGCACAGCCATGGCCAAACGTCAACAGGCCGTATTGAAATTAATTTCTTTGGGGAATCGAAGCCACATGGCGCAGGAGCTCTGGAATGCCATCAAGCAGGAGAGCGACGTGTGGTTTGTGCCAGTGAATCTCCAGCCATGCATGGTGGTGTGTGACAGTGACCGAAATCTGGTGGCAGCTCTGGGCCTAGGCAACTATACTCACATCCCATGTATGGCACATGTGCTCAACTTGGTCGTGCAGAGTTTTTTGAGGGACTATCCGGATCTTGATGCACTGCTGCACAAGGTCCGCCTAGAGTGCGCTCACTTGCGGCATTCCAGCATGGCAAGATCGCGCATTGCAGCTTTGCAGCACCGATTCCACCTTCTGGAACATCGCATCATATGTGACCTACCCACATTGGAATTCAACATTACATATATAGGAGCGGTTGCGTGAGCAGCAGGCAGCAGTAGTGGAGTGCCAGCTGCATCAGGCGCAAACAAGTTGCACTGAGCGCCGTTCACACTTCACCACCAGTGAGTGGGCCTCTATGAAGGTCATCTGCCACGTTTTGCGTGCCTTTGATGATTCCACGCGGATGGCGAGTGCAAATGATGCACTAGTCAGCATGACTATCCCCCTTATCTGCCTGCTTGAAAAAACACTGCAAGCACTAAGGGAGAAGGTTGTGGAAGAGGTGGAGGATGAGGAGTCACAAATGCCATCTGCTTCTGGACAGTCTGCGCAACGTGGTTCCTCACAAAGGCCTAGGCAGGGGACACTTTGTGAGGAGGAAGAGGAGGAGTCAATGGAGGAAGAGGACATCTGTCCAGAGGTGGGAGTTACACAATGCTCTAGTAGTCAGTATGTAGAGCGAGGGTGGGGTGATGCAGAGCAGGCAGAGATCACGCCTCAAGCAGGGGACAGCGTTTCTTGGCCAGTTGGCAGTCTGCAGCACATGGTTGATTTCATGCTGCAGTGCCTGAGAAACGACCGCCGCATCACCCACATTCTCAACATGGCTGATTATTGGGTGTACACCCTCCTAGATCCTCACTACCGGGACAACTTACAAAGCTTCTTTAGTGATGCAGGTGGTGTACTAACAGACCATCTCATGCGACTATCCTCCGATAACGTTGACCAGCTTACTTTTCTGAAACTAAACAAGGCCTGGATCTCGCACGATTTTGCCAGTCCTCTTCCAAATTAAATAATTGGTTGGCAACAGTATCCAGGTCTCCTGTTGTGTTCATGTTTCTACCACCTGAACTGTAATCCCTGGGCTCCAACACAATCCCTGTGCCGTCACTTGCTGCCGTGTTATTGGGGTTCAGTAACGTCAGCTGATCCCCTGCTCTGTGTGCGGCAATTTCTCCTGCTCCCTCCAGATTCACATTACTACAGATTCTAAACTTGCTCCAATTACACCTCTGCCTCCACTCTGTTTATAGGATTGACCCTTGGCTCTAACACCGCCAGTTGCTGCTCAGAAGTATCTTTGGCACGGGTACTCTCTCCTGCCCAACCTTGTATTGTCAAGGTCACTTTGCCTCCAATACGTTGTCCTGTCGGGTTTCGGTCGGGTTAGCCGACTCTATGGTACCTTCAGTTTAGGTGCTTCCTATGTGGGCTGCGGGATCTGCCAATCAAGGCTGGTTCTGTAGTGCCAATAGGACAAGCACCCCCTGTAGGACTGTGGGTTTTCCATAATTCCGGTCGGCTCGTGGCCTTGCAATATCTTTTTCATGTGGACCTTCTGCTGCCTATCTGAGTTCCAGCACCATTAGCTGGTTCTTTGGAAGTCAATCTTGAATAGGTCCCCCTGGGTTCCAGTACCGTCAGCTGGTTCCTGGCAAAGCCTTTGGCTTAGGTGCCTCCTTCTCGGTATCCGCGTTCCACCAATGTCTGGTGGTCCTTGGTAATGCTTTCTGGCACGGGTAGCTCCTGCTTAGTAACCGGGTTCTAGTACCATCAGCTGGTCCTCGGTAGTTATTATTATTATTATTATTATTTATTATTAGTTCCATTGGCTCTTGTACCTACTGCTACCCATCCTGGTTCCAGTACCGTCAGCTGGTTCCAGGCAGAGCCTTTGGCTTAGATGCCTCCTTCTCGGTATCCGAGTTCCACCAACGTCTGGTGGTCCTTGGTAGTGCTTTCTGGCATTGGTACCTCCTGCTTAGTAACCAGGTTCCAGTACCATCAGCTGGTCCTCGGTAGTTTCATTGGCTCTTGTACCTCCGGCTACCCATCCGGGTTCCAGTACCGTCAGCTGGTTCTCGGCAGTTCCTCAGCCTTCTTGTACCTTCTGCTACATTTCCAAGTTCAAGCTTTTTGAAATGGTTTTTGGTAATCACTCTGGATCTCCCTGACAACACCCCTAAAGACAACGACCCTGAAGACCACCCCGAAGAAGATGACAACCCGGAGACGACGAACCTGGAGAGAACGACCCTGAAGACTACCCCGAAGAAGATGACGACCCCGGAGACGACGACCACGGAGACGACGACCCTGGAGACGATGACCCTGAAGACCACCCCGAAGAAAACGACGACCCTGGAGAAGATGACCCCGGAGATGATGACCCCGGAGACGACGACCCTGGAGACGACGACCCTGAAGACCACCCCAAAGAAAACCAAGAAGATGACCCTGAAGAAGATGACCAAAAGGACAAAGAACAAGAAGACAACCACCAAGATACAAAAGAACAAGAGACAGAAAACCAAGAAGCAGAAGAACAAGAAGCTGCAGAACAAAAAGCAGAAGAACATTAAGCATAAGACTAAAAATCAGAGCAAAAGATATTATCTAAATTATAAGCAGAAGAAGACTAAGCAGTGTATGGGGGTGAGTCCGTTCCTCCTCGTGGTAGCCCTGGAAAAAACCTGCTGCTGCAGGAAAAACTGAACGCGGACAAATCCTGTTGTAAATCTTTTGTGACAGGCAGAACGGAAGGTGTAATCTTCAAACTTTTATAGATAACAACTACAGGAATGCCTGTCACAAATAATAATATGATGAAGAAGAAGAATATGAAGAAGATGAAGAAGTAGAATATGAAGAAGAATAATAGTTGAATAAGAAGAATATGAAGAATGTAAAAAAAAAGAATAATAGGAAGAAGGTGAAGAAGAAGAAGAAGATGAATAAGGTGAAGAAGAAGTTGATAATAAAATGCTGCTGCTGAGGATGATGAAGGAGAAAGTGTGGGAGAAGTAAAAAAGAAGGTGAAGAGCATGGAAGTAGTGAAACATAAATATCTGACAAAATATAAAAAAGCTTAACATAGTCAATATCTTTGTAACTCTGAACGTCTTAAAAAAAATTAATTCCTGCTATTCCATAGTAACATATTAACATAGTAAGCTCCACACTGGGGAAAAAAATTCCTTCCCGACTCCACATACGGCAATCAGACTAGTTCCATGGATCAACACCCTAACAAGGAATCTAGTATATATACCCTGTATCATTATACTTTTCAAGAAAGGCATCCAGTCCCCTCTTAAATTTAAGTAATGAATCACTAATTACAACATCATATGGCAGAGAGTTCCATAGTCTCACTGCTCTTACAGTAAAGAATCCGCATCTGTTATTATGCTTAAACCTTCTTTCCTCCAGATGTAGAGGATGCCCCCTTGTCCCTGTCTCAGGTCTATGATTAAAAAGATCATCAGAAAGGTCTTTGTACTGTCCCCTCAAATATTTATACATTAACATAAGATCACCCCTTTGCCTTCGTTTTTCCAAACTAAATAGCCCCAAGTGTAATAACCTATCTTGGTATTGCAGACCCCCCAGTCCTCTAATAACCTTGGTCGCTCTTGTGTGCACCCGCTCTAGTTCAGCTACGTCTTTCTTATACACTGGAGACCAGAACTGTACACAGTATTCTAAGTGTGGTCGCACTAGTGACTTGTATAGAGGTAAAATTATGTTCTCCTCATGAGCATCTATACCTCTTTTAATGCATCCCATTATTTTATCTGCCTTTGTAGCAGCTGCCTGACACTGGCCACTAAATGTGAGTTTGTCATCCACCCATACACCCAGGTCTTTTTCATTGACGGTTTTGCCCAGAGTTTCAGAATTAGGCACATAGTTCTACATCTTATTACTTCTACCCAAGTGCATGACTTTACATTTATCCCCATTAAAGCTCATTTGCCATTTGTCACCCAAGCTTCTAGTTTAAATAAATCATCCTGTAATATAAAATTGTCCTCCTCTGTATTGATTACCCTGCAGAGTTTAGTGTCATCTGCAAATATTGAAATTCCACTCTGTATGCCCCCTACAAGATCATTAATAAATATGTTAAAAAGAAGAGGGCCCAATACTGACCCCTGTGGTACCACCCTGCTAACCGCGACCCAGTCTGAGTGTGCTCCATTAAAAGCCACCCTTTGTTTCCTATCCCAGAGCCAGCTCTTAACCCACTTAAACACTTAAACCCACTTTCCTCTATCCCCATTATTCTCATTTTATGTATTAACCTTTTGTGTGGCACCGTATCAAAAGCTTTTGAAAAGTTCATATACACTACGTCCACTGAGTTCCCTTGGTCCAGTCCAGAACTTACCTCTTCATACAAGCTGATCAGATTTGTCTGACATGAACGGTCCCTAGTAAACCCGTGCTGATACTGGGTCATGAGGTTATTCCTCTTCAGATACTCCAGTATAGCATCCCTTAGAATGCCCTCCAGGATTTTACCCACAGTAGAGGTTAAGCTTACTGGCCTATAATTTCCGAGTTCAGTTTTTGTCCCCTTTTTGAATATTGGCACCACATTTGCTATACGCCAGTCCTGTGGTACAGACCCTGTTACTATGGAGTCTTTAAAGATTAAAAATAATGGTCTATCAATGACTGTTCTTAATTCCTGCAGTACTCGAGGGTGTATCCCATCCGGGCCCGGAGATTTGTAAATTTTAGTGATTTTTAGACGTCGATGTACTTCCTGCTGGGTTAAGCAGGTGACACTTAAAGGGGATTTTTTGTTATCACTGATCATATTGTCTGCCAGGGAATTTTCTTGTGTAAATACTGATGAAAAAAAGTCATTTAGCATATTGGCTTTTTCCTCATCCTCATCCTCATCCACCATTTCACCCAGACTATGTTTAAGGAGGCCAACACTATCATTTTTTAGTTTCTTACTATTTACGTAGTTAAAGAATATTTTGGGATTATTTTTACTCTCTCTGGCAATGAGTCTCTCTGTCTCAATCTTTGCTGCTTTGATTTGCTTTTTACAGAATTTATTTAATTTTCTGTATTTATTTAATGTCTCCTCACTACCTACTTCCTTTAATTCTCTAAATGCTTTCTTTTTGTCACTTATTGCGCCCCTTACAGCTCTATTTAGCCATATTGGTTTCCTCCTATTTCTAGTATGTTTATTCCCATATGGTATATACTGTGCACAGGTCCTATCCAGGATGCTAATAAATGTCTCCCATTTTCTTTGTGTATTTTTGTCTCAGGATATCGTCCCAGTTAATTGCACTAAGATCATCTCTCATCCGTTGAAAATTTGCCCTCCTGAAGTTTAGTGTCCTTGTAATCCCTCTACTACACATCTTATTAAAGGATACATGAAAACTTTTATTATTTTGTGATCACTATTCCCCAAGTGACCCCCAACCCTTATATTTGCTATGCGGTCTGGCCTGTTGGTTAATATTAGGTCTAGCAGTGCCCTCCTTCTTGTTGGGTCCTGAACCAATTGTGAAAGGTAATTGTCTCTCATAGTTGTCAAAAACCGATTACCTTTTCTGGAACTGCAGGTTTCTGTTCCCCAATCTATTTCAGGGTAGTTGAAGTCTCCCATAATAATGACTTCCCCTTGAGTCGCAGCTCCATCTATTTGCTTTATGAGGATGTTCTCCGTTGCTTCCATTATTTTTGAAGACTTATAACAAACCCCTATCAGTAATTTATTATTTTTTCCCCCTCCCCTTATCTCCTCCCGCAGGGACTCTACATTTTCAATAGATTCACCTATATTATCACACAGGATGGGTTTTAAGGATGATTTTACATATAGACACACCCCTCCCCCTCGCTTATTTGTTCGGTCATCATTACTTAACAGACTATAACCCTGCAAGTTAACAGCCAGTCATGGCTCTCATCCAGCCATGTCTCAGATATCCCCACCATGTCATAATTATGCTCCAACACCATTAATTCTAATTCATCCATTTTGGTAGCGAGGCTTCTGGCATTAGTATACATACATTTTATGTATCTCTCTGCACCTCTATTCTTTCTTAAATTATTAATTGATCTAACTCCACCCCTCCATGCCACCGCCACCCCCAATTTCCTTATTTGTGCCCAGGTCTCTATCTGCACTATCTTCCCCTCCTATAAAATGAATACCCTCCCCTCCATTCCCTAGTTTAAACACTCCTCCAACCTTCTAGACATTTTCTCCCCTGGCACAGCAGCACCTTCCCCATTGAGGTGCTGCCCATCCCTAGCGTAGAGCCTGTAGCCAACTGAGAAGTCGGCCCAGTTCTGCAGGAACCCAAGCCCCTCCTTCCTACACCAATTCTTGAGCCACTTAGTAACCTCCCTAATCTCCTGTTGCCTCTCTGGCATGGCACGTGGTACAGTCAGTATTTTGGAAAATACCACGTTGGAGGTCCTTGCTTTCAGCTTGCAGCCTAATTCCCTAAAATCGTTTTTAAGGACCTACCTCTAACTTTGTCATTTGTGCCAATGTGCACCATGACTACTGGGTCCTCACCAGCCCCTCCCAGTAATCTTTCCACCCGATCAGCGATGTGTCGGACTCGAGCGCCAGGTACGCAGCACACCGCTCGATGATCGCTGTCTTTGTGACAGATTGCCCTATCTGTTCCCCTAATAATTGAGTCCCCCACTGTCTGGCCTGCCCTGCTCTCCTACTTTCCTCCTTACTGGAGCAGTCACTCCTCCAGCTTTCAGAGGACATGCCTGGCTGCAGCAGTGCTACCCCTGTACTGGCACCCCCCTCATCTGTCAACTTAGCAAACTTATTGGGGTGTGCCAGATCAGGACTAGCCTCCCTGGCACTCTTCCCTATACCTGCCTTCTAACTGTCACCCAGCTTGCTGCTCCACTGTCTTGCAGCTCCATCCTACCATCCCCCCCCTCATCTATCCCATTGAGCGTCTGTTCAGTGAGCAGAAGACTCCTTTCCATATTGTCAATGAATCTTAGTGTTGCCAGCTGCACATTTAGATCCAGAATCTGGGCTTCCAAATGCACAACGTGCTCAAATCTCCCACAGCAGTATGCACCCTCGACCGGCTGCCAAGGATTGCATACATGTGGCAAGATGTGCACTGGATGGCATTAACAAGAGTGGAGCACATTTCCTAATGGGGATTGCACCAGACAGAAAAGTTAAATAAAAAAAATAAATGCAAAGTATCAATAAAATACAATACAGACAGCAATTCAGTAATTCCTCCCTTGGAAACTCCCTGAATCTAAAGTCACTGAATCAAAAGTCACACTTACCGCCGTTCGCACTTACGCTCCGGTCACACTCAGCTCGTTCACACTCACTAAGCTGAAGATTTAAATAATTTTTTTTGCTGTTCAATGCACTTTCAAAAAGTTTCCATTTGATTGGGCTAAACCTCTATGCCTTTAATGTCTCCTCCACCTCCCCCAATACATTCTACATTATTCTTAGTTGTTTTCCTTCATGTAGTATAGTATAGTATAGTTATTAAGGTTGAAGGAAGACTATATGTCCATCTAGTTCAACCCATAGCCTAACCTTATCATGCCCTAACATGTTGATCCAGAGGAAGGCAAAAAAACCCCATGTGCAAAGAGTAAGCTCCACATTGGGGAAAAAAATTCCTTCCCGACTCCACATACGGCAATCAGACTAGTTCCCTGGATCAACGCCCTATCAAGGAATCTAGTGTATATACCCTGTAACATTATACTTTTCCAGAAAGGTATCCAGTCCCCTCTTAAATTTAAGTAATGAATCACTCATTACAACATCACACGGCAGAGAGTTCCATAGTCTCACTGCTCTTACAGTAAAGAATCTGTGTCTGTTATTATGCTTAAACCTTTTTTCCTCCAACCGCAGAGGATGCCCCCTTGTCCCTGTTTCAGGTCTATGATTAAAAAGATCATCAGAAAGGTCTTTGTACTGTCCCCTCATATATTTATACATTAAAATGAGATCACCCCTTAGTCTTCGTTTTTCCAAACTAAATAGCCCCAAGTGTAATAACCTATCTTGGTATTGCAGACCCCCCAGTCCTCTAATAACCTTGGTCGCTCTTCTCTGCACCCGCTCCAGTTCAGCTATGTCTTTCTTATACACCGGAGACCAGAACTGTGCACAGTATTCTAAGTGTGGTCGAACTAGTGACTTGTATAGAGGTAAAATTATGTTCTCCTCATGAGCATCTATGTAGAAGTAACGTACAAGGAAAGAAAGGGTGTATTTCAATTCCGATATTTGTGTCCCATTGACTTGCATTGGTTTCTGGTATCGGAATCGGCGATATCCGATATTTTTGGGGTATCGGTCTGATCCAATCCGATATTGGAAGGTATCGCTCAACACTAGTCAAGAAATAGAAAAGGCTTAGATGACTTATTTGAAGAAAAAAAATGGATATGTGTAAAATTCTTGTTCTGTGTGTTGATCCAGTCTGATCAATATTTTTTATTAGGAGGGGAAAATTTGCTCTTTTGAGCATGTTGGTTCATGCATTATGGTTTTATCTATACCTCCTTCACATTATTCACATCTTCTTCCAGATATTGGTTGAATTTAAAGGGTTATTCCCAGTTTTCAATGCTGGATATTGTCATAGTTCTTGTAAAAAAAGCACACACATCCTACTACTTATTAAAATTGGCAGACATTCCTAAGATATTAACACTTTCTTTTCTTTTGATCACAACTTATTGCCTAAGGCCGGTGTCACACTTGCGAATGCAATGGAAGAAACTTGCGCGAGTCTCTCACATCAATACCCGGCACTGCCGCCGACACTCAGGACCGGAGCATTCAGCTGCATAGAAATACATGTAGCCGAACACCCTCTGGTCCCGAGTGCCGACGGCAGTTCCGGGTATTGGCGCGAGTTCCTCGCATTGCATTCGTAAGTGTGACGCCGGCCTAAGAGACCACCACTGCAGTATAGCTTGTAAGCGCTGTGCTGAAACTATCTGGAATTAGGATGTAACAGCATGCTCCAGCAATCCTGTCCAGCTTCAAGAGAACCTGTCAGCAGGATTGTGCAGAGTATCCTACAGACAGTGTCAGGTAGGCGCCATTATACTGATTAAAATGATATCTGGTGATGAAATTCGTCTTGTGGTTTAGTCTTTATTTTCAGTATTGAGTTTATGATATGCTCGTGCTCCGGGGCGGCCTGTGGGGGGTCTTCATGTGGTGCCATGATTAAGTACTCATAAAGCAGACTGCTGACAGGTCACTGATCCCTCACTGACCTGCCCCCTAGTTTACATAATGAATATCATATATAGTTAAAAAAAAAATTCAACTTCTGCATGCAGGCGGCAGTGCCTGCGCTGTAGTATAATCACATCTGCAGTATAATGTGTATTTAGTTATTATTTTCAATGGTATACTGCACATAAATTTAAAAAAAAAATCAGTTTGAAAATGGCGTCGGCCACGCCTACGCCATCTTGCTAGATAAAAATAATTGCCTCCTCCAGGGTTGCACCACCGGCACCTGTACTGTAGCTTCTACCGGATTTTCAGACTGATTTTTTTTTGCTTAATTATATCATCAAAAATATTAATTAAATAATCAGTGGAATAAGTTAGTGAACGATATAATTCCATATGAGAACATATCATACAGGAACAGAGGATGTCCCCAGAACTTTCATAGAATTTGTGAAAGGTGGTGCGATTCACCCCTGACACACCTAGCCCCTGATGCCGTGATTTCTGCAACAGCGAGTTATAATCCTTGAGGTTTCTCTTTTTCAGTGCATGAACGTGATGCTCTATGTGGACTCACAAATATCTGCTTATTATAACCTGAACTGTTACATACTCAGAACCTTGATAAATAACTTCTTGGTTAATGGTGCAATGCTGCTGAGAATACATTGTGTTTAATGTTCTATTTTATATCTTACTTATTTTATTTGTTTGTTTTGTCATTGAAAGTATGATTTTATCATTGATATTGTGAATGATGATTTGATGGATTACTCTGATTTTACACTGCAATGTCACATGCCTGTTATACTATTTTGTGGAATCTTTCAATAAAAAGAGTTTTAAAAAAAATACACATTATAGATGCGATCGTGCTGTAACAGATGGCGCCATCTTGCTAGAGAAAAAAAATTGTCTCCACCAAGGCCTGTCCCACACGTCCAGATAATTCCGGTACCGGAATAATCGGTACCGGAATTATCCGTGTCCGTGTGTCCGTGTGCTTACGTAGCACATCAGTGTGGCACACGTGCGGCAGCCATGTGCCGCCCGTGTGCCGACTGAGGACCACACGGACCGTGCAGGAGACAGCGCTACAGCTCACCGACACCCAGCTCCAGCGATGTCTCCTCTCAGCGCCGGCAGCAGGCCCCGTGTGAGCGGTCACGTGGTCTCGCTCATTACAGTGAGGAATATGCGCATATTCCTCACTGTAATGAGCGGGACCACGTGACCGCTCACACAGCACAGGCTGCCAGCGCTGAGAGGAGACATCGCTGGAGCTGGTTGTCGGTAAGTATTTCCTGGCAAGCGGGGGGGGGGGTGGGGTGGGTGGGGGTTATTGAGCGCACAGGGGATGGGAGGTGGGAGGTGACGCACAAACTTTATTTTTAAGGGAAAAGAAAAAAAAAAGATTATTCATTCCTTCTCTCCAGCGAACGCTGCTGGGAAGAAGGGATGAATTCTGGCTTCAGCACCACACGCGGGGGGGACAGCGCTTTCAGTAGTGCTGTCTCCTGCACGGCACACGGACTGCACACGGACAGCATCCGTGTGCGGTACGTGTTTTACACGGACCCATTGACTTTAATGGGTCCGTGTGATCCGTGTGTTCCCACAAACACTGACATGTCTCCGTGTTTTTCAAACGGTTCGTGAAAACACGCTGACATGTGCAGAGACACATTGATTTTAATGTGTCTACGTGAGTCAGTGTCTCCGGTATGTGAGGAAACTGTCACCTCACGTACCGGAGCCACTGACGTGTGAAACCGGCCTAATATGGAGCTGGCCATGCTTGCGCAGTAGCAGCTATCGGCAATCCAATAGATGCTACTGCACAGGTGCCAGCGGTGCCATCTTGGAGGAGGCAATTTTTTTCCTCTAGTAAGATGGCGCCGCATGCGCAGCCGACACCATTTTCAGACTGATTTTTTTTTTTTTAAATTTATGTATGCCATCAAAAACAATAATTAAATACACATTATAGATGCGATCATACTGTTGCACAGGTTCCGCCGCCTGCCTGCAAAATGTTGTTTTTTAAACCCCTTTCTGACCTCGGACAGGATAGTACGTCCGAGGTCAGATCCCCTGCTTTGATGTGGGCTTTGGTGCTGAGCCCACATCAAAGCCACGACATGTCAGCTGTTTTGAACAGCTGACATGTGCGCGCAATAGCGGCGAGTGGAATCGGGATCCACTCGCCGCTATTAACTATTAACTGGAGGCTATTGAAGCATGGCAAAAGTTTACAAAAAAATGTTTTAAAAAATATGAAATAAATGAAAAAAATATAAAAGTTTAAATCACCCCCCTTTCGCCCCATTCAAAATAAAACAATAAAAATAAAATCAAATATATACATATTTGGTATCGCCGCGTTCAGAATCACCCGATCTATCAATAAAAAAAGGATTAACCTGATCGCTAAACGGCGTAGTGAGAAAAAAATTTGAAACGCCAAAATTTCGTTTTTTTGGTTGCCGTGACATTGCATTAAAATGCAATAACGGGCAATCAAAAGAATGTATCTGCACCAAAATAGTATCACTAAAAACGTCAGCTTGGCACACAAAAAATAAGCTCTCAACCGACCCCAGATCACAAAAAATGTAGACGCTACGGGTATCGGAAAATGGCACAATTTTTTTTTTTTAGCAAAGATTGAATTTTTTTTTCACCATTTAGATAAAAAATAACCTAGACATGTTTGGTGTCTATGAACTCGTAATTACCTGGAGAATCATAATGGCAGGTCAATTTTAGCATTTAGTGAAGCTGGCAAAAAGCCAAACAAAAAACAAGCATGGGATTGCACACAAAAAATAAGCCCTCACATGGCCATATTCACAGAAAAATAAAAAAATGATGGCTCTGGGAAGGAGGGGAGCGAAAAACGAACATGGAAAAACAGAAAATCCCAAGGTCATGAAGGGGTTAAATATACAGGAGCTTCTCATAAAATTAGAATATCATAAAAAAGTGAATTTATTTCAGTTCTTCAATACAAAAAGTGAATCTCATATATTATATAGAGTCATTACATGATCTATTTCAAGTGTTTATTTCTGTTCATGTTAATGATTATCGCCTACAGCCAATGAAAACCCAAAAGTCATTATCTCAGTAAATTAGAACACTCTATAACACCAGCTTGAAAAATTATTTTAAACTCCGAAATGTTGGCCTACTGAAATGTATGTTCAGTAAATGCACTCAATACTTGGTCATGGCTCTTTTTGCATCAATTACTACATCAATGTGGCATGGCACGAGGCGATCAGCCTGTGGAACTGCTGAGGTGTTATGGAAGCCCAGGTTGCTTTGATAGCAGCCTTCAGCTCCTATGCATTGTTGGGTCAGGTGTCTCTCATCTTCCTCTTGACAATACCCCATAGATTTTCTATGGGGTTAAGGTCAGGTGAGTTTGCTGGCCAATCAAGCACAGTGATACTGCTGTTTTTAAACCAGATATGTGTACTTTTGGCAGTGTGGCCAAGTGCCAAGTCTTGCTGGAGAATTAAATTTCTGTCTCCAAAAAGCTTGTCGGCAGAGGGAAGCATGAAGCGCTCTAAAATTTCCTGGTAGACGCTGGGCTGACTTTGGTCTTGATAAAACAGTGGACCTACTGCACATCAGCAGATGACATGGCTCCCCAAACAATCACTGATTGTAGAAACGTCACACTAGACCTCAAGCAGCTTGGATTGTGGCCTCTCCACTCTTCCTCCAGACTCTGGGACCTTGATTTCCAAATAAAATGCTAAATTTCATCTGAAAACAACCTTGGACCACTGAGCAACAATCCAGTTCTTTTTCTCTTTGGCCCAGGTAAGAGGCTTCTGGAGTTGTCTATTCATCATGAGTGGCCTGACACAAAGAGTGTGACTCTTGTAGCCCATGTCCTCGATATGTCTGTGTGTGGTGGTGTAAGCAGGTAAACGAATGCAGTAAGGCAGAGAGGCAGAGCAAGGGATAACAGGAGTGTAGTTTAATTTACAGTAATTAACTCCTCCCAGGGAGACAACAGGAAGATAACAGGAGATAATAGAGAGAGGGAAAGCAGGTGAAAACAGTGCAATTGCGATACAACGCAACAGTCTTGCTATCAAATTTTACTTATCCTGACTCCACCGTCCTTTAATTGCTTGCGGCCCGATAGATGATGGAATTATGGCAGAGGCTGACAATGCGTCTTCGGGCTTCCCCCCCTAACACACGGTCCAGCTTCTGGCGGCAACAGGAGGTCACTGGTTTTGCCCGTTGAGCCCCTAGTCCAATAAACTCCAGAGCTGAAGTGTGGTGATCTGCACAAATCGTTGTTTGGCATGTGCTGCGCTGCACACCCGCCGATAGCTGGATACACATCCCGCGATACTGCTCCTGACACTCATTCCTCAGTGCACCTGTGCCACTCTGCTTCGCTCTGCACCAGTCTCTCTGCGCACTCACTGGTACTCGAGAGTTCTCACTGAACCGGGTCTCTGCTCCACGCCTCTCCTCACTTCACAGAGCGCAGCCGACCCCTGCCTTCTCTTTCCTCAGGTGGAAACTCTCTCTCATCTCCCGGCTTGCCACACCCATTTGCTCCCTTCTGTCTGGCTCCCCTTTCCTTCCCCCTACAATACTGGATGCAGCCTCAGCAGCTCTGGACCCGGCATTACACAGGTACCCACAGCCTGGTCTTCCTCCTTACACCGGCTCTTGAATCAATAACTCCAGCATCAGTCCACTCCTTGTGATTCTCCCCATTTTTGACTTGCCTTTTCATAACAATCCTTTCAAGGCTGCGGTTATTCCTGTTGCTTGTGCACCTTTTCTACCACACATTTTAATTCCACTCAACTCAACAGGAGTCTTCCCCATAATTGTGGAGCCTACTGAAACAGACTAAGGGACCTTTTTATACACTTAGGAAGCCTTTGCAGGTGTTGTTTTGTTAATTATTCTAATAAATAAACACTTGAAATTAATCACTCTGTTTGTAATGACTCTATATAACATATGAGTTTCACTTTTTGTATTGAAGAGCTGAAATAAATTAACGTTTTGATAATATTCTAATTTTGTGAGAAGCACTTGTATATAATATTCATTATGTAATCTAGGCGGCAGGTCAGTGACGGATCAGTGACCTGTCGTAAGCCATCAGAATGAATACCTAAGCAGAGCACCACATGAAGACCCCCCTCCAGGCCTGTCCTGGGGCACAATCATATCATAAACTTAAAACTGAAAATAACCCCTTCAGATTGATTTACATCATGGGACATGACTGAGTATCGGAGAGGTATGGGATATTGTTGGTTTTTTATTTTAACTTTGTTTCAGGTGACAAGGGTCTTCAATTGGATTGAGAGTATAATAAACTATTACAACACCCTGTGTCTTTATTTCAATAAAATACTTTTTTCCTAATGTGTGTGTGTTTTATTAACCATTTACTACTATTGAATTAATAATAGATAGGTGTCTTATTGACAGGTGACATTAACCCTTTATTACCCCATATCCCGCCGCTACACGGGAGTGGGAAGAGAGAGGCTAAGTGCCAGAATAGGTGCATCTTCCAGATGTGCCTTTTCTGGGGTGGCTGGGGACAGATGTGTTTAGCTGGGGGGGCAATAACCATGGTCCCTCTCTACGCTATTAATATCTGCCCTCAGTCACTGGCTTTCCCAAAACCAGGGCAAAAACGCGTCAAAACCGCGGCAAAAATGCATGCGGATTTCTTGCGGATTTCTTGCAGAAAATGTCCGGGTTTTGGGTAAGTTCACACAGGACTTTTTTGCTGCGTATTTTTGCTGCGTTTTTTTATGCTAATTTTCATCTGCTTTTTACAGTACCAGCAAAGCCTATGAGATTTCAGAAATCTCATGCACACACTTTGGTTTTTTGTTTGATCAGTATTTTCTGCTTTGCTGCGTTTTTTGGACATAGGGCATGTCACTTCTTTCAGCGTTTTTGCTGCGTTTTTGCAGCGTTTTTTCACCCATTGACTTGAATGGGTGATGGAAAAAATGCTGCAAAATCACTCGTCTGCACTGCCCGTTGAGCAACATTGGTCCGAGAGCTGTGTATTTGTTTTACGGTTTTGTGGACGAGCACTTACAGAACCCTATTTGACCTCATGAGCCACTTAGAAGCATTGGGCTCATTACATATTAACATAGTAACATAGTTAGTAAGGCCGAAAAAAGACATTTGTCCATCCAGTTCAGCCTATATTCCATCATAATAAATCCCCAGATCTACGTCCTTCTACAGAACCTAATAATTGTATGATACAATATTGTTCTGCTCCAGGAAGACATCCAGGCCTCTCTTGAACCCCTCGACTGAGTTCGCCATCACCACCTCCTCAGGCAAGCAATTCCAGATTCTCACTGCCCTAACAGTAAAGAATCCTCTTCTATGTTGGTGGAAAAACCTTCTCTCCTCCAGACGCAAAGAATGCCCCCTTGTGCCCGTCACCTTCCTTGGTATAAACAGATCCTCAGCGAGATATTTGTATTGTCCCCTTATATACTTATACATGGTTATTAGATCGCCCCTCAGTCGTCTTTTTTCTAGACTAAATAATCCTAATTTCGCTAATCTATCTGGGTATTGTAGTTCTCCCATCCCCTTTATTAATTTTGTTGCCCTCCTTTGTACTCTCTCTAGTTCCATTATATCCTTCCTGAGCACCGGTGCCCAAAACTGGACACAGTACTCCATGTGCGGTCTAACTAGGGATTTGTACAGAGGCAGTATAATGCTCTCATCATGTGTATCCAGACCTCTTTTAATGCACCCCATGATCCTGTTTGCCTTGGCAGCTGCTGCCTGGCACTGGCTGCTCCAGGTAAGTTTATCATTAACTAGGATCCCCAAGTCCTTCTCCCTGTCAGATTTACCCAGTGGTTTCCCGTTCAGTGTGTAATGGTGATATTGATTCCCTCTTCCCATGTGTATAACCTTACATTTATCATTGTTAAACCTCATCTGCCACCTTTCAGCCCAAGTTTCCAACTTATCCAGATCCATCTGTAGCAGAATACTATCTTCTCTTGTATTAACTGCTTTACATAGTTTTGTATCATCTGCAAATATCGATATTTTACTGTGTAAACCTTCTACCAGATCATTAATGAATATGTTGAAGAGAACAGGTCCCAATACTGACCCCTGCGGTACCCCACTGGTCACAGCGACCCAGTTAGAGACTATACCATTTATAACCACCCTCTGCTTTCTATCACTAAGCCAGTTACTAACCCATTTACACACAATTTCCCCCAGACCAAGCATTCTCATTTTGTGTACCAACCTCTTGTGCGGCACGGTATCAAACGCTTTGGAAAAATCGAGATATACCACGTCCAATGACTCACCGTGGTCCAGTCTATAGCTTACCTCTTCATAAAAACTGATTAGATTGGTTTGACAGGAGCGATTTCTCATAAACCCATGCTGATATGGAGTTAAACAGTTATTCTCATTGAGATAATCCAGAATAACATCCCTCAGAAACCCTTCAAATATTTTACCAACAATAGAGGTTAGACTTACTGGCCTATAATTTCCAGGTTCACTTTTAGAGCCCTTTTTGAATATTGGCACCACATTTGCTATGCGCCAGTCCTGTGGAACAGACCCTGTCGCTATAGAGTCACTAAAAATAAGAAATAATGGTTTATCTATTACATTACTTAGTTCTCTTAGTACTCGTGGGTGTATGCCATCCGGACCCGGAGATTTATCTATTTTAATCTTATTTAGCCGGTTTCGCACCTCTTCTTGGGTTAGATTGGTGACCCTTAATATAGGGTTTTCATTGTTTCTTGGGATTTCACCTAGCATTTCATTTTCCACCGTGAATACCGTGGAGAAGAAGGTGTTTAATATGTTAGCTTTTTCCTCGTCATCTACAACCATTCTTTCCTCACTATTTTTTAAGGGGCCTACATTTTCAGTTTTTATTCTTTTACTATTGATATAGTTGAAGAACAGTTTGGGATTAGTTTTACTCTCCTTAGCAATGTGCTTCTCTGTTTCCTTTTTGGCAGCTTTAATTAGTTTTTTAGATAAAGTATTTTTCTCCCTATAGTTTTTTAGAGCTTCAATGGTGCCATCCTGCTTTAGTAGTGCAAATGCTTTCTTTTTACTGTTAATTGCCTGTCTTACTTCTTTGTTTAGCCACATTGGGTTTTTCCTATTTCTAGTCCTTTTATTCCCACAAGGTATAAACCGCTTACACTGCCTATTTAGGATGTTCTTAAACATTTCCCATTTATTATCTGTATTCTCATTTCTGAGGATATTGTCCCAGTCTACCAGATTAAGGGCATCTCTAAGCTGTTCAAACTTTGCCTTCCTAAAGTTCAATGTTTTTGTGACTCCCTGACAAGTCCCCCTAGTGAAAGACAGGTGAAACTGCACAATATTGTGGTCGCTATTTCCTAAATGCCCAACCACCTGCAGATTTGTTATTCTGTCAGGTCTATTAGATAGTATTAGGTCTAAAAGTGCTGCTCCTCTGGTTGGATTCTGCACCAATTGTGAAAGATAATTTTTCTTGGTTATTAGCAGAAACCTGTTGCCTTTATGGGTTTCATTGATTGGCTGCAGCAATTTTGACATGATGTCAGCGCTGCAGACAATAACAGATACCGGTACTCTAGACCCTTGGGCCGGTAAGTAAGGCCTGGTCTGATTTTTTAAAAACAAACTGCAGCGGGGGACAGGGGTTTTCTAAAACTTGGAAGCCTCTTTAAGGTATTATGCTACATAATTAACAATATGTGGAAATTAATAAAAGGAGGCTCAAAAAATTGTACTGAATGCTCACAGAATAAATCAATGAACATATAGTATGTGTCGCACACTACCACGTTTTAAAACTTAAGAAAGTCATTTTGAAACTAGGGCATATTTATGACATGGAGGGGGTATCCTGCTTCGGACTAATGCTTATGAGTGAAAATAGAGAGGCACTCAGTCAGGTGGATGCACATCTACTCATTATATGGATTGCCGCTGCAGGGGAATTGAACCGATTCAACGTCCACTGGTGAGAACAGCTGATCAGTGTGGACCTGGCGAGACAGACCCTTTAAATGAAGCGAAAATGTTCCACTAATGTGTCCTATATAGAGATGATTCCCTGTGCATGAAGCATATGACGCCATTATGGTTGCTTTTTGTTGTATAGATTTGTGAGGCTTTTACAGCTGACCACACAGATTGTTCGTATGTTGCTATGGAATACTTACTATACCTCCTTTCAGGAAAACCATCACGCTTGTCAGGAATAGTTACACAACATTGACACTTTCTACCATTTAGATAAATATCTGTGCACCATTTTTAGGCTGCTCTTATGTCACCTCCTACATTCATTAAAGAGTGGCCGGCAGCATGAATCAAAGCCTGGATACACAATTGCGTGTCCAGATATTTTGTTCTCTGGAATTCTTCAACATTTCAGAGTAAATCTAGATTGAAATTCCATCCATCTTCTCCCCGCTCTGCTGTGGGTGATTGCCAGGCTTCTCACATGTGTACACATTGGGGGAAACCTGTCAATCTCCCTTAGTGGCGCTGGAAAACACTGACAAGGGGCAACGCCATTACTCTTCTCTGTCTGCGGAATCTTCAAACTATATTTTCTCTGAAACGCAGGAGCCTTTCAGAGAAATCTATACCTGGATGCAGTCATGTGTACAGGCTCTGATTCATGCTGCCCAAGCCAGTGTGAATCAAGTGACAGGTTCCCTTTAAATCAGAAAGCTGAGGATGAACGATGCTGTTCATCCCACCTAATGAAATATACTGAATGAAAATACTTTTACACTTACGCATGTATACAGTAGAATTTTGCACCCTGAGCTATCTGCTACATGTACAGGATGTCAGACATAAAATAGACTAACACCAGAGGCGTAGCTAGGGGTTCACCTCAGGAGGGGTGAAACTTCTGAGTGGGCCCCTAACAGGTGGACATATCATTGGTGCAACCTGCGCGGCCGCAAATGGGCACAACAGGTAAGTGGGCCCATTTCTACCTCCAAAGAAGGGGCAATTTTGTTTACTTACCCTGGCAGAATTTTTGCTTTCTTGGCCTTTTTTCAGAGAATATGAATGATAGCACTAAAACTTTTTCTCCACTCATTTTCCATGTTAATTATTTGACTTATAGATGTTTTTATACGTGTGTTTTGGTTTTTGTGTACCCAATAAAGTATATATACTGTATGTTTGTAAGCTGATCCCTGATAGTATGGCCTGTAGCTTTTTTCTTTTCTTTCACAACTATGGTGGTATAGGGAAACCTCAGGAGATGACCGCATTGTCATTGAAAATAAATCTCTATACAAAGACCAGCACTGATATTACCGCCATATGGTGACATATAGTGATAGATACCAGTCTTGCAGGACACATAAATAGAGATCACAGTACAGTTACAGATGGTGACTTATAGGTGATGTTCTTTCTGGTGGAGTCATTCACTTTTCCCATCTCTTCCATCTGGCCCAGACTGACATGTCTACTTCTCCAGCCACGACTCGTCTACAGAGATTACATCAAAGACACATCTGACTTCACACATTTCCTGCACCATTCACATGTAGAAGCATAGATTGTTACAGTTGGAAGGGGCCTCCCGGGTCATCATGTCCAACCCCTACTCAATGCAGGAGTTATAAATCATCTCAGACAGATGTCTGTCCAGCCTCTATTTGAAGACTTCCACTTCCAGTGAAGGAGAACTCACCACCTCTCGTGGAAGCCTGTTCCACTCATTGATCACCCTCCCTGTCAAAATTTTTTTTCCATGTGCATATGTGTTCCCAACTTGTACAAACTCCTCATCCTGCTGATATCCCAATACCAAACTGTTATTGCCTTATGTGTCCCTATTACTGCACCTACTGTGTTGTACAAAAACAGAGCTCATCTTAGTGCCCTAAATAGTAATGTCATCACTGTGCCCCTTACATCATAATACTGCCTCCTTTGTGCTCTCTAGATGGTAAAATTGTCTCCTAGAAAAAATTAATTTCCTGTGCATGTGCCCTCCACATTTTGTCCCTAGAAAGTAATAATACTTCATGTACAACTTTGATGACAATACTGATTGCCTCTATAACAATAATACAAAAAAACCCTGTTTGGGAGAGAAGAACAGACAAATCGCGGCGCCCTAAGTGCGTAAACACAATATTATAGTCTTTAAAGGGTGCACAATTTTATGCACTCACCTGATAAAAGACTAAAATGGCTTTAGATCGTGTATCCTCCAAATTCCCTCTGAGATACTTTTCAATATACAGGGCTTGCAGCTTGCCTCGGGTGGATCCAAGTGAGAGAGCCAGAGTAAGACTCACACAGGATGAGTAGTTCAAGAAAAGCACATCCAGCCCATGAATGGCAGCGCTTCCCAGGACTCACATTCAAAGATGATATTTCATATTTTTTTATTTCATAACTTAAAATAGAAGAGATACAACGCGTTTCAGATACAGTATATATCCTTCTTCAGGTATCATAAAAAAAGGTAGGATTTGTACGGTGTTGTTATGATACCTGAAGAAGGATATATACTGTATCCGAAACGCGTTGTATCTCTTCTATTTTAAGTTATGAAATAAAAAAATATGAAATATCATCTTTGAATGTGAGTCCTGGGAAGCGCTGCCATTCATGGGCTGGATGTGCTTTTCTTGATCTATAACAATAATGTTTAAGTGCCCACTTAACATTTAAAAATGTTCCCTGAGTTCCCCATGTACAACTCCCCTATACCCAGTTTGATGGGCCTACAGCTCCCCTATATACAGTACGATGGACCAAAGATGGGGCATATAGTATGATGCCCCCCAGAGTCCCTCTATGCACATAACGTGTCCACTGCTCCCCCAAACCACAGTGTAATGACCCCCACAGTTGCATTCACACTTTATGATGGCCCCCACACTGTATCTTGGCTCCACAAAGTTTATTGGTCCTCACAGTAGCCCCCATACTGTATAATGTCCCTCACACTTCATAATAGATGACCACAATAGTCGCCACACATTAAGAGGGCCATGCACAGTATTCCACACTCTGTATAATGGCCCCTCACTGTATAATTGCCACCACAGTAGTCCCCACACTTTATGATGGACCCCGTAGTAGTCCCCACACTTTATGATGGTCCACCACAGTAGTCCCCACACTCTTGCCCTTCCAGTCATAGAGGTTGCGCCACCACAGTTTCATTCACCGCTCTGTGTATAGAGAGTGGCAGCTGTAACAGCAGCCTGGCACTGACAGCTGGCTCAGCATCGTCTGCCTCCCAGTAGCTACCTTAAGTGTTACATGATATTTAACAATTATTCCCCCTATGTACAGTAATAATGACCCTAGCAGGGTGTCGTGTGATGACTCTTTTGGCTTCTCACAATTATCTTCTATTGAAAGAAGTCAAACTTATCTAGTTGACAAGTGCAAATAGCAAACATGTGGTCGCATGACCACATGATTGCACCAGTGGTATTGGGGTCTCATTACAGCAGGTGCACCGTATCATAATTTGACAGTCTGTAGTCTCAGAGTGACTGCAGACATTTATCCCAAGCCTATAATAACTTTAAAATAATAAATTGTTTATTATGAAATTATTAAACAGAATGTAGCTTGTGGTTACTGTACTGTTATACTTGTTAGCTTTGTGAGGCAGTGACCCATGTCACAGGTAGGGGTCGCTGTTTGTGCTCCCCAGGATGCGCACGTAAGCATAGTGAGCGCTATATATATCTGTGAATGCACAGACCTCTCATATTGACCTTGAGAAAGACGCCTTGAGCGTCGATACGCGTGGGTCTCTGCACCCACACAGCTATTGGGATCCTATGGGCCTGACGTTTTATGACCACTGAGTACGCTGATTACACTAGGTTGGGTAAGAGCCTCCCTGGGATCTAGGAGGATAGTATGTGGGAGGATTATCACATGCATGTTTATTCTGCTGCTCCCCCTCTGGGGATAGCTTGTTGGTGTTATCATAGGACATAGTATTTTTCATGTGCTTACCAACCTGGTGGTATTCTTCTAGTAACAGCACATTTTGTGCGTCTATATGCATACTAGCTGAAGAGCCCGGCGTTGCCTGGGCATAGTAAATATCTGTGGTTAGTTATAGCACCTCACTTCTCTTATTTTCCCATCACGCCTCTCATTTTCCCAATCACATCTTTCATTTTCCCCCTCACATCTCTCATTTTCTCCCTCACATCTCTCATTTTCTCCCTCACTCCTTTCATTCCCCCCTAACACTTGTCATTTCAACCTCACATCTGTCATTTTCTGATCACTCCACTATTTTTCCTCACTCCTCTCATTTTGCACTCACACCTTTTCATTTTCACCTCACACCTCTCATTTTCACCTCATCACCTCAGTATATACATGTTTGTCATCTCCCTTATATATAGTATACATCTGTATGTCATCTCCTGTATATAGTATATACCTGTATGTCATCTCCCCTGTATATATTATATACCTGCTGTGTGTCATCTCCCCTATATATAGTATATACCTGAATGTCATCTCCTTCTATATATAGTATATACCTGTATGTCATCTCCTCCTGTATAAAGTATATACCTGTGTGTCATCTTCCCTGTATATAGTATATATCTGTGTGTCATCTCCTCCTGTATATAGTATATACCTGCATGTCATCTTCTATATATAGCATATACCTGTATGTCATCTCCTCCTGTATATAGTATATACCTGTAGGTCATCTGCTCCTGTATATAGTATATACCTGTGTGTCATCTCCTCCTGTATATAGTATATACCTGTATGTCATCTCCTCCTGTATATATATGTACCTGTATGTCATCTCCTCCTCTATATAGTATATACCTGTGTGTCATCTCTCCTGTATATAGTATATATCTGTGTGTCATCTCCCCTGTATATAGTATATACCTGTGTGTCATCTCCTCCTGTATTAGACCTCGTTCACACGTTATTTGCTCAGTATTTGTAAGCTAAATTGGCAGCCTGATAAATCCCCAGCCAACAGGAAGCCCTCCCCCCTGGCAGTATATATTAGCTCACACATACACATAATAGACAGGTCATGTGACTGACAGCTGCCGTATTTCCTATATGGTACATTTGTTGTAGTTTGTCTGCTTATTAATCAGATTTTTATTTTTGAAGGATAAGACCAGACTTGTGTGTGTTTTAGGGCGAGTTTCGTTTGTCAAGTTGTGTGTGTTGAGTTGCGTGTGGCGCCATGCATGTAGCGACTTTTGTGAGATGAGTTTTGTGTGGCAACATGCATGTAGCAACTTTTTGTGTGTCGAGTTGCATGTGACAGGTTAGTGTAGCAACTTGTGTGCAGCAAGTTTTGCGCATGGCGAGTTTTGCGCGTGGCGAGCTTTGTGTGGTGCCTTTTGAGTATGTGCAAGTTTTGTGTGAGGCAAATTTTGCATGTGTTGCAACTTTTGTGCATTTGGCAATTTTTCCGCGTGTGCAAGTTTTGCGTGTGGCGAGTTTTCCATGAGGTGAGTTTTGCACTTGTGGCGAGTTTTGCAAGAGCCTAGTTTTTGCATGTGGCGAGTTCTGCGCGTGGCGAGTTTTGAACGGCGACTTTTGTGTTTCGACTTTTATGTGGCGAGGTTGGCGTATGTGTGGTGAAATGTGTGCTGAGGGTGATATGTGTTCAAGCACGTGGTAGTGTGTGGCGCATTTTGTGTGTGTGTTCATATCCCCGTGTGTGGTGAGTATCCCATGTCGGGGCCCCACCTTAGCAACTGTACGGTATATACTCTTTGGCGCCATCGCTCTCACTCTTTACGTCCCCCTTGTTTGGTGAATTGGAACGCGCGGGGTTAAAATTTCGCCTCACAACATAGCCTATGATGCTCTCGGGGGCCAGACGTGTGACTGTGCAAAATTTTGTGGCTGTAGCTTCGACGCCTCCAACACTTTTCCTTTCACTTTTTTCCCCATTATGTAGATAGGGGCAAAATTGTTTGGTGAATTGGAACGCGCGGGGTTAAAATTTCGCCTCACAATATAGCCTATGACGCTCTCGGGGTCCAGACGTGTGACTGTGCAAAATCTTGTGGCTGTGGCTGCGACGGTCAAGATGCCAATCCCGGACATACATACACACATACACACACACACACATACACACATTCAGCTTTATATATTAGATTTCGGGTCAGTAATGGACAGGTGTGATCTGTGTATGTTATATTATGTTCGAGTATCATAAATAGCTGTGTTATGTGCATTTCTTGTCGGTATTTAACCTAATATTGTTGTGGACCCGTTACCCTAACTCACGTTATGGGCTTTTAAGTGTTTTTAATTATGTTCTGTGTATATTTCACAAATAAAGATTTTTTGATACTTTACAATTATTGCTGTGGTGATCCTAATTTCTATGCATACACTGTTGTCTGTCTATGAGGTCATGAGGGGTATTGCAGTCACAGGTGTAGTTGTGATTGCAATGATGAAGCAGTGACCGATGTCACAGGCTGTGTGTTCTCCCCAGGTTGTGCATAGAGGTGTATGAAGGCCATAAGAGTGCATGGCAGTCACTGGCGTATCTGTGACTGCAATACAGACTGATAATAAAAATAGGTGTTAGTCTTGGACATGCTATTGTCCAAGACAGATGTAGGGAAAACCTGATCTGGAATGTGTGTTTTGAAACTGACTGCAGTATGTTAGTGCAGTCCGTTTCATTCCAGATCCGGGTTTTCCATGTGGCTTCAGGCCACAGGTTGTTTGATAAAAGCCCTGCAGTAGAGGGTTTTGGTGTGTCAGGCTCAGAGTCAGTGTCCGGCTGGTGTTTGGAGGAGGGCTTTGTTGGTGTGCGGAAACACAGGACAGAGTGGAGTCAAGCAGCCAGGGGAACTGGGACGCCTGGCATCCACAGCTAACACAGCGCTGCAATCACCCACGAGAACTGGTCCAGCGTGTGTAGTGATCTGAAACACAAAAAAGCCCTTTATGGATCATGAAGAGTAAATCCAACTCTACGGCACATATATCACAAAAGAAAAAGACCTCAAAATGCAAAGACAGGTCAAATCCAGAGTATCTTTTTCGAAAAATTTATATTGTTTTATAGAATTACAATTAACCGAAGTTCAAGCTAACCAAGCAGGATAGGAGAGGTACTCAATCACCATATATAGCAAAAATAAATTATGCACACTAAGTCCAATATTGCATAAAATGCAGCTAATAAGAATTGACATATACAAATATAGAAATATATTTCAGCTCATTGCATAGTTAATCCCAATAGACATATCTAAAGTGCATGTGCACGGGAATCTATTGCAGTACAGCTGTACACATAATCAAATGTCCCATTAAGACTAGAATAGTGAAAGGTTGTTGCACAAGTTATCCATAAAAAAATAAAGTGCAAATACTTGGAAACTTATGCAGAGTATAGAAAAAGTACAGAGCTACATATTATAAATATAAGGTGCATATGTAATCATGTAACTTACATGTAGTGAGAGGCCTGGACCCCAGCCTGCCGCCTCAACGCCCGTTTCGCAGTTCTTCGTCAGAGTTCTTCTACACTCTGCATAAGTTTCCAAGAATTTGCACTTTATTTTTTTATGGATAACTTGTGCAATAGCCCTTCACTATACTACTCTTACTTGTGCCAGTATGGCACAGCTCGCACTCTCGTGCTATTTTATTATTAGTTTTGTTACGTGCGGTACTGTGGCCTTGTGACGCAACAGGGTTCGCTTCTTTCACACAGGGTGAAGCTAACCCGTGTGTATCCTCATTGTACCGCCATATAGTCCGTCATTGCTTAGCAGCAGGTACCATCTCTGCACGGTGGACCCCGGGCTGCGAACGCACCTTATTCCTTTTCTCTAATTATTTGGTGCGTTCCGCTAGCCCTAACATTATACTAGCGCCAGGGTCTAGCTAAGTAATGATTGACGAACAGCGATTGCAGGGGTACATCCAGCTGCTGGAGGGCAGGTTAGCGGCTCTGGAGCGTGCAACCTCAGCGGTGGATGATACTGCAAAGCTGTTCAGGCTGCTAGCGTGGCTGCGGCAGCTTTACCCACTGCCATCTCTGTTCCGACCTTATCTCACCTCTCGCTGCCAGAGAAATACTCTGGTGACAGTAAATCCTGTAGGGGTTTTGTGAGCCAGTGTGGTATACAGTCATGGACAAAAATTTTGAGAATGAGACAAATATTAATTTTTCCAAAGTCTACTGCTTCATTTTTTCTAATGGCAATTTGCATATACTCCTGAATGTCAGAGTGATCAGCTTAACAGCAATTACTGTACTTGCAAAATCAATATTTGCCCAGAAAATGAACTTTAACCCCCAAAACACATTTCAACATCATTGCAGTCCTGCCTTAAAAGGAGCAGCTAACATCGTTTTAGTGATTGATCCATTAACACAGGTGTGGGTGTTGATGAGAACAGGGCTGGCGATCAATCAGTCATGATTAAGTAAGAATGACATCACTGGACACTTTAAAAGGAGGCTGGTGTTTGGTACCATTGTTTCTCTTCAGTTAACCATGGCTATCTCTAAAGAAACATGTCCAGCCATCATTGCACTGCACAAAAATGGCCTAACAGGGAAGAGTATCGCAGCTACAAAGATTGCACCTCAGTCAACAATCTAACGCATCAAGAACTTCAAGGAGAGAGCTCCCATTGTTGTCAAAAAGGCTCCAGGGCACCCAAGAAAGACCAGCAAGCGCCAGGACCGTATCTTAAAACTGTTTCAGCTGCGGGATCGGATTACCAGCAGTGCCGAGCTTGCTCAGGAATGGCAGCAGGCTGGTGTAAGTGCTTCTGCACGCACTGTGAGGCGGAGACTCTTTGAGCAAGGCCTGGTTTCAAGGAGGGCAGCAAAGAAGCCACTTCTCTCCAGAAAAAACATCAGGGACCGACTGATATTCTGCAAAAGGTACAGGGAGTGGACTGCTGAGGACTGGGGCAAAGTCATTTTCTCTGATGAATCCCCTTTTCGATTGTTTGGGACATCTGGAAAACAGCTTATTTGGAGAAGAAGAGGTGAGCGCTACCACCAGTCTTGTCTCATGCCAACTGTAAAGCATCCTGAAACCATTCAAGTGTGGGGTTGCTTCTCAGCCAAGGGAATCGGCTCACTCACAGTCTTGCCTAAAAACACAGCCATGAATAAAGAATGGTACCAGAATGTCCTCCAAGAGCAACTTCTCCCAACCGTCCAAGAGCAGTTTGGCACCCAACAATGCCTTTTCCAGCATGATGGAGCACCTTGCCATAAAGCAAAGGTGATAACTTAATGGCTCATGGAACAAAGCATAGAGATTTTGGGTCCATGGCCTGGAAACTCCCCAGATCTTAATCCCATTGAGAACTTGTGGTCAATCATCAAGAGACGGGTGGACAAGCAAAAACCAACAAATTCTGGCAAAATGCAAGCATTGATTATGCAAGAATGGACTGCTATCAGTCAGGATTTGGTCCAGAAGTTGATTGAGAGCATGCCAGGGAGAATTGCAGAGGTCTTGAAGAAGAAGGGTCAACACTGCAAATATTGACTTGCTGCATTAACTCATTCTAACTGTCAATATAACCTATTGGTACTCATAATATGATTGCAATTATATTTCTGTATGTGATATAAACATCAGACAAACACTAATAAAAACCAGAGGGCAGCAGATCATGTGAAAATATAATTTTGGTGTCATTCTCAAAAATTTTGGCCATGACTGTACACCTCGAGCTTCTGGCTGCACGTTTTCCCACAGAGCGGGCAAAGGTGGGATTCATAATTTCTCTGCTGTCGGACAGGGCATTGGAGTGGGCTACGCCGCTGTGGGAGCGTGACGATCATGTGGTGCAGAGTGCTCCTCGGTTTTTGAGCACTCTGAAACAGGTCTTACTAGGACCCCCAAGTCACCCATGATACGGCGCTCCAACTGCTGCCCTTGACTCAGGGTTCGTCCATGGTCAGCCATTTTACTGTCCACTTCCAGACATTAGTGTTTTGGAGAGGGCTGGCTGACCATGTGAAGGACGCTTTGGCCACTAGGGAGATTCCCGCCACACTCGAGGAGCTCATAGCTATATCAACCCGCATCAACCTTCGTTTTCACGAGCGAAGGTTGGAGCGAGCCCAGTGTAGGCAGAGGTTTCAAATGGCTCCCACCTTCGCCAAACCTCAGGAATCTCCGATCCAGGCGTACGAGTCACATGAGGCCATAGAGGCGTTGCATGCGGGATCTAAGTCCCGGTCCACTTGTGCACCTATGGTCTATCATGTTTGCCGGCAGTCAGGACATCTTGCCTCCAAGTGTTCTCAGCGGTCGGGGGAACGTCGGCGTCTAGTGGTAGTTGGAGGAGGTACACTAGACACGGAGACGTTTTCCTCTAAATTGTCCTTCAAGGGGACAATAACCATAGGCCCATCCACTCTTATGGTAGAGCTTTGCCTGGACTCCAGGGCGGAAGGCAATTTCATGTCATCTGCTTTCGCCTGGTGTCACGCAATACCCCTGGTGATGCTCGCCAAACCTGTGACCGTACGAGTAGTAAAAGGGTCGACACTACCCTCACAGATTACACATCAGACCATTCCATTCACTCTATCTATGTCTCCATCACATCAGGAGATTATCTCCCTATTAGTCATTCCTGAGGGAATTGATGAGGTCCTGTTGGGGATACCATGGCTTCGCTATCATATATAATATTAATATAACATATATATTAACTGTTTGTTAAGTGAATAAACAAACATTTATCAAGATTGTGTCACTATGAGCATTGTCTGTCACATCTGTAAATGTTTCACAAGAAATGCAGCTATGTGATTGTCTGAATGCATTCGGTAAACAGTCTTTAAATCTTGGTTACAAATCACCATTTGTATATTTAATGTAGTCGACAAACAAATATTTTTATTGAACAACTGAGCCAAACTAACAGCATTGCTTTATCAAATTTATATGAAGTGTATTGTGTCCAATGTGAGCAACCAGACAACACAAAAAGGAGCTTTTTAAGGGAGCTCTTTAAGGTACCCAAATGAAGTCTTTGCCAACAAGGATGTGTTTTCACCAATGTGGGGTACCTTTTTTAAAAATATACTAGTGCCATTGCAGGCCCCTTGCCCAAAATTTCACCGGCCTATAACAGTACAGAGCACGTTCACCCTGGTGATCTAGTGGCAGTTAAAAGACACATTGCAGGAGACAGAGTTAAGTAGTAGGCCCAATGTAATGTATTGCCCAATTCCCCAATCTGGTGTCCTTTTTGGACTTATTAAAATAATGCCATCACAGCCGCTAGTCCAAATTTCTGTGGCCTATAAGAGTACAGAGCATGTCAACCCTGGTGATCTAGTGGCAGTTAAAGGACACATTGCAGGAGACAGAGTTAAGAAGAAGGCCCAATATAATGTCATGCCCAATTCCCCAATGTGTTGTCCTTTTTTAAAAAAATAAAAGAGTGTCATCACAGCCCCCTTGGCCAACATGCACCGTACAGAGAACGATCACCCTGGTGATCTACTGGCAGGAACAGGACAGATTGTAGAAGACCGAGTTAAGAAGTCGTCTAAGTGTTATGTCATGCCCAATTCCCCAATGTGTTGTCCTTTTTTAAAAAAAATAAAAGAGTGTCATCACAGCCCCCTTGGCCAACATGCACCATACAGAGCATGTTCACTCTGGTGATCTACTGTCAGGTACAGGACAAATTGCAGGAGACCGAGTTAAGAAGTAGGCCCAATGTAATGTCATGCCCAATTCCCTAATGTGTTGTCCTTTCTTTAAAAAACAAAATAATGCCTTCACAGCCCCCGTGCCCAAAAATTACCGGCCTACAACAGTACTGAGCATGTGCACCCTGGTCATCTAGTGACAGTTAAAGGACACATTGCAGGAGATAGACTTAAGAAGTAGGCCCAATGTAATGTAATGCCCAATTCCCCAATGGGGGGTCTTGTTTTTACAAAATTAAATAGTGCCTTCACAGCCCCAGTGCCCACCGGCCTGTAACAGTACAGAGCACAGAGATGCGCTTATCTGTGATAATTCCACCAGCAGCACTAAAAACTCGCTCTGACAGAACGCTAGCAGCAGGGCAGGCCAGGACCTCAGAGGCGTAGAGAGCCAGTTCATGCCACGTGTCCAGCTTGGTTACCCAATAATTAAAAGGTACAGAGGACTCACGGAAGATGTTTGTATGATCTGCAAGGTACTCCCTCACCATCTTCCCAAACATTGCACTTCTTGTGACAGCACCCCTTGCCACTGTGCCGCAACGATGGGAGGGTCTGAGAAAACTGTCCCAGAACTTTTTCATTGTTCCCCTGCCTGAGCTGGATTGTACTTCTGCCTCTCTCGCTCGGACTCCTTGGTTGTACAACAAACTCTGACTTCTGCTTCCAGATTTCTTACATGGGAATTTTCTAATTAATTCTGCTACAAGGGCCCTGTGGTACTGCAACATTTTAGTACACCTATCTGCCTCAGGCAGAAGAGATTGAAAGTTCGCCTTGGAGCACGGGTCTAGAAGTGTCAGCAACCAGTAATGAGTATCACCCAAAATTTTGATAATCCGAGGGTCACTGTTGTGAATTCTGTTGTCGGGCTCCCTCCTGTGGTCATGAATGGTACTTCGGCTGGTTCTGTCCATGGACTTCCTCTGGTGGGTGTTTCTCAGTTTCCTTCCACAGGTGACGAGGTTAATTCGTTAGCTTGCTGCTCTATTTAACTCCACTTAGATCTTTGCTCCATGCCACCTGTCAATGTTCCAGTATTGGTCTAGTTCACTCCTGGATCGTTCTTGTTACCTGTCTTCCCAGCAGAAGCTAAGTTCCTGCTTGTATTTTCTTTGGTTTGCTATTTTTCTGTCCAGCTTGCTATTTTTATTGTTGTCTTGCTTGCTGGAAGCTCTGGGACGCAGAGGGAGCGCCTCCGCACCGTGAGTCTTTTTGCGCCCTCTGCATTGTCTTTTTGTAGGTTTTTGTGCTGACCGCAAAGTAACCTTTCCTATCCTCAGTCTGTTCAGTAAGTCGGGCCTCACTTTGCTAAATCTATATCATCTCTGTGTTTGTATTTTCATCTTTACTCACAGTCATTATATGTGGGGGGCTGCCTTTTCCTTTGGGGAATTTCTCTGAGGCAAGGTAGGCTTTATTTTTCTATCTTCAGGGCTAGCTAGTTCCTTAGGCTGTGCCGAGTTGCATAGGGAGCGTTAGGAGCAATCCACGGCTATTTCTAGTGTGCGTGATAGGATTATGGATTGCGGTCAGCAGAGTTCCCACGTCCCAGAGCTTGTCCTTTATTATCAGTAACTATCAGGTCATTCCGTGTGCTCTTAACCACCAGGTCCATTATTGTCCTGACCACCAGGTCATAACAGTACAGGTGGCCCAAAGTACTAATGCATCTCAATAGAGGGATAAGAGAAGTTCTGAGACCATTTTTTTTTCTTTGCAGTGTGTTTTGTCTCTCTTTTCCCCTTTACCTCTGGGTGGTTCAGGACACAGGTGTAAACATGGACATTCAAGGTCTGTCCTCTTGGATGGATAATCTCACTACAAGGGTACAAAACATTCAAGATTTTGTGGTTCAGAATCCGATGTCAGAGCCTAGGATTCCAATTCCTGATTTGATTTTTGGTGATAGATCTAAGTTCTTGAATTTCAAAAATAATTGTAAATTGTTTCTTGCCTTGAAACCTCGCTCCTCAGGTGACCCTGTTCAACAAGTAAAGATCATTATTTCTTTGTTACGTGGTGACCCTCAAGACTGGGCATTTTCCCTTGCGCCAGGAGATCCGGCATTGCGTGATGTTGATGCGTTTTTCCTGGCGCTTGGATTGCTTTATGACGAACCTAATTCAGTGGATCAGGCAGAGAAAATCTTGCTGGCTCTGTGTCAGGGTCAGGATGAAGCGGAGATATATTGTCAGAAGTTTAGGAAGTGGTCTGTGCTCACTCAGTGGAATGAATGTGCCCTGGCAGCAATCTTCAGAAAGGGTCTCTCTGAAGCCCTTAAGGATGTCATGGTGGGATTTCCCATGCCTGCTGGTCTGAATGAGTCTATGTCTTTGGCCATTCAGATCGATCGACGCTTGCGTGAGTGTAAAGCTATGCACCATTTGGCGGTACTATCTGAGAATGGGCCTGAGCCTATGCAATGTGATAGGACTTTGACCAGAGCTGAACGGCAAGAACACAGACGTCGGAATGGGCTATGTTTTTACTGTGGTGATTCCACTCATGTTATCTCCGATTGTCCTAAGCGCACTAAGCGGTTCGCTAGGTCTGCCACCATTGGTACGGTACAGTCTAAATTTCTATTGTCCGTTACTCTGATTTGCTCTTTGTCATCCTATTCTGTTATGGCGTTTGTGGATTCAGGCGCTGCCCTGAATTTGATGGACTTGGAGTATGCTAGGCGATGTGGTTTTTTCTTGGAGCCCTTGCAGTATCCTATTCCATTGAGAGGAATTGATGCTACGCCTTTGGCCAAGAATAAGCCTCAGTACTGGACCCAATTGACCATGTGCATGGCTCCTGCACATCAGGAGAATATCCGCTTTCTGGTGTTGCATAATCTGCATGATGTGGTCGTTTTGGGGTTGCCATGGCTACAGGTTCATAATCCAGTATTGGACTGGAAATCTATGTCTGTGGCCAGCTGGGGTTGCCAGGGGGTACATGGTGATGTTCCATTTTTGTCTATTTCGTCTTCCACTCCTTCTGAAGTTCCAGAGTTTTTGTCGGATTATCGGGATGTATTTGATGAGCCCAAAGCCAGTGCCCTACCTCCTCATAGGGATTGCGATTGTGCAATTAATTTGATTCCTGGTAGTAAGTTTCCTAAGGGCCGATTGTTCAATTTATCTGTGCCAGAACACGCCGCTATGCGGAGTTATATAAAAGAATCCTTGGAGAAAGGCCATATTCGCCCGTCGTCATCACCGTTAGGAGCAGGGTTCTTTTTTGTGGCCAAGAAGGATGGTTCTTTGAGACCTTGTATTGATTACCGCCTTCTTAATAAAATTACAGTCAAATTTCAGTATCCTTTGCCGTTGCTGTCTGATTTGTTTGCTCGTATTAAAGGGGCTAGTTGGTTCACCAAGATAGATCTTCGAGGGGCGTATAATCTTGTGCGTATTAAACAAGGCGATGAATGGAAAACAGCATTTAATACGCCCGAGGGCCATTTTGAGTACCTGGTTATGCCATTCGGGCTTTCCAATGCTCCATCAGTATTTCAGTCCTTTATGCATGACATCTTCCGAGAGTACCTGGATAAATTCCTGATTGTATATTTGGATGATATTTTGGTCTTTTCGGATGATTGGGAGTCTCATGTGAAGCAGGTCAGAATGGTGTTCCAGGTCCTTCGTGCGAATTCCTTGTTTGTGAAGGGGTCAAAGTGTCTCTTTGGAGTTCAGAAGGTTTCATTTTTGGGGTTCATTTTTTCCCCTTCTACTATCGAGATGGACCCTGTTAAAGTCCAGGCTATTTACAATTGGACTCAGCCGACATCTGTGAAGAGCGTGTAAAAGTTCCTGGGCTTTGCTAATTTTTATCGGCGCTTCATCGCTAATTTTTCTAGTGTTGCTAAACCGTTGACTGATTTGACCAAGAAAGGTGCTGATGTGGTCAATTGGTCTTCTGCAGCTGTAGAGGCTTTTCAGGAGTTGAAGCGTCGTTTTTCTTCTACCCCTGTGTTGTGCCAGCCAGATGTTTCGCTCCCGTTTCAGGTTGAGGTTGATGCTTCTGAGATTGGAGCAGGGGCTGTTTTGTCGCAGAGAAGTTCTGATGGCTCGGTGATGAAGCCATGTGCTTTCTTTTCTAGAAAGTTTTCGCCTGCTGAGCACAATTATGATGTTGGTAATCGAGAGTTGTTGGCCATGAAGTGGGCATTCGAGGAGTGGCGTCATTGGCTTGAAGGAGCCAAGCATCGCGTGGTGGTCTTGACAGATCACAAGAATTTGACTTATCTTGAGTCTGCCAAACGGTTGAATCGGAGACAGGCTCGATGGTCGTTATTTTTCTCCCGTTTTGATTTTGTGGTTTCGTACCTTCCGGGCTCTAAGAATGTGAAGGCTGATGCCCTGTCAAGGAGTTTTGTGCCTGACTCTCCGGGTGTTCCTGAGCCGGCGGGTATTCTCAAAGAGGGGGTAATTTTGTCTGCCATCTCTCCTGATTTGCGGCGGGTGCTGCAAAAATTTCAGGCTGATAGACCTGACCGTTGCCCAGCGGAGAAGCTGTTTGTCCCTGATAGATGGACTAGTAGAGTTATCTCTGAGATTCATTGTTCAGTGTTGGCTGGGCATCCTGGAATCTTTGGTACCAGAGATTTGGTGGCTAGATCCTTTTGGTGGCCGTCTTTGTCACGGGATGTGCGTTCTTTCGTGCAGTCCTGTGGGTTGCTTTTGCCCTTGCCGGTCCCGAAGAGGCCCTGGACGCATATTTCTATGGATTTTGTTTCGGATCTCCCCGTCTCTCAAAAGATGTCGGTCATTTGGGTGGTTTGTGATCGCTTTTCTAAGATGATCCATTTGGTACATTTGTCTAAATTGCCTTCCTCCTCTGATTTGGTGCCATTATTTTTCCAGCATGTGGTTCGTTTACATGGTATCCCGGAGAACATCATTTCTGACAGAGGTTCCCAGTTTGTTTCGAGGTTTTGGCGATCCTTTTGTGCTAGGATGGGCATTGATTTGTCTTTTTCCTCGGCTTTCCATCCTCAGACAAATGGCCAAACCGAACGAACTAATCAAACTTTGAGATGCTTTGTTTCTGCTGATCAGGATGATTGGGTGTCCTTTTTGCCGTTGGCTGAGTTCGCCCTTAATAATCGGGCCAGCTCGGCTACTTTGGTTTCGCCGTTTTTCTGCAATTCTGGTTTCCATCCTCGTTTCTCTTCAGGGCAGGTTGAGTCTTCGGACTGTCCTGGTGTAGATACTGTGGTGGATAGGTTGCAGCATATTTGGACTCATGTGGTGGACAATTTGACATTGTCCCAGGAGAAGGCTCAACGTTTCGCTAACCGCCGGCGCTGTGTGGGTCCCCGACTTCGTTTTGGGGATTTGGTTTGGTTGTCGTCTCGTTATGTTCCTATGAATGTTTCCTCTCCTAAGTTAAAGCCTCGTTTCATTGGTCCGTATAAGATTTCTGAGGTTATCAATCCTGTGTCATTTCGTTTGGCCCTTCCTGCTTCTTTTGCCATCCATAATGTGTTCCATAGGTCGTTATTGCGGAGATACGTGGCGCCTTTGGTTCCATCCGTTGATACTCCTGCCCCGGTGTTGGTTGAGGGGGAGTTGGAGTATGTGGTGGAGAAGATTTTGGATTCTCGTATTTCGAGACGGAAACTCCAGTACCTGGTCAAGTGGAAGGGTTATGGTCAGGAAGATAATTCCTGGGTTTTTGCCTCTGATGTACATGCTGCCGATCTGGTTTGTGCCTTTCATTTGGCTCATCCTGGTCGGCCTGGGGGCTCTGGTGAGGGTTCGGTGACCCCTCCTCAAGGGGGGGGGGTACTGTTGTGAATTCCGTTGTCGGGCTCCCTCCTGTGGTCATGAATGGTACTTCGGCTGGTTCTGTCCATGGACTTCCTCTGGTGGGTGTTTCTGAGTTTCCTTCCACAGGTGACGAGGTTAATGTTATGATAGGTAATTCAGTACCACAATGGACATAGAGGTCAGCGCACATACAGTGACCTGGCAATAACCCAAAAAACAAGAACGAGCTCTGAGACGTGGGAACTCTGTTGACCGCAATCCCTAATCCTCTCAACCACACTAAAGGCAGCCGTGGATTGCGCCTAACGCTCCCTATGCAACTCGGCACGGCCTGAGAAACTAGCTACCCTGAAGATAGAAAATAAGCCTACCTTGCCTCAGAGAAATACCCCAAAGGAAAAGGCAGCCCCCACATATAATGACTGTGAGTTAAGATGAAAAGACAAACGTAGAGATGAAATAGATTTAGCAAAGTGAGGCCCAACTTTCTGAACAGAGCGAGGATAGGAAAGGTAACTTTGCGGTCAACACAAAACCCTACAAAAACCACGCAAAGGGGGCAAAAAGACCCTCCGTACCGAACTAACGGCACGGAGGTACACCCTCTGCGTCCCAGTGCTTCCACCAAGCAGAAAAAAACAAATTGACAAGCTGGACAGAAAAAAACAGCAAACAAATAGCAAAGAGGAACTTAGCTATGCAGAGCAGCAGGCCACAGGAACGAGCCAGGAGGAAACAGGTCCAATACTAGAACATTGACTGGAGGCCAGGATCAAAGCACTAGGTGGAGTTAAATAGAGCAGCACCTAACGACTTCACCACATCACCTGAGGAAGGAAACTCAGAAGCCGCAGTACCACTTTCCTCCACCAACGGAAGCTCACAGAGAGAACCAGCCGAAGTACCACTTGTGACCACAGGAGGGAGCTCTGCCACAGAATTCACAACAGTTAATTCGTTAGCTTGCTGCTCTATTTAACTCCACTTAGATCTTTGCTCCATGCCACCTGTCAATGTTCCAGTATTGGTCTAGTTCACTCCTGGATCGTTCTAGTGACCTGTCTTCCCAGCAGAAGCTAAGCTCCTGCTTGTATTTTCTTTGGTTTGCTATTTTTCTGTCCAGCTTGCTATTTCTATTGTTGTCTTGCTTGCTGGAAGCTCTGGGACGCAGAGGGAGCGCCTCCGCACCGTGAGTCGGTGCGGAGGGTCTTTTTGCGCCCTCTGCGTGGTCTTTTTGTAGGTTTTTGTGCTGACCACAAAGTAACCTTTCCTATCCTCAGTCTGTTCAGTAAGTCGGGCCTCACTTTGCTAAATCTATTTCATCTCTGTGTTTGTATTTTCATCTTTACTCACAGTCATTATATGTGGGGGGCTGCCTTTTCCTTTGGGGAATTTCTCTGAGGCAAGGTAGGCTTTATTTTTCTATCTTCAGGGCTAGCTAGTTCCTTAGGCTGTGCCAAGTTGCATAGGGAGCGTTAGGAGCAATCCACGGCTATTTCTAGTGTGCGTGATAGGATTATGGATTGCGGTCAGCAGAGTTCCCACGTCCCAGAGCTTGTCCTTTATTATCAGTAACTATCAGGTCATTCCGTGTGCTCTTAACCACCAGGTCCATTATTGTCCTGACCACCAGGTCATAACAGGTCACGTGAAATGCAGCGCAACATAAAGTCAGCCATGCGTGCCAGACTGCCAACAGGCATGACTTCCGTGTCCTCACCAACAGGACAACTGACCATGCTGTCCTCCTCCTCCTCATCCTCCTCCTCCCTGTCCTCTGGCCATCCCTGCTGAAAGAAGCTAATACAGATGTGTTTGTAGTACCGTCTATAGCGCATGAAAGTAGCTCCTGTTCTTCCTCCTCCTCATTGCCTACCAATCCACGTTGAGAAGACATGAGGCTGGGCTGAGTGTAATCCCCCTGTATGTTTCCTTGCTCCACGTCCTCATGCTCCGCCTGCAATGAGAGCAGATAGTGAGCAGAGATTTTTCAGAATGCTGAGAAGCGGGATGGTGATGCTAATTATGGCATCATTGCCGCTCACCATCTTGGTGCAGTCCTCAAAATTTTGGAGGATGTTACATATATCTGACATCCATGTCCACTCCTGAGGTCTTATGTGTGGAGTCTGACCTGAAATTCGATGGCCTTGTTGATGTTGGTAGTCAACAACGGCCCTCTTCTGCTCACAAATCCTTTCCAACATATGCAGCGTAGAGATCCAGAGCGTGGGGACATCATAAAACAGTCGGTGAGCTGGTAGCTGAAAACGCTGCTGAAGCATGGCAAGGGCGGCTAAAGCTGTAGCTGACTTTCTAAAATGGGCAGACAGATGGCATACTTTCACTAGCACATCCGGCAGCTCTGGGTAGCTTTTCAGAAAACATTGAACCATGAGGTTAAGCACATGGGCCAAGCAAGGTACGTGTGTGCGCTCACTTTGTCTCAGAGCCACCACCAGGTTACGGCCATTGTCCCACAAGACCATGCCTGGCTGTAGGTTTAGCGGTGTCATCCAAACATCTGACTGCTCTTTCAGCGCTGTCCACAACTCTTCTGCATTGCGCGGTTTGTCACCTATGCAGATTAGCTTCAGCACAGCCTGTTGCTGCTTGGCTGAGGCAGTGCTGCAGTGCTTCCAGCTTCTGACTGATGTGTTGATTTCAGACATGAGGATGAAGAGGAGGAGGAGGTGCAGGAGCTGCAAACTGTGGGGGCAACCCTGATTGACGTAGGGCCAGCAATCCTCGGTGTGGGGAGGATGTGTTCCATCCCAAGGTCTGACTGGGTCCCGGCTTCCACTATGTTAACCCCGTGTGCCGTCATTGAGATGTACCGTCCCTGCCCACAAGCATTTGTCCACGTGTCCGTGGTTAGGTGAACTTTGCCAGTAACAGCATTGTTGAGGGTACGGGTAATGTTGTGGGACACATGAGGGAGAAATAGTGGCAACTGGGGACCGAGTACCTTGGGATGGCGCTGCAATCAGGTTGCGGAAAGCTTCCATCTCAACAAGCCTAAAAGGCAGCATTTCTAGCGCAAGCAGAAGAGAAACATTAGAACTGAGGACTGTGGCCTGTGGGGTGTTGGCTGGGTATTTCTGATTGCATTCCAAAGACTGGGTTATAGACAACTAATCGCTGTGCTAGGACAATGACGTGGACAGGCTTGCTGATGGTGCTGCTTGACTGTGGGCCACAACAGGTGCAGGGCTAGAGGCACCTTCACATGCACGGTGTACTGGGGATAGGCTTCTATGCAAAACGGTGTAAGAAGCCACCTCTTCTTCCACATCCGCACCCTGGTCCTCCTCCTGACTTTCTGGCAATTGTGTCTCATCTTCGTCTACCTCATGTGACACTTTCCCACCATCGCTTTCGTGTGATCGGGGCTGTTCAAAGCTTTGGGCTGCTCTACATGCGATCTCATCTTTCCCAACTTCAAGTTGACCGGCAGAGATTTCTGATTCTTGAAATGGAAAACTTAACAGTTCATCAGAGTGTCCAAGTGTGGGATCAGTTGTCTCAAGGCACTCGGCATGGTGGGAGGAAGGAGGATCAGTGTGAGGAATATCCTGGCCACACTCACGGCTACTCAGACTTGACCATGTGGAAGACAAGGTGGTGGTGGCTAAGTGACTGGAAGCATTATCCGCTATGCAACCAATAACCATTTCACACTGCTCTGGCTTTAATAGTGGTGTGCTGTGGTTCCCTAGAAACTGGGACAGGAAGGTCGAGCAAGAAGATGTGGGTCTTTGTTGTAGCCCACTTTCACCTTGCTCACGGCCTCGTCCTCTGGATGCACCATCAGCATCACGTTCACTTCCCCGTCCCTTGCCTTAACCATTTAAATGGACTACTGCACTTTTTCAAATGCTCAACACAAATGTCTTTATTAGTAGCGAAATAATATGTGATCAGTATGCCTGCAAATCTACGATTTTTCAAACCAAACACCAGGGAGGCCTCAGCCTGACCTAACAGACTGTATTCAATTTTTTTTTTAAAGTTAATTTATGTGAAATAGCGCTGTATAGAGTTTGAGTATCACACAGCCAAAAAATAACTACACCTGCCTACAACGCCCAAACTTGGAGCAGAGATATATGAGAGCTCTCACACAAATACTGCACTGGCAAATCTGTGGCCTTTGAATTTTTTTTATGCTAAATACTGCTGTATAGAATTTGCGTATCACACAGCCAAAAAATAAGTACACCGGCCTCAAATGCCCAAAATGGAGCACAAAGATATACAGTATGACGGCTGTAACGGATGTACCACACTGGCAAATCTGTGGCCTTGGAATTTTTTTATGTGAAATAGCTCTGTATAGAATTTGAGTATCACACAGCCAAAAAATAAGTACACCGGTCTCCAATGCCCAAACTTGGAGCACAGAGATATATGACGGCTGTAACAGATATACAACACTGGCAAATCTGTGGCACACCGGTCTCCAATGTCCAAACTTGGAGTACAGAGATACAGTGGGGCAAAAAAGTATTTAGTCAGTCAGCAATAGTGCAAGTTCCACCACTTAAAAAGATGAGAGGCGTCTGTAATTTACATCATAGGTAGACCTCAATTATGGGAGACAAACTGAGAAAAAAAAATCCAGAAAAACACATTGTCTGTTTTTTTAACATTTTATTTGCATATTATGGTGGAAAATAAGTATTTGGTCAGAAACAAACAATCAAGATTTCTGGCTCTCACAGACCTGTAACTTCTTCTTTAAGAGTCTCCTCTTTCCTCCACTCATTACCTGTAGTAATGGCACCTGTTTAAACTTGTTATCAGTATAAAAAGACACCTGTGCACACCCTCAAACAGTCTGACTCCAAACTCCACTATGGTGAAGACCAAAGAGCTGTCAAAGGACACCAGAAACAAAATTGTAGCCCTGCACCTGGCTGGGAAGACTGAATCTGCAATAGCCAACCAGCTTGGAGTGAAGAAATCAACAGTGGGAGCAATAATTAGAAAATGGAAGACATACAAGACCACTGATAATCTCCCTCGATCTGGGGCTCCACGCAAAATCCCACCCCGTGGGGTCAGAATGATCACAAGAACGGTGAGCAAAAATCCCAGAACCACGCGGGGGGACCTAGTGAATGAAGTGCAGAGAGCTGGGACCAATGTAACAAGGCCTACCATAAGTAACACACTATGCCACCATGGACTCAGAACCTGCAGTGCCAGACGTGTCCCACTGCTTAAGCCAGTACATGTCCGGGCCGTCTGAAGTTTGCTAGAGAGCATTTGGATGATCCAGAGGAGTTTTGGGAGAATGTCCTATGGTCTGATGAAACCAAACTGGAACTGTTTGGTAGAAACACAACTTGTCGTGTTTGGAGGAAAAAGAATACTGAGTTGCATCCATCAAACACCATACCTACTGTAAAGCATGGTGGTGGAAACATCATGCTTTGGGGCTGTTTCTCTGCAAAGGGGCCAGGACGACTGATCCGGGTACATGAAAGAATGAATGGGGCCATGTATCGTGAGATTTTGAGTGCAAACCTCCTTCCATCAGCAAGGGCATTGAAGATGAAACGTGGCTGGGTCTTTCAACATGACAATGATCCAAAGCACACCGCCAGGGCAACGAAGGAGTGGCTTCGTAAGAAGCATTTCAAGGTCCTGGAGTGGCCTAGCCAGTCTCCAGATCTCAACCCTATAGAAAACCTTTGGAGGGAGTTGAAAGTCCGTGTTGCCAAGCGAAAAGCCAAAAACATCACTGCTCTAGAGGAGATCTGCATGGAGGAATGGGCCAACATACCAACAACAGTGTGTGGCAACCTTGTGAAGACTTAGAGAAAACGTTTGACCTCAGTCATTGCCAACAAAGGATATATTACAAAGTATTGTGATGAAATTTTGTTTCTGACCAAATACTTATTTTCCACCATAATATGCAAATAAAATGTTAAAAAAACAGACAATGTGATTTTCTGGATTTTTTTTTCTCAGTTTGTCTCCCATAGTTGAGGTCTACCTATGATGTAAATTACAGACGCCTCTCATCTTTTTAAGTGGTGGAACTTGCACTATTGCTGACTGACTAAATACTTTTTTGCCCCACTGTATATGACGGCTGTAACGGAAATACCACACTGGCAAATAATAATAATAATAATCTTTATTTACATAGCACCAACATATTGCGCAGCACTTTACATTTTAACAGCTTCAAACACAACAGTCATAAGTAACAATGTTAACAATACAATAATTAAAGCAACACAAGACGAGCTCGTGAGAGCTTACAATCTACAATGAGGTGGGGAAATACAAAATACAGGTGTGTATTTACAATGATGTATTTACAATGATGGTCCAGCCATCTTCAGGGGGTGGGGGATAGATGGAAGTAGTGAATGGGCTACACACAAACAAAATAACTGATTAGGGAACATGATAGGCCGCTCTGAACAAATGTGTTTTGAGGGAGCGCCTAAAACTATGCAAATTGTGGATGGTCCTAATTTCTTGGGGTAGAGCATTCCAGAAGATTGGCGCAGCATGGGAGAAGTCTTGTAGTCGGGAGTGGGAGGTACGGATTAGTGTAGAGGTTAGTCGAAAGTCATTTGCAGAGCGCAGAGGTCAGTTAGGCCGATAGACAGGAATGAGGGAGGAGATGTAAAGGGGTGCTGCACTGTGAAGAGCTTTGTGGGTGAGAACAGGTACTTTGAATTGTATCCTGTAATGAATGGGCAGCCAGTGTAATGACTGGCGAAGAGCGAACGAGTTTGAGTAACGATTAGCTAGAATGATGACCCTGGCTGCTGCATTAAGGATAGACTGGAGAGGGGAAAGTCGAGTGAGGGGGAGGCCAATTAATAGAGTGTTGCAGTAGTCCAGGCGGGAGTGGATCAGGGTGACAGTGAGGGTTTTTGTTGTTTCCATGGTGAGAAAAGGGCGGATGCTAGAGATGTTCTTTAGGTGTAAGCGGCATGAGCGGGCAAGAGATTGTATTTGGGATGTGAAGGAGAGATCGGAGTCAAACATAACACCCAGACAGCGCACCTGCTGCCGGGGTGTTATTATGGTGCCACCCACGTAGAGGGATACATCAGGTTTAGGGAGGTTAGTAGATGGTGGGAGCAGAAGAAATTCAGTTTTGGAGAGGTTGATTTTCAGATAGAGAGCGAACATGATGTCAGAGACTGCGGACAGACAGTCAGTGGTGTTCTGTAGTACAGCAGGAGAAAGGCCAGGGGATGACGTATATAGTTGTGTTTCATCGGCAAAAAGATGGTACTGAAAGCCAAATCTGCTGATGGTCTATCCAATTGGGGCCGTGTAGAGGGAGAAGAGAAGGTGGCCAAGGACTGAGCCCTGGGGTACCCCGACAGTGAGAGGAAGAGGAGTTGAAGTGAAGCCAGAGAACAGAACACTGAAGGAGCAGTCAGAAAGATAGGAGGAAAACCAAGAGAGAGCAGTGCCCCTAATGCCTTACTTGTTACCTCTCCATTCACTCCCTCCTAGACCCTTCACAGTCCGGCTTCCGCCCCTACACTCGACAGAAACTGCACTCATCAAAGTGACCAACAACCTTCTGACAGCAAAATGTAACGGTGACCACTCTCTGCTCATTCTTCTTGATCTTTCTGCAGCTTTCGACACTGTTGACCACCCTCTCCATGTTGTGGTCATAGAGGGGAAGCGGTGAGTTATTTAGGTAGGAGATTGAACACAGCCAGACAAAGACCAGGTCAAGGGTGTTACCATCGTTGTATGTCTCAGAGGTTGAGAGCTGTGAGAGGCCGAGCGAAGTGGTTAGTGATAGAAGCTGGGATGCAGATGTAGAAGTGGGGTCCTTTATGGGGATGTTGAAGTCTCCCAGGATAAGGGTTGAGAGTTCTGAGGACATGAAGTGCCGCAGCCAGGCAGAGAAATGGTCCAGGAAGTGGGTGGTTGAGCCTGGGGGCCGGTATATGACCGCTATTCTGAGGGAGAGGGGACGGAAGAGCCTGATGGTGTGGACCTCAAAAGAAGGGAATGAGAGTGATGGAGTTGGTGGGATGACCTGAAAGGTGCATTGTGGGGAGAGGAGTATGCCAACTCCACCACCAGGTCTGTTTGTGGGTCTCGGGGAATGGGAGAATTGAAGGCCACCATGGGAAATGGCAGCAGGGGAGACCGTGTCAGAATCCTGGATCCAGGTTTCAGTGAGGGCCAATAGATTTAGAGAGTTGTTCAGAAAGTACTTGTGCAGGAAAGGAAGCTTGTTACATACAGACCGTGGATTCCAAAGGGCACAATTAAAAGAAGGAAATGAGGGAGTGCAAGTAATATTAATAAGGTTAGAATGGTTTTGATGTGAGGTAGGGTAGCAGTTGAGGTTGTGGGATGGTGGACCAGGGTTGGGGGAGATGTCTCCTGAAATCAGTAAGAGTAGGAAGATAAAAAGCAAGAAGTTTTTGGAATTGTAAGAAGTTTTTTTGTGCAGTGTGGTTTTATGTAAAAGGTATTTCAGGAAGGTGAGAAGTGCATGGGAGCTGTGCATGGGAGAGGGGAGTATAGAGGGGCTGATGTATATGAGTTGTGATGGAGGGGGGATAGGGCGGTGAATGTGGATTGCAAGGGAACATAGGAGGATAGGAATAAAGCACATGGATAGAAGGGAGAGCAGAGTGTGGGTTACCTGACTCCTGCCCTGACTAACTGCCATGGAATAACTGCTATAACTTGATGCTTAGCTAATGCAATGCTTTGCTGAATGCGTGCAACCCCACACATGCGTGCACCCCTAAAAATGAATCTAAATTTATAGGCCCCCAGTGCAGAGAGAGGACAGCGGGATTATGGGAACTGGTTAGTTATAAATTAGGGGCAGCTGCTCAACACATCCTGGTGTGGATAGATGATCAAAGATGCAGTCCTGATAACATCTCTATACTAACACTGCAAATCTGTGGCCTTTCAATTTTTTTATGTGAAATAGCGCTGTATAGAATTTGAGTATCACACAGCCAAAAAATAAGTACACCGACCTCCAATGCCCAAACTTGGAGCACAGAGATATATGACGGCTGAACGGAAATACCACACTGGCAAATCTGTGGCCTTTCAAATTTTTTTTATGCTAAATAGCGCTGTATAGAATTGGAGTATCACACAGCCTAAAAAATAAGTACACCGGCCTCCAATGCCCAAACTTGGAGCCCAGAGATTTATGACGGCTGTAACAGAAATACCAAACTGGCAAATCTGTGGCCTTCCAATTTTTTTAATGCTAAATAGCGCTGTATAGAATTGGAGTACCACACAGCCAAAAAATAAGTACACCGGCCTCCAATGCCAAAACTTGGAGCACAGAGATATATGACGGCTGTAACGGAAATACCACACTGGCAAATCTGTGGCCTTTCAATTTTTTTTAATGCGAAATGTGCGCTGTATAGAATTTGAGTATCAGACAGCCAAAAAATAAGTACACCGGCCTACAATAACCAAATTTGAGCACACAGATATATGAGGCGGTGAATTTAAAACACCAAAAAAAAAAAAGGGGGGACAAGGGTAGCGCACACAACTATGCTACGTATGCCTGACAAACTATAACTTTTCAACAGGCCTTAGTCTGACAGAACAGACTGTATATTTTTGGAGGGGAGGGGGAATTTTTGGAAAAAAAAATAGGTATATAGACAGTAAATAAGCTGCAGCAGCAGCAGGCAGTTATTGAGCTTTGGGAAGGATGCAGTGGGACAAATGGACGCACATACAGTGCCTGCAGGCCTTGCACTGATGTGGATATGCTGTGCCCTGCCTGCCTAGCGCTGCAATATCGGGACCCACGAATTACCCCTAAAAAGGACTTTTGGTTTCTGAGGAGTTGTGGATTTAACAGTTGCAGACCTACACTAACTCTAAAACCATGATTCTGACCCTATCTCGGCAGCAGCTCTCCCTACTCTCGCTGAAACAGGAACAGAATGCGGCGAGCAGGGCGGCGCCAAGTCTTTTATACACGGGATAATGCTGTATGCTTATGCTTATGACATGGTGGGGATATCTGAAACATGGCTGGATGAGAGCCATGACTGGGCTGTTAACTTGCAGGGCTATAGTCTGTTCAGAAATGACCATACAGATAAGCGAGGGGGTGGGGTGTGTCTATATTAAAAATCGTCCTTAAAACCCAACCTGCGTGATAATATAGGTGAATTTAATGAAAATGTTGAATCTCTGTGGGTGGAGATAAGGGGAGGGGGAAAAAATTATAAATTACTGATAGGGGTTTGTTATAAATCTCCAAAAATAATGGAAGCAATGGAGAATATCCTCGTAAAGCAAATAGATGAAGCTGCGACTCAAGGAGAAGTCATTATTATGGGGGACTTCAACTACCCTGAAATAGATTGGGGAACAGAAACCTGCAGTTCCAGCAAAGGTAATCGGTTTTTGACAACTATGAGAGACAATTACCTTTCACAACTGGTTCAGGACCCAACAAGAAGGGGGGCACTGCTAGACCTAATATTAACCAACAGGCCAGACCGCATAGCAAATATAAGGGTTGGGAGTCACTTGGGAAATAGCGATCACAAAATAATAAGTTTTCATGTATCCTTTAAAAAGATGTGTAACAGAGGGGTTACAAGGACACTAAACTTCAGGAGGGCAAATTTCCAACGGATGAGAGAGGATCTTGGTGCAATTAACTGGGACGATATCCTGAGACACAAAAATACACAAAGAAAATGGGAGACGTTTATTAGCATCCTGGATAGGACCTGTGCACAGTATATACCGTATGGGAATAAACATATTAGAAATAGGAGGAAACCAATATGGCTAAATAGAGCTGTAAGGGGTGCAATAAGTGACAAAAAGAAAGCATTTAGAGAATTAAAGGAAGTAGGTAGTGAGGAGGCATTAAATAAATACAAAAAAATTAAATAAATTGTGTAAAAAGCAAATCAAGGCAGCAAAGATTGAGACAGAGGGACTCATTGCCAGACAGAGTAAAAATAATCCCAAAATATTCTTTAACTACATAAATAGTAAGAAACTAAAAAATGATAGTGTTGGCCCCCTTAAAAATAGTCTGGGTGAAATGGTGGATGAGGATGAGGAAAAAGCCAATATGCTAAATTACTTTTTTTCATCAGTATTTACACAAGAAAATCCCATGGCAGACAAAATGACTAGTGATAAAAATTCCCAATTAAATGTCACCTGCTTAATCCAGCAGGAAGTGCGGCGGCGCCTAAAAATCACTAAAATTGACAAATCTCCGGGCCCGGATGGGATACACCCTCGAGTACTGCAGGAATTAAGTACACTCATTGATAGACCATTATTTTTAATCTTTAAAGACTCCATAATAACAGGGTCTGTACCACAGGACTGGCGTATAGCAAATGTGGTGCCAATATTCAAAAAGAAGACAAAAACTGAACTCGGAAATTATAGACCAGTAAGCTTAACCTCTACTGTGGGTAAAATCCTGGAGGGCATTCTAAGGGATGCTATACTGGAGTATCTGAAGAGGAACAACCTCATGACCCAGTATCAGCACGGGTTTACTAGGGACCGTTCATGTCAGACTAATTTGATCAGTTTCTATGAAGAGGTAAGTTCTGGACTGGACCAAGGGAACCCAGTGGATGTAGTGTATATGGACTTTTCAACAGCTTTTGATATGGTGCCACACAAAAGGTTGATACATAAAAAGAGAATAATGGGGATAGGGGAAAATATGCGTAAGTGGGTTGAGAGCTGGCTCAGGGATGGGAAACAAAGGGTGGTTATTAATGGAGCACACTCGGACTGGGTAGCGGTTAGCAATGGGGTACCACAGGGGTCAGTATTGGGCCCTCTTTTTTTTAACATATTTATTAATGACCTTGTAGGGGGCATTCAGAGTAGAATTTCAATGTTTGCAGATGACACTAAACTCTGCAGGGTAATCAATACAGAGGAGGACAATTTTATATTACAGGATGATTTATGTAAACTAGAAGCTTGGGCTGACAAATGGCAAATGAGCTTTAATGGGGATAAATGTAAGGTTATGCACTTGGGTAGAAGTAATAAGGTGTATAATTATGTGCTTAATTCTAAAACTCTGGGCAAAACTGTCAATGACAAAGACCTGTGAGTATGGGTGGATGACAAACTCATATTCAGTGGCCAGTGTCAGGCAGCTGCTACAAAGGCAAATAAAATAATGGGATGCATTAAAAGAGGCATAGATGCTCATGAGGAGAACATAATTTTACCTCTATACAAGTCACTAGTTCGTCCACACTTAGAATACTGTGCACAGTTCTGGTCTCCGGTGTATAAGAAAGACATAGCTGAACTGGAGCGGGTGCAGAGGAGAACAACCAAGGGTATTAGAGGACTGGGGGGTCTGCAATACCAAGATAGGTTATTATGCAGTGCCCCAGAGATCTGGTTGTTGCAGTATGACACTCTGCCACTAAGGGGAGTGATGGTACGTCTGATGGCACTAAAGGAGTTCTGACCAGGTATCACAAACACACATGACACTTCACACTCTGGCCACCAGGGGGAGTGGTTCTATCTAGTAGGCCACTCTTCACACTCTGGTAAAACTGGGGGTTGGACAGGAAGTTAGACAGAAAGAGCCCGGGAGAGTTCGGGAGAGGACCTGTCAGGGGTGGGATCCTGACAGCGGTCTAAAAAGAGAACAGATTGTTACGGAGCCGCACCTGCACTACCTTGCGGCCGTATTCTAAGAAAGGACACGAAGCGAAGTTGATTGTGGAGAAGTGAGAAGCGGGATCACAGTGTAAAGGAGATAGAGCCAGTAGGAGTCGTGCCGTGAGACCGAGGCAACATCCTTCTGAGGCGCGTAGCGGTGGCCGGAGCACCGAGAAAGTAAGAGACTTTACGCATTACTTCAACATGGCAGGACAGTTAATTATAGGTTGGCTGTCTCACCTAAATCACCTAAGCAGACAAGGGAGGCAACTGTGGGAGAGGGGCGTCTCTAGGGTCCCAGAATAACTCCAGGCTTACCCGTCATACGGGTGCGTCCTAACCATATCATCAGGGGGACGATGAGAGAGAGAAAGAACAACGAACACAAACACAACAGTTGTGAGGACTATCTCGTGGTGCTCAGCAGGGAAGGACTACAACACACAGGCGCTAGTGGGTAGGCACTGATTTCCACCTGCAAAGGAAACTCTGGATGTGCCTTCGGACTGGCCGGTCTCAGCCAGCCCTGTTAGCAGTGCTCTGGATTGCGGATCCCAAAGCCTTCAGTAAAGAGGTAAAGAGACTGCAACCCTGTGTCCTTGTTATTCATCGCGCCTCGCACCACGCCTCACACCATCACCTTTCATTGGGCGCCCCTTAGCAGGGTCACAGACCGGGTCTAGCCACTGTGACGACCCCAATACCGAGACTGAGGGGCCCGGCATTGAGAACCCGTGGCCCTGTGTCTGGGGGCGCTCCAATTACACTTGGGGCTATTTAGTTTGGAAAAACGAAGGCTAAGGGGTGATCTTATTTTAATGTATAAATATATGAGGGGACAGTACAAAGACCTTTCTGATGATCTTTTTAATCATAGACCTGAAACAGGGACAAGGGAGCATCCTCTACGTTTGGAGGAAAAAAGGTTTAAGCATAATAACAGACGCGGATTCTTTACTGTAAGAGCAGTGAGACTATGGAACTCTCTGCCGTATAATGTTGTAATGAGTGATTCATTACTTAAATTTAAGAGGGGACTGGATACATTTCTGGAAAAGTATAATGTTACAGGGTATATACACTAGATTCCTTGATAGGGTGTTGATCCAGGGAACTAGTCTGATTGCCGTATGTGGAGTCGGGAAGGAATTTTTTTCCCCAAGGTGGAGCTTACTCTTTGCCACATGGTTTTTTTTTGCCTTCCTCTGGATCAACATGTTAGGGCATGTTAGGTTAGGCTATGGGTTGAACTAGATGGACTTGTAGTCTTCCTTCAACCTTAATAACTATGTAACTATGTATGGCCTAGCCAATCACTGCACGACCACAACAAAGATGGCTGTGGCGTTTCATGGCCAGGCAGACAATCCTTGCACCGTGATTGGTTCTCTAAAGCCTGCCAAAACTGCTGGGTGGAGACTGCAGTTACTGCCGAATAATACCAGAAATGCTCGCTGCTCACCATGTACGCCGAGCATAGTGATACTCGGGCGAGTAACGAGTAGTGGCGAGCACGTGCGCTCATCACTATTACTAACCCTTCAGGTGCTTCACAGGAATTAATGGAATATGGAAGTAAAAATTAACATTTAACTTATTTCACAAAAATCTTACTTTATCCCCAATTTATATTTTCACAAAGGTAACAAGAGAAGATGGACTCCAAAATTTGTTGTGCAATTTCTATTCAGCATGCCACTACCACAATTGTGGAGAAAACTGCAGTTTGGGCGCACAACAAGGCTCAGAAGGGAAGGGGGTCAATTTGACTTTTTGAATGCAAAATGTGCTGGAATAATTAGCAGATGATGTCGCCTAAACTGTGGAAACCTCCCACAATTGTCAATATTTTGGAAACTAGACCCCTTAAGGAACTTATCTAGATGTGTGGTGAGCACCTTCAACCCCCAGGTGCTTCACAGAAGTTTATAACGTTGAGCCGTGAAATAAAAAAAATAAGCTTTTTTCAATAGAACAAATTGCAGCATACATTTTGTTGTGCAATTTCTCTTGAGTATGCAGATATCCCATATGTAGGGGAAAACTACTGTTAGGGCACATTCAAGGCCTCAAAAAGGAAGGAAAAAAGTTTTGGAACACAAACTTTGACGGAAGGGTCTGCAGGTATCATGTGAAGTTTGGAGAGTCCCTGATGTGCCTAATCAGTGTAAACACCCCACAATTGGCCCCATTTTGGAAACTAGACCACTCATGTAATGTATTTAGATGTGTGGTTAGATCATTGAAGCCCCAGGTGCTTCACAGAAATTTATAACGTAGAGTTGTGAAAATAAAAAAAATCACATATTTCCAACAAAAATGTTATTTTATCCCCACATTCATTAGTTTCACAGGAGTAATAGGACAAAATGGCACCCAAAATTGTTGTGCAATTTCTCCTGAGTACACAGATACCGTATATGTGGTCAAAAATTATTTTTTATGTACAATGCAAAGTTCAAAGGGGAAGAAGTGCCATATTGGAGTTCGAATTTTGCTCGACTGGTTTGAGTGTGTCATGTCATATTGAACAGCAGAACCCCCATAAGTGACCCCATTTTACAAACTACACTTCTCAATGAATTCATCTAGGGGTGCAGTGATCATATTGACACCAGAGATGTGTCACAGAATGTTATACCATGGGGCAGTGACAAAAAAAGTAAAATTTTTATTATCAAAATTTACTTTTAGCCCCAGATTTTACATTTTCTCAAGGGGGAAATTGGCAAAAATGGCATTAAAATTTGTCCCACAATTTCTGCTGAATGAAGATATAACCTATATGTTACTGTACAGTGCTGCTTAGCCATATGGCAAGACTCGAGAGGAATGGAGTGCTATTTGCCTCCTGGAGTGTAGGTTTTCCTAGAATAGTTTGCGAACTCCATACACAGAGCTCCTAAGTGCTAGAAAATCAGAATCCCCCCTCAAGTGACCCCATTTTGGAAATTATACCCCTTTGGAAATGTATCTCCCAGTGTGGTGACGATTTTGCCTCCATATATGTGTTGTAGAAACAAGCAACAGTGGATGTTGCTGAGTGGAAATTGCAACCTGACAATGTTGTCCCCAGTATGTTGTAGTCCCCAGTACGTTGTGGAGCCCAGCTCATATTTCTGGATACATGCACCAATAAATTAAGTGGGCTGTGATCGCTGCAGAAATGCCAAACATGTGGACGTTAAATGTGGTTAAGGCACACTGGGGTTAAGAAAGGAAGGGGCATTTGGATTTCGGAGAGCAGAATTTGCCAAATTTCTTTTAGGTGGGAGGAGCCATTTTACTTTTCCAGAGACTGAGTGGGAACTTTTTTTGTGAATTGATTTGAAAATTTTTCAGGGGAACATTTTACATAACGTTTTAGATCACATTTATCCTGTGCTCTATGCTGAGCATTTACTTTTGGCTTTTCTTCTAAATCTCAGAGTGACACGATTCAGATGAAACCCGAGGCATCAACTTACTATAATGAGGCAGCAGAGTTATTCTGAACTCTGTCTAACCTCTGTTCAGAGGTGTCCTTCTTTTCAGAATTGCACAAAAATGTCACCAACAGCACTTTTATGCACGCCTAAAATGATGGACACCGCTGGATCATACGGCTGACATAGTCCACAGTGCCTCCATCTGCCTCATTATAGGGAATCTTCCGCTGGGTATTCTATCTGAATCATGTATTTCAGAGATTCACATGGAAACCTCCGTATAAGCGCTCAGTGGAGAGTGCAGGATAAATATAAGCCGAGCCTTACTGTGATCTTTGGGAGGCAGAATGAAAAAGCAGGTGAAGAATTGTTTTTATTTATTTTTTATGCCGTTCCTCCAGTGGTATACAGGTCCTTCTCAAAAAATTAGCATATAGTGTTAAATTTCATTATTTACCATAATGTAATGATTACAATTAAACTTTCATATATTATAGATTCATTATCCACCAACTGAAATTTGTCAGGTCTTTTATTGTTTTAATACTGATGATTTTGGCATACAACTCCTGATAACCTAAAAAACCTGTCTCAATAAATTAACATATTTCACCCATCCAATCAAATAAAAGTGTTTTTTAATAACAAACAAAAAAACCATCAAATAATAATGTTCAGTTATGCACTGAATACTTGGTTGGGAATCCTTTGGCAGAAATGACTGCTTCAATGCGGCGTGGCATGGAGGCAATCAGCCTGTGACACTGCTGAGATGTTATGGAGGCCCAGGATGCTTCAATAGCGGCCTTAAGCTCATCCAGAGTGTTGGGTCTTGCGTCTCTCAACTTTCTCTTCACAATATCCCACAGATTCTCTATGGGGTTCAGGTCAGGAGAGTTGGCAGGCCAATTGAGCACAGTAATACCATGGTCAGTAAACCATTTACCAGTGGTTTTGGCACTGTGAGCAGGTGCCAGGTCGTGCTGAACAAATGAAATCTTCATCACCATAAAGCATTGACCCTGCCCTTGATGAAACACAGTGGACCAACACCAGCAGCTGACATGGCACCCCACACCATCACTGACTGTGGGTACTTGACACTGGACTTCAGGCATTTTGGCATTTCCTTCTCCCCAGTCTTCCTCCAGACTCTGGCACCTTGATTTCCGAATGACATGCAAAATTTGCTTTCATCAGAAAAAAGTACTTGGGACCACTTAGCAACAGTCCAGTGCTGCTTCTCTGTAGCCCAGGTCAGGCGCTTCTGCCGCTGTTTATGGTTCAAAAGTGGCTTTACCTGGGGAATGCGGCACCTGTAGCCCATTTCCTGCACACGCCTGTGCACGGTGGCTCTGGATGTTTCCACACCAGACTCAGTCCACTGCTTCCTCAGGTTCCCCAAGGTCTGGAATCGGTCCTTCTCCACAATCTTCCTCAGGGTCCGGTCTCCTCTTCTCGTTGTACAGCGTTTTCTGCCACATTGTTTCCTTCCAACAGACTTACCATTGAGGTGCCTTGATACAGCACTCTGGGAACAGCCTATTTGTTGAGAAATTTCTTTCTGGGTCTTACCCTCTTGCTTGAGGGTGTCAATGATGGCCTTCTTGACATCTGTCAGGTCGCTAGTCTTACCCATGATGGGGGTTTTGAGTAATGAACCCGGCAGGGAGTTTATATAAGCCTCAGGTATCTTTTGCATGTGTTTAGAGTTAATTAGTTGATTCAGAAGATTAGGGTAATAGGTCGTTTAGAGAACCTTTTCTTGATATGCTAATTTATTGAGACAGGTTTTTTGGGTTATCAGGAGTTGTATGCCAAAATCATCAGTATTAAAACAATAAAAGACCTGACAAATTTCAGTTGGTGGATAATGAATCTATAATATATGAAAGTTTAATTGTAATCATTACATTATGGTAAATAATGAAATTTAACACTATATGCTAATTTTTTGAGAAGGACCTGTAATTGATTAGATGACTTTATTCTTGGCATCGGTGTGATAACAGTGATACAGATTTATTTAGTTTTTTCTATTTGGCTGCCAGTCTCATGCTAAAAAATGCTTTTTATTGGAAAAGCTAGTTTTTGCATTGCCATATTTTGAGTGCTATAATTTTTTGATATTTCTGCACACAGAGTCATGTGAAGGCTTGTTTTTTGCAGGACGAATCAATGTTTTTATTGGTACCATTTTTTGATTGCTTTCTCTTCTAAATTTTAGGAAGCAGAAAGAGCAAAAAACAGCAATTCAATATTTTTTGTTGTTTTTTAATGCTGTTCCGCGTGTAATAAAACTGATAAGACAGCTTTATTCTTTGTGTTAGCTTGATTACAGCGATACCACATTAATAATTTGTGTGTTTTGTCACTTTTACACAATAAAAACTATTTTATAGAAAAAATAATTTTTGCATTGCTTTTTTATTTTGCTACTGGTGGAGCTATATGATAAGTTCAGCTATATCATTTTTATTTACATTCGTCTTTTTGATCGCGTTTTATTCCACTTTTTGATCAGCAATATAATAATAAAGCATTGTGTTTTGCATAGTTTTTTTTACAGTGTTCACTGAAGGGCTTAACTAGTGGGACAGTTTTATAGGTTGAGTCATTTCGGACACAGTGATACCAAATGTGTGCTTTTCTTATTTTTTTTTTTTTCATAAAAATCTTTATTTTTGGGTACAATATATTTTTATTTATTTTGTATTATTTTGTGATTTCTTTAAAGGTCTTAAAGAGAACCTGTCAGCACAATTTTGAAATGTGAGGTAAATATACCGTATATACTCGCTTATAAGCTGAGATTTTTAGCCCATTATTTTAGGCTGAAAGTGCCCCTCTCGGCTTATACTCGAGTTGCTTCCACCGGTCTGTCTCATGTCACCCCCACCGGATTGTCTCCCCTCTCCCCCGGTCTGTCTCTCTGTCACATCATACTCACCTGCTACCGGCGCGGTCCCGGCTTCTCCGATGGTCTCCGGATGCCGGCAGCTCTTTCTGTGTTCAGCGGTCACATGGTGCCGCTCATTAAAGTAACGAATATGGATGCGACTCCACTCCCATCGGGGTGGAGTGCATATTCATTACTTTAATGAGTGGTACCAGTGACCGCTGAACACAGGAACAAGCTGCTGGCGCCGGAGAGACCATCGTGTCAGAGAAGCAGGGACGTGCAGACCGCGCCAGGAGGGTGAGAATGATGGGGGAGGATGAGCCATGCGATATGCACCTGTCCTCGTTCCACTGCTGGGCTCCGTCTTCCGCATCCTCTGGCTGTGATGTTCAGGTCAGAGGGCGCGTTTAGTGCACGCCCTCTGCTTGAACAGTCACTGCAAAGAGCCGGAAGACACATCGGCGCGTGGTGGTGGAACGGGGACAGGTGAATATCGCAAGTGCCAGTGTCCCCGACTGCTGAGAACAAGAGGTGAGTATGTCATTTTATTTTTAAATCGCAGCAGCAGCATATGGGGCATATGTTTCTGTGGAGCATCCTATGGGGCCATAATCAACCTTTGTGCAGCATTATATGGGGCAAATGTTTCTATGGAGCATCTTATGGGGCCATAATCAATCTTTGTGCAGCATTATATGGGGCAAATCAGGGGCGGACACAGACTGCAGAGGGCCCCTGTGCAAGAAATCTTCCTACCCACCCCCCCCATACTGCAACATCTGCAACATATAATGCTCCATACAATTCATTATTGAATATCGCCCCATAGATGCTCCATATAAAGCTGTGCCGCCACATATAATGCTCCATACAATTCATTATGGCCCCGGCCCATAGATGCTCCATATAACGCTGTGCCGCCACATGTAATGCTCCATACAATTCATTATGGCCCCGGCCCATAGATGCTCCATATAAAGCTGTGCCGCCACATATAATGCTCCATACAATTCATTATTACCCCATAGATGCTCCATCCATAATATGGAGCATCTATGGGGCCATAATGAATTGTATGGAGCATTGTATGTGGCGGCACAGCTTTATATGGACTCCATATAAAGCTGTGCCGCCACACATAATGCTCCATACAATTCATTATGGCCCCATAGATGCTCCTCCATATAACGCTGTGCCACATATAAATGCTGCTGCAATTAAAAAAAAAAAAAAAAAGACATACTCACCTCGACTTTCGTCTCTGCCCGCCCGCTGGTCCTCACCGTCCCGTCTCTCCGCACTGACTGATCAGGCAGAGGGCGCCGCGCACACAATATGCGTCATCGCGCCCTCTGACATGAACAGTCAGAGTGCAGAGACGCCGGGAAGAAGGAGCGGCGCCCGGCGCGTGGATCGTGGACAGGTAAATATGATACTCACCTGCTCCTGGCTCCTTCTCCCGAACCCGGACTGCGGACAGATGGTCTCCGCAGACTCCAGGCAACGGCGGGCATGGCAGCTTCTGAGCTTCTTCACCAGCGGTCACTCGCTCTGGGTACCGCGGCGCCGGCGCTCATTACAGGATCCACGCAGCAGTCACAACAATGCCGACGTGCCGTGCCGTGTATGTCCGTCGGGTCGGACCCCCTCCCGCTCTGGGCCCCGGTGCGGTTGCACCAGTTGAACCGGCGGTATGTCCGCCCCTGGGGCAAATGTTTCTATGGAGCATCTTATGGGGCCATAATCAACCTTTGTGTAGCATTATATGGGGCAAATGTTTCTATGGAGCATCTTATGGAGCCATAATCAACCTTTGTGCAGCATTATATGGGTCTTATTTTTGTATGGAGCATCTTATGGGGCCATAATAAATTTTATGGAGCGTTATATGGGGTGTATTTTGTATGGAGAATGATATGGGGCGTATGGATATTCAAAAACACTTAAACTACTGATGTCTTAATTAATTTTACTTTTATTGGTATCTCTTTTTATTTTTGAAATTTACCAGTAGCTTCAGCATTTTCCACCATAGGCTTATACTCGTGTCATTAAGTTTTCCCAGTTTTTTTGTGGCAAAATTAGGGGTCTCGGCTTATACTCGGGTCGGCTTATACTCGAGTATGTACGGTATGTCTGTCATGGTGCTGTAATACTGATTTCATTAATACCGGTGATCAAATGCACTTTGTGGTTCTTCTTTAATAACCATTTGATTTTTCTGCTAATTAGATTTTGGTGCACAGGGGCCGAACTGTACACGGGATCCTCTCTCTGTCTTTGATTCTCCAAATCATTCGCCTGCATCCAGTTTTCAAATGTTGATAAAAGGAGATCTACAAAGTGAATTTCTTCACCAAAGGCATCAATTTAATCTGTACTGCAGCACCATTACAACAATGTCTCTACTTTACAAATTCATGCTGACAGGTTCTTTTAGAGAATAATATGTCCAGTCTTTGCCATAATTTTTAACTACACCTATACCCTTACCCTATTCCGTCACCCCTGTGTACATTCCATATTCTCCTGATTTATATGTGACATACATTTCACCTTCTCATAATGCAATGAGGTTACACGACTATACATATGTAAACTCCACAAATGTCATTTTACTGTAACTATAAAATCAGAGAACATATAAACAAGCATGATAGTTATACCTTCTTCCTCATGTGCAGTTTTTCTGTAAAAACCTGTTTTGGGAGATTATGGTTGCTTAGAAACGTTACAGGATAAGGAAAAGGCATTTACAAGAGAAATGTAGAATATACTATAGTGCATGACATGTGGTAATAAACGTAAATGTAACTTGTCTTTTTATCAGGTATCCTGCTATGTATGGCTGTATAGTAAGAGGTGGGGGATGTGATGATACTATGGCAGGTTCTGCTGACCTGAGCTGGGATGTTGCATGAGGTGGGGGCATATGAGTAATATGAGAATGACATCATCTTGTGAGAGTGGATCCTCCCAAGGGAGAAGAAAAGAGCAGGAGGAGGGAATGAGAGAGAAAAGCAATCACTCTGAAAGCTCTGGATGGATCCCAGCACACGGCATGCTGGCTGACTCCAAGTATGGTCGCTTTCGGAATGACTCTGTAACTTCAGCAGAGGAACAGACAACTCTACCAGCCGGAGCCATGAGTGGACAAGTTGCCCCTAGTACACCAAGCACATCACCATCACTGGGCCAACCGTTCTCTGAACCACAGTGCCCAGAAGAACAGGATGTAGCAACCACCTTCTGCATGATGATACCCAGGATGGGACAATGGAAATTCTCAAGTCCTGCAGCTTTTCTAAGCCGATCCCCATCCGGTGCCAGCAAGGATCTATCCTTGGAAAAGTCAGGGGCCTCTGGTGGACTAGGGTCAATGTTTGGAGCCTGTGATCCTGTTTGCTCGACACCTTGCACTCTGCAGGTGATAAACCGGTTGCGTGGGGGAGCAGGAGGTGGAAGTAGAAAGGCTTCTCGAACAGAGACATTTAAATTGCCTGGGGAAGAATGGACTCGAAAAGGGACATTTATCAGCAAACCAGCTCAGGGGTGGCTTCATCCTGATGATCGATTGCAAGGACCTGGAGTATCTTACATCGTGAGGGTAAGTGTTGGTGAATGCAGGTTCAATTAAGAGACATGACATGAACAAAAATATAGGGTGGGGTATACTGAGAGTAAAACAGATAAATTGATGTCTAGGGACTGGAGGCCATTCATCGGAACTCAGTACATTAAATCCATAAAGCCAAGACAACAGTGATATTAATATACAGCTATAAAGTACAGTCAGATAAGATGGCCAATATAATATTAACTCATCCCATCCTGGAGGCCTACAATTCTTCAAGTGATACGCCCTATGTCCCATAACATTCAAATACGAGCAGTTCCCTTTAATTAATGAATCAGCTCTGCAAGAGCAGTGCCACAGTGTTATGTTCTATTACCTAATTGGATAGCTTTTCCCTTCCCTGGTACTGATTTGTAAAAGTGCTGATGCAATGTTTTTCTTCTTTGTTTTGCTGTGTGCTGATTGGACGATGGCTCCTTTGTTTTGAAAGAGCAAAGGAAGGGCTAGGGTAACCATATTAGATTCTAGAACAGTTGTTCTTCAGTAGTCCATCCATAAACCTATCATACCAGAATACCATATACATTTCACAATTAACCAAGACTGATATGGTTTCCAGTGCCTAAATGTATATGTAAATTATCACCATTATTTAATATATTGAGCATAAACTTTAACAATAGAAGTTAGAATTATTGTTTGACATTTTTAAATATTTTCAGTGAGAACATCTATACATTTATAGAAATCATTTGTACTCTATGTGTTATAAATCTTCATTGCACATTGTTCTTACTTATTCTCTAAAGGAAAGATAAATATTACTGAGGGGTCACTCTACCTTATATAATCTCTGATTTTGGCTGACATCTACCCCTTCTGTTTGAGATGTCCTTGCCCTAAATTGTCCTATTACGTCTCATTTTCTCTGCTGGTTCTCCCATGGGTAATGAGCGGTGCCGGCAGGGTGTTCTCCTTCTGACATGCATTCTGGAGATTTTCAAACTCATTGCTTAATTCAATACATTTCATTACAAGACAAGAGCAAGATGGAGGAATAGACAAGATAGGATAAGGCAGACAGGCTAAAGAATGAGGTATAGAGGATGAGCTGCCAATCTTATAATTACTTTATTTTAGAATAAAATATGATAAAACATTTCCTTGAAAATTATCATTAAACGATTTAATATTCTCATGTCTTAAAAAGATGAATGGCCTATCTGATAGCTTTGCCCTCATCATAAACTATTATTTTTGGCAATATATTATTGTGAAAACTAATGTGTCATCACTTGTTTTAAGTACCGTACATCGAACAGGATGAGATCATTTGAAGACACGAACACAGACATCACATCACATCTTAGGGAGCCTTCATCGTCACCCATGTCTGTTTACACATATCTATGAATGTCCTGAAGAGGGCAGGTCAGGCTACGTTCTAATCATAGAGGTCTAGAGAATACCAGAAAAGCTCCTAAAGAAAACCTCATAAATATTACAGCCAGCAGAAGATACACAACACAGTTTATTCTTCTTTCACCAATTATGGGTATTAGTCAGCAATGGCTTGTAGTATGTCTTATCAATATAAATACCAATATACCTATTGTTTTCAGCAACATTTTTGCTGTTTTTTTTGTTCAGATCAATGACTTTCAAGCTGTTTAATTTATTCCATGTAAATGTTCAATACATGAAGTACATTTATGACTATGTAAACACGTTGTAAATGTTAAATGTTATTTAATTCCTGGAAGATCATGGTACAGAAAAGATCCTTCACTTTAGAACCTTAAGGTAGCTTCAATGTAATCTATAGCAACATCTACAAAATAGGTTATTCTGGCATCCAACAGTTGCAAAATTTGGTGCAAGGGGTATTTCCTAAATATGTGACTTTGTGACTGTGACCTTTTGTACTGGCACTAACACTTTAACCTTTGGACCTCTAATTAACAATCATGTATTCCAGAAAGTAGGATTTAGTCCTACCAGTAATGGTGTTTTTCCAGGAGTCCATCATAACAGCACCACCAGGAGGTAGTCCTTCTTATCCTCAACAAGGACAGGAACACAGGATAAATAGCCCCTCCCCACACCCACCATTTTTTACTAGTACCACACCAGGATGGATGCAACAATATGTTTATTGAATTTCCTTCTACATAGGTTTACCTTACACAGCAGATAAAAAATTCAAGGGAAGGAATGAAAGGGTTGCTACCATGATGGTCCCCTGGAAATATCATTACCAATAGGACTCATTTCTATTTTTGAGGACATGCCTCCTGACAGCACAACCAGGAGAACTACCAAATAAATCCTCTAGGCTGTGTGCACATGTTCCGTATTTTTCGTGTTTTTTCGCTATAAAAACATGATAAAACTGCAAAAAAAAACCGCATCAATTAAGCATCCTATTAATAAAATGCAATCCGCAATTTTTGTGCAAGGTAAAAAACGCAGCATGTTCATTAATTTTGTGGATTTTAAAAATTTTTGCCGCTATATATTGTATTGGGGAAGCTCTGGAAAAAAAACGTGAAAAATCTGCCAAAAAAACAAGCAAAAAGCACGATAAAACGCGCAAAAAACACATGCGGATTTCCTTCGGAAAAAGTCCGGTTTGGGTCAGGATATTTCTGCACAGATTTCGGATGTGCACACATAGCTTTAGGGTGGGATTACTGCTTGGAGGACTTTCCTTCCTACGGCCGTCTGTTGGCTTGACAGAACTTCCAGTTTGTAATGTCTACAGAAATTACCAGGTTGCTGCTCTGCACATCTGATCTACTCTTTTCCCATGAAGTTGATACCGCTCTTGTCGAATAGGCTTTTGTGGTTTCCAGAGAAGATATCCCTTCTGTAACTTATGCTGAGCAACCAGAGAAGATATCCCTTCTGTAACTTATGCTGAGCTTGCCTATTTTCCACATAGCTAGCATAGATGTTGACACCTTCTTCCCCCTGTTTTTCCCTGCAAATTGAATGAAGATGTTTGAGTTCATTCTCCAATTTTCTGTGATACTCATGTATTATAGGACTTCTCTCCTTATGTCCAAGGAGTGTATTGAAAACTCTTGCTGTAGTTTTGGCAGAAGTAAGGCAAGATAATCTCTTGGTTTCTGTAGAAGTCAGTGACTGCCTTCGGTAGAAATACTGGATCCAATCTCAGAATTACACAATATTCCTGAATTTTAAAGTATGGATGTTTTATGGAAACGGCTTGAATTTCCTCTACGCTCCTTGCTGACGTTATCTCTACTACAAAGTCTCTTTTAAGAAATATGGACCTGGTGTAAAGTTTCATATGGGCTTTTGCATGAGGCATTTAAAACTAGACTGAGGTCCCATTGGGGCACCGAACATCTAATGGTGGGTTTAAGCTAATGGATAATTTTTACAAACCTCATAATCTATGGATGACTGGCCAGGGGATAATCAAGGAACGCCTCTAGAGCTGATATCTGAACATTTAAGGTACTGGGTCTTAGTCCCTTTTCAAATCCTGACTGAAGAAAGACTAATATCTTAGGAATATCCACAAAATAGGTGTCACGGGGTTACCGTGACAGTGTAGAGCCAGAAGACCGCAGCGTCTGATTGCTCCTACTCCGGTGCTGAGAAGAAACACTTCTCCTTCTTTTTAAATGTTGATTTCTACTGGCAGAACAGGGGTTAATCGGCCATGTTGGAAATCTCTGTGCACACTGCTGAGCTCGGTTAGCCACTCCTTTCCCCTTTATAATCTAGGCTCTGTTACAAATCCTTGTCAGAGCAAGCATTTGCTGCATGGCTAATGGAGGAAGAGGAGTTCATATGAGAAGAAGAGTTGTAGGAGTAATCTGTGACTGTTGTTTGGTTTGTATGTGTGGTAATTCCCTATCTTTCTCTATGTTGGTTTATTCCCCTACCTTCACACCCCGGTGCATTCCTCTGTTAAATGTGAGTGAATATTTTGTATGCATAGAGTTTTCTATTAACTCTTGATTGTGTTGCCTTGTTTGTCTTGTTGGTGTTCTACAGTGCACAGTAGCGCCCCCTCTTCCCTGGGTGGGGGAAGAGAACAGACGGAAGGCTAAACTCAGGAGATAAGGCAAGGGTGGAGGCCCCAGCATCTTCACCTTTACAAGTAACCCGGGGAGTAGGGCAAGCTAGGGCGCCCCCTAGTATTAGTGAAAGGGAAGGAGCCCCTAGTGCCAGTTCGCCCGACAGCTGTGTTGTGACAATAGGATTCTTATTTTGTGCACAGAACATTTTCCAGATTTTGATATAGAAAACGGAAATCATATTCTTCCTACTACTCTGAATCATAGAGATTCTGAAAGTCCCTTTGATCTCAAGATTTCCCTCTCAGCATCCAGGCTAATATGTGCAGCATCTCCACATTCTGATGGTATAGCAGACACTGAGATAGAAGGTCGTGCCTTGTTGGAAGGATTACAGGATCTTTCAAAGACATCCGTCTTAACTGGGAAAACCAGCTTCTCTTGGGACAATAGTGAACTTTTAGAATTTAGCTTGGCTCTCATGGATCTTCTTTAACACCCTCGGAATCAGAGAGAATGGCAGGAAGGCATATACAGGTCCTTCTCAAAAAATTAGCATATGGTGTTAAATTTCATTATTTACCATAATGTAATGATTACAATTAAACTTTCATATATTATAGATTCATTATCCACCAACTGAAATTTGTCAGGTCTTTTATTGTTTTAATACTGATGATTTTGGCATACAACTCCTGATAACCCAAAAAACCTGTCTCAATAAATTAGCATATCAAGAAAAGGTTCTCTAAACGACCTATTACCCTAATCTTCTGAATCAACTAATTAACTCTAAACACATGCAAAAGATACCTGAGGCTTTTATAAACTCCCTGCCTGGTTCATTACTCAAAACCCCCATCATGGGTAAGACTAGTGACCTGACAGATGTCAAGAAGGCCGTCATTGACACCCTCAAGCAAGAGGGTAAGACCCAGAAAGAAATTTCTCAACAAATAGGCTGTTCCCAGAGTGCTGTATCAAGGCACCTCAATGGTAAGTCTGTTGGAAGGAAACAATGTGGCAGAAAACGCTGTACAACGAGAAGAGGAGACCGGACCCTGAGGAAGATTGTGGAGAAGGACCGATTCCAGACCTTGGGGAACCTGAGGAAGCAGTGGACTGAGTCTGGTGTGGAAACATCCAGAGCCACCGTGCACAGGCGTGTGCAGGAAATGGGCTACAGGTGCCGCATTCCCCAGGTAAAGCCACTTTTGAACCATAAACAGCGGCAGAAGCGCCTGACCTGGGCTACAGAGAAGCAGCACTGGACTGTTGCTAAGTGGTCCCAAGTACTTTTTTCTGTTGAAAGCAAATTTTGCATGTCATTCGGAAAATCAAGGTGCCAGAGTCTGGAGAAAGACTGGGGAGAAGGAAATGCCAAAATGCCTGAAGTCCAGTGTCAAGTACCCACAGTCAGTGATGGTGTGGGGTGCCATGTCAGCTGCTGGTGTTGGTCCACTGTGTTTCATCAAGGGCAGGGTCAATGCAGCTAGCTATCAGGAGATTTTGGAGCACTTCATGCTTCCATCGGCTGAAATGCTTTATGGAGATGAAGATTTCATTTTTCAGCACGACCTGGCACCTGCTCACAGTGCCAAAACCACTGGTAAATGGTTTACTGACCATGGTATTACTGTGCTCAATTGGCCTGCCAACTCTCCTGACCTGAACCCCATAGAGAATCTGTGGGATATTGTGAAGATAAAGTTGAGAGACGCAAGACCCAACACTCTGGATGAGCTTAAGGCCGCTATTGAAGCATCCTGGGCCTCCATAACATCTCAGCAGTGTCACAGGCTGATTGCCTCCATGCCACGCCGCATTGAAGCAGTCATTTCTGCCAAAGGATTCCCGACCAAGTATTGAGTGCATAACTGAACATTATTATTTGATGGTTTTTTTGTTTGTTATTAAAAAACACTTTTATTTGATTGGATGGGTGAAATATGCTAATTTATTGAGACAGGTTTTTTGGGTTATCAGGAGTTGTATGCCAAAGTCATCAGTATTAAAACAATAAAAGACCTGACAAATTTCAGTTGGTGGATAATGAATCTATAATATATGAAAGTTTAATTGTAATCATTACATTATGGTAAATAATGAAATTTAACACTATATGCTAATTTTTTGAGAAGGACCTGTACTAGTTCCATATTCCAGGGCTGGGATAAGATGTCTATCCTGGTTGGATTGCTTCCAGGATTAAATGAAAAGAACTTCTCTGTTTTTGTGTTCTACCTGGAGACAAACAAGTCTATTACAAGGATGCCTCAGTGGTGAAAAACTTCCATGTTTAGGGTCCACTCCGATGGTTGAATTGCTTGCCTACTTAAGAAGTCTGCCACCTGATTTTTTTTATCCTTTCAAGTGAACTGCTGAGAATGACCAGACCGTGTTTTCTGCCCAAACAAATATTTCTTGTTATATTGACTGGAGATGATGAAGAAGGATGGAGACTGTAGTGGAATTGAAAATATTCTGCCATGCTGATCTTTGAGGCGTGCTTGGTATCTCTGTAACGTCTCCCACATTGCATGGAGTTCTCTGTAGTTTGAGGATCTATTTTGTATTGTTGCGGGCCATATACCCTAAAGATTTTGACCCTCTATGTGAGCCTCTCAACCACTGTGGCTTGTGTCTGTTGTAATGTTTACACAAGGCAAGATGATCCAGGGTCTTCCTTTTTGGAGGTTTATTGAAACGGTCCACCAGGATGAAGACTCTTTTACCTCCCTTGATAATTTCATCTTGCTGTCTAGACTCGCTGTCTTGCTGTCCCAGGTTGATAGTTCTTGCTATAAGACTGTTGAGTGGAATTGACTCCACTGAATGCTAGATATAGATGAGGTCATTAGACCCAAGATCCTCATTGTCTTCCTGATTGAAATCTGCTTTTTCTTCTGGATGGACTTAATCTCCTTCCTAAGGCCATGTGCACACGTTCAGTTTTTTTCGCGTTTTTTTCACGTTTTTTCATGCTAAAAACGCTATAAAAACTCATTAAAAACGCATACATTATGCATTCTATCATTTAGAATGCATTCTGCAAGTTTTGTGCACATGGATGCATTTTTTTCCGGGAAAAAACGCATCGCAGTAAAAAATGAGCATGTTTATTATTTTTGCGGATTTTCTGCGTTTTTCCCGCAATTCTATGCATTTGGGAAAAAACGCACAAAAAATGCACAAAAAACGCGTCAAAAACGCATCAAAATCGCAGTAAAATCGCGGTAAAAACGCATGCGGATTTCTGGCAGAAATGTCCGGTTTTTGTCAGGAAAATTTCTGCAAGAAATCCTGACGTGTGCACATACCCTTACTGTTTCTACTTTTTGTTCTGAGTCTAGAAGTACTCCTAGGAAAATCTTCCTCTTTTCTGGCTTGAGGCCAGATTTTTCTTTGTTTATTAGCCATCCAAGCCTCCTCAACGCTGAAATAGTTATACTGTAGTCAGTTGTGAGTTCATCTAGTTTTGTGAATCCGCTATTAACAGTAGATCGTCTAAGTATGGGACAATTAGGATACCTTCTTTTCTTAGAAAGACCAGTACCCCCATTGTGTATTTTGTAAAAATGCGAGGTGCAGAAGAGAGTCCAAACAGTAGGTAACAAAACGGGAAATGCAGAATTTTCCCTTGCTCTTTCACTGCAAACATAATAGTAGGCACTCTTTAGGCCTAATGTGCACCTGACCAAAGACAGGGAATGAAGCATAATTTATTTTTTGAGTGGATATCTCCTGACTAGTGATGAGCGAATATACTCGTTGCTTGGGTTTTCCCGAGCACGCTCAGGTGATCTCCGAGTATTCATGACTGCTCGGAGATTTAGTTTTCATCACCGCAGCTGAATGATTTACAGCTATTAGCCAGCTTGAATACATGTGCGGATTCCCTAGCAACCAGGCAACCCTCACATGTACTTAGGCTGGCTAGCAGCGTAAATCATTTAGCTGAGGCAATGAAAACTAAATCTCTGAATACTAACAAATACTCGGAGACCACCCGAGCGTGTTTGGGAAAACCCGAGCAACGAGTATACTCGCTCATCACTACTCCTGACCACATCTTCAGCCATAGAGCCCATCTTGCAGCACTGGAAATGCACTGTTCCTTTCCGCAAACTGAAATGTTTCTGCAGAGGCATCTGCCATAAAAACAGGTGCCATTTTCAGCAAGGCTAGTGATTCCAAAATCTTCTCTCTAGGGATTATGTTTATTATATGACTTTCTAAATCCTCCACCCAGAAATTCTTTAACCTGGCAACAGAAGTGGCCACTATATTTGTTTTAATGATGACAGAGGAGGCCTCCCAAGCTTTCTCAAGGTCCTCTGATCTTTTATCCATCGGATCTTTAAGACTTTAGGAGTCATTGAATGGAATAGAGGTCTTCCTAGCAAGTCTAGCTCCTGGTATATCGATCTTTGGGATTTCTTCCCATACTCGGATTTCTTCTGGGTCAAAGGGAAGGCAAGTTTTAAAATCCCTTGGGATGACTAGCTTTTCCCCTGCATCTTCCCATTTCTTCCTATCCTCAGGCAACATTGGTGTAGTGCTTCCACCTTAGCCCAGCTAGGGGAAAGAGTAATAAAATAATTCCCCTTCCTCTGAGCTTGAGTCCATCTTCCATCTGGGCCATTTAGGCCGTGGAGACTGAGGCTGAATAAGGGCAGAAAAAGTATTTTGTACTGCTTCCTTAATTTTTACCCTCATGTTAAGATTGCCTTGTGCAGGCATGTACTGCGGAGGACAGAGAATGAACTTCAATCCAATATTGCAGCCAGCATGCAGCCAGCGGGTAAGGAAAGGGTGAATCAAACACCCGAAAACCCCGCCCCTATGGCTGAAGATTGTTCCCTCCAAATTCAGGTGACAGAGTCCCTTTAAGCAATCAGTACCATAAAAGGCTACCTCAGACAGACTTGACTCAAGCAACTCCATCTAGAAGATCTCAGAAGAACCCTGGCCTTCATCCTCTAACCCTTATAAGGGGAACCTGACTTACTGCAGGGTTCACTGGATTGCATCCATGGAGCAGCTGCCTGAGCTAAAGATTTTTAAACTAGTCAGGCCAAAAACAGGAAAGACAAAACCAGGGACAGAATAAGAATACAAAACCATAGTCAGGATTACAGCTGAGGTCAGATACCAAATAGTCAGTGAAAGCAAAGTCAAGCAGGATTCAGAAGAATGTCCCGGTCATATGGTAAGGTCAAAATCAGAACAGGGAAACCTCCAGTAGACCAAAAAAAAAACAACCTGGAGTGTGGTACTGCCCCATTGGCCACAACAATGAACTGGTTACACAGGACAGGCACCCATTCTGCCTGACTGAGTGGCACCACAAGTCCCAAGCACACCAGTATACCTGGCTGGACAGAGCCTGCATTACACAGCAATATTGGCCATATCATCAATGCTTCCCATGGAGTGAATACTTATTATTATTATTTATTATTATTATTTATATAGCACCATTAATTCCATGGTTATGTACAGAGTTATAAAATAAAGTGCAGTAGTATGTCACATTTAGATGGCAAGCATAATCGTCCTATGGTAATATTCAGGGCATCCACTCCCCGTTGTAGGACCCTTCAATTTCCACCTGTTGGTAAGCATTTTTTGTCCTTAAGCCTATGGAGTGATGTGACAGTTACCATAGGACGATTATGCTTGCAATCTAAATGTGACATACTATTGCACTTGCACTTTATATGATGTAACTTGCTTTATGAATCGGGCAGGTGCAATTGTGTGGGTCCGCATTTTTTCTGTGTCCATTTTCCTGCAATTGTCTTTTTGTATATATTGGATAATACTTGTTATACTTTTCTTGGATTCTTTGATCTACTAATAAATTTACTATTGTATTAGACCTGATCGCTCCTATTTTTCTCCTTTTGATCTATGTATGAGGCGGAGTGGGTTCCTTTTCTTGTGAATGGGTTTTTTTAAGCCCTTTTGTGATGTCCACAAAATTAGGTTTTTGTTTCTGCATGTCTGTTGACAATGCTCCGTCGCCGCACCGTAAATTTCCCATAGACTTTCACTAGATGTGGTAAAATCGCATCTAATGATTAGTCACATGCATAAACGCAGCTTACTACGCATGTAAAAATAAATAAGCTCTTACCTGTCACATCACGGGAAGTCAGCATGTACTGCAGTTCTCGCGATAACTTGGCTTACCGCGAGAACTGCCGTGCACGTGACCGGGAGTTTTGTCCGGTCACTAGTCTGGTTCTCACGGTCAGCTGATCAGCTGATTGTGAGAATGCTGCAGTGTAGGTGATTGGCGGAGAGTTATCTCCGACGATCAACTACAAGCTCTGCTATGTCTGGATGTCAGGCATCCAGATGTAGCAGAGCTGAACTCGTCGTGGGATACATGCAGCCGCACACCCTGGTCCCGCGTGCCGGCGGCCGTGCCCGGTATTGAGACGAGAGACTCGTGTGAGTGTCTCGTGGGTGTGATCCCAGCCTAACTCTTTATTAACATTTTATTATGTTTATTACTAAACATTGTGCTTGGTATAATCTATCTATCTATCTATCTATCTATCTATCTATCTATCTATCTATCTATCTATCTATCTATCTATCTATCTATCGCATCTATCTACTTATCTATCTATCTATCTACCTATTATCTTCCGATATAGCTATCTATCTATAAATATATCTATCTATAGATAGATATATCGATAGATAGATAGATAATAGATAGATACAATAGATGGATAGATAGATAAAAGATGGATAGATAGATAATAGATAGATGCAATAGATAGATACAATAGATAGATACGATAGCTAGATAGATAGATAATATATAGATACAATAGATAGATAATAGATAGATTCAATAGATAGATATGATAGATAATAGATGGATAGATAGATAATACATAGATACGATAGATAGATAGATAGATAGATAGATAGATAGATAGATAGATAGATAGATGAATAGACAGATAGAGCTATACAGAGATATGATAGATCTATCTATCTATCTATCTATCTATAGCTCTATCTGTCTATCTGTCTATGTGTCTAAACATTATTCTTCAGTATGTATGTAAATGAAGAGGTTGGACAAGAAATGACATCACAATTCTTTTTTTTTTTTGTATATATTTAGCTTACAAAAGCACACACAAATCTGTATGAAAAAAAATGCATGAAATATGCATGTAAAAACGCATCAAAAACGCATGTAAAATGCATCAAGAATGCAGGTGACCTGCCAGTGACCTCAGGTGCAGATTTGGTGCAGATGTTACCTGCGTCAAATCCTGAGCAAATCCTGATGCAATCCTGATGGTGGAAGCATACCCTAATATGCACTCAAAAATGTAACAAAGGCACTGCAAACAAATGCTGAGAAGACAGGCGTTTTGAATGCAGCGTTTTTACTGCCAAGAGAGCAGGTTTTGCCTGCAGAACAAAAGCCTACAGAATTTGGTGGAAGCCACTGAGCGAAGGGTAAATGAAGTATAGATTTATCAAACCTGTAAAGAAAGGCTACGCATACCCAGGGCCGGCTCCAGGTTTTCGTGGGACCCAGGCAAGTCACAGTGGACCCCTTTAAGACATAACCGCTGTGTGTATTCTATTAGTCTGTAGAAATACATAATTGGCATCAGTTTTCTCATTGCTATTAGTAGACCCCAAAAATATTTTTTCATCCTGATGTGTGTATTCTAGTAGTTTTGCAAAGCAACATATCGCATCAGCTGTCTTGTTGCTATTTCTAGGCCCTAAAAATACTTTTTCAGCCAAGGTGTGTGTTTTGTAGTACTTTGGCAATCAATATATTACGTGAGCTGTGTCATTGCCATTTTTAGACCTCAAAAATTATTTTTCAGGCCTGCTGTGTGGTTTTTATGAGTCTGGAAAATAAATAATTGGCACCAGCCGTCTACTTGCCATTATTAGGCCAAATGCATAAGTTTAGAGGACCGCTTTTTCTAGTACTGTTGCAAATAAATAAATCTTCTCTTCTGCCATCTCTTTGTGAGTAGTATTTACAAAACCAACTTTCGAAAATGAGGAGAGCATCAAATAAGGGATGTGGCCTTGGCCTTGGTGGTGCTGCTGTTGCTGCTGATGGTTGTGGTAGTGTAGCTAATGCAGGGAAAGGATGCGATCGTTCTGTATCTGCTACAAGCACAATTCCAACACCTTTCTCTGGTGCACGAAGGTGACTGGACGTTATGAATAGAAATGAGGGAATATTTCAATGTTCGGTTCGGATTACGATCGCCGAATTTGCAATATTCGCTGATTATTTTGTCGAATATTCGCCGAACATAACAAAACGCCATTCATGTCAATTAGAGGCAAAAAGAAATGCATGCACAACACCATATAACGGCCCCAAATACTGCCAAAACACATCAAATGAGAGACAGACACCAGAAAAGTAACCTCAATTCACCCACAGTACAAATTATAGCATGGCACTGCAGCAATCAGCCAGGCATGAGGTATCAAGGTCTGGGACAGCATTTACAGCTTTTAATTGAATGTCACAGAAAGACGATGAGGGTGAGGGATCAGTGTAGGCCTCCTTTGCTGGGAGCCCTGATACCACACCTTTACCTGCTTTCACGCTGAGCCACACTCAGGTGGCACAAATATCAGTTTTGTAGAATACCATTGTCAGAAAAATTTAAGGATAATAACATGGGTAGTTGAGTCCAAGGAAGTGGAGGCCTGATGGTCTAGGAGGCCTACTGCTACAGGAAACATGCATGAAGGAGACCCAACCAGGAGTGTTCACATTTCCAAAAATTATTGGCAAACACCACCAAGTGGCATCAATTTCACCACAGTATAGATAGCATAATAGGGCCGACAGATCTTCCACTACACCCAATCCAGCAGATGAACACCCAACCAGGAGTGTTCACATTTCCAAACAATTACTGGAAGAAAACACAAAAGTGGCATCAATTTAACCACAATATACATGGTATAATAGGGACCAATTGGTCTTTCAATATACCCAATCCAGCAGATGGATGCTCATCCAGGAGTGTTCACATTTCCAAAAATTACTGGCAGACACCACAAAAGTAGCATCAATTTCACCACAGTAGAAATAGTATAACAGGGACCAACAGGTCTTCCACTATGCCCAATTCAGCAGATGGACACCCAACCAGGAGTTTGCACATTTAAAAAAATGAGATCCTGACACCATCGTTTTGGAATAACCTTCACGAGAATAGAAATAGCATGATTGGGACTGACACGTCTTCCACTACAGTTAACCGCAGATGTAGACCAACCATGACTGTTCACATTTCCACAAATTTCTGTTAACATCAGCAGCAGCCACAGCAGGCACAGAAGCCACACCAAAGATGTCACAGAGTGCAGTTACATGACATTAATGCATCACACAAAAAATACAATATCACCTAGTCTATACAGTCTGCAATTGAGGTACAAAAGTCCTTAGAGATCCATGACTTGTTCATCTTGATGAAAGTTAGGCGGTCTACACTTTCAGGGGACAACCGGCTTCGCTTATCTGTCAGGACACCACCAGCATTACTGAAAACACTTTCTTAGAGAACACTGGCTGCAGGGCACGATAAAACCTCCAAGGTGTGTGAAACGAGCACAGGCCACTCATCCATTTTGGAAGACCAAAATGTGAAAGTGTCCAAACCCTCCCTGATGGTATTGATATTCAGTTCTAGATACTCCTGTACCATCCTTTCCATTCGTTCACCACATGTGCTCGAGCTGGTCAAAAAAAAAGTGTCCAAGGACTAACAGAAATTGCTTCTTTCACTTACACCACCGCTGCTGCTGCTAATGTTTTGACGCTGATGAATTGATGAGCTGGTGGTTGGAAATCTAGAGGTGGGATGCGAACTATGTGGTTCGCTACTGTCTTGGGGAAAAGCTCTCTTAAGGTTCTGTAAAAGTGTGTTTCAATACTCCAGCATTTGCGGGTCCCTTTCCAGGGCGGGAAGTGTCTGGGAAAATTTGGTTTTATAACTGGAGTGGCAACCCAGTAGTCAGCACTATTTCTAATCATAACTATACAGGGATCATGTTGCAGATAGTGCAGCAAGAAGGCACTTATATGTCATGCTCTACAATAAGGTCCAAGCCCATGCTGTGTTGGTGGCTGGGTAACAATGAGGCTCGTTTCATGCCATCCCCTCCCGCCAACCACAAACAAAAGAGAAGGTAGGATTATCCTCTTCTTCTGACAGTTGCTCGCCCATCAACTCTTCCTCCCCAATTTGCTCCTTGGATTTTTCACCATCGATAACAATTTGTCTGTTAGTACCAGCCCCTTCGATCGCAGTAATTCACCCTCCCTTGGCATCTGCATGTGCGACAACAGTCTGGAACTTAGAGATATTATTATCCCTTCCTCATCCTCCTCTGCTTACTCCTCTTCTTTTGGGACCACCATCTCCTCCCGCAGGCTATTCAAAGTCTGCTCCAGCATATAGATGACTGGAATAGTGATGCTGATGACGGTGTCATCAGCGCTAACCATTTTAGTAGCCATTTTGAAACTGTGCAGAAGGGTGCAGAGGTCCTTAATCTGTGCCCACTCTGTAAATGTGATATGCGCCACGTCCGTACTGCGTTAGCCCAGGCTATACGACATGACATACTGCATCAGTGTTTGTTGCTGCTGCCACAGTCTCTGCACCATGTGCAGAGTGGGATTCCACCATGTTGGCACATAGCATATCAACCTGTTAACTGGCATAGACAAAGACCTCTGTATCATGCAAGTCGATGACATGAAGGTTGCGAACGGTGGAAATGAGCACACAACTTACATGCTTTCAGGAGCAGCTCACCCAGGCCAGGATAGTGGCGGAGAAAATGCTGTACCTACAGGTTGAGGACGTGAGCCATGCAGGGAACGGGTGTGAGCTTGACTTGCCGTAAGTCATCCACCAGGTTCACATGGTTATCGGACACAGTCTTCTCTGGATGCAGGTTCAGCGGATACAGTCATTGATCAAACTCAGCCTGGAGAGCTGTACACAACTCTTCAGCTGTATGACTGCGATCTCCAAGGCATATTAATTCCAATACTGCCTGATTGCGGTGAGCCCTGGCTGCGCAGTATGGAGGTGATGGGGATTCACTCTGAACTGTTGGAATGCGTGTCTCATTAAGGCAGAGGTTGAGGTTGCAGGTGGAGGCCCTAGAGGAGATAGAGGAGGAGGCAGAAGCAGTGGAGGTAGAGGTTTGTCCTGCAAGCCTTGGGGATTCCAAGACTTGAGGCGCAGCGCCTGCCGCCACAACCACCAGAGTCACCCAGTGCTCAGTTAGCGAGATGTAACGCCTTTGACCATGCTTACTCGTCTAAGTGTCTATGGTAAAATGCACCCTGTCAGACAGATTTAGTCAAGGAATGGGTGATGTTATCTGCACCATGCTAGTGTAGCGCAGGCACAGCTTTCTTAGAAGTGCTCTAAAAAATGGAAAAAAAAATTGTCACATGTGTAGATGTGACAGTGAATACTTACCAATCTGAGGAGTTGAGTACTCACTTCACTGACATGTTTGGCTTGTGAAGGCCCAGAACGTTTCTCCTCATCAGAAGAAGATGACATTCTGATTTATGCAGAAAGAAAGAAATGGCAGAAATTAGGACATGTAGAGACAGAAAATAGAAAATAAAGGCATTGGCTAGGATATACTCACATTGTTCAGTCTTGTTTCCTCCAAGGTGCTTTGGTCTTTCTGCTCTGGTTCTCTGTCTGCTGAGTAGTGACCTGCAAATGACCACTCCCTCCCTTTATCACTTTGTATATGGGGGGTGGCTAATCAGTGTCTAGACATGTTTTCCTGTGGTGCCACGCATGCGTTCCCAAATGCAAGCAAATGCATGTGTTTGCGGCTGCATGAGTTCACATAGACAGCAATGCATTTTTTTGCCGCATTCCATCCGCTAACAACCGCAGATATTTCTAGGCGGCAAATTGACAGCTCTAAAATTACTACATGTAGCATTTACCACGCCAAACCGCACACGACAAAATGCGCATGCGCCGTAAAACGCGGCAAAACTCAACTGATCGCAGACACATGCATCTCTAATGTTAAATATAGAAATACACAACGCATGCGGATAATTGCGGAAGAAACGCTGCGGACACAACCACAAATGTGAAACCGGCCTAAGCGTGATTCTGCAGCTGACTGTGACCTGTAGCGGTGACCTGCGGTAAAAAAGCAGGCGCGGTCCTATGAGACTGCTGCTCCCCTCGGGCTATGTCTGATGGGAGAGTAATTTAATTTGCCGTTACCTGTGTTCACAGTTTTTTTTAAAAAGTTACATTACATATGCATTCCCATAAAAATAAAAAATTATACTCACGGCGGCGCAGTGATCCACAGTAGGGGTCGATCACCTCCTGTCAGTGTATCGCCGGCTGTCTTTGAGAGCAGTCATATCACTGATGTGACTGCTCTCAAAGTGATCAGGATCATTGTGGGACATTATGGATTATCTTCTCGGCAGACAGGTGAGGAATATCTGTGGTTTATTATTTTATTTTTGTTGCAGGAGACGAGGGAGTCGGGGATTATGCATTCGATAAGTATGGTTTAATTAAGATTAAGAAAGGACTTTATTCTGGCTGTGGCTTTATTTACAATACAACTATAGGATTAGTAGGATTAGTAATGGATAGGTATCTTGTAGACGCCTCTCCAGTACTAAGCCGTGGGCTTGATGTCACCTGACAATAGAAAGGTGACATCAACCCCACAAATATGAAACCCATTTGCCACCGCTACAGGGCAAGTGGGAAGAGCCGGGCAAGGCGCCAGAAAAGACGGATCTAATAGAAGTGCCATTTCTGGAATGGCTGAGAGCTGATATTTTTAGCCTGGGGAGGGCAATATCCATGTCCCCTTTCTAGGCTATTAATATCATCCCACAGCTGTCTGCATAGCCTTTGCTGGTTATTAATTATAGGGAGACCCCATGCTATTTTTTTTGCTTGGGGTCCCCCTTTTTAATAGCCAGTAAAGGCTAAGTATATAGTTGTGAGCGTGTGCATCAGAGTAAGCACACTCCCCCCATAGACCAGCACACTGCTCTCCTGAAATACTCTGTGCTCCTGTCACCCTGCTCCCTCCACAATATATAATGTATCTCTTTGACCCCCATAGACCAGCACACTGCCATATGGATCACACATAATGTCGCCATATATATTTATCACATAATACTCACATAAAGACCACACACTATACCGCCATATATATTTACTAGATTGTGGCCCAATTCTAACGCATCGGGTATTCTAGAATATGCATGTCCCTGTAATATATGGACAATGATGATTCCAGAATTCGCGGCAGACTGTGCCCGTTGCTGATTGGTCGAGGCAACCTTTATGACATCATCGTCGCCATGGCAACCATTATGACATCATCGTCGCTGTGCCCTTGCTGATTGGTCGAGGCCTGGCAGCCTCGACCAATCAGAGACGCGGGATGTCTACGTCATTTATGACATCATCGTCGCTGTGCCCGTTGCTGATTGGTCGAGGCCGCCAGGCCTCGACCAATCAGAGACGCGGGATTTCTACTTCGATGCTGTGCCGGTCTCTGATTGTTCGAGGCCTGGCGGCCTCGACCAATCAAAGAGCAGGGATTTCCAGGACAGACAGACAGACAGACAGAAAGACAGACAGACAGAAAGACAGACAGACAGACGGAAAAACCCTTAGACAATTATATATATAATATTATTATATTATATACATAATACTGCCATATAGATCGCACATGATGCCACCATATATATTTTTTATATAGTACTGCCATATGGACCACACTTGATGCTGCCAAGTATTATGTGTGATTTGTATTTTGGAATTATGTGTGATCTATATGACTGTATTATATATCATCTGTATGGTGGTATTATGTTTGATCAGTATGGTGGAATAATGTAAAAAATATATGACTGTATTACATAAGAACTATATTATGGGATTGTGTGCGATCTATGTGGCAATATTATGAGAGAATTATATGGTGGTTTTATGTGTGATCTACATTGTAGTATTGCGTGTGATCTATATGGCAGTATTATGTGTGATCTATATGGCAGGATTATGTGAGAAGTATATGGCAGTATTACATGAGAACACTATGGTAGTATGTGTGATCTATATGACGGTATTATGTGAGAACTAAATGGCGCCATTATGTGTGATCTATATGGCAGTATTATGTGAAAACTATATGTTGTTTATAGCCTAGGAAGGGGTTAATACCCATGGATTTTCCAAGGCTATGAATATCAGCCCGCAGCTGTATATTTAGCCTTTACTGGCTATTAAAATAGGGGGACCCCCAAAAAACAACTTGGGGTTCCCCTATAATTAATAACCAGAAATGGCTATGCAGACAGCTGCGGGCTGATATTAATAGCTTAAGAAAGGGCCATGGATATGGCCCCTTCCCCGGCTGCAAACATCAGCTCAAAGCCGCCCCTGAAATGGCGCATCTCTAAGATGCACCTATTCTGGTACTTAGCCTCTCTCTTCCCACTGCCCTGTAGTGGTGTGATATGGGGTAATATTTGTGAGGTTGATGTCACCTTTGTATTGTAAGGTGACATCAAGCCGACTTAGCAATGATGAGGCGTCAATAAGACACCTATCCATTACTAATCCTATAGTTGTTAAGGGGTTAAATAAACACATTTTAATGAAATAAAAGACTACAGTTTCCCATCTTTATTATTCAGCTAATCCATGCAATGCCCTCTGTTATGGTCTGGTGATTATGGAGCGACATGAGACTAGCTCTGAGCAGGTGGTATCTATACTGACCGCAGACCCTAAGCTCAACACACAACTAGAAGCAGCCGTGGATTGCTCCTAACGCTCCCTATGCAACTCGTCACAGCCTAAGAGCTAGCTACCCCTAAAGATAGAAGCAGGAAAACTATCTTGCCTCAGAGAAAATCCCCAAAGGAAAGACAGCCCCCCACATGTAATGACTGTGAGAGGAGAAGGAAATGACATACGTAGTATGAAACAAGATTGAGCACAGGAGGCCACTTCTAGCTAAAAAGGAAAGTACAGGAAAGAGCTCTGTGCGGTCAGTAGAAAACAACTAGAAAAAGTCCACCGCAGAGAAATGCAAAAATCTCCACACCTAACTAAAGGTGTGGAGGGCAAACTCTGCTGCCCAGAGCTTCCAGTTTAGCTAAATAGATCCATACTGATAAACTGGACAAATGAGCAAAACAAGACAGTACAAAACAACAAGTCCACAATAAGTGAACTGCAAAGGCCATGAAAGGACTTAGCTTAGCAGAACTTGGTCAGAGTGTCAGGACAATCCAAAGAGCAATGACTCCAGGCAGAGACAATTGACAACTGGCATTGAATGAGGGCTAAGGCCAGACTAATATAGCCGAGCCCAAAAGACAATCAAAGGAAACAGCTGAGAAGCTAAATCCAAAAAGCAGCAATACCACTAAAGACCACAGGAGGAGCCCAAGAGCAGAACTAACAAAAATACTACTTACAACCAAGAACGGAATTCATAACAGCCCTCGCTCTCCTGTAATAAAAAAACAAAAACACCCCCAGCAGTATACTCCCTGTTCCCGCACACATACATACACACAGATACACACAGACACCCGCACACAGACAGGCACATATTCACCGCCCACACACAGTCTCTGCCCACACACTCTTCCTCCTCCCTGTCTGCTGCGTTTATCACACACAATTCCGCATCAAAACCGCAGATTTTTAAACCTGCAGTTTTGCCTGACTCAATGGTAGTCAATAGGTGCAGAAACGCTGCAAATCCGCAAAAAGAATTGACATGCTGCGGAAAATTCCTTTCCGAGCTCTGCCATGTGCCCAAACAGTGGTTTACCCCCACATATGGGGTATCAGCATACCCAGGACAAATTGAACAATAACTTTTGCGGTCCTTTTACCCTTGGAAAATTAAAATTGGGGGTGAAAAGATCATTTTTGTGGAAAAAATATGATATTTTAATTTTACAGCCCTACGTTATAAACTTCTGTGAAGCCCTTGGGGGTTCAAAGTGCTCACCACTAGAGTTGAGCGACCTTGACCTTTTTAGAGTCGAGCCGGGTTTTGCGAAACCCGACTATGTCCAAAGTCGGGTCGAGTGAAATCGGCCGATTATGACGTAAAGTCGGGATCGACCGAAACACGAAACCCAATGCAAGTCAATGGGGCAGCATAGTCGGCAGTGAGTGGGGGCCAGGAAAACACCTAGAGTACACATTTTAATGTCAATACCATCCATTCTTCTTAATGAAGCTTGTCAAGCGTAATTTACCTTATAATAATTGGAAGGCATTTGAAATTGGGGGTCATTTGGCTAAAGTTGTGGGGGGTAGGGCTGGTTCAAGTAATTAGTGGGCCCAGGAAATCTGGACCACGTCACGGCAGTGGAGCAGGGAGAGGTAAGTATTTCAACTTTGCAAGTGCTGTGAACCTGAGCAAGCAGGGGGGGCCCACTCGTTGGCATTGGCACTGGCACAGGGCCCCTCAAAGTACAGCGGTGTGTTTGCACGGCGGGGGCGCCTCCCACCGGCAGCAACACTTTTGCGTACTATGAGAGGCCCTGTGCCAGTGACGTCGCCAACTAGTATTCCTCCCCCCACCTGATGAAGGAACCTGCACTTTCATCTGCACCTTCCTCTTTGTCCCCGTGTAAGGTGGTATGGTATGCGGGAAGAGCAACCTGACTTTCAGCAGGGTCACAATGTTGTTGTGTAGCGTGCACGGGGAATGTTGCGTTATGGGTCAATGTACCAGCAGACTCATCTATCACTGGCTGGGCAATGGGCACGATGAAGTGGAAACACAGATATAGGCCCAAAGAAGAAAGTGGGCTAAATGCAGTTCAAAATTGGTAACACAGGAATAACCAGGGGGCATTGCAGTGGAGGACAACTGGAATGAGAGGCTGACACAGAGAGTAGGGCCAAATCAGTAAGTAGTCGAAATGCAGTTCAAAATTGGCAACCGTAGTAAACAGGCGGCACAGCTTTGTTCAGTGGAGGAGAACAGCAAGGAGTGGCAGACACCGATAGTAGGCCCCAACCCAACTAGTAGGCCAAATGCAGTCTAACATTAACAACTACTTAACGAGAGGCTGAAAATGGAATTTCAGGACAGGAAACCAGGAGAACAGCAAGGAGTGGCAGACACCGATAGTAGGCCCCAAACCAACTAGTACGCCAAATGCAGTTGTTCCATTTAACCACAATTTAATGAGAGCCTGAAGATAGAAGCTCAGGAAAGGCAACCTGGGGAACACCTTGGAGTGTAACACACCATCTCTCTCCACCCCATACCCATTTTTTAGGCCTAATGCAGTGTACTTTTCTACAACTACTAAACGAGAGTCGGAAGACCGAAGCAATGGCAAGGAAACCTGGGGAACACCTTGGAGTGTAACACACCATCTCTCTCCACCCCATTCCCCATTTTTTAGGCCTAATGCAGCCTACTTTCCGACACCTACTAAACGAGAGCATGAAGATCGAAGCTCAGGAAAGGCAACCTGGGGAACACCTTGGAGTGTAACACACCATCTCTCTCCACCCCATACCCATTTTGTAGGCCTAATGCAGCGTACTTTTCTACAACTACTAAACGAGAGCATGAAGATCGAAGCTCAGGAAAGGCAACCTGGTGAAAACCTTGGAGTGTAACACAACCTGTCTCTACACCCCATACCAAATTTGTAGGCCTAATGCAGCGTAGTTTCCACCAACTACTAAACGAGAGCCGGAAGATCGAAGCTCATGAAAGGCAACCCGGGGAACACCTTAGTGTAACACAACCTCTCTCTACACCACGAAAGGGCTGATTCTTAGGAAGGAAGGCTGTTGTAAATAAGCATTGCGCGTCCGAGGGTGATTATATTCTTATTCGGTATCTACTCACCCTCGGACGCGCCATGCTTCTTGATTTGTAATTAATGTTTATTTGCAATGTGCTTTTGACTTACTCAATTAATTTTTTAATTATTGATTTTATTAAATTAATAGTTTAACATCTTATTGGAAATAATTTAAAGGAGACGCGACAGAACAACACTCGGTGGATGCCATATCTGTGTTAACAACTCCAAAAAACTTTCAGTTAACTTCTTGCAGGAGAAAGAAATTGTAGCTGTTGGACCTTTGTAGTACAGTTCCAGATATTTGATGTGTGTTTGTTTTGATTGTTAAAATGTCTGCATTTGAGATCTCAACACGATCTTATTTTTTATAATCAAATTAATTTTTAAAATATTTTATTAGGTTGGTTCAAGGGGTACACGGGCCGCAGTAGACAGGTCAGAGGAGGCCTAGTGGAAGGAGGGACCGCAGATGCGCCACTGTTTCACCCATACACAATTAGTAGGCCTAATGCAGCGTAGTTTCCAACAGCTACTAAACGAGAGCCGGAAGATCGAAGCTCAGGAAAGGCAACCTGGGGAACACCTTGGAGTGTAACACAACCTCTCTCTACACCACGGAAGGGCTGATTCATAGGAAGGAAGGCTGTTTTAAATAAGCATTGCGCGTCCGAGGGTGATTATATTCTTATTCGGTATCTACTCACCCTCGGACGCGCCATGCTTCTTGATTTGTAATTAATGTTTATTTGCAATGTGCTTTTGACTTACTCAATTAATTTTTTAATTATTGATTTTATTAAATTAATAGTTTAACATCTTATTGGAAATAATTTAAAGGAGACGCGACAGGACAACACTCGGTGGATGCCATATCTGTGTTAACAACTCCAAAAAACTTTCAGTTAACTTCTTGCAGGAGAAAGAAATTGTAGCTGTTGGACCTTTGTAGTACAGTTCAAGATATTTGTTGTGTGTTTGTTTTGATTGTTAAAATGTCTGCATTTGAAATCTCAACACGATCTTATTTTTTATAATCAATAGACAGGTCAGTGGAGGCCTAGTGGAAGGAGTGACGGCAGACAGGCATCAAAGGCCTAACATTGGGCTGGCTGTAGGCAAGTTAAAATTGGTTCCAGGGGAACACGGCCATCAGTGGCCTGGTCAGTGTAGTTGTAGTTGAAAGAACGGGACGCAGACAGGCTTCGAAGGCCTAACATAATAACATAGGGCTGGCTGTAGGCAAGTTAAAATTGGTTCCAGGGGAACACGGCCATCAGTGGCCTGGTCAGTGTAGTTGTAGTTGAAAGAACGGGACGCAGACAGGCTTCGAAGGCCTAACATAACAAACTTGGGCTGGCTGTAGGCACTTTTAAATTTGTTCCAGGGGTACATGGGCAGCAGTGTATGGTCAGTGGAAGTCTAGTGGAAGGAGTGACCGCAGACAGGCTTCCAAGGCCTAACATAACAAACTTGGGCTGGCTGTAGGCACTTTTAAATTGGTTCCAGGGGTACATGGGCAGCAGTGGTCTGGTCAGTGGAAGTCTAGTGGAAGGAGTGACCGCAGACAGGCTTCCAAGGCCTAACATAACAAACTTGGGCTGGCTGTAGGCACTTTTAAATTGGTTCCAGGGGTACATGGGCAGCAGTGGTCTGGTTAGTGGAAGTCTAGTGGAAGGAGTGACCGCAGACAGGCTTCCAAGGCCTAACATAACAAACTTGGGCTGGCTGTAGGCACTTTTAAATTGGTTCCAGGGGTACATGGGCAGCAGTGGTCTGGTCAGTGGAAGTCTAGTGGAAGGAGTGACCGCAGACAGGCTTCCAAGGCCTAACATAACAAACTTGGGCAGGCTGTAGGCACTTTTAAATTGGTTCCAGGGGTACATGGGCAGCAGTGGTCTGGTCAGTGGAAGTCTAGGGGAAGGAGTGACCGCAGACAGGCTTCCAAGGCCTAACATAACAAACTTGGGCTGGCTGTAGGCACTTTTAAATTGGTTCCAGGGGTACACGGGCAGCAGTGGTCTGGTCAGTGGAAGTCTAGTGGAAGGAGTGACCGCAGACAGGCTTCCAAGGCCTAACATAACAAACTTGGGCTGGCTGTAGGCACTTTTAAATTGGTTCCAGGGGTACACGGGCAGCAGTGGTCTGGTCAGTGGAAGTCTAGTGGAAGGAGTGACCGCAGACAGGCTTCCAAGGCCTAACATAACAAACTTGGGCTGGCTGTAGGCACTTTTAAATTGGTTCCAGGGGTACACGGGCAGCAGTGGTCTGGTCAGTGGAAGTCTAGTGGAAGGAGTGACCGCAGACAGGCTTCCAAGGCCTAACATAACAAACTTGTGCTGGCTGTAGGCACTTTTAAATTGGTTCCAGGGGTACATGGGCAGCAGTGGTCTGGTCAGTGGAAGTCTAGTGGAAGGAGTGACCGCAGACAGGCTTCCAAGGCCTAACATAACAAACTTGGGCTGGCTGTAGGCACTTTTAAATTGGTTCCAGGGGTACACGGGCAGCAGTGGTCTGGTCAGTGGAAGTCTAGTGGAAGGAGTGACCGCAGACAGGCTTCCAAGGCCTAACATAACAAACTTGGGCTGGCTGTAGGCACTTTTAAATTGGTTCCAGGGGTACATGGGCAGCAGTGGTCTGGTCAGTGGAAGTCTAGGGGAAGGAGTGACCGCAGACAGGCTTCCAAGGCCTAACATAACAAACTTGGGCTGGCTGTAGGCACTTTTAAATTGGTTCCAGGGGTACACGGGCAGCAGTGGTCTGGTCAGTGGAAGTCTAGTGGAAGGAGTGACCGCAGACAGGCTTCCAAGGCCTAACATAACAAACTTGGGCTGGCTGTAGGCACTTTTAAATTGGTTCCAGGGGTACACGGGCAGCAGTGGTCTGGTCAGTGGAAGTCTAGTGGAAGGAGTGACCGCAGACAGGCTTCCAAGGCCTAACATAACAAACTTGGGCTGGCTGTAGGCACTTTTAAATTGGTTCCAGGGGTACACGGGCAGCAGTGGTCTGGTCAGTGGAAGTCTAGTGGAAGGAGTGACCGCAGACAGGCTTCCAAGGCCTAACATAACAAACTTGGGCTGGCTGTAGGCACTTTTAAATTGGTTCCAGGGGTACATGGGCAGCAGTGGTCTGGTCAGTGGAAGTCTAGTGGAAGGAGTGACCGCAGACAGGCTTCCAAGGCCTAACATAACAAACTTGTGCTGGCTGTAGGCACTTTTAAATTGGTTCCAGGGGTACATGGGCAGCAGTGGTCTGGTCAGTGGAAGTCTAGTGGAAGGAGTGACCGCAGACAGGCTTCCAAGGCCTAACATAACAAACTTGGGCTGGCTGTAGGCACTTTTAAATTGGTTCCAGGGGTACACGGGCAGCAGTGGTCTGGTCAGTGGAAGTCTAGTGGAAGGAGTGACCGCAGACAGGCTTCCAAGGCCTAACATAACAAACTTGGGCTGGCTGTAGGCACTTTTAAATTGGTTCCAGGGGTACATGGGCAGCAGTGGTCTGGTCAGTGGAAGTCTAGTGGAAGGAGTGACCGCAGACAGGCTTCCAAGGCCTAACATAACAAACTTGGGCTGGCTGTAGGCACTTTTAAATTGGTTCCAGGGGTACATGGGCAGCAGTGGTCTGGTCAGTGGAAGTCTAGTGGAAGGAGTGACCGCAGACAGGCTTCCAAGGCCTAACATAACAAACTTGGGCTGGCTGTAGGCACTTTTAAATTGGTTCCAGGGGTACACGGGCAGCAGTGGTCTGGTCAGTGGAAGTCTAGTGGAAGGAGTGACCGCAGACAGGCTTCCAAGGCCTAACATAACAAACTTGGGCTGGCTGTAGGCACTTTTAAATTGGTTCCAGGGGTACATGGGCAGCAGTGGTCTGGTCAGTGGAAGTCTAGTGGAAGGAGTGACCGCAGACAGGCTTCCAAGGCCTAACATAACAAACTTGGGCTGGCTGTAGGCACTTTTAAATTGGTTCCAGGGGTACATGGGCAGCAGTGGTCTGGTCAGTGGAAGTCTAGTGGAAGGAGTGACCGCAGACAGGCTTCCAAGGCCTAACATAACAAACTTGGGCTGGCTGTAGGCACTTTTAAATTGGTTCCAGGGGTACACGGGCAGCAGTGGTCTGGTCAGTGGAAGTCTAGTGGAAGGAGTGACCGCAGACAGGCTTCCAAGGCCTAACATAACAAAATTGGGCTGACTGTAGGCACTTTTAAATTGGTTCCAGGGTAACACGGCCAGCAGTGGCCTGGTCAGTGTAGTAGTTGTAGAAAGAAGGGACCGCAGACAGGCTTCGAAGGCCTAACATAACAAAAATGTCAAAACAATGGTATTGTCAGTGCCAGGCATTGAAGGATGTCAGCGCCTAGACTACACATTGGTGAAGCTGTGAGAGATAATTTTGCTAGTGGTAGAGCACTGTTTGAGCTGGGGGGGGGGGAACTGTCTTGTGGCCGGCGGTACAGGCACAGGGCCCCTCATATTACAACGGTGTGTCTGACGTTGGGTGCGCACCACCACCGCCAGAGACACTTTATTGTACTATGAGGGACCCAGTGGCAGTGCCGTCGACCAAAAGCGGCCACACCCACCTCTTCAGACAAACAGCACTCTCAAGGGTCCAAGCGCAAAGTGTCGATAGCACGGCCCCGTGTGGGGAGTTTGGCCATTTCGTGAGGTGGAAACATGTCGTATGCTGGACAATCAGGTGAAGAAAATTACGAGATTGGAAAAGTCATTCAGAATAGTCCACAGGCAAGACCTTTTCATAGGAAAGCTAGGTGTCAGCCGGGCAGGGTGGGGCAAAAGATTTTGAAATCCAGTTGTGGTTCATTTTAATGAAGGTTAGATCATCTACATTTTGGGTAGCCAGACGAGTCCTTTTTTCGGTTAGTATTGAACCTGCAGCACTGAATACTCTTTCTGATAGGACACTAGCTGCCGGGCAAGCAAGCTCCTGCAATGCATATTCTGCCAATTCTGGCCAGGTGTCTAATTTGGATGCCCAGTAATCAAATGGGAATGACGGTTGAGGGAGAACGTCGATAAGGGATGAAAAATAGTTTGTAACCATACTGGACAAATGTTGTCTCCTGTCACTTTGAATTGATGCTGCAGTACCTGTCCTGTCTGCGGTCATAGAAAAATCACTCCACAACCTGGTCAGAAAACCCCTCTGGCCAACGCCACTTCTGATTTCTGCCCCTCTAACACCTCTGGTCTGCTGGCCCCTGGAGCTCGTGTGAGAACGATCACGGGCGCTGTGTGCAGGGAATGCCAGAAGCAAACGGTCAACAAGAGTTGATTGTTTTGTTGCTAATATTAGTTCCAAGTTCTCATGTGGCATAATATTTTGCAATTTGCCTTTATAGCGAGGATCAAGGAGGCAGGCCAACCAGTAATCGTCATCGTTCATCATTTTTGTAATGCGTGTGTCCCTTTTGAGGATACGCAAGGCATAATCCGCCATGTGGGCCAAAGTTCCCGTTGTCAAATCTGCGGTTGTGCTTGGTTGAGGGGCAGTTGCAGGCAAATCTACGTCACTTGTGTCCCTCAAAAAACCAGAACCCGGCCTTGCCACGCCACCAATTTCCCGTGCCCCCGGGAAAGCTTCCTCATTAAAAATATACTCATCCCCATCATCCTCCTCGTCATGTACACTGCCCTGACCAGACAATCGCTGACTGTCATCAAGGCTTTCCTCTTCCTCTGGTGCAGACGCCTGATCCTTTATGTGCGTCAAACTTTGCATCAGCAGACGCATTAGGGGGATGCTCATGCTTATTATGGCGTTGTCTGCACTAACCAGCCGTGTGCATTCCTCAAAACACTGAAGGACTTGACACATGTCTTGAATGTTCGACCACTGCACACCTGACAACTCCATGTCTGCCATCCTACTGCCTGCCCGTGTATGTGTATCCTCCCACAAAAACATAACAGCCCGCCTCTGTTCGCACAGTCTCTGAAGCATGTGCAGTGTTGAGTTCCACCTTGTTGCAACGTCTATGATTAGGCGATGCTGGGGAAGGTTCAAAGAACGCTGATAGGTCTGCATACGGCTGGAGTGTACAGGCGAACGGCGGATATGTGCGCAAAGTCCACGCACTTTGAGGAGCAGGTCGGATAACCCCGGATAACTTTTCAGGAAGCACTGCACCACCAGGTTTAAGGTGTGAGCCAGGCAAGGAATGTGTTTCAGTTGGGAAAGGGAGATGGCAGCCATGAAATTCCTTCCGTTATCACTCACTACCTTGCCTGCCTCAAGATCTACAGTGCCCAGCCACGACTGCGTTTCTTGCTGCAAGAACTCGGACAGAACTTCCGCGGTGTGTCTATTGTCGCCCAAACACTTCATAGCCAATACAGCCTGCTGACGTATGCCAGTAGCTGCCCCATAATGGGAGACCTGGTGTGCAACTGTGGCAGGTGCGGATGGAGTGTTTGTGCGACTGCGGTCTGTGGACGAGCTCTTGCTTCTGCAGGAGGACGAGGAGGAGGAGGAGGAGGAGGGGGTGCGAACGGCTACAGACAACTGTTTACTAGACCGTGGGCTAGGCAGAACTGTCCCAAACTTGCTGTCCCCTGTGGACCCTGAATCCACCACATTTACCCAGTGTGCCGTGATGGACACGTAACGTCCCTGGCCATGCCTACTGGTCCATGCATCTGTTGTCAGGTGCACCTTTGTGCTCACAGATTGCCTGAGTGCATGGACGATGCGCTCTTTAACATGCTGGTGGAGGGCTGGGATGGCTTTTCTGGAAAAAAAGTGTCGACTGGGTAGCTCGTAGCGTGGTACAGCGTAGTCCATCAGGTCTTTGAAAGCTTCGCTTTCAACTAACCGGTAGGGCATCATCTCTAACGAGATTAGTCTAGCTATGTGGGCGTTCAAACCCTGTGTATGCGGATGCGAGGCTAAGTATTTCCTTTTTCTAACCATAGTCTCATGTAGGGTGAGCTGGACTGGAGAGCTGGAGATCGTGGAACTAGCGGGGGTGCCGGTGGACATGGCAGACTGAGAGACGGTGGGAGATGGTATTGTTGCCGCCGGTGCCCTAGATGCAGTGTTTCCTACTACGAAACTGGTGATTCCCTGACCCTGACTGCTTTGGCCTGTCAAAGATACCTGCACAGATACAGCAGGTGGTGCGCTAAATGGTGGTCCTACACTGCCGGAAGGGATGTTGCGTTGATGACTAGCTTCATTGGCCGAGGGTGCAACAACCTTAAGGGACGTTTGGTAGTTAGTCCAAGCTTTCAAATGCATGGTGGTTAAATGTCTATGCATGCAACTAGTATTGAGACTTTTCAGATTCTGACCTCTGCTTAAGGAAGTAGAACATTTTTGACAGATGACTTTGCGCTGATCAATTGGATGTTGTTTAAAAAAATGCCAGACTGCACTCTTTCTAGCATCGGATACCTTTTCAGGCATTGCAGACTGAGCTTTAACCGGATGGCCACGCTGTCCTCCACCAGGTTTTGGCTTTGCCACGCGTTTTGGGCAAGATACGGGCCCGGCAGATGGAACCTGTGGCGATGTTGATGCCTGCTGCGGCCCCTCCTCCTCCTCTGCTTCAGAACTGCTGCCGCCTGCACCCTGTTCCCCCAATGGCTGCCAATCGGGGTCAAGAACTGGGTCATCTAATAACTCTTCTTGTACCTCCTGCGCAACTTCGTCTGTGTCACCGTGTCGTTCGGTGGTATAGCGTTCGTGATGGGGCAACATAGTCTCATCAGGGTCTGATTCTTGATCACCACCCTGCGAGGGCAATGTTGTGGTCTGAGTCAAAGGACCAGCATAGTAGTCTGGCTGTGGCTGTGCGTCAGTGCACTCCATGTCAGATTCAATTTGTAATGGGCATGGACTGTTAACTGCTTCACTTTCTAAGCCAGGGACGGTATGTGTAAAGAGCTCCATGGAGTAACCCGTTGTGTCGCCTGCTGCATTCTTCTCTGTTGTTGTTTTTGCTGAAGAGGACAAGGAAGTGACTTGTCCCTGACCGTGAACATCCACTAACGACGCGCTGCTTTTACTTTTACCAGTTTCACGAGAGGAGGCAAAAGAGCTAGAGGCTGAGTCAGCAAGATAAGCCAAAACTTGCTCTTGCTGCTCCGGCTTTAAAAGCGGTTTTCCTAATCCCAGAAAAGGGAGCGTTCGAGGCCTTGTGTAGCCGGACGACGAACCTGGCTCCACAGCTCCAGACTTAGGTGCAATATTTTTTTCCCCACGACCACCTGATGCTCCACCACTACCACTACCCTCATTACCAGCTGACAATGAACGCCCCCGGCCACGACCTCTTCCACTAGACTTCCTCATTGTTTTAAAAACGTAACCAAACTAACGTTATTTGTTGCAGTCACACAACTTACACGGTGAGCTATAACTTCAGTATGATTTAGCTACCCCTTTACAGGTTGGTGAGACCACAGCGAAAATCAGGGCCAATGTTACACACTCTTTTTTTGGTGGCTGCAAATTAGAGAGATGCCCCACACGCAGGACTGTCACTGAAGCACAAATGTTAATATTAATGTCACACTATTATTTTTTTTTTATTTTTATTTTTTTCAGGAACACTTTAGAAACCGCAAAAAAAAAAAAAAATAGATTTTTGCAGGGAGAATTTAGAAAACAAATGTAACAAACTATATGCTTTCTATGGGCCACTGAGTGAGAGATGACGCACACAGGAATCAGGAGTGGCACACAAGCCCAGAGGCCAATATTTTTCTACCAATGATTGATGGAGTTATTTTCTCTGGTAGATTTTTGAACCCAAATCAAGGAAAAAAAATATAGGCTTTCTATGGACCACAATTGGAGAGAGAGAGAGAGAGAGAGAGAGAGAGAGATGGCACACCCAGGAGTCAAGACTGGCACACAAGCAGAAAGGCCAATATTAATCTCCCAATTTTTTTTTGGGTTTGTTTTTTTTTTTTTTTTTCAGGGAGACTTTAGAAAAAAAAATAATAAAAAAAATATGATTTTATCAGGAAGAATTTAGAAACCAAATAAAATAAAATGATTTTTTCAGGGAGAATTTATAAAACAAATAAAAACAAAAATAGGCGTTCTATGGCCCACTGACTGAGAGATGACGCACACAGGAGTCAGGAGTGGCACACAAGCCCAGAGGCCAATATTTTTCTACCAATGATTGATGTAGTTATTTTCTCTGGTAGATTTTTGAACCCAAATCAAGGAAAAAAAATATAGGCTTTCTATGGACCACAATTGGAGAGAGAGAGAGAGAGAGAGAGAGAGAGAGAGATGGCACACCCAGGAGTCAAGACTGGCACACAAGCAGAAAGGCCAATATTAATCTCCCAATTTTTTTTTGGGTTTTTTTTTTTTTTTTTTTTTTCAGGGAGACTTTAGAAAAAAAAATAATAAAAAAAATATGATTTTATCAGGAAGAATTTAGAAACCAAATAAAATAAAATGATTTTTTCAGGGAGAATTTAGAAAACAGATAAAACCAAAAATAGGCGTTCTATGGCCCACTGACTGAGAGAGAGAGAGAGATGGAACGCTTAGTACTGGCACACAAGCCCAAAGGGCAATATTAATCTCCCTTTTTTTTTCAGGGAGAATTTCTAAAACCCAAAAAAAAAAAAAAAATAGGCTTTCTATGGCCCACTATTTGTGAGAGAGATGGGACGCTCAGGACTGGCACAGATGGCACGCTCAGGACTGGCACAGAAGCCCAGAGGCCAATATTAATCTCCCTTTTTTTCTGGGAGAATTTATAAAACCAAAAAAATATTTAAATAGGCTTTCTATGGCCCACTATTTGTGAGAGAGATGGCACGCTCAGGACTGGCACAGATGGCACGCTCACAACTGGCACACAAGCCCAGAGGCCAATATTAATCTCCCTTTTTTCAGGGAAAATTTATAAAACCAAAAAAAAAATTAAATAGGCTTTCTATGGCCCACTATTTGTGAGAGAGATGGCACGCTCAGGACTGGCACAGATGGCACGCTCACAACTGGCACTCAAGCCCAGAGGCCAATATTAATCTCCCTTTTTTCAGGGAAAATTTATAAAACCAAAAAAAAAATAAAATAGGCTTTCTATGGCCCACTATTTGTGAGAGAGATGGCACGTTCAGGACTGGCACAGATGGCACGCTCACAACTGGCACACAACCCCAGAGGCCAATATTAATCTCCCTTTTTTTCAGGGAGAATTTATAAAACCAAAAAAAAAAATTAAATAGGCTTTCTATGGCCCACTATTTGTGAGAGAGATGGCACGCTCAGGGCTGGCACAGATGGCACGCTCACAACTGGCACACAAGCCCAGAGGCCAATATTAATCTCCCTTTTTTCAGGGAAAATTTATAAAACCAAAAAAAAAATTAAATAGGCTTTTTATGGCCCACTATTTGTGAGAGAGATGGCACGCTCAGGACTGGCACAGATGGCACGCTCACAACTGGCACACAAGCCCAGAGGCCAATATTAATCTCCCTTTTTTCAGGGAAAATTTATAAAACCAAAAAAAAAATTAAATAGGCTTTCTATGGCCCACTATTTGTGAGAGAGATGGCACGCTCAGGACTGGCACAGATGGCACGCTCACAACTGGCACACAACCCCAGAGGCCAATATTAATCTCCCTTTTTTTCAGGGAGAATTTATAAAACCAAAAAAAAAAATTAAATAGGCTTTCTATGGCCCACTATTTGTGAGAGAGATGGCACGCTCAGGGCTGGCACAGATGGCACGCTCACAACTGGCACACAAGCCCAGAGGCCAATATTAATCTCCCTTTTTTCAGGGAAAATTTATAAAACCAAAAAAAAAATTAAATAGGCTTTCTATGGCCCACTATTTGTGAGAGAGATGGCACGCTCACAACTGGCACACAAGCCCAGAGGCCAATATTAATCTCCCTTTTTTCAGGGAGAATTTATAAAACCCAAAAAAAAATAAAATAGGCTTTCTATGGCCCACTATTTGTGAGAGAGATGGCACACTCAGGACTGGCACACAAGCCCAAAGGCCAATATTAATCTCCCACTGTATTTTTATCAGGGAGAATTTATACACCCCACAAAAAAAAATACAGAAAAATGAAAAGGCTTTCTATGGCCCACTATGTGAGAGAGATGGCACACACAGGGATGGCACTCTAGCAGAAATGCCAAATTGCCAATCTTAATCTCCCACCAAAAAAAAAAAAAAAAAAAAAACAGGGAATGTCCTACAATTACTATCTCCCTGCCTGCAGTAATCTCAGCCAGGTATGGCAGGCAGCTACTATCTCCCTGCCTGCAGTAATCTCAGCCAGGTATGGCAGGCAGCAATAAGGAGTGGACTGATGCACAAATGAAATAAAAAGTGTGGACAAACAAACAAGATAGCTGTGCAGAAAGGAAGGAACAAGAGGATTTGTGCTTTGAAAAAAGCAGTTGGTTTGCACAGCGGCGTACACACAGCAATGCAGCTATCAGGGAGCCTTCTAGGGCAGCCCAATGAGCTACAGCGCTGAGGGGAAAAAAAAAAAAAAAAACTTCCACTGTCCCTGCACACCGAGGGTGGTGTTGGACAGTGCAAATCGCTGCAGCACAAGCGGTTTTGTGGTTAATGGACCCTGCCTAACGCTATCCCTGCTTCTGACAAAGCGGCAGCAACCTCTCCCTAAGCTCAGATCAGCAGCAGTAAGATGGCGGTCGGCGGGAACGCCTCTTTATAGCCCCTGTGACGTCGCAGACAGCAAGCCAATCACTGCAATGCCCTTCTCTAAGATGGTGGGGACCAGGACCTATGTCATCACGCTGCCCACACTCTGCGTTTACCTTCATTGGCTGAGAAATGGCGCTTTTCGCGTAATTGAAACGCGACTTTGGCGCGAAAGTCGCGTACCGCATGGCCGACCCCGCACAGGGGTCGGATCGGGTTTCATGAAACCCCGACTTAGCCAAAAGTCGGCGACTTTTGAAAATGTTCGACCCGTTTCGCTCAACCCTACTCACCACACATCTAGATAAGTTCCTTGGGGGGTCTAGTTTCCAAAATGGTGTCATTTGTACAGGTTTCCACTGTTTAGGCACATCAGGAACTCTCCAACACGACATGGCGTCTGATCACAATTCCAGCCAATTTTGCATTGAAAAGTTCAAGGCACTCCTTCCCATGGGCCATGCGCCCAAACAGTGGTTTACCCCCACACATGGGGCATCAGAATATTCAGGACAAATTGCACAATAACGTTTGGGGTCCAATTTCTCCTGTTGCCCTTGGGAGAATAAAAAAAATTGGATCTGAAGTAACTTTTTTTGTGAAAAAAAGTTAAAAGTTCATTTTTTTTAACATTCCAAAAATTCCTGTGAAGCACCAGAAGGGTTAATAAACATCTTGAATGTGGTTTTGAGCAGCTTGAGGCATGCAGTTTTTAAAATGGTGTCACTTTTGATATTTTCTATCATATAGACCCCTCAAAGTGACGTCAAATGTGAAGTGGTCCCTAAAAAATAAATGGTGCTGTAAAAATGAGAAACCGCTAGTCAACTTTTAACCCTTATAACGTCCTAACAAAAAAAATGTTGGTACCAAAATTGTGCTGATGTGAAGTAGACATGTGGGAAATGTTACCTATTACGGTAGATACAGAGGCGGTGTAGCTTGCTTCACAGGCGGGCTACTCCGCTGAGGTGCAGACACTGCTACTAAGCCCAAAACGATTTACTTGGTAAGATGCAGTAAAAATTTAGATACACAGGCTAGCTTCACAGGCGAGCTACTCAGATGACTACTAGACAATGCTACTAGCCCAAAAGGTTTGGCTGAGCTAGATTACACCAAATGCTGTGACAAACACTTGCACTACACTGGCACAGACCTGCCTGGCAAAAAGTGCTAGGAACTGCTGTAACCTACCCTGAAAATTGCTGATATTACAACTAGTCCCGACTCCCTAAACCTATCTCTCTCTATCTAACTGCAAATTCGCTCGCAATTCACACTCTTATACTCTATAACGCCCACAGCAGCAGCGGTGCCGTCTGACACTAAGCTGCAGCAGTGAGGAAATGGTGGCGACGGGGCAAATGGTTGGTTCTTATATGGCAAGGACATGTGACATACACAGCCAATGACACATGCCCTTGCTTTTGTGAATCACATTCACCTTGCTGTGTGTGTGCACTGCTGATGGGCTGAGAGACTGCACCGCCCCACTGTAAATGCGGGAAAGAAAAAAAAATGGAGATTGGCGTTATTTCAGCACAGATCTATCCCCCCCCCCCCCGCATTATACACTGAAACAGTCTATTAACATTGATAAACAGCTTTAATGTGAAAATCAAGTTAGGCTTTTGGTGAATGAACAGTTATCAAAGAGAAACTCGAACAGCCGAATTTTAAGCAAATTGTTCGAGTTTGTCGAACGACTCGAACACCGCCCAAAACAGCTTGAATTTGAAATTGGCGAACAGTTCGACTCGAACACCGCTCATCTCTAGTGGTAATATCTCTGAAACACTTCAACATATTCCAGTGATTCTGAGATTGTTTTTTCGCGACACATTGTACATCATGTTAGTGGTGAATTTAGGACAATATTTTTTTAATTTATTTGTGAAATTATTAGAATTTTGGTGAAAATTTTGCAATGCCCTTAAACCAGATAGTTATATCACATAAAACAGTTAGTAAATAACTTCATATAGAAATAATTTTTTAAACCTTATTTCATTTTGTTCAGAATTTAGAATGGTTAAAATTTGATCAGCAATTTCTCAATTTTCCAACAAAATATTCAAAACCAATTTTTATAGGGACCGCATCACTTTTGAAATTATTTTGAGGGGCCTGTATGACAGAAAGTACCCCAAACTGATACCAATTTAAAAACTGTACCCCTCAAGGTGCTCAAAACCACATTCGATAAGATTATTAACCCTTCAGGTGCTTCAAATACATTAAAGCAATGTGGAACAAAAAAATGAACTATAATTTTTCCCTCAAAAATATTTATTTAGCCCCAAATTTTCCAATTTCACAAGGGTAACAGGAGAAAATGGACCATACAGATTGTTATGCAATTTCTTCTAAATACGCCAATATCAAATATGTGGTGGAAGGGCTCGGAAGGGAAGGAACACCATTTGACTTTTGGAGCGCAAAATTGGCTGAAATAGATAGTAAATATCATGTTGCATTTGGAGAGTGCCTGATGTGTCTAAACAGTGGAAACCCCCCGCAACTGTCCCAATTTTGGAAACTACACCCCTCAACTAATTATTCCCCTGGCACCAATTACTAAGGAGGTGTCTAAATACCCAATTTCTTTTTACAGGAACTGCAGTCATGAGATCATTCTTGAGTATTTTAGTTAGGTGAATTCTGTGGCCAATTACTTTTATTCCTTAAGTCACCAAGGAAAACTGTGAAGGAAAAAAACACAGTTATTGTAAGAATAGCATGCGCTTACTAGAGTAGGAAATCAAATACAAATATACAAAACTATTATTATTGTATTATTTGGACTGAGATGTGATTTATTAGGGCATGTGGACTACATATAGGCAAGGATAATCACATGGATGCCATGCAATACATGTATGCAGTTGGAGCTAGGCTGTCTGGTACCGCAGTGCAATCCTTTTCAAATTGAGGTTTTGGTCTATTTAAATTTGAAAAGAAATCATCTTAAAAGTAAAATCTTAACCAGTGGTTTCGTGTATTGAATGTAAAGTGCTATTATTACATTTTCAATTGGCAGCTTAATTTAACAAGTTATCTTATTTTTCAACTTGTAGTATATGGGTTGCATTGAAGTTCAACGTTCAATGAGGTCTCTGGATTTTAACACAAGAACCCAAGTGACAAGGTTGGTAATAACAAAAACAGTTAAAGAAGTTTTCCTACCAAATATATTTATTACCTATTTTCATGGTGGGTGATAAATGTATGAACAGCTGGGGTCTGACCACTGGCATCACCATCACTTCTCATGATAGCCGTTCCAAAGTCCCTTATGTGAATCAAATGAATGTCTCTCCTAGTCAACTATCTCCACATCCTCAGCGCACCTAATAGCACTTGGTATACTGGCTGATGGCTGGATCAAGCAGCTTACTTGAAATGCCCTATTTATTATAATGATGGCTGGACGATACATGACAAGCACGTTCTACTCATTGGGTCTCCATATTTCCTTATAGTTAGCTTGTGACCAGACCCCTCACTCCTCCTGTAACTGTTGAACCATGTCTTACTTTGTGATGTCTTTTTTGTTTCTATATGTTCCCGCTTAATTGTAAAGTGCAGCAGATTATGTTGGTGCTGTAAAAATACAATTACGGTATTATTACATGCACACCAGTTTTTTGGCACAAATTAAGCTAGAGTTTGGGCTTCAGCTTAGGAAATCTTCCCCATAAACATTATGTAGACACTCAGTTTTGATTGTCTGTTTAGTAAGTTATTTGTTATAAAAGTTGTTAGATTTTATATTTATGTTCTCTAATTTATATGTCGCAGAGAAGCCATCAACAGACTTTATGAGGCTGTCCCTGGAGTGAGAGGGACCTGGAAGAAGAAGGTGGGTGTATTAACTTGTTTGATTTCAAAGAAAAAGATTGTGAGCACCCTCTACATGAGAAATGCTGTCATACGTAACATGCCATGTTTTACATATTGTTCTTTCTTTAAAGGCACCCAATAAATCTTTAGGATCAATCTTGGGTAGGAGTAATCTTCGGTTTGCAGGAATAAGCATTGCTATAAACATATCCGTCGAGGGACTGAATCTCAGTATACCAACCACTCGACAGGTAGCTAGTTTAACTTTAATCCAATTATTTTACAGTATTTCTGTATAATCTAAATGATGGAATTTAGATATATTTGATTTTGTATATTTATGTAACTTTTGTATAACATCTGGATAATTCAGAAAATATGATAATTTAGTGTCAGGCCTGTATATAAGGATAATGTCTGAATTCACACACTAATATCAAACATAACTTGTATGGATGATCAGTCCCCCCCAAACAATTTAGAAGGTCATGTTGTTCTCCGAAGATTATGTAATTTACACCATTACTAATTAATTCTGTTGCTCTGCCGTTTTAATAAATATGGCTTAAGTGCTCTGGGCATGACCGGAGCACTTCCTAAGCCTCTGCCTTCATGGCTCTATTCTATATGCCCAGCCACAGCTGCCTATACTTCTCTGATAGCTGACTAACTAGGTGAGTCTGGGGGGAGAATAGATTCAGGTAGGAAGAGGCTTGGGAAGTACTTTGATACTTCCCTGAGCACTTAAGTCTCATTTGCATATTAATTAACAGAGCACTTTTTGAGTCAAGGAGCAACAAATTGCATCATCAGAAAGCAACATGGCTTTATAAACTTTTTGGGGGTGAAGGGGTGGATTGATCATTGTGGCAGATTTCCGCTAAGTTATTTACAACCTAGAGATTTTTTAACCCCTTTACACCCAAAGGTGGTTTTCACGTTAATGACCAGGCCAATTTTTACAATTCTGACCACTTTCACTTTATGTGGTTATAACTCTGGAACGCTTCAACGGATCCTGGTGATTCTGAGATTGTTTTTTCATGACATATTGTACTTCATGATAATGGTAAAAGTTCTTCGATATGCTTCGTTATTTGTGGAAAAAATGGAAATTTGGCAAAAAATGTTCTCCTGAGCATGCCAATACCCCATATGAGGGAGAAAAATACTGTTTGGGCGCACGGCAGAGCTCAGAAGGGAAGGAGCTCCATGTGACTTTTTGAATGCAAAGTTTGCTGGAACAATTGACGTACGCCATGTAGCATTTCGAGAGCTCCTGATGTGCCTAAACAATGGAAACCACCCACAAGTGACACCATTTTGGAAACTAAGCCCCTCAGGGAACTGATCTAGATGTGTTGTGAGCACATTGAACCCTCGGGTGCTTTATAAACGTTTAGAATATTGAGCCGTGAAAATAAAAAAAATCACATTTTCCTCACAAATGTTTTTAGCCCCAAAAATTGCATTTTCACAAGGGTAGCAGGAGAAATTGCATCATACAATTTGTAGTGCAATTTCTCATGCGTACGCTGACACCCCATATGTAGGGGAATGCTACTTTTGAGGCACAGAGCAAAGCTCAGACGGGAAGAAGTGCCATATTGGGAGTTCAGATTTTGCTGGAATGGTTTGAGGGTGCCATGTCACATTGGCAGAGCCCCTGAGGTGCCAGAACAACAGAAATCCCTATATGTGAACTCATTTTACAAACTACACTCCCCAATGATTTGATCTAGGGGTGCAGTGATCATATTGACACCACATGTGCCTCACAGAATTTTATACCACTGAGCGGTGAGGAAAGAATAAATTACATTTTTACCACTAAAATGTGGTTTTAGCACCAAGTTTTAATTTTCTAAGGGCTAACAGGAATTTTAGTTTTTTTTAAACAAACTGAGGTCCATTTCTTCCTGAGTGAGTCAATACCCTACATGTAATGCAAAGCGCAGAAGACAAGGAGCGCCAGATTTTACAGTTTTGGTCTGCAGGTGCCATGACCAAATGGGAGAGCCCATGTGCCAGAAAAGCAGAACCCTCCCATAAGTGATCCCATTTTACAAACTACACCTCTCAATGAATTCATCTAGGGGTGCAGTGTTGTGAATTCTGCTCTTGGGTTCCCTCCTGTGGTTGTAGGTGGGAATGCAGTTGTCTGAGTCGCAGTCCTGGCCAGGTGTATCCGCTGATTGCAGTTCTGACTAGGATATTTAGATGTGCAGGATTCATTAGTCCTTTCCAGTTGTCAATGTTTCTTGTGAAGTGTTGGATCACTTTCTCGCTTCTCCTGCTTGCTGCCAATTCAGCAAAGATAAGTGTCTGGTTTTTGTTTCTGTGGCACACATGCAGTGTGCTTATATTCTGTGCTATTCATTTGTTTTTCTCTTGTCCAGCTTAGACTGTGTCAGTGTTTTCTCAGTCTTGTTGGATTCTCTGGAGTTGCAGATATACGCTCCACATCTTTAGTTAGATGGTGGAGTTTTTGTATTTTCTGCTGCGGATATTTTTGGAAGGATTTTTAATACTGACCGCTTAGTATCCTGTCCTATCCTTTCCTATTTAGCTAGTGTGTGCCTCATTTGCTAAATCCTGTTTCCTGCCTGCGTGTGTCTTTTCCTCTACTACTCACAGTCAATATTTGTGGGGGGCTGCCTATCCTTTGGGGTTCTGCTCTGAGGCAAGGTAGAAATTCCTATTTCCATCTATAGGGGTATTTAGTCCTCCGGCTGTGTCGAGGTGTCTAGGTTTTGTTAGGCACACCCCACGGCTACTTCTAGTTGATGTGGATGTACAGTACTACTTAGTCATATGGAAAGACGAGGGAGGGACGGAGCACTATTTGCCTCCTAGAGCACAGAATTTCCTAGAACAATTTGCGGACTCCATATACAGAGCCTTCTAATTGCTAGAAGAACATAATTCCCCCTCACCTGACCCCATTTTGGAAATTATACCCCTTTAGGAATTTATCTACAGATGTAGTGCTGATTTTGACAATAAGCAGCAATGAATGTTGCTGAGTGAAAATTGCAAACTGCCATTGTAGTGACTAGACTGCAGTAGTGACCAGTATGTTGCAGTCACCAGTATGTTAAGCCCGTGCTTCTGGAGACATGCAGGCGTAAGTTAGGCAGGCTCTCATCACTACAGAAATGCCAAACATGTGAAAGCTATATGTTTGCTGAATTTCTTTTGGAGGGTGAGGAGCCATTTGCTTTTCCAGAGCCTTCGTACTATCAGTAATGTAGAAGCCCCCTATATTTCCATTAACAGATGACAGTCCTGAGTAGGGACTTGATTTTATTGTGAATTGAGTTGAAGCTTTTATTGGGAACATTTTACATAATTTTTGGGATCACATTTATCCGGGGCTCTAAGCGGAGCACTTACTTGGGAGTTTCCATCTAAATCTCTGAGTGACATGATTCAGATGAAACTCCCGAGGGATCCTTTCACTATAATGAGGAAGCAGAGTTTCTCTGGACTCCGTCTGGCTTCTGTTCAGTCGTGTCCTTCTTTTCAGAAGTGCGCAAATTGTGGCCGACGGCACTTTTATGAAATCCTAAAAAGACAGACACCGCTGGATCACAGGTGAGACGGCATCCACATTGCCTCTATCTGCCTCATTATAGGGAATCTTCCGTTGAGGGTTCCATCTGAATCACGTGTTTCAGAGATTTACATGGAAACCCCACTGTAAGCGCTCAACGCAGAGGGCAGGATAAATGTGCGATCTTTGGGAGGCAGAATGAAAAAATCAACTGCAGATGAAGAATTGATTGTATTTATTTTTAACACCATTCCTCATACTGTATAAATGATTAGGCGACTTTATTCTTCGGGTCGGTGCGATCACAGAGATACCAGATTTATAGCGGGTTTTTATGTTTGTCTGCTGTCACACACTAACTGACGCTTAATTGCAAAAACTATTTTTTCCATATTTTGGCCCACAGAGTCATGTGAGGGCTTGTTTTTTTGTGGGATGAGTTGATGTTTTTATTGGTACCATTTTCAGACACATGACATTTTTTGATCGCTTTCTATTCCAATTTTTGGGAGGCAGAATGAACAAAAACCAGCAATTCATGATTTTTCTTGGGGGGGAGGTCATGTCATCTCTCATATGGTAAAATTGATAAGTCAGTTTTATTCTTTGGATCAGTACTATTACAGCGATACCTCATTTATATCTTTTTTTATGTTTTGGCACTTTTACACAATAAAAACTATTTTACAGAAAAATAATTATTTTTGCATCTCTATATTCTGAGAGCTATAACTTTTTTATTTTTCTGCTGAAGGATCTTTTTGGTGTCTTGTTTTTTTGCGGGACAAGATAAAGTTTTCAGCTGTGCCATGTTTATTTATATCCTTCTTTTTTATCACATTTTATTCCATTTTTTGTTCAGCGGTATAATAAAGCAATGCTTTTTTACATTTTTTTTATGTTTACTAAAGGGGTTATAGGTCCAGTCGTTCCAGATGCGCTGATACCAAATAAGTGTACTTTTTTTTGTTGTCATACAAATATTTATGGGTAGACTATCTTTTGATTTTTTTATAATTATTATTTTTTTTTTATATTTGAACAATTATTAAAAAAAACAAAAAACTTTTTTTAAACTTTTTTACCTTGTCCCAGTATGGGACTATCATGTTTTGCGGGCTGATCGCTTCTATGGCATGGGGACGCAACAGCATCCCTACGCTATGAAAACTGTTAGCTCTGCACTGACAGATAAAGTTGCTGATCATGCTGTGAGCATGATCTAGCCATTTCACTAGCTATGGTGACCTAGATGTCATCATGATGACATCGGGACACCATGGCCGGGGGTATCCGTTGGGTCTCCTATCCAAGGGCAGAGGGGCTGTCATCTCTGCCTGCTCCTGGAAGGCTGTGATCGCATTAGATTGCATTATTTAAGGGGTTAATGTGCCAGGACCAGTGCAGGACCGATTGTCATCTGACACCCAGCACTGATCGTACGCCCACAGCCTGTGTGCTCGCGATCGTGATGCAGTGATAATACATCCCTGGTCAATAAAGCCCAGGGCGCAGGGACGTATTATTGCTGACAATGTCAGAAAGGAGATAAAGGGAATCTGTCAGCACGTTTTTGCAATGTAATCTGAAGACAGCAGGAGATAGAGCCGGAAACACTAATTTCAGTGATGTGTTAATTATTAGGATATGTGCAGTTGTTCACTTACAATGAAGGTTTTATCATCAGGATATTATCACTGCCAGACTAGATCTCAGGTGCCTGCTAGACTAAACACGCCCCCTTCGCTAATAAGCAACTCACTGTCAATAGACAATGTGCCTAGAGAGCTGTGGTGTAGGTGGGGTTAGCTTCTGGGCTCTGCTACATGCGCCTTCTAAAAACTTTGATTATGTCACAAATACCGCACCCAATAAACTAAGTGGTACATTTTTGGATTCAGGGTCTCTTTTCGTACATTATGCTGCTCTCAGATTAGGTAACAAAAACCTGGTGACAGATTCTCTTTAAGTTGATTTTTGGAACAATTTTTGTGTTTTGCTACATAAATCCACATGAGAAGTAGGAGAAAAGGAATTGTATTATATTTGTATATTATTTCATTCTTACTTCAGTCCATCTTAATATGTTAGGTTATATTTATCCACCTAAATGTGTCAGAATTCCGGCATATACACTGATTTCATGACCTATACAATATTTGTAATGTGTTTTAAACACACTAGTCATTTTTGAAATGTCTTTTTTATTTTGTTGAGATGTCAGAAGGGTTAGTATTTAGCAGCAACTTTTCATTTTTTAAAATTAAATATTAATATTTTTCCACTAAAATATTGCTTTAGCCAATTTTTTTTTTTTAATATTCACCAAGCGTAATAGGAGAAAATGGACCCCCAAAAATATTATGCATTTTCTCCTGAACATGCTATCCCAGTACGTGGCGTGACAGGGTCACTGGCACAGTGTATGAGGGGAGATATGTGTCACGAAGATTGCTTTCTTCCATGATCTAGAAACCTATGAGTTTCTCTTCAGCATGCTATGTGCTGAAGGAGTTAATCGGTCATGTTGGGACAGGTTTGCAGGTGAGTAGATAAGAGATGGTCCAGACCCTACTCACCATATCTCCACCTCAAGGGTGTGCCTGGGATGTTAAATGTACAGGCACTGGCACTGTTTTTTTTTCTTTGTGCTGTAACTTGAAGAGGAAAGACTCCAAAGGGTGCATCCAGGAGGGGCTGAAGATACATGGTGGTCTGAGCGGGCGAATCCCTCAGACATATGGCCTTTGCTATACCTTCTCTTTTTTTTTGTTTTGCTGGTATGCCAGAGAGGCCATGCTTACTTTGCTGAACCCTACTATGGTTTATGCTGTTCCATAATAATCCAGCAGGAGATTTACCACACGAAGCAGCTGAGTGAGTCAACCCCTCACAGTGGTCATACTTCTCTTCGGCCACATGGCAGGGCTGAGAAATGAAGAAGGGCTAGCTGCTTTTTGGAGCACAGATTTGGATGGAATAGATTGAAAACAAGTTGCATTTGTGGACACTCTAGGGTACCAAAACACCAGAAATCCCCAGTGATCCCCAGTCTACTGAAGCGCCACATGACCAGCTCTACCCTCACCTAGTGTATCCTCACCCATCCCCTGTAGACTGTGAGCCCTCGCGGGCAGGGTCCTCTCTCCTCCTGTACTTGTGTGTGCCTTGTTTTACTCATGTTTATTGTACTTGTCTATATTTGCCCCATTCACATGTAAAGCGCCATGGAATAAATGGCGTTATAAAAATGAATAATAATTATAATAATAATAAACCCCCATGAGTAATCCAATTTTGAAAACTAGGGGTGAAGTGAGCATTTTGACCCCACATTGAGCCTTATAAATACTGTCAAACATTTTCGTGATGAAAGTGTAAATTTGTATTAGCTGCAAATGTTTCACCTTTCACAAGGGTAAAATGTTAAATAGACATCACCATAGGCAGCATTTGCAGATCCCCCGAGGTGCCAGAACAGCAGAAAACTCCCCAAAGTGACCTCACTTTAGAAATTACACCTGTCAATTAATTCATCTGTAGCTACAGTGACTATTTGGGCCTCACAAGTGTTTTCACACTGCAACATACATGATAAATTTTTATCTGGAAATCTGAAAATCTGCCAGCTTTGTGCCCATATATTGTGCCCAGCATGAGACATGCACCCCATAATTTGTTAAGTGGGCTATCACCACTACAGTAATGTCAAACCTGTGGATGCTATCTGTGGCAGAGGGGAACTCAGAAGGGAGTGGTTTCACTTGGACTTATGAGCACAGATTTCATTGAATTTTAATTGTGAGCGTCATTTTTCCTAAACACCCTAGAATTACATTAACAGCTGGCGGACCTATGTGAGGACTTGCTTACTGTGGGACAAGTTGTAGTTTTTATTGCTAACATTTTGGAGTACATGACATTTTTTGTTTGCTTTCATTAAAGCTAAGCTCATATTTATCCTGTTCTCTACCCTGAGCACTAAAGATGAATTTCCATCTAAATCCCTCCAAATGCGATTCAGATTAAACCTCCAACAGAACTACAAAAATGATGCAGATGGAGACTCTTTGGACCTCATTTGGCATCTATTCTAGTGGTGTCCATTGTTTTAGGAATGCCCACAACTGTGGTCAACAACACTTTTGTGTGCTAAAAAGACACCTAAAATAATAAGACACCACTGGGATAGAGGCCAGATGGAGTTCAAAGGACTCCATCTTTCTCATTATAGTTGAGTCGAGGGTTTCATCTGAATTACATATTTGCGGGACTTAAGCCCAAAACCTCAACATATAGTGCACAAGATAAACGTGTACTAATCCTTATTTTGCTTTTTGGGAGGCAGAATGAACAAATAAACGGCAGTTCAAGAATTATTGTTTTTAATTTCATTTTTTTATGCTGTTCATTGCGTGGTATAAGAGATAAGACAGCTTTATTCTTCAGATCAGTGAGATTTCAGTGATATAAGATTTTTATATTCTTTGTAATGTTTTGCTCCATTTGAACACTAAAAAGGCTCCTCATATTTTAATTTTTTTTAAAATCAAATTCTGAGAGCTATAACTTTTTTCTTTACTTTTTCTCTAAAAGAACTGTATAAGGGCTTATTTATTGCCAGACAAGTTGAAGGTTTTATTGGTACTATCTTGAGGTGCATAGCATCTTTTGGTTGCTTTTTATTCAAATTTTTGGGATGCAGTGAAAAATCGAACATCACTGAAATACCAATCATATGTTATTTGATATTCATGGACTGTTTAAGAGGAAAAGATTGAGAAACCTTTTTTCTTAACATCTGAGAAAAATTGATGAAGCTGATCAAACACCGATGAAAATCTGATCAAAAACAATAACGAAACTCTGACCATTTTTCTTGTATAAGAAAAATAACTGACATTTGAATTAATGCTAACACTGACACAATCTGACACAGCCTGCTAATGGCAGAGCCTAAAAGACTAACGTACCTCGAGATCATTATTTTGTTGACATGATCATGGGATGCCGAAAGCGTAAAGAGGGAGCCTTCTCCCATCTAGATACCACTGTCATGACTATCATTGCATCTAAGGGGTTAATTGGCCCCAATCTGTTATAAAACAATTCATGACCAATGCTGCATGGTCTACTGTCATATAGAGTTGATATCCATAGCGTTTTCACCCATCGCAGGCGCAATACACTTTCAGTGTCTAAGAATTAGACAGCTTTGATAAATATATGCCCCAGTGGGTTTTTTCCTGACTCTCTCAGCCTGTGTAGTTCATATAGTGTATAAAGTAACCTTGGGATCAATGCTCATGTTTCACAAAGCATAATCAGCTTTCCCCTCGAGTGACTTGTAAATATATTACTTTTTTCTTGCAGTCGTGGCAGTTATTGAGTAATGGTATATTCCACGTATTCTCCTTGCACTGTGAGCGTTAGTGAATATTGCTCTCTGACAATGCACATGGGGGGAATGAATCCATATAAATTCACTTCTACACAAACATACTTTATGTGCTTTTTTTACAGGTTATTGCTAATCATCACATGCAAGCAATCTCCTTTGCATCAGGAGGGGATGTGGTAAGCAATCTTTCAAGTCCAAGTCCAATGTACTTCAAGTGAAATGAAATTAGCTGAGAACAATCCATCACATTTCCTTTTCTTTGCTAGGATACAACAGATTATGTGGCATACGTGGCCAAGGACCCTGTTAACCAAAGAGGTACATAGTATGTGAATTGCCCTTTATCGTAATATGAAGTTATTTTATTTTCATTATTGCTACCTCTGAAAAAAGGCAGCTTGTAACATGATCCATTAGCTCTGCCAACCAGAACTGTATTTTCAATTTGTACTGAGTTAGGCTAGATCAACACGCCAATATTTGTCACGATACAGGTCTCATGGCCAAAGTTTGCTATGTGTCACTGCAATGTGATACCAGTGTTCACGTCCCTATCTTGTTGGATTTTTTGGACTTATTTGGCATGGAACCACTGGAGTTCCATTCACTTGTATTGCATTGTTATGTAGCAGCTACACAGCGTGATTATATTTTCTCAACGTGGGCACAACCTTGGAAAATATGTAAGAGGAAGCAGTGATACTCCTGAAGAACTCTTGCGGGATGTGACCATATTGAGGAAAGATTGCCATCTGCTGCCTGGGCGCAATCAGGTGGAACCAATATGTACTGGAAAAATTGTAGGGGGAGCAGCTTTGTGTGCTGGACCCAGTCAGGGGAATCGCAGGACAAAGTCATGGGATATAAAAGCCCTGCACACCAAACTGTAGGCAGATTTGGGGTCAAGAAAGAGAGAGGGGCAGACATATACTAGGGATGCCGCTGAGGCCAGTGTGACAGGCCTCAGTGAGAAGTCTGCACCACCAGGGTGCCAGTCACCATCTGACAAGGTTCAAACTGCATCTGGACTTCATTGGTCAACACCAGGACCTGCTCCCTACTCTGGTCAAGACCCAGAGACCAAACATTGCCTGTCAAGTGCCTGACCCCAGTCCTCTCCGCTCCAGGCCCAGAAAACTTTCACCGATGGTCAAGCAGTGAAGATCGCAAGGAGACAACGACTAGAGAGGCACGCCAGCAATTGCAGAGGGACAGCGCGAGTGAGCAGGGCAGTCACTTCCAATTTTTACATACGGTACTGGGGCTTGCCCGGATCAGTACAACAGGTTGGGGGGAGGGAGCCGTTTGGTGCATGGGTGGCTCAATGCACTTTAATGAAATTCGTCAGAAAGACTTGCGGCCTAGCGGGAGAACCCGGTGAACCCGCCAGGGCCATAAAAAAAAGAGAACCTATGTGATAGCCCCTGTGAATGGGTGTACCACCTTCGTGAAGAGGACATTAGTATTATATAGTGGAGAAGTTTCATTGCTATTTAACTAATTGTTATTTGCTTTGTAGTTTGAGTTGCCTTGTTATTATCACCAACTGTTCATAATTACTGTAAATTACTATAGTATTTAAACAGAATTATATAGTTCAATGACTGCTACTGCCTTATGTTATCTGTGCGTTACATCCAGTCACCTACATTACAGATACACGCAATATTAGGGCACAGTGTTATGCAGTTACACATGAGGATAAAAGAACAGAGGATGGCGGTCACACTTTAGAGTGGAGGCGTTATAACAAAGGCACAGATCAAAATAAAGCAATTACATTTCAGAATAGAGGATCAGAGGTTGGTGGTTACACTTTAGAGTTTAGACAGAGAGCTTGGCTGTTAACAGGCAAAGAAGAGTCCTTTAACATAGTTTACAATATAATTAACAGAAGGTGGTTGCAAGGCTTAGCAAACTGGCTAATGGCATGTCTTAGAACGATAGTCTTCCCAAAGTGTTCAACAATCACTGATATATCCAGATCGATCCACCTCTAATCATGGAGTGTTTTCTTCGGTAAGCTCAATTAAAGTAATAGTCCAGAGCGACAATGCACCCCCTAAGCCTAGGCTGCTTCTGAGTGGAGCATTTACGGAGATGAGCAATGTACCATTGAAGGTGAGCAATTACTTGGCACCCTGCAAGTATCCTGTATGTGTCTTATTCTAATTCATAGACATGTGCACAATTATTGCTGGGCTTTGGGCAGTGTGCAGCAATGTTTCTCCACATCAAGACAAATGAATGCTAATTACCATATGATTTTCTGAGTAAACCTGCAAAACTGAGCAACCATAAAAATTCTTCAACTACTTAACAATCAATATTTATGAAGCCGATTGACAACCATGTCAGATTTACATGGCCAAAGAGTTATCGACTGCATTACAGCCAAGTCTCTGCTCACATGTCATGCAGCTACTGGTGACAACACAGTAGTTTCTTAGTATATGTCATCAGTTATTTAATGACCTCCAAGTGTTACCTTTCCCGCCACAAGCACTGCAGTTCGTGTCGAGTTTCTCAGATAGCCCAGTGAACTCCTCTGACATTATCACCTTAGGCCTTTTAAGGCCAGCTCTGGGAGAAGGTGGTGATTGAATATTAAGTAGCATTGTTCAGTTCCGTATGCTGTCATCACAATTGGCTTGCAATAATGCGCCTCTCCTTGCAATTTGTTTTGCTCCTTTACCAGGACTTCTATTTGCTCCACAGCTGGACTAAATGTTTTTCAAATAAATTTACCAATTCCACGGCTTTCCAGCTTGTATACTGTTGACTGTAGTGTTCAGTTTCTAAAGGCCCCTTCACATTAAGCGACGCTGCAGCGATACCGACAACGATCCGGATCGCTGCAGCGTCGCTGTTTGGTCGCTGGAGAGCTGTCACACAGACCGCTCTCCAGCGACCAACGATGCCGGTAACCAGGGTAAACATCGGGTAACTAAGCGCAGGGCCGCGCTTAGTAACCCGATGTTTACCCTGGTTACCATGCTAAAAGTAAAAAAAAACAAACAGTACATACTTACCTACAGCTGTCTGTCCTCCAGCGCTGCGCTCTGCTTCTCTGCTCTCCTCCTGTACTGTCTGGGAGCCGGAAAGCAGAGCGGTGACGTCACCGCTCTGCTTTCCGGCTCACAGACAGTACAGGAGGAGTGCAGAGCGCAGCGCTGGAGGACGGACGGCTGTAGGTAAGTATGTACTGTTTGTTTTTTTTTACTTTTAGCAATGTAACCAGGGTAAACATCGGGTTACTAAGCGCGGCCCTGCGCTTAGTTACCCGATGTTTACCCTGGTTACCAGTGAAGACATCGCTGGATCGGTGTCACACACGCCGATCCAGCGATGTCCGCGGGAGATCCAGCGACGAAATAAAGTTCTGGACTTTATTCAGCGACCAACGATCTCCCAGCAGGGGCCTGATCGTTGGTCGCTGTCACACATAACGATTTCATTAACGATATCGTTGCTACGTCACAAATAGCAACGATATCGTTAACAATATCGTTGTGTGTGAAGGTACCTTAAAGGTACTGTCACACTAGACGATATCGCTAGCGATCCGTGACATCGCTAGCGAGGACGCTGCAACATCGTCCAGTGTGACAGGCAGCAGCGATCAGGCCCCTGCTGGGAGATCGCTGGTCGGGGAAGAAAGTCCAGAACTTTATTTCGTCGCTGGACTCCCCGTAGACATCGCTGAATCGGCGTGTGTGACACCGATTCAGCGATGTCTTTGCTGGTAACCAGGGTAAACATCGGGTAACTAAGCGCAGGGCCGCGCTTAGTAACCCGATGTTTACCCTGGTTACCATCCTAAAAGTAAAAAAACAAACACTACATACTTACCTACAGCTGTCTGTCCCCGGCGCTGTGCTCTGCACTCCTCCTGCTCTGGCTGTGAGCGTCGGTCAGCCGGAAAGCAGAGCGGTGACGTCACCGCTCTGCTTTCTGGCTGCCCGGCGCTCACAGCCAGACCAGAGAAGCAGAGCGCCGAGGACAGACGGCTGTAGGTAAGTATGTAGTGTTTGTTTTTTTACTTTTTAGGATGGTAACCAGGGTAAACATCGGGTTACTAAGCGCGGCCCTGCGCTTAGTTACCCGATGTTTACCCTGGTTACCGGGGACCTCGGGATCGTTGGTCGCTGGAGAGCTGTCTGTGTGACAGCTCTCCAGCGACCAAACAGCGACGCTGCAGCGATCCGGATCGTTGTCGGTATCGCTGCAGCGTCGCTATGTGTGACGGTACCTTAAGTTCTAGAGGACACTTTGCAAGAATCTAAAAATCCCATTAGTCATCTCCTCTACTACCTATCACCTCCGCAGTGATGGGCAAACTGAGAGAATCAATCAATCAATCTGTGAAGCAATGCCTACAAATTTCATTTCTCATTGAGATAATTGGCCAGATTTGCTTTCTTGGGCTGAATATGCTCAAAAGAATTAATTCAGTTTCTGAGTCATAGGGAAAATCTCTCTTTGTCACAATGAATGGTTCTGAGCCTCGTCTTCCTCTGCCAATCTCATCAAAGATCAAAGTCATCTTCCTGTTCTAAATAGTGTCTTTCAGGATATTCATGACATCTGGACTGAGGTATCCAATTTGGCAGCAGCGGCAGTGGCTATAGGAAATAAGAGTCTTGATAAACACCATCAACCTGTTCCCAACATCTATCCTGGTGATAAAGTTTGGCATTCCACCCAAAACATCCATTTAAAGACTTGTTTTAAGAAATTGCTCTCAAGTTTATTTGTCCATTCCAGATTATTCAGCAAATCAATCCAGTCACTTTCCATCTGAAGTTATCTCCCACGTTAAAAATTCCAAATGCTTTTCATTTCTCTTTTCTACATATTCTGGTCCTCACTATAATCTCTCCTACTATCAAGACAGCTTCTGCTTCTACTTTCTTTTGATCAAGACATGGACAGAGAGATTAGCTAAATTCTTGACTGTAAGATGGTCCATGGGAATCGCTTCTGTTTGATAGAATGAAAGGGATACGGTCCCAAAAATAGATGGTGGGTCCCTAAAAATTATATTAATGCTCCAATATTTCTTAGGAGATTTCATGTCAAGAATCTTATTTATTATGTTACAGACTCTTCTATTATAAACCAGGAGGGGCCCATAAGAATGATTTTGAGAAAGGTCAGGAATCAGCCCAGAATTACATGGGATGACTTGATCACTGACCTGAAGAGAGCTGGGACCACAGTCTCAAACATTACCAATAGTAACACACTACGCCTTTATGGATTAAAATGCTGCAGGATACACAAGGTTCTCCTACTCACGCCAGCACATGTTCATGCCCCCTTGAACTTTGCCAATGACCATATGGATGATCCAGAGGAGGCATTGGAGAAGGTCATTTGCTCAGATGATACCAAAATAGAACTTTTTGGTATCAAATCCACTCTGTGTTTGGAGGAATAAGGAGGATGGGTACAGCCCCAAGAACACAGTCCCAATTGTGCATGGTTGGGGAAACATCATATTTTTGGGGTGCTTTTCTGCAAAGGGTACAGGACAACTGCACCGTATCAAAGGGAGGATGGATGCGTTTAAGCATTGCGAGATTTTGGCCAGAAAACTCATTCCATCAGTAAGAGCATTGAAGATCAGTTGTGTCTGGGTCTTCCAGCATGGAAATACTCCAAAACACACAGCCAGGGCTCAGTAAGAAGTGGCTCAGTAATAAGCATTTCAAGGTCCTGGAAAATCATGTGAGGGAGCTGAAGCTCAATGTCGCCCAGCGACCGCCCCGAAACCTGAAAGGTCTGGAGAAGTTCTGTATGGAAGAGTGAGCATATCCCTGCTGCAGTGTGTGCAAACTTTGTCATCAACTACAGGAAACACCTGAGCTTTGTAATTGCAAACAAAGGTTTCTCTACCAAATAATAAGTTCAGTTTTTCCATTGTATCAAATACTTATTTCATGCAATAAAATGCAAATTATGTAAAAATTATACAATGCAATTTTCTGTTTTTTTTTTTAAATTCTGTCTCTCACAGTTGAAGTGTAGATACGATAAAAATTACAGACCTCTCCATTCTTTGTAGGTGGGAAAACTTGCAAAATCGTCAGTGTATCAAATACATATTTTCCCCACTGTAGTTATTAGTTTTATTGTTATTCTACCTTGTAGCAATCCAAAGTGCTATTGTTGAAAAAATAAGATTTGAAGCTACATGCAAATTAGCATAGACATGCACTGCAGGCGATGGGAGAGGGCATGGTCTAGTGATATTTTGTCACACTTGGAGTGGAGCACATCAGTAAGGCTTCTGCTGCAGCCAGATATATGAGATGAGGAGGAGGAGATGATGGGCATGATCAAGCTCCTGAGACATGCACAGAAGAGTTCTTTAATATTAAAATTATGAAATTAAAGAACAAGAGTTGATTAAAGGGTAGTTCGGTCTCCAGCATTTATGGCACACACAGGTGCATCTCACAAAATTAGAATATGATCAAAAAGTTAATTTATTTCAGTTCTTCAATACCAAAAGTGAAACTCATAAATCATATAGAGTCATTACACACAGAGTGATCTATTTCAAGTGTTTATTTCTGTTAATGTTGATGATTATGGCTTACAGCCAGTGAAAACCCAAAAGTCATTATCTCAGAAAATTAGAATACTTTATAACACCAGCTTGAAAAACTTGATTTTAAAACCCAAAATGTTGGCCTACTGAAATCTATATTCAAAAATTGCACTCAATACTTATTTGGGGCTCCTTTGGCATCAATTACTGCATCAATGCGGCGTGGCATGGAGGCGATCAGCCTGTGGAACTGCTGAAGAGTTATGGAAGCCCAGGTTGCTTTGATAGCAGTCTTCGGTTCCTCTGCATTTTTGGGTCTGGTGTCTCAAATCTTCCTCTTTACAATATCCCATAGATTCTTTATGGGGTTAAGGTCAGGCGAGTTTGCTTGCCAATCAAGCACAGTGATACTGTTGTTTTTAAAACGGGTATTGGCACTTTTGGCAGTGTGGACAGGTGCCAAGTCCTGCTGGAGAATGAAATTCCATGTCCAAAAAGCTTGTCGACAGAGGGAAGCATGAAGTGCTTCAAAATTTCCTGGTAGATGGCTGCGCTGACTTTGGTCTTGATAAAACACAGTGCACCTACACCAGCGGATGACATAGCTCCTCAAACCATCACTTATTGTGGATACCTCACACTTGACCTCAAGCAGCTTGGATTGTCTGTCTCTCCATTATTCCTCCAGACTCTGGGACCTTGATTTCCATGGTCTATTGTGAAGTTTCCACAATCAGTGATGGTTTGAGGAGCCATGTCATCTGCTGTTGCAGGTCCACTGTGTTTTAGCAAGACCAAAGTCAGCGCAACAGTCTACCAGGAAATTTTAGAGCACTTCATGATTCCCTCTGCCGACAAGCTTTTTGGAAATGGACATTTCATTCTCCAGCAGGACTTGGCACCTGTCCACACTGCCAAAAGTACCAATACCTGGTTTAAAAATAACACTATCACTATGCTTGATTGGCCAGCAAACTTGCCTGACCTTAACCCCATAGAGTATTTATGGGGTATTGTCAAGAGGAAGATGAGAGACACCAGACCCAACAATGCAGACGAGCTGAAGGCTGCTATCAAAGCAACCTGGGCTTCCATAACACCTCAGCACTGCCACAGACTGATCGCCTCCATGCTACACCGCATTGATGCAGCATCAATAGTAAAAAGATGTAATGTTAAAAATAATAAAAAAACAAAAAACTGCTATTCTCACCTTCCGTCGTCCGACGATGCGCTCGCGCCTGCCGCCATCTTCCGTTCCCAGAGATGCATTGCAAAATTACCCAGAAGACTTAGCGGTCTCGCGAGACCGCTAAGTCATCTGGGTAAGGTCGCAATGCATCCTGGGAACGGAAGATGGCGGCAGTCGCGCGCGCATTGCCAGAGCTTCGCTGGATCCCGGCGGGTGAGTATATAACTATTTTTTATTTTAATTATTTTTTTTAACAGGGATATGTGCCCACACTGCTATATATTATGTAGCTGTGTTTTATACTGCGTGGCTGCTATATACTACTTGGCCAGTGTTATATACTGCGTGGTCTGTGCTATATGCTATGTGCCCTGTGTTATATACTGCGTGGCCTGTGTTATATACTACGTCGCCTGTGTTGTATACTACGTCGCCTGTGTTAGACACTGTGTGGCTGCTATATACTGCATGGGCTGTGTTATATAGTACGTGGGCTTTGTTATACTGCGTGGGCTGTGCTACATACTACGTTGCCTGTGTTAGATACTACGTGGCTGCTATATACTGCGTGGGCTGTGTTATATAGTACGTGGGCTGTGTTATATAGTACGTGGGCTGTGTTATATACTGCGTGGGCTGTGCTGTATACTACGTGCCCTGTGTTATATACTGCGTGGCCTGTGTTATATACTACGTCGCCTGTATTAACGCATCGGGTATTCTACAATATGTATGTATGTATAAAGCAGCCACATAGTATATAGCACAAGCCACGTAGTATTTGCTAAATACTAAATGGCTCCTATATACAACGTGGCCTGTGCTATATACTATGTGGCTGCTATATACATACATACATATTCTAGAATACCCGATGCGTTAGAATCGGGCCACCATCTAATCCCTAGATAATTATACAAAATAACTATTACATTTTATGTAAAGATGACCTGTTTTATTACTCTAAACTGAGTACCTCCTGCTTCTCCACTGTTTCTGGAACAGCTTTTTTTTATCCCTTCTATGCCTCTCTGCTCCAAAGTTATGCCCTCTGATAATAAACATAGACATTTTCCCTTTAACAACTGGGCATGTACCATGGAACTTCTTTGAGGGGATGTCCATGCTTTGATTGTCCAACGTAAAAAGGAGAAACAGCAAATGCCCACGGTTTTGTGGTATAAGCTCAGTTGCTTAATGGAAAATTTGCAACATTATTACCATAGGCAAAACTCTGGAATATAGGGACACAAAAAAAAAAAGAAAAGGTGCGCCACAATCAGTGCAGCAGCGGCAATTGGATGAGGTACTCAGTTTAAATATTAAAAAGTCCAGTAAAAGGTACTCTTTGAACCAAAAGTAAAGGTAAGAGAAGCAAAATACTGTGTGTGAATACCTATTGTCAACATGCTTTTGCTGCCATCTAACAGTAGCGTAATGAAGGGGCAGAGACACTGATTCCAGTAATGCCACTTATTGGGCTACTTGATGTCATTTTGATACAATCACTGTTCTATCTTCTGCAGATCTAACAGTTCTCGCCAATCAGTGGTGGGGGCGGGGTCATACAGACCTCTTATCTACCTGGCAGCAGGTTTACTGGTCATCTAGTGATAATCTCCTGCTGATAAAACAGTGAGTTTATAAAAACTACAGCAAGCAGCCCAGTAAGTGACACATCGCTGGAATCAGGGTCTCTGATTTTACTTTATGCTGCTCTCAGGTTTCCTTTAAAGAATCCAGTTAAATTCTAGAACTCAAGCAATGCCGAGCTGGTTAACAAACATCAGTGGTTTAGTAGAAATTGGCATGGTAGACTGTGGGCAAGACTATGCAAGTTAGATTCCAGCTCTCATTTTTCAGATGCCTTTTGTGTAATGAAAACACCATCTGATTGGATGTTATGGGTGACTGTCCCTGTTTATATATCTTCCCCACCGATTTTAAGCAGCAGACTATGATTTTGTGATGTAGAAGTCATAGATGTGCGACAAGTAGGTGAGCAGGGAAATGATGGCATGAGAAAAATGTGAATGATGATGCTAGTAGCGAAAAGAATTGTTTCCACAAGTCAAGGTGACACATGATGGGCAACATATAACCATCTGTCCATAATTTTCTTTCCTTGTTTCATACCTCAGACCTTCTCTTTAAATCATCTTGGTGTTAATGTGTGTTTTTGTCTCTTAAACCACCCTCACTGTCCTACTTTATACCATCCCTGTCCTCCCATGTGTCCCCTTGTGTCCCTAAATCATCCGCAGCCTGTCACATTCTGGAGTGCTGTGATGGCTTGGCTCAAAGTGTAATCAGCACTGTAGGACAAGCTTTTGAGTTGAGGTTCAAACAGTTCCTGCACAGTCCCCCCAAAGTGGCAGCACCCCCAGACAGGTACGGTGGAAACCCAATTTGATCCACATTCTTTAGTCCGTAGCTTCAATAAATATTCTATTGAAAGATAAAATACATATTTGATCTACTGAAGAGTAGGTAAGACTTGGCTTATGTAGCCATCATGTTGTGGCTACCTAATTGTTAAATGGTTTATCCTGGACTTTATTTTACTAGAGGCCTAAAAACTAAGAGGCAGGTACCTGCTGTACCCGGCGCTAGCACAGAGTGGCCATTGACGGCTCCTGTTGGCGATTCAGCTGCTCTTCTTCTTCTGATTGACAGCCAGCTCCCTACAGGTAGGCAGCATTTATTTATGCCCCATCAAGAGAGCGGAGAGGAAGAGAAGTAACGCCAGTGGCAGGCGTTGATTCGCCGGCAGGAGTAGTTTGTGCCATGTGCCTATGGAGATTGGCGCCCAACAGAAAAGCAAGCCGGTATGTAGCTACTACCTGCCTGTTAATTCTTAGTTAAATAAAAAGAAATTGTCCTGGACAACCCTTTTAATATACAAATTAGTTGTGACTTTTCCCCTACTTGAAACATTCTTCAATGCTCCAGTTTCGTTATTTTATTTCTGTTTGAAGTTACCCTTTGTATTTTTTATACTGCTAAAGAGATATGTACCTTTTTTTTAGTGCAACCAATATGCTTATTTTTTATTATCTTTACTAAGGAGGTGGAGCTCACAGGATTTTCTAGGTGCGTGTCTTTTCATAATTATATACCTAAACTTGACCATATAATGCATAGGAATACAAGGACCTACAAAGAACAAGGAATGTAACACTTAAAGTAAAATAGAAATCTTTATTGATGGAATACAAACAACCTATAAAATGCATAAAAGGAGTATGTCACACAGAAGGCTAGGGCCGCACAGGGAGCCCCAATGCCAAAGTGACTCCAGCTAATCAGGCAAAAGAAGAACAAATTATAGTGGCGAGTAGATACAAGTTAGGCTGTCAATATAATAATACATCTACAAAAGAACATAAGTAGAAAACTCCAAAGGAAAATCCAGAAGATGCATGCATCTTGTTTAGCAAAGGGATCCAATAACTTGTGTAAATAAATAATGGAATGAACGCCTACAAAGTTATTACGCATCCTTATAAGATATAAAAGGAATCCTAAACAGGGGTAAAGCTGAAAAAGAGAATGAGAATAGCTGGTGCAATAGTGATTGCAAAATACATTGCTAAGTTAAGAGGAGCAAGACCTGTGCGGTGATCAGCCAAGAAGGACACCCCCGACGCGCGTTTCGTGTGCAGCGTCTTCCGAGGGGTAAGTAACATTTTGAGCATAGGCGCCTTGGTAAAGACTATAAAAAATTGCATATTGATTACATTGAATGAGAAGACCCTTATTTTGGTACCTCTCTATGGTGGATTAAACAAACAAACAAACAAGCAAACAAGAAATGGATTACTCAAGGGAGATGTGGGAATAAAATAATAGTAAAAACTGGCTTTTTTTTTGTCCTGGTGACCCATTTGTGTAAAGTGTACCAAAAACAATAATGTTTCCATGCCTAGTTGGGCAATTCTACATAAAAAGCCATATGAAAACAATGCACATAGACAATGCACCTACAGGTTTACTACTTGTGTTCTAATACACACTCAGTTTTTCTACAGTCACTTAGGGAAGGCATGTATGGTCACTTTTGTGTTATTTGTCTCTAAAGGATAGTGGTTGGGAATGAAGAGCTTTCTTGGGCAGCTGAGGAGGATCAGAATTCCGAACACAATTATTACAATAGTATACCCGGTAAAGAACCACCTCTAGGAGGAGTACAAGACTGCAGAGTCTGGGATACAGGTGCAACAAACCAGCCCAGCGCACCTATTACAAGTAATGGGCAGAGGACACAGGTATTGTTAGATACTCTTATTAACATAACTATTGCTCTTAATTCTACATGTAACCTGAAAAATACATGGAATAGTGCAAATCTAGCCTCAGTTACTATGAAGAATGAAATCACTCTGTACTATGTCCATGCATATATCTGCATTTTAATGCCTCCCTCTTCATTTAATTTCTCCGTGTAGATGGGATCGCCAGCCAAACGAGCACCGGTAACACACTCTGGATCACAGTGGGAACTGGAAGACCATGGTAAGATTACTGAAAAAAAGTTCAGAATTTTGCAAATTGGATACTTGAGGTCATACGACAACCACTCAGTCAACAGCGTGGAATCCTGACACACTGGTGGGACTCAGCAATCTGCAATGTCATAAAGGCATTGCAGAAAGTTAGTTTTAACCCAGAAACACCTTTTCACGATAGTAAAATTCTCTGAATCATTACCATTAATCAGTACTGCTATATCCATCTTTGGGCTATGAATTTGAAACATGCATTTTCCAGATTCTTAACATATTCTTTTATCAGGGGCAACCAATGAAATGTTCCATGGAAGCAATGGTCGTGCTTTAGGGCTAAGAGACTATGAGGAACACATGTATGTCAACACACAGACTCTTGATGGACTAAATACAGAAAAGGAGCCCTATATGATCCCAGAGGATAGTCCCAAGAAGGATATCTTTGATATGAGTAAGTGAATATAGGATCTATCTATCATCTATCATCTATCTATCTATCTATCTATCTATCTATCTAGCCCACATCTATCTGTCTGTCTATCTATCTTCTTATATAAATCTGAAAAGTTTTGCACCAATGTTTATGTTCTTAAGAACAGACAGTGAAATTTTTATTAGATTTACCTTTCTGCACTGTACTCAGTTAATGTGTAATTCACTATAGCCATTATCAGTAAAGACTACATTCATCAGTATATGTAGACAGAGGGAGTTGCCCCTTTGAAAAGGAACTGAGACAATTTGAGATATGAGGAACAATACACCTCAAGTGCATTAGATGAGTGGTAGAGTGTAGATTTGTGTGTAGTAAGCTAGAACTGACCACAAAGTATTAGCACAAATAGACATATAGGAAAGGGAGACTGGACTATACTACAATTAGATCTATACAAATAATAATGCAGTGCCCTTTATTTAGGGGAACCTATCAGGAATAGTGATGGGCGAACCCGATGGGCTAACCCCTCCAGGAAATCCGTGTTACTGTTTGGGTTCGGCACCTCGAACATTCGTTGTTTCCCATGCTGTCATCTGATCATCAGTAAGTTAGTCACTGCTAGTTAGAGAGCTGAGTTTCCTATGCTGTCAGTTGACAGCATGTGAGCCATCAGCTGTTAGCGGCGGTAAAAATGTTACCGCCAGTCAGAGGTGTTGGCTGATGAGAGAGTACTACTTTCATCAGCGTACGCCTGCTGTTGCGGATAACAGTGAAAGTCGGTGAGGCTGATAATAGTATTCATCAGCCAGACCCTGTGTAAATAAATTAAAAATAAAACATTTGAGGTCTCTTTTATTTTTGATAACCATTGCAGGCAACGCCGACAGTTGTGGGCTGCAACCCTCAGCTCTCATCTTTATCATGGCTAGTTATCAAGGATTGGGGGGTCCCACACCATTTTTTTTAATTATTTAAGCAAATAATTAAAAAACAGGCATGGGTCTCCTCCCATTTTTTGACAACCAGCCAAGCTAAAGCAGACAGCTGGGTGCTGGTACTTTCAGACTGGTAAGGGGTCATCGATATAGCCACCCAGCCTAAAAATAGCAATCCTCAGCCACTATTAGATGCTCTAATTCTGGTGCTTTGACCGGTTCTACCCACTTGCCCTGATGCGGTGGCAAATGGGGTAATATTTGTGGGGTTGATGTCAGCTGTTTTATGGCCACTGACATCAAGTTCAGTGTTAGTAATGGAAAGTTACTAACCCCATAGCAATATTGTAAGTAAAAAAACACTCTGAATAAAGTCGCTTAATTGAAATAAAGACACTGACACCTTTTTTTATTTTAAAAGAAAAAAGAAAAGTTAAACTCACATTTACACCTAACCCACAGAAGCTCATGTACCCTGTAAAAATAAAGTAATAAACAACCATTTCCCTCACCTGTTGAAGGTGAAGATAATCTTCTGATGCCCATGTCCCCTGTAAAAGAGTAAAACAAGATAAACAACCATATTCCTCACCCCTCAGACCAGAATATAATCCATTTGTCCATTTGTCCCTAGCTGTGCTAAATCTAGATTTCACAGTGTAAGAAAATATTACTTTTGGAGTACAATATATTACTAATTCACAGGCAGAAACCCCAATAGATTAGTACTAGAGTAGGGCCAGGCACCTTCCTTGGCCTTTTCTATCTAGAACTTACGGTATATATTTTGTGATGGTATTAGTTGTTGTGCACCAGTTAGTAATTTTAGATTGAGTAATAAAAGTTATTTTTAATATAGTCTATTGGGAGTTCTGTATCTGCTACATCTAGATACTAGGCTGAACACTGGCATGATGTGAGCTTTCAGCTTTCAGCATGCCAGCCAGCAGAGACACGGAGCTGTGCATCTTACCTCAGCATCAGTGCCTCGTGGTGTTGTGAGAAAGGTGAGTGGAGTTGATAGCCAATGAACTACGTTCATCTGAATGTTGTCACCACTAGCGTGAGAACTATCTTTATTTCTTTAGTGTCTTTACTTCAAATAAAGGCCTTTATTCAGGGTGTTTTTTATTTACAATATGACTATGGGGTTAGTAATGGGGGCGTCTTATAGATGCCTTTCCTTTACTAACCCCTGGGCTTGATGTCAGCTGCCAATACAAATTAATATAAACTCCAATACTATTACCCCACTTCCCAATGCCTTCAGGCAAATGGGAAGAGTGAGGATAAGAGCCACATTTATCTCATCTTATTGATGTGCCATTTCCGGAGTGGCTGTGGGATAATGTTCTTACCCTGCGGGGGGGGGGGATTTCCCTGGTCTTTTCCATATCTATTAATATCAGTCCAGAGCTGTCTGTTTAGCCTTTGCTTGTTTGAATTTATGAGGGGACCCCACTTCATTTTTTTGAGGATCTCCCTATAAAATAACCAGTAAGCAAACAGCTGTGAGCTAATATTAATAGAATAGGAACCTTTAGGGATATCGTCCCCTTTCACCAATTGTGAACATCAGCTCTAAGCAGTTGGATTTCCCTCATCTGTTTCTGAAAATTACAGGGGACCCAACACCTTTTTTTTGTATTAACAATCACAGTAAAATACGCACCCCAGTACAGTCTCCAGGTGTATCAGCAGCTGGAAACTTCAGTAACCTTTCAATGTCCCTCAAAGTTTCCCAAGAGTTTTCCGGGCCTCACAGCTGCCGAGAGAACTGGTGGCAAAAGATAACTTGAATTCCAGCCACCGGGTCTAATGGTAGCTCCAGTGCCGGACTGTTGAAAGCTGGAGTAACATATGTGACAAAACACTCTGGGATCGCCTTTGCTGGGGTCAAAGGTCACGTGGTTTGTGCATTGAATCTGAGGCGTACAGCAGGTTTCTGAGCAGGCTGACCTCAGGTCAGATTTATTAACGTGAAAGCAACATGAACAAAACAAAACATAAAAATAAATCCTAGCCTGTCCGGCACTAACTAAACAAATACGTTGCTATCTCAACAACTGGGGGGGCTTCTCCCACCCAGCTAACATCACACAGATCTTGAGCACAGCTCTTCACTCACGTTTGTCTCACACAGGCAGGCAATCTGTGTGCCCCAGGCAGACACTGGAAACCCCCAGCTGGTCATCTTTTATTCCTGCAATCATTAACCCATTAGCACCCTGAATATACTGAGTGGCCTAATTCACATAGGACAAACACCTGGGCGAGATATACCTGCCTCCAACTACTACACCAGCATGAGTCTTACATATCCCCCCCTTTGCTCAGACCACTCCGGTCGAGCAAGAACACTTTTGAAACAGTGCACTCGGGATAGGGCATCGGCGTTCCCCATCTGCACCCCAGGTCGGTGCTCCACCGTAAAAGAGTAAGCCTGCAGGGCAAGGAACCACCGGGTTACCCGACTATTACGGTCTTTGTGGAGGTGCATCCACTTGAGAGGGGCATGGTCTGTGACCAGCCTAAACTTCCTACCGGCCAGGTAATACTTGAGGGAGTCGAGAGCCCATTTAATGGCTAGGCACTCTTTTTCAACCACCGCATACCTCTGCTCATGTACATTTAGTTTCCGACTGAGATAGAGGACCGGGTGTTCGACTCCGTCCCTCACCTGGGAAAGTACAGCTCCGACACCAGTATCAGAGGCATCAGTTTGTACCACAAACTCGCTGCTAAAATCAGGAGTCACTAGTACGGGCTGAGAGCACAAAGCCCGTTTCAGGCTGTGGAAGGCCTCTTCAGCAGCTGAGGTCCATTTTACCATGACGGAACCCTTCCCCTTGGTAAGATCCGTCAAGGGAGTAGCCATGGCTGCAAAATTGGGTATGAACCGGCGATAATAGCCGGCAATCCCCAGGAAAGCCTGTACTTGTTTTTTGTTCACTGGTTGTGGCCAGCCCTGAATTGCCTGTATTTTGTCGATCTGGGGTTTAACCACTCCTCGGCCAATCACGTAGCCAAAGTATCGGGCTTCTTCAAGCCCGATGTGGCATTTCTTGGGGTTTGCCGTTAAACCTGCATCTCGCAGGTCATCAATCACCGCTTGTACCTTCTGGAGATGAGTTTCCCAGTCCATGCTGTAAATTACGATGTCATCCAGGTAGGCAGAAGCGTACTGTCTGTGAGGCCTCAAGACTCGAGCCATCAATCTCTGGAACGTTGCGGGAGCTCCGTGAAGTCCAAACGGCATATAGACATACTGGAACAGACCTTCCGGTGTAGCAAATGCCGTCTTCTCTCTGGCCGCCTCGGCCAGAGGAATCTGCCAGTACCCCTTTGTTAAATCCAGGGTCGTAATGTATCGGGCTTTACCAAGCCGGTCGATCAACTCATCGACCCGGGGCATAGGGTACGCATCAAATTTAGAAACTGCATTCAGTTTCCTAAAGTCATTACAAAACCGGATGGAGCCATCCGGTTTAGGTATCAACACAATTGGACTGGACCAGGCGCTGTGCGACTCCTCAATGACTCCTAAGTCCAACATTGCCATCACTTCCCGGGAGACGGCTTCACGGCGGGCTTCCGGAATCCGGTAGGGCTTCACATGAACAGTGACGCCAGGCTCTGTGACAATCTCATGTTTCACCAACTTAGTCCGGCCAGGTTTTTCGGAGAAAAACTGTCGGTTCTGTAACAAAAATTGCTTAACCTCAGATTTTTGTAGTTCTGAGAGAGTCTCGGCAACCTGCACCTTCGGTACAGTAGGTGAACAAACCGGACGGGGCAGATCCGCCGTTAGGGCAGAGCGGTCTTTCCAGGATTTTATCAGATTCACATGATAAATCTGTTCCGGTTTTCTCTTACCCGGCTGGTACACTTTATAGTTCACTTCACCAACTCTTTCTCGGACCTCAAATGGGCCCTGCCATTTCGCCAGGAATTTACTATCCACCGTAGGGATTAGGACCAACACCCTATCGCCGGGTGCAAATGTACGGACCTTAGCGCCTCTATCATAACTTTGCCTCTGGGCTCCCTGGGCCTGTAACATATGGTCCCTAACAATGGGCATGACAGCGGCAATACGATCCTGCATTTGTGTTACATGGTCGATCACCGTTTTAAAGGGAGTGACTTGACCTTCCCAGGTTTCTTTTGCGACGTCCAGCAGTCCCCGGGGACGACGGGCGTACAACAGTTCGAAAGGCGAAAACCCTGTGGAAGACTCGGGAACTTCCCTAATGGCAAACAGCAAATAGGGTAACAAGTAATCCCAGTTCTTCCCATCTTTGTCTATCGCCTTCCGGAGCATCTGTTTTAAGGTTTTGTTGAAGCGCTCAACCAGGCCATCTGTTTGAGGGTGATAGACAGACGTACGCAACGGGTCTATTTGTAAGAGCCTGCAGAGCTACTTCATTATCCTCGACATAAAGGGAGTCCCCTGGTCGGTGAGTATCTGTTTTGGAATTCCCACCCGACTAAACACTTGTACCAATTCCTTGGCGATCGTCTTGGTAGCTGTGTTACGCAAAGGGACGGCTTCCGGGTAACGAGTGGCATAGTCCACGATGACGAGGATATGTTGGTGCCCACGTGCGGATCGGGGAAGGGGCCCAACCAAATCCATCCCAATTCTCTCAAAAGGGACCCCGATGATAGGAAGGGGTACCAAAGGGCTACGGAACTGAGATTTAGGGGCCGCGATTTGGCACTCTGGACAGGACTCACAATAGTTACGCACATCATAATGTATTCCAGGCCACACAAAACAATGCAATATCCTTTCTGTGGTTTTCTGTACCCCCAGATGTCCCCCCATTATATGTCCGTGGGCCAAATCCAGTACCTTCCGCCGATAAGGTTTGGTTACCACTAACCGTTGCACTGTGTCTTCCCCTTTTTTTTCTACCTGGTAGAGCAAATAATTTTCAAGAACCATATACGGGTACGCTAGCCTAGTGTCAGGTTCTACGGGTACCCCATCTATCATTTTTACATTTTTCCTAGCCGGAGTCAGGGTAGGATCTTTCATTTGCTCGCTGTGGAAGTCATCCACCTGGACTCCCAAATCTGGCAGGCAGGGTGCCGGATGGCTGTCTGCCTCCGCCTCTCGCTGAGGTTCCTCAGTTTCCTCCGTTTCCCCCGCCATGACGGAGAAGGGGTACTGAAGGTTAGATTCACTAACCTCCCCAGCAACATCTTCCTGTGGGGTCTCCTCTAGGGACTCGGGACCTCCAGATGGCATGGGAGAAGATTCACGGGTACAGCTACCGTGAAGGAGCAACTGATTCTCCCACAACTGCCAGAAATAGGGAAAATCCCTGCCCAGGATTACATCCTGTAACAATGCGGGAACGAGTCCCACTTTGTGCTGCACTGACCCATAGGGAGTAGAAATCCATATGACCGCTGTTAAGTACGAGCGGGTGTCACCATGCACACACGTCACAGAAAACTTGTCAGACGGACCAGACGGAAGTGCCACCAGACTAGCTTTCACCAGAGTCACCACACTTCCAGAGTCTAGTAATGCCACAACATTTTTCCCATCAACAGATAATTCACACAGGTGTTTCACTGTATCATTTTGACCCGCATTCACACTCACTAGCTGTGTAACCAAAGACATGCGTTTTCTAGAGTCTATAACGTCGCACTGCATGGGTTCAGCGGTAACAGGACAGTTCGCAGAAACATGACCCTTCTCATGGCAGCGGAAACACCTAACAGGTCCCCTACTGAGACCACAGTCCAATACTCTTGGTCTCAGATTGCGAGCAGTCCCGGACTCCTCCCCCACAGTTTTAAGCGATTTTCCTTCACCCGTGGTCCCTGGAACAGTCTTACCGGTTCCACGAGGAGGAGGCACAGACCGGGGGTTGGCGGTGTCGTCGGGAAGTCCTTCTGCCACGGAATAACGCTCGACCAGCTCCACAAGTTGATCCGCTGTCGTGGGATTTCCTTGGCTTACCCACCTTTTCAGCGCTGGGGGTAGTACTCTCAGGTACTTGTCCAGGACAACCCGCTGGATTATTTCGGGTATTGTCAGTACCTCGGGTTGCAGCCATTTCTTTGTTAAGTAGATCAGGTCGAACATCTGAGACCGCGCCGGTTTATCTTGCTGGTATGTCCACTGATGTACCCTCTGTGCCCGGACAGCCGTCATCACACCCAGCCGGGCCAGGATCTCAGCTTTCAGTTTCTCAAAGTCCTGAGCGACCTCCGGGTCCAAATCATGGTAAGCTTTTTGGGCCTCGCCGGAGAGAAACGGGGCGATCAAATCGGCCCATCGTGCCTTCGGCCACTTCTCTCTCAACGCCGTCCGCTCAAACGTTGTCAGGTATGCCTCGACGTCATCTTCTGCAGTCAGCTTTTGCCAGTATCGACTCACATAGATCCTTCTGGACTCTGCTTCCGGGTCAGCGTCAGGCATGCTCACCAGGCGCTGCGCCACCTGTTGGAGAAGTTGGCGGTCTGCAACCGTCATGTCCACTAACTCCTTCAGCTGTGCGGCCATCAAGCGATTAGCTTCGTGCTGTGCGGCAGTGGCCTGCTGCTGTACGGCAGTGGACTGTAGTAAGGCTTTCACCACGTCTTCCATGCTGCCGCCTGTGCCACGGTATGCCCGCGTTCTCCACCACAATGTGACAAAACACTCTGGGATCGCCTTTGCTGGGGTCAAAGGTCACGTGGTTTGTGCATTGAATCTGAGGCGTACAGCAGGTTTCTGAGCAGGCTGACCTCAGGTCAGATTTATTAACGTGAAAGCAACATGAACAAAACAAAACATAAAAATAAATCCTAGCCTGTCCGGCACTAACTAAACAAATACGTTGCTATCTCAACAACTGGGGGGGCTTCTCCCACCCAGCTAACATCACACAGATCTTGAGCACAGCTCTTCACTCACGTTTGTCTCACACAGGCAGGCAATCTGTGTGCCCCAGGCAGACACTGGAAACCCCCAGCTGGTCATCTTTTATTCCTGCAATCATTAACCCATTAGCACCCTGAAGATACTGAGTGGCCTAATTCACATAGGACAAACACCTGGGCGAGATATACCTGCCTCCAACTACCACACCAGCATGAGTCTTACACATAGTAACATAGTTTTTTAAGGTTAAAGGAAGACTTTATGTCCATCTAGTTCAACTCACATCCTAACCTAACATGCCCTAACATGTTGATCCAGAGCAAGGCAAAAAAACCCATGTGGCAAATAGTAAGCTTCACATTGGGGAAAAAAATCCCTTCCCGACTCCGAATACGGCAATCAGACTAGTTCCTTGGATCAACGCCCTATCAAGGAATCTAGTGTATATATAACCTGTAACATTATACTTTTCAAGAAAGGCATCCAGTCCCCTCTTAAATTTTAGTAGTGAATCACTCATTACAACATTATACGGCAGAGAGTTCCACAGTCTCACTGCTCTTACAGTAAAGAATCTGTGTCTGTTACTATGCTTAAACCTTTTTTCCTCCAAACGCAGAGGATGCCCCCTTGTCCCTGTCTCAGGTCTACGAATAAAAAGATCATCATCATCATCATCTGTACTGTCCCCTCATATAATTATACATTAAAATAAGATCACCCCTTAGTCTTCGTTTTTCCAAACTAAATAGCCCCAAGTGTAATAATCGATCTTGGTATTGCAGACTCCCAGTCCTCTAATAACCTTGGTCGCTCTTCTCTGCACCCACTCTAGTTCAGCTATGTCTTTCTTATACACTAAAGACCAGAACTGTACACTGGCATCAGTCGAACATCCCTTCAGCGGATATTAGCTACTCACTAAAGGCACCCTTACAAAATTCCGCTGCTGCAGCAGCTCAACGAGGATGACCCAGATCAGCGCGCTGAATTTGCAGAATGGGCAAAGCAAAAATTGGAACAGGACTCTCAGTTTACACAGAACATTATGTTCAGTGATGAGGCAAACTTTTTTGGGTGGGCCATTTATATGTATACACATAATTAACATGGTGACAGTTTTCAATGTAAGGGTGTCTTACATTGAAATCTGCTGCAATAACCCGGGTACTGCATTCACCAGACATCAACACAATTTCTATCTGCTCCTCATGTGTTAAACTCTGCAACATGTCAAAAGACAAAGAGAAACTTGTAAATAACTCATGAAAGAAGAGTTACGTTAAAACCAAGCACACCATTGTTTTTGTTGTGAAATTCTCAATAAGCTGATGTGTCACATTACCCTCTTCCCATTGGAAAAAATAATGTTGGATCAAAAATGGCCGATTTCAAAATGGCCACCATGGTCACCACCCATCTTTAAAAGTTTTCCCCTCCCATATACTAATGTGCCACAATCAGGAAGTTGATATCACCAATCATTCCCATTTTATTTAGGTGTATCCATATACATGGCCCACCCTGTATAATAAGCAAAGTATAAACATGTACTTTGTGCAAATTACCACTGAAGAACCATGGATGCTGCTTTGTGATGGCGTATCCCAATCACACCAGAAAGGCTGTGTTTAGTGCCGGTTACTGCGACTTCACACATTCCTCTCAGAAGCTTCAAATCACAGATCGGAAACATCTGAGACTGCTACGGCTGCCAAGCTGTGAATAACAGCGTGTAAGAGAGAGGGGTGAAAGCATATGCCCCATAGAAGGCTGTGAAGAAATGCCCAGTTGGTTTGGAATCAGAGATATCACATACCGCACTCTGAAAGCAATAAATGTAAATATCTCTGCAAAGTATTTAACTCAATTTGTTTGCGCTAGTGACAGGTTCTCATTAATGCTGGGTTCAAATTGCGTTAAGTGCAGTCCGCTGACGGCATCCGTTATATAGCGGCACTAATGCTATGTAACGGATCCGTTAGCGCACCCATTGACTGCCATTATGTAGTGCATCGTTAACGCATGTCATAATCTGCATGTGATGTGCCTTCATTCTGTGATGGACCCTCAGACGCAGTCTGCAGCGTTTTCGGGTCCGTCACTGCTAGCACAGATAGAGCATCTGCGCTAGCGTGATCGCATAAACGCGATCTTTTTCAGCACTTGCGTTACCGCAGTCCGTTAGCGTATGTGCTGAACGGACTGCACTTAACGCAATGTGAACCTAGCCTAAAGAAGACTTGTCACCAGTTCAAAAGTGATCAGTGTTTACTCTTATTTTATCCCCGACTTCTCCCCTGAATATTCCATTTTTTATTTTTTTTTATAAATGTACCATATGGTTCCAGAGATATGGGCATTTTTATTTAGTTCTACTATTTTATGGTCTTTACAAGGAATTGTTCACAGTGTAATAATACGCTATATGTAGTCTTTAGTGAGGGGGAGTTGCTCACAGGATTCCCAGGGGACATGTTTTTAGACTGCTTATGTTGTAGCTTTGATAAAACAGTGTTTTATCTGCTGTAGCTTATGAGACCATTGGCAAAATGTGTGCCACATGTGTGTGGTGGCAGGTTTCAATTTTGTTCTATTGATTTTTTTGTACTTTTGTGCTGATGTTCTTGAGCTATTCAATATATAGAGCATTTCCCTTATTTGTCATGCCCCCCTCAAGAAAGAAGCCCAGTAAGTGTGTCTCTCTATTTTATGCTGACCTCAGATTGGTAAGCATGAAACTGCTTGCAGAATCCCTCTTACATGTCACATAAGGGTAGGTGATCTTCTACCACAATAAATTGTAAAAAAAAAACAACATTAAAGAGATACAAAAAATGGTAACAAAATAACAATTTTAATTGCTAAGTACAATGTGTCTTAAGGTACCGTTACACTAAACGACTTACCAACGATCACGACCAGCGATACGACCTGGCCGTGATCGTTGGTAAGTCATTGTGTGGTCGCTGGGGAGCTGTCACACAGACAGCTCTCTCCAGCGACCAACGATCAGGGGAAAGACTTCGGCATCGTTGAAACTGTCTTCAACGATGCCGAAGTCCCCGGGTAACCAGGGTAAACATTGGGTTACTAAGTGCAGGGCCGCGCTTAGTAACCCGATATTTACCCTGGTTACCATTGTAAAAGTAAAAAAAAAAAAACACTACATACTCACATTCCGATGTCTGTCACGTCCCCCGCCGTCAGCTTCCCGCACTGACTGTCTGAGCGCCGGCCGTAAAGCAGAGCACAGCAGTGACGTCACCACTGTGCTCTGCTTTATGGCCGGCGCTGACAGTCAGTGCAGGGAAGCTAACGGTGGAGGACGTGACAGACATCGGAATGTGAGTATGTAGTGTTTTTTTTTTTAACTTTTACAATGGTAACCAGGGTAAATATCGGGTTACTAAGCGTGGCCCTGCACTTAGTAACCCGATGTTTACCCTGGTTACAAGTGAACACATCGCTGGATCGGCGTCACACACGCCAATCCAGCGATGACAGCGGGTGATCAGCGACCAAAAAAAAGGTCCTGATCATTCCCCACGACCAACGATCTCCCAGCAGGGGCCTGATCGTTGGTCACTGTCACACATAAGGAGATCGTTAGCGAGATCGTTGCTACGTCACAAAAAAGCGTGACGTTGCAACCATATCGTTAACTATATCGTTATGTGTGAAGGTACCTTTATAAGACCTTAGCAGACGTTAGCGTGTGGTTTGGGAAAAACTGAGTTCACTGACCAAATAATTAAGACATTATTTTAACAGATTTCAATTTTTTTCACCAGGACCATTTGAAGATGCTCTAAAACTTCATGAATCTGGTTTATCTGTGTCCCAAAAGTTAGAAGATCAATGGCCAAGTCCTCCAACTAGGAGAGCACCGGTTGCCCCCACAGAAGAACAATTGAAAGGAGAACCATGGTACCAGGGTAAAATGAGCAGGAGGGAAGCAGAAAAGCTTCTGCAAAGAGATGGTGACTTCTTGGTTAGAGACAGCATTACTAATCCTGGCCAGTATGTCCTGACAGGCATGCACAGAGGACAGCCTAAACATCTCCTGTTGGTAGATCCTGAAGGAGTGGTAAGGAATGCTTTATTTGTGTTTGGTGCTCCCTATCATCATGTATCTATTTCTAGCCTCAGATGTCTCTTACCTGTGTATGGTGCTAATGACTTTTTATCTCTCTATCTGTGCTATCTGTACCACTGGCAATTTGGGGATTTGTGTAAGGGTACCGTCACACTATAACATTTTGATCGCTACGACGGTACGATTCGTGACGTTCCAGCGATATCGTTACGATATCACTGTGTCTGACACGCAGCAGCGATCAGGGATCCTGCTGAGAATCGTACGTCGTAGCAGATCGTATGGAACTTTCTTTCATCGCTGGATCTCCCGCTGTCATCGCTAGATCGGTGTGTGTGACACCGATCTAGCGATCTAGCGATGCGATCCAGCGATGCGTTCGCTTGTAACCAGGGTAAACAAACAAAAAACAAACAGCACATACTTACATTCTGGTGTCCGTCAGGTCCCTTGCCGTCTCTGCTTCCCGCACTGTGACTGCCGGCCGTAAAGTGAAAGTGAAAGCACAGCGGCTGTGCTTTCACTTTCACTTTACGGCCGGCAGTCACTGAGTGCGGGAAGCAGACTGCAAGGGACCTGACGGACACCAGATGTAAGTATGTGCTGTTTTTTTTTTTAGTTTAACGCTTGTAACCAGGGTAAACATCGGGTAACTAAGCGCGGTCCTGCGCTTAGTTACCCGATGTTTACCCTGGTTACCCAGGGACCTCGGCATCGTTGGTCGCTGGAGAGCTGTCTGTGTGACAGCTCCCCAGCGACCACACTACGATTTACCTATGATCACGGCCAGGTCATATCGCTGGTCGTGATCGTAGGTAAATCGTATAGTGTGACGGTACCCTAACACAAATTTACTTGGTTTCTAAAAACTCAAGACAGTTGGCTTGGCATATAATGTGTTTAAGTGTTTGCTTGTCTATCTGTCCACAACATGCTGAAATACAGTCACTAAAAATAATATGTAATATATAATGAGCTGATTAATTCGCCTGTATCTCATTCTCATTAAGAATAATCATTTCTCCATTCTTTAGAGCAGGGGTTGGCAACCTATGACATGAGTGCCATCTGTAAATAACAAAAGACTGACTGGCACTTCTGTTATGATCAGGTGGCCTTGGAGCAGCATGAAAACCTTCACTGGAGTAGGTGGTAACTTATACTGACCCCAAACCCTGATCTTATCACAGCAACTAGAAGTAGCCGTGGGGTGTGCCTAACAAAACCTAGACACCTCGACACAGCCCGAGGACTAAATACCCCTAAAGGTGGAAATAGGAAAACTATCTTGCCTCAGAGTAGACCCCCAAAGGATGGACAGCCCCCCACAAATAATGACTGTGAGTTGGAGAGGAAAAGACACACGCAGGCAGAAAACAGGCTTAGCAAAGGAGGCCACTTCTAGCTAAATAGGAAAGGATAGGACAGGACACTAAGCGGTCAGCATTAAAATCCTTCCAAAAAAATCCACAGCAGAAAATACAAAAATAAACTCCACCACCTAACTAAAGGTGTGGAGCGTATATCTGCAACTCCAGAGAATCCAACCAGACTGAGAAAACACAGACACAGTCTAAGCTGGACAAAAGAAAAACAAACGAACAGTACTGAAAATAAGCACACTGCATGTGTGCCACATGAAAAGAAACAGACACTTATCTTTGCTGAACTGGCAGCTAAGCAGGTGAGGCCAGGCAGGGATCCAATACTTCCAAAGAAACATTGACAACTGGCAAGGGCTAATGAATCTTGCACACTTAAGTATCCCAGTCAGAACAGCAATTAGCAGATACACCTGGCCAGGACTGTGACTAAGAGACAACTGCATTCCCACCTACAACCACTGGAAGGAACCCAAGAGCAGAATTCACAACAGTACCCCCCCCTTGAGGAGGGGTCACCGAACCCTCCCCAGGACCTCCAGGACGATCAGGATGAGCCAGATGAAAGGCATGGACCAAATCAGCAGCATGGACATCAGAGGCAAAAACCCAAGAATTATCCTCCTGGCCATAACCCTTCCATTTGACAAGGTACTGAAGCTTCCGCCTCGAAAAACGGGAATCCAAAATCTTCTCAACAACATATTCCAACTCCCCATCAACCAACACAGGGGCCGGAGGATCAACAGAGGGAACAACGGGCTCCACATATGTCCGCAACAAAGATCTATGGAAGACATTATGGATAGCAAAAGAGGCCGTAAGCGCCAGTCGAAAAGACACCGGATTAATAATCTCAGAAATCCTATAAGGACCAATAAACCGAGGCTTAAACTTAGGAGAAGAAACCTTCATAGGAACATGACGGGAAGACAACCAGACCAGATCCCCAACCCGAAGCCGGGAACCAACACACCGACGACGGTTAGCAAAACGCTGAGCCTCCTCCTGAGACAACACCAAATTGTCCACCACATGAGCCCAAATCTGCTGCAACCTGTCAACCACAGAATCCACACCAGGACAGTCAGAAGGCTCAACCTGCCCAGAAGAAAAACGAGGATGAAAACCAAAATTACAAAAGAAAGGCGAAACCAAAGTAGCCGAACTAGCCCGATTATTAAGGGCAAACTCAGCCAATGGCAAAAAAGCCACACAATCATCCTGATCAGCAGACACAAAGCATCTCAAATAAGTCTCCAAAGTCTGATTAGTTCGCTTGGTCTGGCCATTTGTCTGAGGATGAAATGCAGAGGAAAAAGACAAATCAATGCCCAGCTTGGCACAAAAGGCCCGCCAAAACCTAGAAACAAACTGGGAACCTCTGTCGGAAACAATATTCTCCGGAATACCATGCAAACGGACCACATGCTGAAAAAACAACGGAACCAAATCAGAAGAAGAAAGCAATTTAGGCAAAGGCACCAAATGAACCATCTTAGAGAATCGGTCACAAACAACCCAGATAACCGACATCCTCTGGGAAACAGGAAGATTGGAAATAAAATCCAGGGCCTCTCAGAGACCGGCAATGGCAAAAGCAACAGGTCCCACAGAACTGCATAAAAGAATGTACATCACGCGACAAAGAAGGCCACCAAAAGGACCTACCAACCAAATCTCTGGTACCAAAAATGCCAGGATGACCAGCTAACACGGAACAGTGAACCTCAGAAATCACTCTACTAGTCCATCTGTCAGGAACAAACAGTTTCCCCACATGACAGCGGTCAGGTTTGTCAGCCTGAAATTCCTGAAGAACCCGTCGTAAATCAGGGGAAATGGCAGAAAGGACCACCCCCTCATTCAGAATACCGACCGGCTCTAAGACCTCAGGACAATCAGGCAAAAACCTCCTAGAGAGGGCAACAGCCTTAATATTCTTAGAACCCGGAAGGTACGAGACCACGAAATCAAAACGAGAAAAAAACAAGGACCATCGAGCCTGTCTAGGATTCAACCGCTTGGCAGACTCGAGGTAAATCAGATTCTTATGATCGGTTAAGACCACAATACGGTGCTTAGCTCCCTCAAGCCAATGTAATGACCAGAGGTCCGAATAAGATCCAGTGAGTCACAAACCAAGACCAAGGCAGAAATCTCCAACGGTATTTACTCAAAGGCAAATTAATCAAGGTAATATGGAGAATATTAAGGCAGATGCACCCCAAAGATACACTAATTCAGCAGCAGCTGAAATCACTGTGCCACTCCAAGGTCTCCTGAGAACTGTGTACTACAACAGACTAGTAAGAAATTTACCTAACAGGCAACTAAAAACGGGAACAAGTGTAAATTGAATGTAGTGTTATTAAGGGAGCCCCTGGAATGGCACATTGAGTATAACTTACACAACTCTAATATAAGATACACCTCTAAAGTAACAATTTAACACTCTGAGCAGAGATACCCGGGTATCTATAACTATGGTACCGTATCCTGAGATGGATTTCCTCTCAGGCAGGAATCCGCACAGGCTGCAGCCAGTTCATATTTTCAGCGCCAATAAGTTACAGCAAGCTCCTCTTGTCTTGTCGGCCGATGCCGAGCCCAAACGCCGGGGACTTAGTTAGTGGTCTCACGATGTTGTCTCTGCTTCTGTAGCTCCTAGGAATGCTTCCACGACAATCCGTCCGTCTCTGTATCAGCAGTCTGTCCAGACTTGGTTCTCCACTCAATGCACAGGGAATCCACAGACTTCCAAATACGTACTGGGTTCTTAGCAAAGTCTCCGTCTTTTGTTAAATAAAGGGTTAACTCCTCTCCAGGAAACGTTAGCCACACAAGTCTCTCACAGAGTTAAACAAAAGGTTAGTTCTTCTCCAGGGGAACGTTAGCAACAAAAAGTCTCTCAAAAGCTTCTTTTCCTCCAAAAACACTTGCAGTAAATCCACACACAGTCTCTCTTTAAGGTATCACAGCAGCTTCTGCCTTTGCTTCCCGCCTTTTTCTCTCTCAGCTCTCACTTCCTAGTTTCACTTTACACCCGAGACACTAGACCCCACCCAGCAGCACACATTGTCTCTGGGAGTTTTGCAAGGTCTGTTCTCTTCTGCAATAGGCAAAAACCACAGGGTCCTAGTGCCCTCTCAGTGGGACTACAGTTCACCCTCTTACATGCCACCCCACTAGAGGTTGGCGTCCTCGACATACCTTCCCACTCAAATTCATCTTGAGCATATCGCTGAGGCGGTATTCCTGCCGTAGATCGTGTAGTTCTCCTGAGTCCTACATCAACAGGTGCGACCTTAGAGGGAGCTAGAGTCTCTTCCATGGTCGTGTTAGTGGGCGTAAGTGGAGTTGTTTCCTCCTGCGGCTCGATGTCCTGTGATACAGCGTCAGGACCAAGCAGTTGACCTGATGCACTCTCCTCAACAACATCCTCCATATCCCCAACATTCTCATCACCCGAGGCCAGATCGGTCACAGGGGGCAAATAAGCAGGCGCAGGAGTAAGCACACCATCAAACTCAAGATCATTCAGAGCTTCCGCCCCTTGAAACATGGCCTCTGGCTCTAGGGGGGTAGGCGCCGAATCTTCAAACCAGCACCGCTGTAACATGTTACGATGCAAATTACGGGTTGGCCCCCCTGTCCCCACCGGTTCGACCTCGTACACTGGAATCTCAGGGTTCACCTGTTTTTTTATCAGATACGGTATCGCCTCCCATCGGTCACTCAGCTTTCCTGACCGTCGTTTTGTCCTCACCAACACTCTGTCTCCCGGAGAGAACAGCTCTGTTTGTACAGGTCGCGTGTCCTTATGGACCACCTGGCGAAGGCGGTCACCCACCACCTGATGCACCACCCTCAACCGCCGCCGATGCTCTCGTACCCACTCGGATGCAGTCCGAAGGGGGGCGGAGGAGGGATCTGGCATGCTCAAATCCTCAATTTCTCGGCCAGGTCTACCAAACATCAACATGTGTGGTGAGTAACCAGTAGTACTGTGCACCCTGTTATTGTAAGCCCACATCAATTCGGGGAGATACTCAGGCCAGCATGTCTGTTGCTGACTCTCTAAGGACCTCAACATTTGCAACAGGGTCCGATTAAAACGCTCACACGCCCCGTTACCCTGAGGGTGGTAAGGCGTTGTTCTCGACTGCTCGATACCATAGAGCTGGTGCAACTCTTTCATCAGCGTTCCCTGAAAGCAGGCCCCTTGATCTGAATGTATTCTCTGCGGACACCCGAACACTTGGAAGAAATGTCGGCACACTGCCTCAGCCGCCGACTTGGCCGTCTGATCTCTTGTCGGCACCGCTACAGCATACTTGGTAAAGTGATCTGTCATCACCAGGCAGTAGGAGTACCCTGATGTAGAGTACCCTATCAACACGTAGTCAATCATGAGTAGTTCCAGTGGAGCTGAAGTCTTAATAGACTGTGTGGGAGCCCGCTGCTCAGGGCTTTTGTTGAGCCCACAAATTCGGCACTGCCGACACGCGTCGGCCACCATCCCTCCCAACTCAGGGCAGTAGAGGACTCGCTGCAACCACTGAAGTGTCTTTTCACTTCCAAAATGGGCCCCCTTCTCATGCGCCTCACGAGCGACCACCGGCCCCATCCCCACAGGAATTATCAGTTGGTACCGATGCTGCAGCTCCGATGGCAGGTACACCTTACGATACAAAAGACCTTGTTCCACACACAATTTATCCCATTGTCGAAGGAGTTTCATTCCTTCCATGGACAACTGAGCCTTGTCCTCTGCACTGGGCCAGGCCTTGTTTTGTACCCAACGGCGCACAAGTGCAACGTCCGGACACTCATCCTGGACTCTTGTCCAATCTGAGGGTGTTTTACCCAGGACACAGGGCATCCCGGTGGCCACCCCACTTGAGTGTACCACACTTTGGAAGATAGGTATTTGCCCCAAAGCTGGAGTTTCAGTATCCTCAAGTTGTTCATCAACATCTTCCCCGGATGACCCAAGGGGCACTCTTGACAATGCATCTGCATTGCCGTTCTCTCGACCAGAGCGAAATTTAATGCGGTAATTGAACTTGGCCAGTCTGGCAACCCACCGCTGCTCCAACGCCCCCAGTTTTGCATTCTCTAAGTGAGCTAGCGGGTTGTTATCTGTCATGACTAGCACCTCAGCTCCTGTTAGATACTCGGCGAAGCGTTCTGTCATTGCCCACACCAGGGCCAGCAATTCCAGCCGGAATGAGCTGTAGTTAGCCGGATTTCGCTCGGAGTCTCTTAAAGATCTGCTGCCATAAGAAATCACTCGTTCTCGGCCGTCCTGCACCTGTGCTAGTACTGCCCCCAACCCATGAAGACTACCATCGGTATACAACAAAAAAGGGGTGTCAAACCGGGCGTAGGCCAGCAATGGGGCACTCGTTAGGGCGGTTTTCACTCCATCAAATGCCTTTTTCTGTAGGGGCCCCCATGGAATGGGGCGATTTCGAGGACCCAGCGCTGTCCCTCTCAAAAGTTCATTCAAGGGACTCACCACTTGTGAGAATTTAGGCACAAACCGCCGATAGTATCCTGCTAGGCCCAGGAAGGCCCGCACTTCTCGCAGGTCACAAGGAGGTGGCCACTCTTGTACCGCCTTAATCTTACTGGCTAAAGGTAGTACCCCGTCCGGGGTCACCAGATGCCCCAAATATTCAATCTGGTTTCGTAACAGCTGACATTTTTTTGGCTTTATTTTCAGGCCGTAGCTCTTGAGCCGCCGGAGAACTTGACGCAGCTTCTCCAGATGATCTTCAAATGAGGTTCCGAACACCACAATGTCGTCCAAATATATCAGGACTGATTCAAAATTTAGATCACCCAAGCAATGTTCCATCAGGCGTTGGAAGGTTCCCGGGGCGGTAGCGAGGCCAAAGGGCATCCGGTTGAACTCAAAGAGCCCCATTGGCAATACAAACGCCGTCTTGGCCCGATCTTTTTCAGCCATTGGGACCTGCCAGTACCCGCTTGCCAAATCCAACGTTGAGAAATACTTGGCCCGACCCAGGGCCGACAGGGATTCTTCAATACGGGGTAAAGGATATGCGTCCCGTACGGTGTGGGCATTCAATTTCCGATAGTCCACACAAAATCGGAGTGTCCCATCCTTCTTGCGGACCAAGACTACAGGGGCCGCCCAGGGACTCCGGCTCTCTCGGATCACTTGGTTGTCCAGCATACTGGCCACCATGCTCTTCACCTCTTGATAGAGCGCCGGAGGAATTTGGCGATATCTTTCTCTAATGGGTGGAGTATCCCCCGTTGGAATCTCATGCTCAATCGTCTGGGTACACCCGAAGTCCTCTCCATGTCGGGAAAAGGTCTCTTGATGTTCCCACAAAACTCTCTCCAACTGCTCCAACTGCACGGGGGTCAGCTTCTCCCGATCCACTCCCATCTGCTCCATGATCACATGAACATTCCATTCCTCCGTAGGAGGTTCAGTCCGGCCTACCTCGACCGCGAATGTCCAGGATGACTGTTGGTCTGGTCGCAATTCGAACCCTGCATTTTCCGGCACCTTCTCTGCCGGTACGAACAGTTCAGCCAGTATGGTCCCAGCGGGAATTGCAACAGCTTCATCTAAAACATTGATGCATCGGACCGGTACTCGTCCATTCTTCACAATCGCCAAAGAACGGGCCACATGTACCTTGGCAAATGAGGAACCCTCTCGGGCGGGCTCAAGTAGCACTTCAAGCCCATTCAATCTCTGTGCAGCTCCCACAGGCAGCATTAAGAGTTCCTCTTGTCTGGGTCCCAGCAGGATCGGGGCCCTCGAAGTCACTCGGACCCGGCCCACCCGGCCACCTGGGACCGCACTTTTCAGCAAGTCGCAACTCAGCACTAGACGGTGTAGAATTCTCTGTGTGGGTCGGTGTCTTGTCGCACGGGCCCAGTATCGGGGTCCTTCACTGGCATACATCTGGTGATTCAAATCTCGCAGCACGTTCATTCCGAGCGTCACTTCCATCCCTCTTCTAGGGGGGTGATCCACCAGTACTACCCCTTTCTGCCCCAGCTCTTGACCAAACATTTTTAGTTGCATCCACACGATCCCTTTTACTGACAATTGACCATTATTTGCGGCGGTCAGTCGTATCACTCGGCCATCCTCTGGAATCACTAGTCGACTGAAGTATCTCTCATATACTTCTAGAGGCATTATAGTACATTCGGATCCCGTGTCAACCAAGCACCTCATCTTCCGCCCTTCAAACTCTGCTTCTATCACTGGACTACATGCAAACAAATCTTGTTCATTCCGTTGAGGGCTTTGTGTGGGTGGGGCCGCTGCTGCTTGCCCTCTCATGGCAGCGGCCGGAAGTTTAAAGCCGGCGACGGGGTTTCTGGGGCTGTAAGCGCCCGGCAGTAACACGAGATGTGTCCCTGGCGGCCACACTTCCAGCAGGTGATTGTTCCTCGTGGGCGAGGGCTTGACTCATTCTGATAGGACGACCTGGCCATTTGCGGGGTCACCGTTCCAGGGGGTGAGGCAGGAGGTTCCCGCAAGGGGGTAGAGGCGGGATCAACTGTCAGTTGAGACAATTTCAGCTTCAACTCCTTCACCTCAGCACGCAGAGCTTGTACCACGCTTACCAGCCCCTCTCCCCCCGACCCTGATGAACCACCTTCCTCCAGCTGGGCACTGTTCACTGACCCCTCGGGAACATAGGCCGATTTCTCTTCCCTTTCCACTGCAGCTCGGTAAATCTGCCAGAAAGATAACTCTGGTGCAACCCGGGCCATTTCCAACAGTTTGTCCCGGAGAAATCTATTGGCTACACCGGTGATGAATTGGTCCCGGAGCAAGCGGTCTACCTCCCGGAATGCCCCCATGGCCCCCGGGTCTAGTCGCTGCATCTCATTCAACATCTCTTGCAAAATATTAGAGTACTGCATCAGGGACTCACACTCTCTCTGGGGACGATTAAAGAATAGGGACCGAAGCTGGGCCACACGCGCTCGGCCCCCCAAACTCCCCTCTAACAGTTCCAAAATCTTTTCTAATGTATCCCTCTCTGATTCTGGGCGCACCATCACCATACGCCTAATATCACCCTCCAATGCATTTAATGCCAGCTCAGCGCGTAACGCGGGGGTCAAATTACACATGCGCAGAATACTCCGGATTCTCTCAGCCCAATCTTGCAACGCCATATTGCGCCCATCGTATTTCGGCATGTGCTGAAGTAAAGCTCCTACAGGCACATACCCTCCCGAAGTCGCCGCGGCTGCCAGGGGAACCCCAACCCCCGAGGAGGATGCGGATACAGCGGGGTCATTTCCACCCTCGCCCTCGTCCATGACAAACACTGGATCCTGCCGACTACGCCAAAAATGTAATGACCAGAGGTCCGAATAAGATCCAGTGAGTCACAAACCAAGACCAAGGCAGAAATCTCCAACGGTATTTACTCAAAGGCAAATTAATCAAGGTAATATGGAGAATATTAAGGCAGATGCACCCCAAAGATACACTAATTCAGCAGCAGCTGAAATCACTGTGCCACTCCAAGGTCTCCTGAGAACTGTGTACTACAACAGACTAGTAAGAAATTTACCTAACAGGCAACTAAAAACGGGAACAAGTGTAAATTGAATGTAGTGTTATTAAGGGAGCCCCTGGAATGGCACATTGAGTATAACTTACACAACTCTAATATAAGATACACCTCTAAAGTAACAATTTAACACTCTGAGCAGAGATACCCGGGTATCTATAACTATGGTACCGTATCCTGAGATGGATTTCCTCTCAGGCAGGAATCCGCACAGGCTGCAGCCAGTTCATATTTTCAGCGCCAATAAGTTACAGCAAGCTCCTCTTGTCTTGTCGGCCGATGCCGAGCCCAAACGCCGGGGACTTAGTTAGTGGTCTCACGATGTTGTCTCTGCTTCTGTAGCTCCTAGGAATGCTTCCACGACAATCCGTCCGTCTCTGTATCAGCAGTCTGTCCAGACTTGGTTCTCCACTCAATGCACAGGGAATCCACAGACTTCCAAATACGTACTGGGTTCTTAGCAAAGTCTCCGTCTTTTGTTAAATAAAGGGTTAACTCCTCTCCAGGAAACGTTAGCCACACAAGTCTCTCACAGAGTTAAACAAAAGGTTAGTTCTTCTCCAGGGGAACGTTAGCAACAAAAAGTCTCTCAAAAGCTTCTTTTCCTCCAAAAACACTTGCAGTAAATCCACACACAGTCTTTCTTTAAGGTATCACAGCAGCTTCTGCCTTTGCTTCCCGCCTTTTTCTCTCTCAGCTCTCACTTCCTAGTTTCACTTTACACCCGAGACACTAGACCCCACCCAGCAGCACACATTGTCTCTGGGAGTTTTGCAAGGTCTGTTCTCTTCTGCAATAGGCAAAAACCACAGGGTCCTAGTGCCCTCTCAGTGGGACTACAGTTCACCCTCTTACACCAATGTCGCCACTCCTCAAACGCCCACTTCATAGCCAACAACTCCCGATTACCGACATCATAATTGCGTTCAGCAGTCGAAAACTTACGGGAAAAGAAGGCACACGGTTTCATTAAGGAACCAACAGGATCCCTCTGAGACAAAACGGCCCCTGCCCCAATCTCAGAAGCGTGAACCTCAACCTGAAACGGAAGAGAAACATCCGGTTGACGCAACACTGGAGCAGAAGTAAAACGACATTTAAGTTCCTGAATGGCAGAGACAGCCGCAGGGGACCAATTCGCCACATCAGCGCCCTTCTTCGTCAAATCAGTCAATGGTTTAACCACGCTGGAAAAATTAGCAATGAAACGGCGATAAAAATTAGCAAAACCCAAAAATTTCTGAAGGCTCTTCACGGATGTGGGCTGAATCCAATCATGAATGGCCTGAACCTTAACCGGATCCATCTCTATAGACGAGGGAGAAAAAATAAAGCCCAAAAAGGAAACCTTCTGCACCCCAAAAAGACACTTAGACCCTTTCACAAACAAGGCATTGTCACGAAGGATCTGAAATATCATCCTGACCTGCTGCACATGAGACTCCCAATCATCGGAAAAAATCAAAATATCGTCCAAATATACAATCAAGAATTTATCAAGATAATCCCGGAAGATATCATGCATGAAGGACTGTAAAACAGATGGAGCATTAGAGAGTCCGAATGGCATCACAAGGTATTCAAAATGGCCTTCGGGCGTGTTAAACGCAGTTTTCCATTCATCACCCTGTTTAATATGAACAAGATTATAAGCCCCCCGAAGGTCAATCTTAGTAAACCAACTAGCTCCCTTAATCCTAGCAAACAAATCGGAAAGCAAAGGTAAAGGATATTGAAACTTGACCGTGATCTTATTCAAGAGGCGATAATCAATACAGGGTCTTAAGGAACCATCTTTTTTAGCAACAAAAAAGAATACCGCTCCCATTGGTGAAGAAGATGGCCGAATATGCCCTTTCTCCAAAGACTCCTTAATATAGCTCCGCATGGCAGCATGTTCAGGTACAGACAGGTTGAAAAGTCGGCCCTTAGGAAACTTACAGCCTGGAATCAAGTCAATAGCACAATCGCAGTCCCTGTGCTGTGGAAGGAAACTGGACTTGGGCTCATCGAATACATCCTGAAAATCAGACAAAAACTCCAGAATTTCAGAAGAGGAAGAAGGGGCGATAGACATCAGAGGAACATCATTATGAACCCCCTGACAAACCCAACTAGTCACAGACATGGACTTCCAAACCAAAACAGGATTATGTACCTGTAACCAGGGAAAACCCAGCACGATAGCATCATGCAAATTATGCAACACCAGAAATCGACAATCTTCCTGATGGGCTGGCGCCATGCGCATGGTCACTTGTGTCCAAGACTGGGGCTTATTTTTAGCCAAGGGTGTAGCATTAATGCCCCTTAAAGGAATAGGGTTCTGCAAAGGCTGCAATGGAAAACCACAACGCCTAGCAAAGTCAAAGTCAATTAAGCTCAAGGCAGCGCCCAAATCCACAAACGCCATGACAGAAAATGATGACAATGAACAGATCAAGGACACAGATAACAGAAATTTAGGTTGTACAGTACTGATGGTAAATGAACTGGCGATCCTCTTTGTCCGCTTAGGGCAGACAGAAATGACATGGGAAGCATCACCACAATAATAACACAACCTATTGAGACGTCTGAAACCTTGTCGTTCCATTCTAGACAGAATCCTATCACACTGCATAGGCTCAGGAATTTGCTCTGAGGATAACGCCATAGCGCGCACAGTTCTGCGCTCCCGCAAGCGCCGGTCAATCTGAATGGCCAGAGACATAGAATCACTCAGATTGGAGGGTGTGGGAAACCCCACCATAACATCTTTAACGGATTCAGAAAGACCCTTTCTGAACATTGCCGCCAAAGCATCATCATTCCATGTAGTCAACACAGACCATTTTCTGAATTTCTGACAATACAATTCAGCCGCCTCTTGCCCCTGAGACAGGGCCAACAAGGTCTTCTCAGCTTGATCTATCGAATTAGGTTCATCATACAGTAATCCTAACGCCTGAAAGAAGGAGTCTACATTAAGCAAAGCAGGATCCCCAGATTCCAGGGAAAATGCCCGATCCTGTGGATCACCACACAGCAGGGAAATGATGATTTTAACTTGTTGAATGGAATCACCAGAGGATCGAAGTTTCAATGCAAAAAACAGTTTACATTTTTTTTTAAAACTCAAAAATTTGGACCTGTCACCAAAAAACAAATCAGGAGTAGGAATCTTCGGTTCTAAAGCTGGAGTTTGAACAATGTAATCAGAAATACCCGTATCCTAGCAGCAAGCTGGTCTACACGAGAAGCTAATTCCTGAACGTTCATGCTAGCACAAGGCTCTTCAGCCACCCAGAGATAAAGAGGGAGGAGAAGACAAAACAGACTGAAGAAAAAAAAAATGGCTCAAGACCTTTCCTCCCTTCTTCTGAGATGCATTTAACTCATTGTTGGCCAGTTGTACTGTTATGATCAGGTGGCCTTGGAGCAGCATGAAAACCTTCACTGGAGTAGGTGGTAACTTATACTGACCGCAAACCCTGATCTTATCACCGTAACTAGAAGTAGCCGTGGGGTGTGCCTAACAAAACCTAGACACCTCAACACAGCCGGAGGACTAAATACCCCTAAAGATGGAAATAGGAAAACTATCTTGCCTCAGAGTAGACCCCCAAAGGATAGACAGCTCCCCACAAATAATGACTGTGAGTTGGAGAGGAAAAGACACACGCAGGCAGAAAACAGGCTTAGCAAAGGAGGCCACTCCTAGCTAAATAGGAAAGGATAGGACAGGACACTAAGCGGTCAGCATTAAAATCCTTCCAAAAAAATCCACAGCAGAAAATACAAAAATAAACTCCACCACCTAACTAAAGGTGTGGAGCGTATATCTGCAACTCCAGAGAATCCAACCAGACTGAGAAAACACAGACACAGTCTAAGCTGGACAAAAGAAAAACAAACGAACAGTACTGAAAATAAGCACACTGCATGTGTGCCACAGGAAAAGAAACAGACACTTATCTTTGCTGAACTGGCAGCTAAGCAGGTGAGGCCAGGCAGCGATCCAATACTTCCAAAGAAACATTGACAACTGGCAAGGACTAATGAATCCTGCACACTTAAGTATCCCAGTCAGAACAGCAATTAGCAGATACACCTGGCCAGGACTGTGACTCAGAGACTACTGCATTCCCACCTACAACCACTGGAGGGAACCCAAGAGCAGAATTCACAACACACTTCCAAGCTAATGTGAACAGGTACATACTGTAATAGGTGCCGCCACCTCCATATAGAATATACAAAAGAAGTTGCATTCTGTCGTGCTAAAGCATGTAGACATGGAATACATGAAATATGAATAGCAATACTGCTCTGGATAATAAACAATTGAGACGCTTAGCACATAATTTGACCAATTAATTTGCATGAATTGGGCAAATTATGTGCTAAGCTTCTCAATTTTTTCTTATTATCCACAGCAGTATTGCTATTCTATTTCATGTATTCCATGTCTATATGCTTTAGCATGACAGAGTGCAGTTTCTTTTGTATAATGAATGTCATCTGTGTCATATTTGCCTTGCTGAGTGCAGCAAGACCAGTACAAAGGATTCTTCTTGCTTCTCCGTGCTAGAAGAGGATATCTGGTAACACGGAGCAGTGCAGAGGGCGAAATGATCACTCCTCCATTAACAAAAAGGAAGCTTTTTGGCTATACAGCAGACCCCATCACAGTCTGTATCTAATAACATGTGCCTGATTAACCAATCATGTGTTTCCTCTTAGTGTAGGATAGTGCTAGCAGCGCGGCTCTTTTAGTGATCTGTATCATTTGGCTCTGTCTATCACCATGAAGAACTGGCTCTTTTGAATCCCAAATGGATTCTTATTTAATATACAGTATGTTCATCAGAAAGTGAACACATTTTTATGATAAACTCAACGCAGTCCAAATTGGTCAAAACCATCTACAGCCAGTCAAAACAGGGGCTTTTACAGGCTGGGGTTTTAGTCACATTGGCAGCCAAACACAATCATTTTGTCTCAAGTGAGAGCTATTCAGAAACTGCAAGTGGCTTTCACTGGTATGCCGGATTCCATTATTCACAGAAGGAAGTCTGCTGTTTGTGCCGTATCGATAACAAATAACCCATCACTATTGTAGGAGTGGGTGACTAGCTTGCAGATGGAGAAATAGATCCAGAGAAATTAGATTTAAAGGGCATCTCTCAGTAGAATCAACCTTCCTAAACCGTCTATATGGGTTGTCGGTCATAGGAAGCTGAAGAAAATGATATCTTGATTAGTGATGAGCGAGCATGCTTGCTACTACTTGGTGCTCACCCGAGTATTTACGGGAGCTCGGGTCCCCACCCTGCATGTTTGCCACTGTTTAGAGAACCAATGAACATGCAGGGGTTGTCTGCCACACACTGTAATGCTGCAGCCATGTTGGTTGTGGCATTACAGTGATTGGCTGGCTGCACAGTGTCATCATGTATATATCAGTAAGCTCCGGAATCACGCAGTGTAGGGAGAGTTGCTCCTGAGCTAGGCCGAGATTTGCTTGGTTCTTACATAGTGTGGGTATACCATATCTAATACACATATCCATCTCATCTAACAGTCCTTCTGAGGACAAATAGCTGCATAGATATCAGTGCTAGGCAGGCAGTGTATGTGGCAGACTGCAGGGCATATAGCAAGAAGGTACATTCCAGTTCTGTCTGCTAATATAAATCCAAAGAAGAAGAATCTCCAGCTCCACCGAATCCATGAAGATAAAATTTCTTTATTCAAAAAACTTGTAACATAGAGGATACAAACTTCAGCACAGACCGAATAAGTGTGAATATCAACGCGTTTCTGGAGACTAAGCTCCCTTAACCCCTTTACCCCCAAGGGTGGTTTGCATGTTATGGACCGGGCCAATTTTTACAAATCTGACCACTGTCCCTTTATGAGGTTATAACTCTGGAACGCTTCAACGGATCCCGGTGATTCTGACTTTGTTTTCTCGTGACATATTGTACTTCATGATAGTGGTAAAATTTCTTTGATATTACCTGCGTTTATTTGTGAAAAAAACGAAACATGGCAAAAATTTTGAAAATTTCGCAATTTTCCAACTTTGAATTTTTATGCAATTAAATCACAGAGATATGTCACACAAAATACTTAATAAGTAACATTTCCCACATGTCTACTTTACATCAGCACAATTTTGGAACCAAAATTTTTTTTTGTTAGGGAGTTATAAGGGTTAAAAGTTGACCAGCAATTTCTCATTTTTACAACACCATTTTATTTTAGGGACCACATCTCATTTGAAGTCATTTTGAGGGGTCTATATGATAGAAAATACCCAAGTGTAAGACCATTCTAAAAGCTGAACCCCTCAAGGTTCTGAAAACCACATTCAAGAAGTTTATTAACCCTTCAGGTGTTTCACAGGAATTTTTGGAATGTTTAAATAAAAATTAACATTTAACTTTTTTTCACAAAAAATTTACTTCAGCTCCAATTTGTTTTATTTTGCCAAGAGTTACAGGAGAAAATGGACCCCAAACCTTGTTGTACAATTTGTCCTGAGTACGCCGATACCCCATAAGTGGAGGTAAACCACTGTTTGGGCGCATGACAGAGCTTGGAAGCGAAGGAGCGCCATTTGACTTTTTAATGCAAAATTGACTGGAATTGAGATGGGACGCCATGTTGCGCTTGGAGAGGCACTGATGTGCCTAAACATTGAAACCCCCCACAAGTGACACCATTTTGGAAAATAGACCCCCTAAGGAACTTATCTAGAGGTGTGGTGAGCACTTTGACCAACCAAGTGCTTCACAGAAGGTTATAATGCAGAACCGTAAAAATAAAAAATATTTTTTTTTTCACAAAAATTATTTTTTGACCCCAATTTTTTATTTTCCCAATGGTAAGAGAAGAAATTGGAACCAAAAAGTTGTTGTACAATTTGTCCTGAGTACGCTGATACCCCATATGTGGGGGTAAACCACTGTTTGGGCGCATGGGAGAGCTCGGAATGGAAGGAGCGCCGTTTGACTTTTCAATGCAAAATTGACAGGAATTGAGATGAGACGCCATGTTGCGTTTGGAGAGCCACTGATGTGCCTAAATATTGAAACCCCCCACAAGTGACACCATTTTGGAAAGTAGACCCCCTAAGGAACTTATCTAGATGTGTGGTGAGCACTTTGACCCACCAAGAGCTTCACAGAAGTTTATAATGCAGAGCCGTAAAAATAAAACAAAAATTTTTTCCCACAAATATTATTTTTTAGCCCCCAGTTTTGTATTTTCCCGAGGGTAACAGGAGAAATTGGACCCCAAAATTTGTTGTGCAATTTGTCCTGAGTGCGCTGATACCCCATATGTGGGGGGAACCACCGTTTGGGCGCATGGGAAGGCTCGGAAGGGAAGGAGCGCCATTTGAAATACAGACTTAGATGGAATGGTCTGCAGGCATCACATTGCATTTGCAGAGCCCCTAATGTACCTAAACAGTAGAAACCCCCCACAAGTGACCCCATATTGGAAACTAGACCCCCCAAGGAACTTATCTAGATGTGTTGTGAGAACTTTGAGCCCCCAAGTGTTTCACTACAGTTTCTAACGCAGAGCCGTGAAAATAAAAAAAACAATTGCCCCCAAAATTATTTTTTAGCCCCCAGTTCTGTATTTTCTCGTGGGTAACAGGAGAAATTGGACCCCAAAATTTGTTGTCCAATTTGTCCTGAGTGCGCTGATGCCCCATATGTGGGGGGGAACCACCGTTTGGGCGCATGGGAGGGCTCGGAAGGGAAGGAGCGCCATTTGGAATGCAGACTTAGATGGAATGGTCTGCAGGCGTCACATTGCGTTTGCAGAGCCCCTAATGTACCTAAACAGTAGAAACCCCCCACAAGTGACCCCATATTGGAAACTAGACCCCCCCACGAACTTATCTAGATGTGTTGTGAGAACTTTGAGCCCCCAAGTGTTTCACTACAGTTTATAATGCAGAGCCGTGAAAATTAAAAAATCTTTTTTTTCCCACAAAACTTATTTTTTAGCCCCCAGTTTTGTATTTTCCCAAGGGTAACAGGAGAAATTGGACCCCAAAAGTTGTTGTCCAATTTGTCCTGAGTACGCTGATACCCCATATGTTGGGGTAAACTCCTGTTTGGGCACATGGGAGAGCTCGGAAGGAAAGGAGCACTGTTTTACTTTTTCAACGCAGAATTGGCTGGAATTGAGATCGGACGCCATGTCGCGTTTGGAGAGCCCCTGATATTGTCTAAACAGTGGAAACCCCCCAATTATAACTGAAACCCTAATCCAAACACACCCCTAACCCTAATTCCAACGGTAACCCTAACCACACCTCTAACCCAGACACACCCCTAATCCTAATCCCAACCGCAAATGTAATCCAAACCCTAACCCTAACTTTAGCCCCAACCCTAACTGTAGCCTTAACCCTAACTGTAGCCTTAACCCTAAATGTAGCCTTAACCCTAACTGTAGCCTTAACCCTAGCCCTAACCCTAGCCCTAACCCTAACCCTAGCCCTAACCCTAACCCTAACCCTAGCCCTAACCCTAACCCTAGCCCTAACCCTAACCCTAGCCCTAACCCTAACCCTAGCCCTAACCCTAGCCCTAACCCTAGCCCTAATGGGAAAATGGAAATAAATACATTTTTTAAATTTTTTTTATTTTTCCCTAACTAAGGGGGTAATGAAGGGGGGTTTGATTTACTTTTATAGCGGGTTTTTTAGCGGATTTTTATGATTGGCAGCCGTCACTCACTGAAAGACGCTTTTTATTGCAAAAAATATTTTTTGCGTTGCCACATTTTGAGAGCTATAATTTTTCCATATTTGAGTCCACAGAGTCATGTGAGGTCTTGTTTTTTGCGGGACGAGTTGTCGTTTTTATTGGTAACACTTTCGGGCACGTGACATTTTTTGATCGCTTTTTATTCCGATTTTTGTGAGGCAGAATTAGCAAAAACCAGCTATTCATGAATTTCTTTTGGGGGAGGCGTTTATACCGTTCCGCGTTTGGTAAAATTGATAAAGCAGTTTTATTCTTCGGGTCAGTACGATTACAGCGACACCTCATTTATATCATTTTTTTTATGTTTTGGCGCTTTTATACGATAAAAACTATTTTATAGAAAAAATAATTATTTTTGCATCGCTTTATTCTGAGGACTATAACTTTTTTATTTTTTCGCTGATGATGCTGTATGGCGGCTCATTTTTTGCAAGACAAGATGACGCTTTCAGCGGTACCATGGTTATATATATCTGTCTTTTTGATCGCGTGTTATTCCACTTTTTGTTCGGCGGTATGATAATAAAGCGTTGTTTTTTGCCTCGGTTTTTTTTTTTCTTACGGTGTTTACTGAAGGGGTTAACTAGTGGGCCAGTTTTATAGGTCGGGTCATTACGGACGCGGCGATACTAAATATGTGTACTTTTATTGTTTTTTTTTTTTTTTATTTAGATAAAGAAATGTATTTATGGGAATAATGTTGTTTTTTTTTTCATTATTTAGGATTTTTTTTATTTATTTTTTTTACACACTTGTAAAAATTTTTTTTCACTTTTTTACTTTGTCCCAGGGGGGGACAATACAGATCGGTGATCTGCCAGTTTGCACAGCACTCTGACAGATCACCGATCTGTCAAACAGCGCTGCAGCGTTACCAAGTGCCTGCTCTGAGCGGGCACTTGGTAAACCACCTCCCTCCCTGCAGGACCCGGATCCGCGGCCATCTTGGATCTGGGACTTGCTGCAGGGAGGAGGTGAGAGACCCCCGGAGCAACGCGATCACATCGCGTTGCTGCGGGGGTCTCAGGGAAGCCCGCAGGGAGCCCCCTCCCTGCGGGAAGCTTCCCTGCACCGCCGGCACATCGCAATCATGTTTGATCGCGGTGTGCCGGGGGTTAATGTGCCGGGGGCGGTCCGTGACCGCTCCTGGCACATAGTGCTGGATGTCAGCTGCGATAAGCAGCTGACACCCGGCCGCGATCGGCGGCGCTCCCCCCGTGAGCGCGGCCGATCGCCTATGACGTACTATTCCGTCCGTGGGAAGTAAAGCCCACCCCACATGGACGGAATAGTACGTCTGATGGCAGAAAGGGGTTAATCATGACCTTAATAATGTGCCATTTCAGGCCCCAATTTAAATTTTGTTGCAGTGTCTAAGGCAAGTTATTGACACCAGTTTACTGAAGAAAAAATAGTTACCTACAGACCAAATATTTTACACTGGGGTTTTTCCACCACACGGATCACATATCATTGCGGTCAAAATTCTGCCATTTCAGGCATCAATGTAAATTTTGTTGCAGTATCTAAGGCAAGTTATTGACACCAGTTTGCTGGGAAAAAAAAAGTTACCAACAGGCCAGATATTTTAAACTGGGGTTTTCCCTCACACGGATCACATATACCGTATTTTTCGGACTACAAGACGCACTTTTTCCCCCCCAAAGAAGGGGGGAAAATTAGGGGTGCGTCTAATAGTCGCAATGCAGGCTTACCGTGGCGGTAGAGGTGCGGTGGCAGAGGTGCGGCGGCAGAAGTGCGGCGGCAGAGGTGTGGCGGCAGAGGAGGCGCAGTAAGCAGGGTCCCTTTCTCCGGTGAGGTGATGCAGCAGCCCGGTAAGCAGCAGAGGCGGGTGAATCCTGTTGTTATCGATGGTGGTGGCCATTTCCTGAGGCCGCGCGTGCGCAGATGGAGCGCTCTGCTTCCCGGGGCATCAGGAAAATGGCCGCCGCAATCTCCATCTGCGCACGCGCGGCCTCCCACGGCCATTTTCCTGAAGCCCTGGGAAGCAGAGCGCTTCATCTGCACACGCGCGGCCTCAGGAAGATGGCCGCCCCCACCGATAACAACAGGATTCACCCGGCTCTGCTGCTTGCCGGGCTGCTGCATCACCTCACCGGAGAAAGGGACCCTTCTTACTGCTCCTCCTCTGCCGCCACACCTCTGCCGCCGCACCTCTACCACCGCAGGATTCAACCGGCTCTGCTGCTTACCGGACTGCTGCATCACCATACCGGGGAAAGGAACCCCTCTCACGCCATACCTCTCACTGCACCTCCTCATCCCAGCACCTCCTCATCCCAGCACCTCCCCACCTCTGCCGACACCATGCCTCCTGTGACCCTGCTCTGCCACCGCCAGCCCTCAGGTAAGATACTGTAAATTCGGACAATAAGACGGACCCCCATCTTATAAAAAATCTTTTTTTCTGCAATTTTCACCCCAAATTTGAGGTGCGCCTTATGGTCCGGTGCGTCTTACAGTCCAAAAAATACGGTAAGTTTGCTCCAAATTCAGCCATTTATAGTGACCATTGAAAATATTGTACTCCATTTAACCCCTTTCTACCATTGAATGTACTATTCTGTCCTTGTGACCCGGACCCTAATTCTCATGGACGGAATAGTACATCATACACGATCAACCGCGCTCACGGGAGCGCGGCCAATCACGGCTGGCTGTCAGCTGATTATCACAGCTGACATCCGATACTAAGTGCCAGGAGCAGTCATGGACCGCTCCCGGCACTTTACCCCCGAAACACTGCGATCAAACAAGATCGCAGCGTTCCGGTGGCATAGGGAAGCATCGCGCAGGGAGGGGGTTCCCTATGTGCTTCCCTGAGACTCTCCTCCCTGCTGCAGGCCCCTGGATCCAAGATGGCTGCAGGGTCCTGCAGGAAGGTGGCTTCCCAGTGTCTGCTTAGAGCAGGCACCGGCAAGCCTCCTGCACTGCCTGTCAGATCGCTGATTTGATACAGTGCTCTGCAAAGTGTCAGATCAGCGATCTGACACTATATAGTGATGTCCCACCCTGGGACAATGTAAAAAAGTTTAAAAAAAAAATATTATACTGTGAAAAAAGATTTATAAATAAATACTTAAATAAAGAAAAAAAAATATTGTTCTAATAAATACATTTCTTTATGTAAATAAAAAACAAACACTAAGAGTACACATATTATCGCCGAGTCCGAAACGACCTGACCTATAAAAAACTGTCCCACTAGTTAACCCCTCCAGTAAACACCATAAAAAAATAAATAAACTAGGCAAAAAACAATGCTTTATCATCATACCGCCGAACAAAAAGTGGAATAACACACAATCAAAAAGATGGATACAAATAAACATGGTACCGCTGAAAACGTCATCTTGTCCCGCAAAAAAGGAGCCACCATACAGCATCATCAGCAAAAAAATAAAAAAGTTGCAGCTCTCAGAATAAAGCGATGCAAAAACAATTATTTTTTTATGTAAAATAGCTTTTATTGTATAAATCGCCAAAACATAAAAAAAGATATAAATGAGGTAACACTGTCATCTTACTGACCAGAAGAATAAAACTGCTTTATCAATTTTACCAATTGGTCCCCCCACCAAAAGAAATTCATAAATTGCTGTTTTTTTTTCATTCTGCCTCACAAAAATCAGAATAAAAAGCGATCAAAAAGATCATGTGCCCGAAAATGGTACCAATAAAAACGTCAACTTATCCCACAAAAAACAAGACCTCACATGACTCTGTGGACCAAAATATGGAAAAATTAGAGCTCTCAAAATGTGGTGATGCAAAAACTATCTTTTGGAATAAAAAGCGTCTTTTAGTGTGACAGCTGCCAAACAAAAAAACCCGATATAAAAACCCGCTATAAATAGTAAATAAAACCCCCTTTATCACCCCCTTAGTTATGGAAAAATAATAAAATAAAAAAATGTATTTATTTCCATTTTCCCGTTAGGGTTAGGGATAAAGTTAGGGTTAGGGTTGGGGCTAAAGTTAGGGTTAGGGTTGGGGCTAAAGTTACAGTTAGGGTTGGGGCTAGAGTTGGAGTTAGGGTTTGGAATACGTTTACAGTTGGGGTTAGGGTTGGGATCGTTGTAATTTGGGTTAGGGGTGTTTTAGGGTTAGGGGTGTGGTTAGGGTTTTAGTTAGGGTTGGGATTAGGGTTATGGGTGTGTTGGGGTTAGGGGTGTGGTTAGGGTTGGGATTAGGTTTAGGGGTGTGTTGGGGTTAGGGGTGTGTTGGGGTTAAGGGTGTAATTAGAGTTGGGATTAAGGTTAGGGGTGGTTGGGGTTAGGGTTGGAGTTAGAATTGGGGGGTTTCCACTGTTTAGGCACATCAGGGGCTCTCCAAATGCGACATGGCGTCTGATCTCAATTCCAGCCAATTCTGTGTTGAAAAAGTAAAATGGTGCTCCTTCCCTTCCCAGCTCTGCTGTGCGCTCAAACAGTGGTTTACCCCCACATATGGGGTATCAGCGTACTCAGGACAAATTGGACAACAACTTTTGCTGTCCAATTTTTCCTGTTACCCTTGTGAAAATAAAAATTTGAGGACTAAAATATCATTTTTATGGGAAAGAAATGATTTTTTATTTTCACAGCTCTGCGTTATAAACTGTAGTGAAACACTTGGGGGTTCAAAGTTCTCAAAACACATCTACATAAGTTCCTTGGGGGCGTCTAGTTTCCAATATGGGTCACTTGTGGGGGGTTTCTACTGTTTAGGTACATCGGGGCTCTGCAAATGCAACATGACGCCCGCAGACCATTCAATCAAAGTCTGCATTCCAAAAGCCACTACTTCCCTTGTGCCCAAACAGTAGGTTTCTCCCACATATAGGGTATCAGCGTACTCAGGACAAATTGGACAACAACTTTTGGGGTCCAATTTTTCCTGTTACCCTTGGGAAAATACAAAACTGGGGGCTAAAATATATTTTTTGTGGAAAAAATGATTTTTTATTTTCACGGCTCTGCAAATTAAACTTTAGTGAAACACTTTGGGGTTCAAAGTTCTCACAACACATCTAGATAAGTTCCTTGGGGGGGTCTAGTTTCGAATACGGGGTCACTTGTGGGGGTTTCTACTGTTTAGGTACATCAGGGGCTCTACAAATGCAACGTGACGCCCGTAGACCATTCCATCAGAGTCTGCATTCCAAAAGCCACTACTTCCCTTGTGCCCAAACAGTCCCTTCCGAGCTCTACCATGCGCCCAAACGGTAGTTCCCCCCCCACATGCGGGGTAACAGCGTACTCAGGACAAATTGCACAACAACGTTTGGGGTACAATTTCATTGGATACCCTTGGGAAAATAAAAATTGGGTGCGAAAATATCATTTTTGTGAAAAAAATATGATTTTTTATTTTTACAGCTCTACATTTTAAACTTCTTTGAAGCACTTGGGAGGTTCAAAGTGCTTACCACACATCTAGTTAAGTTCCGTAGGGGGTCTACTTTCCAAAATGGTGTCAATTGTGGGGGGTTTCAACTGTTTAGACACAAGAGCTCTCAAAAAAGTGACATGGCGTCCGATCTCAATTCCAGCCAATTTTGCATTGAAAATCAAATGGCACTCCTTCCCTTCCAAGCTCTGCCATGTGCCCAAACAGTGGTTTACCCCCAAATATGGGGTATCTGCGTACTCAGGACAAATTTTATAAACACATTTTGGGGTCCAATTTCTTCTGTTACCCTTGGTAAAATAAAACAAATTGGATCTGAAGTTATTTTTTTGTGAAAAAAAGTTAAATGTTCATTTTTTTTTTAAACATTCCAAAAATTCCTGTGAAGCACCTGAAGGATTAATAAATTTCATGAATGTGGTTTTGAGCACCTTGAGGGGTGCAGTTTTTATAATGGTGTCACTTTTGAGTATTTTCTATCATATGGACCCCTCAAAGTGACTTCAAATGTGATGTGGTCTCTGCCAAATTTACATTTTTTTCACAAGCAAATGCAAGTAAAAATCAAATAAATTTTACCACTATCATGAAGTACAATATGTCTCGAGAAAACCATGTCATAATCACCAGGATCCGTTGAAGCTTTCCAGAGTTATAACCTCATAAAGGGACAGTGGTCAGAATTGTAAAAATTGGTCCAGTCATTAACGTGGAAACCACCCTTGGGGGTAAAGGGGTTGAAATGGGCACATTTTGGGTGACAATCATTACTGGTTGGTGACACTTCTAGACCCATGCTACACGGAGAACTTTCTATCTCTTATTCCAGAGGCAGACAAGTCTACTAAAATGGGACAGTAACAGAGGGCCCTAGTTGCGGAATTATTGAAAAACTTCCCATCTGAAAACGCTGGTGGCAGAGGTCACAGTTCATTGGACAACCAAAGAGTACAGGCGAGAGAGACACAACTCCAATCCAGCAGAGGCTTGAGAACACTGGCAAAGTTCTGGGAGAGTTTTCTCAGACCCTCCCATCGCACTGGGCCTGAGACGCAGGGTACTCTCACAAGGAGTGCAAAGTTTTGTATGATGCTGAGGGAGTACCTTGCTGACCCTACCAATGTCCCTCGTGATTCCTCTCTGCCTTATAATTATTGGGTATCCAAGCTGGACACGTACGTGGCATGTACTGGCTCTCTACACCTTGGAGGTCCTGGCCTGCCCTGCTGCTAGCGTTTTGTCAGAGCGGGTTTTTAGTGCCGCTGGTGGAATTAAAACTGATAAGAGCATCCGCCTGTCAACTAAAGCTGCTGACAGGCTTACTGGTATAAAAATGAACAAGGGCTGGATTGGGCCAGACTTCTCAACACCACCGAATGATAGCAGCGAAGCATAAACTCAAATCCAGTGTCTTTTTTTGGGAGGCCTTTTCCCATGCACCTCTTCACACTGACACATGGGTATACGCTTCCTGATTTTGGCTATTTGCTGTTGTCCTCCTCCTTCTCTTCATCCTCATCCTACACCACCAGATCACCAGGGTGACCGTGGTCCGTGATGCAACACCCACATCATTTTTTTAAAAGGTGTTTATCATGCCCGTACCAAAAAAAATGGTTATACAGTAAGTTCATGTATACCCCCCAGGGGTAAATGTTTGTCTGTCCATTCTCTTAGTGCATTGGCATTACATGTATAGGAGACCCAGAACATTTTTTAGTGGCCCTCCTCCACGTCTCATCAAAGGGGTATTGGAGAGCGCTCAAATTTTTGGCAGCCCTTGCATTCACTGCATAAGCAAACACTATGGGTGACCCACTTCCTAATAATGGTAACATTGTTTTCATTAGGTCATCCTGTACTTCTAGTAAAAGGAGTATTGTGATGCATCCAAATTTGTGGCAGCTCTTGCATTCACTGCATAGGCAAATAGTATGGGCGCCCCAAACCCTTTTGGCCCTCCGACCCCCAGTATAGAGTGGGCTGTTTTCCCAAGGAACCTTCCATCCCCTGGTATCTCCCGACCAGTCTGACCAGTTCATCGGCATTCCTGGGATCACCCTGGGGAACATATGGGCCTCGTCAGGGAGTGCACAAACCGGTCCATCACCACCCGTTCTACCATCTGCGCAGGCGTAGAAGACTCTGGCTGCAGCCACTTCTGGATCAGGTGCAGCAGGTCAAACATTTGGGATCGCTGTGGTTTGTCAACGGTGAACCTGCTGTGCCCTGAGAGTCATTGTTACCCCTAAGCATGCAAGAATCTCCGTTTTTAGCTTGCCATACTCTTTAGTGTCTTGCAAAGCTAAATCATAGTATGCTTTCTGGGGTTCCCCCGTCAAGTATGGTGCTAGTACCAGTGCCCACTGTTCTGGCAGCAGTTTCTCCCTCTCGCCGACCCTTTGAAACACCGTCAGGAATCCATCTACATTGCAATTCTCCATTGTAGATTCTTCAGCCTCAGCAATGCAGTTCTCCAATGGGAACATTGCTTTCATGTGGCCCTCCTGTACATCTCTTCAAAGGGGTATTAGTATGCCTCTAAATTTCGGTCAGGGTAGGCCTTGCATTCAATGCATAGGCAAACAGTATGGGAGTACCAACTTCCTAACAATGGGAACATTGCTTTCAGGTGGCCCTCCTGTATGTCTCTTCAAAGGGTTAATGGGGTGCGTCCAAATTTGGGGCAGGTGTTGCATTCACTGCCAGTGGCGGACATACCGCCGGTTCAACCGGTGCAATCGCACCGGGGCCCAGAGCGGGAGGGGGCCTGACGGACATACACGGCACGTCGGCATTGTTGTGATACACTGCTGCGTGTCTCCTGTAATGAGCGCCGGCGCCGCGGTACCCATAGCGAGTGACCGCTGGTGATTAGAAGCTGCCGTGCCCGCCACTGCCCGGAGTCTGCGGAGACCATCTGTCCACAGTCCGGGTCCGGGAGAAGGAGCCAGGAGCAGGTGAGTATCATATTTACCTGTCCACGATCCACGCGCCGGGCGCCGCTCCATCTTCCCGTCTCTGCGCTGACTGTGCAGGTCAGAGGGCGCGATGACGCATATAGTGTGCGCGCCGCCCTCTGCCTGATCAGTCAGTGCGGAGAGACGGGACGGTGAGGATCAGTGGCGGGCAGAGACGAGAGTCGAGGTGAGTATGTCTTTTTTTTTTTTTTATTGCAGCAGCCTGCAGCAGCATTTATATGTGGCACAGCGTTATATGGAGCATCTATGGGGTAATAATGAATTGTATGGAGCATTATATGTGGCGGCACAGCTTTATAGGGAGCATCTATGGGGCAATATTCAATAATGAATTGTATAGAGCATTATATGTGGCGGCACAGCTTTATAGGGAGCATCTATGGGGCAATATTCAATAATGAATTGTATGGAGCATTATATGTGGCGGCACAGCTTTATAGGGAGCATCTATGGGGCAATATTCAATAATGAATTGTATAGAGCATTATATGTGGCGGCACAGCTTTATAGGGAGCATCTATGGGGCAATATTCAATAATGAATTGTATGGAGCATTATATGTGGCGGCACAGCTTTATAGGGAGCATCTATGGGGCAATATTCAATAATGAATTGTATGGAGCATTATATGTGGCGGCACAGCTTTATAGGGAGCATCTATGGGGCAATATTCAATAATGAATTGTATGGAGAATTATATGTGGCGGCACAGCTTTATAGGGAGCATCTATGGGGCAATATTCAATAATGAATTGTATGGAGCATTATATGTGGCGGCACAGCTTTATAGGGAGCATCTATGGGGCAATATTCAATAATGAATTGTATGGAGCATTATATGTGGCGGCACAGCATTATAGGGAGCATCTATGGGGCAATATTCAATAATGAATTGTATGGAGCATTATATGTGGCGGCACAGCTTTATAGGGAGCATCTATGGGGCAATATTCAATAATGAATTGTATGGAGAATTATATGTGGCGGCACAGCTTTATAGGGAGCATCTATGGGGCAATATTCAATAATGAATTGTATGGAGCATTATATGTGGCGGCACAGCTTTATAGGGAGCATCTATGGGGCAATATTCAATAATGAATTGTATGGAGCATTATATGTGGCGGCACAGCATTATAGGGAGCATCTATGGGGCAATATTCAATAATGAATTGTATAGAGCATTATATGTGGCGGCACAGCTTTATAGGGAGCATCTATGGGGCAATATTATTATTATTATTATTATTATTATACATTTTTATAGCGCCATTTATTCCATGGCGCTTTACATGTGAATACGGGGCAAATATAGACAAATACATTAGCATACATTAGCAATACTCAATAATGAATTGTATGGAGAATTATATGTGGCGGCACAGCTTTATAGGGAGCATCTATGGGGCAATATTCAATAATGAATTGTATGGAGCATTATATGTGGCGGCACAGCATTATAGGGAGCATCTATGGGGCAATATTCAATAATGAATTGTATAGAGCATTATATGTGGCGGCACAGCTTTATAGGGAGCAACCACAGTATTATTTCCTCCAGTTTATAAAGTAATAACAGTCTGTGCTGCTTGATAAGTCATAGGCCACAATAAGCACATCCAGATTTGCCAGATATGACATCAATTGCATGACTGCTTTGTGTTATATTCAGTTGTTAAATATTGAACGTAAATTTATTATTTACAGTTGATAGTTGTGTTCTAAACAGATAATAAATATTACAACCTATATGTTTACATAACTTTGTTGCAGTATGGGGGGGGGCACAGAAAAATTTCTTGCACAAGGGCCCTCTGCAGTCTGTGTCTGCCCCTGTTCACTGCATAGGCAAACAGTATGGGAGTATCAACTTCCTAATAATGGGAACATTGCTTTCAGGTGGCCATCCTGTACGTCTCTTCAAAGAGGCATTGGGGTACGTCTAAATTTTGGCCTGGCCTTGCATTCACTCTCTAGGCAAACAGTATGGAAGTATCAACTTCCTAATAATGGGAACATTGCTTTCAGGTGGCATCCTGTACGTCTCTTCAAAGAGGCATTGGGGTACGTCTAAATTTTGGCCTGGCCTTGCATTCACTCTCTAGGCAAACAGTATGGAAGTATCAACTTCCTAATAATGGGAACATTGTTTTCAGGATGCCCTCCTGTACGTCTTTTCAAAAGGGGTATTGAGGTGCTTCTAAATTTGTTGCAAGACAGGCCTTTCATTCAATGCATAGGTAAACAGTATGGGAGAACCACTTCATAATAATGAGAACATTGTTTTCAGGAGGCCCTCCTGTACTTCTCTTCAAAGGAGTATTGGGGTGCATCCTAATTTTTGACAGCCCTGCAGCTCACTGCAAAGGCAATAACAGTATAGGAGACCCACTGTTTAATAATGGGAACAACAAAGCATAGCCGGCTGATGGATGAATAGTAAAGACCACCTGATGGCCCTATAAAATTAGGCTTTGTGACTTTCAGAGTCCTTCCTTCATAAACGAAACAGGATTAAAGAAATCATAGGATGGTAGAGTTGGAGGGGACCTCCTGGGTTATCTGGGCCAACCCCCTGCTCAAAGCAGGATTCACTAAATCATCCCAGACATACAGTATGTCTGTCCAGCCTCTGTTTGAAAACTTCCAGGGAAGAACTCGCCACCTCTCGTGGCAGCCTGTTCCACTCATTGATCACCCTGTTAAAAAGTTTTTTCTAATATCTAATCTGTGTCTCCTCCCATTCAGTTTAATCCCATTGCTTCTAGTCTTTCCTTGTGCAAATGAGAATAGAGATGATCCTTCTACAATGTGACAGCCCTTGAGATATTTGTAGACAGCTATTAAGTCTCCTCTCAGTCTTCTTTTCTGCAAGCTAAACAATCCCAGATCCTGTAACCGTTCCTCATAGGACATGGTTTGCTGACCGGTCACCATTCTGGTCACTCTTCTCTGAACTTGCTCCAGTTTGTTGATGTCTTTTTTAAAATGTGGTGCCCAAAACTGGACACCGTTTTCCAGATGAGCTCTGACCAAAGAGGAGTAGAGGGCAAAGGGCAATAATGACTTTGTGTGACCTAGACTGTTTGCTTCTGTTAATACATCCCAGAATTGCATTTGCCTTTTTTGCTTCTGCATCACACTGTTGACTCATGTTCAGTTTATGATCTATTAGTATACCCAAGTCTTTTTCACATGTGCTATTGCTTAGCCTTATTCCTCCCATTCTGTATATACTTTTTTCATTTTTATTACCCACGTGTACTACTTCGCATTTTTCCTTGTTAACCCCTTCAAGACCCAGCCTATTTTGACCTTAAAGACCTTGCCGTTTTTTGCAATTCTGACCAGTGTCCCTTTATGAGGTAATAACTCAGGAACGCTTCAACGGATCCTAGCGGTTCTGAGATTGTTTTTTCGTGACATATTGGGCTTCATGTTAGTGGTAAATTTAGGTCAATAAATTCTGCATTTATTTGTGATAAACACGGAAATTTGGCGAAAATTTTGAAAATTTCGCAATTTTCACATTTTGAATTTTTATTCTGTTAAACCAGAGAGATATGTGACACAAAATAGTTAATAAATAACATTTCCCACATGTTTACTTTACATCAGCACAATTTTGGAAACAAAATTTTTTTTTGTTAGGAAGTTATAAGGGTTAAAATTCGACCAGCGATTTGTCATTTTTACAACGAAATTTACAAAACCATTTTTTTTAGGGACCACCTCACATTTGAAGTCAGTTTGAGGGGTCTATTTGGCTGAAAATACCCAAAAGTGACACCATTCTAAAAACTGCACCCCTCAAGGTACTCAAAACCACATTCAAGAAGTTTATTAACCCTTCAGGTGCTTCACAGCAGCAGAAGCAACATGGAAGGAAAAAATGAACATTTAACTTTTTAGTCACAAAAATTATCTTTTAGCAACAATTTTTTTATTTTCCCAATGGTAAAAGGAGAAACTGAACCACGAAAGTTGTTGTCCAATTTGTCCTGAGTACGCTGATACCTCATATGTGGGGGTAAACCACTGTTTTGGCGCACGGCAGGGCTTGGAAGGGAAGGAGCGCCATTTGACTTTTTGAATCAAAAATTGGCTCCACTCTTTAGCGGACACCATGTCACGTTTGGAGAGCCCCCGTGTGCCTAAAAATTGGAGCTCCCCCACAAGTGACCCCATTCTGGAAACTAGACGCCCCAAGGAACTTATCTAGATGCATAGTGAGCACTTTGAACCCCCAGGTGCTTCACAAATTGATCCGTAAAAATGAAAAAGTACTTTTTTTTCACAAAAAAATTCTTTTAGCCTCAATTTTTTCATTTTCTCATGGGCAACAGGATAAAATGGATCCTAAAATGTGTTGGGCAATTTCTCCTGAGTACACGAATACCTCACATGTGGAGGTAAACCACTGTTTGGGCACATGGTAAGGCTCGGAAGGGAAGGAGCGCCATTTGACTTTTTGAATGAAAAATTATTTCCATCGTTAGCGGACACCATGTCGCGTTTGGATAGCTCCTGTGTGCCTAAACATTGGCGCTCCCCCACAAGTGACCCCATTTTGGAAACTAGACCCCCCAAGGAACTAATTTAGATGCCTAGTGAGCACTTTAAACCCTCAGGTGCTTCACAAATTGATCTGTAAAAATGAAAAAGTAATTTTTTTTCACAAAAAAATTCTTTTCGCCTCAATTTTTTCATTTTCACATGGGCAGTAGGATAAAATGGATCATAAAATTTGTTGGGCAATTTCTCCCGAGTACGCCGATACCTCATATGTGGGGGTAAACCACTGTTTGGGCACTCGGCAGGGCTCGGAAGAGAAGGCGCGCCATTTGACTTTTTGAATGGAAAATTAGCTCCAATTGTTAGCGGACACCATGTCGCGTTTGGAGAGCCCCTGTGTGCCTAAACATTGGAGCTCCCGCACAAGTGACCCCATTTTGGAAACTAGACCCCCCAGGGAACTTATCTAGATGCATATTGAGCACTTTAAACCCCCAGGTGCTTCACAGAAGTTTATAACGCAGAGCCATGAAAATAAAAAATAATTTTTCTTTCCTCAAAAATGATTTTTTAGCCTGGAATTTCCTATTTTGCCAAGGATAATAGGAGAAATTGGACCCCAAATATTGTTGTCCAGTTTGTCCTGAGTACGCTGATACCCCATATGTGGGGGTAAACCACTGTTTGGGCGCACGGCAGGGCTCGGAAGGGATGGCACGCCATTTGGCTTTTTAAATGGAAAATTAGCTCCAATCATTAGCGGACACCATGTCACGTTTGGAGAGCCCCTGTGTGCCTAAACATTGGAGATCCCCCAGAAATGACACCATTTTAGAAACTAGACCCCCAAAGGAACTAATCTAGATGTGTGGTGAGGACTTTGAACCCCCAAGTGCTTCACAGAAGTTTATAACGCAGAGCCATGAAAATAAAAAAAAAAAATTATTTTCTCAAAAATGATCTTTTAGCCTGCAATTTTTTATTTTCCCAAGGGTAACAGGAGAAATTTGACCCCAAAAGTTGTTGTCCAGTTTCTCCTGAGTACGCTGATACCCCATATGTGGGGGTAAATCACTGTTTGGGCACATGCCGGGGCTCGGAAGTGAAGTAGTGACGTTTTGAAATGCAGACTTTGATGGAATGCTCTGTGGGCGTCACGTTGCGTTTGCAGAGCCCCTGATGTGGCTTAACAGTAGAAACCCCCCACAAGTGACCCCATTTTGGAAACTAGACCCCCAAAGGAACTTATCTAGATGTGTGGTGAGCACTTTGAACCCCCAAGTGCTTCATAGAAGTTTATAATGCAGAGCCGTGAAAATAATAAATACGTTTTCTTTCCTCAAAAATAATTATTTAGCCCAGAATTTTTTAATTTTCCCAAGGGTAACAGGAGAAATTTGACCCCAATATTTGTTGTCCAGTTTCTCCTGAGTACGGTGATACCCCATATGTGGGGGTAAACTACTGTTTGGGCACATGCCGGGGCTTGGAATTGAAGTAGTGACGTTTTGAAATGCAGACTTTGATGGAATGCTCTGCGGGCGTCACGTTGCGTTTGCAGAGCCCCTGATGTGCCTAAACAGTAGAAACCCCCCACAAGTGACCCCATTTTGGAAACTAGACCCTGAAAGAAACTTATCTAGATGTGTGGTGAGCACTTTGAACCCCCAAGTGCTTCATAGAAGTTTATAATGCAGAGCCGTGAAAATAATAAATACGTTTTCTTTCCTCAAAAATAATTATTTAGCCCAGAATTTTTTATTTTCCCAAGGGTTACAGGAGAAATTGGACCCCAAAAGTTGTTGTCCAGTTTCTCCTGAGTACGCTGATACCGCATATGTGGGGGTAAACCACTGTTTGGGCACACGTCGGGGTTCAGAAGGGAAGTAGTGACTTTTGAAATGCAGACTTTGATGGAATGGTCTGCGGGTGTCACGTTGCGTTTGCAGAGCCCCTGGTGTGCCTAAACAGTAGAAACCCCCCACAAGTGACCCCATTTTAGAAACTAGACCCCCCAAGGAACTTATCTAGATATGTGGTGAGCACTTTGAACCCCCAAGTGCTTCACAGACGTTTACAACGCAGAGCCGTGAAAATAAAAAATCATTTTTCTTTCCTCAAAAATTATGTTTTAGCAAGCATTTTTTTAGATTCACAAGGGTAACAGGAGAAATTGGACCCCAGTAATTGTTGCGCAGTTTGTCCTGAGTATGCTGGTACCCCATATGTGGGGGTAAACCACTGTTTGGGCACACGTCAGGGCTCGGAAGTGAGGGAGCACCATTTGACTTTTTGAATACGAGATTGGCTGGAATCAATGGTGGCGCCATGTTGCGTTTGGAGACCCCTGATGTGCCTAAACAGTGGTAACCCCTCAATTCTACCTCCAACACTAACCCCAACACACCCCTAACCCTAATCCCAACTGTAGCCATAATCCTAATCACAACCCTAACCCCAACACACCCCTAACCACAACACTAACCCCAACACACCCCTAACCCTAACCACAACCCTAATTCCAACCCTAACCCTAACCCTAAGGCTATGTGCCCACGTTGCGGATTCGTGTGAGATATTTCCGCACCATTTTTGAAAAATCTGCGGGTAAAAGGCACTGTGTTTTACCTGCGGATTTTCCGCGGATTTCCAGTGTTTTTTGTGCGGATTTCACCTGCGGATTCCTATTGAGGAACAGGTGTAAAACGCCGCGGAATCCGCACAAAGAATTGACATGCTGCGGAAAATACAACGCAGCGTTCCCGCGCGGTATTTTCCGCACCATGGGCACAGCGGATTTGGTTTTTCATATGTTTACATGGTACTGTAAACCTGATGGAACACTGCTGCGAATCCGCAGCCAAATCCGCACCGTGTGCACATAGCCTAATTCTAAAGGTATGTGCACACGCTGCGGAAAACGCTGCGGATCCGCAGCAGTTTCCCATGAGTGTACAGTTCAATGTAAACCTATGGGAAACAAAAATCGCTGTACACATGCTGCGGAAAAACTGCACGGAAACGCAGCGGTTTACATTCCGCAGCATGTCACTTCTTTGTGCGGATTCCGCAGCGGTTTTACAACTGCTCCAATAGAAAATCGCAATTGTAAAACCGCAGTGAAATGCGCAGAAAAAAACGCGGTAAATCCGCCATAAATCCGCAGCGGTTTAGCACTGCGGATTTATCAAATCCGCAGCGGAAAAATCCGCAGAGGACCAGAATACGTGTGCACATTCCTAACCCTAACCCTAGCCCTAACCCTAGCCCTAACCCTAGCCCTAACCCTACCCCTAACCCTAACCCTACCCCTAACCCTACCCCTAACCCTACCCCTAACCCTAACCCTACCCCTAACCCTACCCCTAACCCTACCCCTAACCCTAACCCTACCCCTAACCCTAACCCTATTCTAACATTAGTGGAAAAAAAAAATTTCTTTATTTTTTTATTGTCCCTACCTATGGGGGTGACAGAGGGGGGGGGTCATTTATTATTTTTTTTATTTTGATCACTGAGATAGATTATATCTCAGTGATCAAAATGCACTTTGGAACGAATCTGCCGGCCGGCAGATTCGGCGGGCGCACTGCGCATGCGCCCGCCATTTTGGAAGATGGCGGCGCCCGGGAGAAGACGGACGGGACCACGGCTGGATCGGTAAGTATGATAGGGTGGGGGGGGGACCACGGGGGGGGGGATCGGAGCACGGGGGGGGAATCGGAGCGCGGGAGGGGTGGAACGGAGCGCGGGGGGCGTGGAACGGAGCACGGGGGGGCTGGAATGGAGCACGGGGGGTGGAACGGAGCACGGGGGGGGTGGATCGGAGTGCAGGGGGGGTGATTGGAGCACGGGGGGGTGATTGGAGCACGGGGGGAGCGGACACGAGCACGGGGGGGAGCGGAGCACTGGACGGAGGGGAGCCGGAGCAGTGTACCGGCCAGATCGGGGGGGTGGGGGGGCGATCGGAGGGGTGGGGTGGGGGCACACTAGTATTTCCAGCCATGGCCGATGATATTGCAGCATCGGCCATGGCTGGATTGTAATATTTCACCCGTTATAATGGGTGAAATATTACAAATCGCTCTGATTGGCAGTTTCACTTTCAACAGCCAATCAGAGCGATCGTAGCCACGAGGGGGTGAAGCCACCCCCCCTGGGCTAAACTACCACTCCCCCTGTCCCTGCAGATCGGGTGAAATGGGAGTTAACCCTTTCACCCGATCTGCAGGGACGCGATCTTTCTATGACGCCGCATAGGCGTCATGGGTCGGATTGGCACCGACTTTCATGACGCCTACGTGGCGTCAAAGGTCGGGAAGGGGTTAAAAACCATTCTGTTAGTTGCTGATGTGTCTGATGATGTGTCACACACCACATGGCCAGATTAGGTTGCAAAATGTTAAAATGACATTTCCCAGTGAATGCATTTGTCTTGGTTGAAAGCAATACTAAAGTTAAAAAATGCATCAAAAACGCTAGGTGTGAATATAGCCCAAGGTTTTGCCTTATATACAATTCATCACCCTGGAAAGGATGTTCCTTTACATATTTCCCAGGAAAATCCATTTTGGTTTTCGTTTTTGTATGTTTTATTGTGATCTGTAAAAGTGGTGTAAGTCTCTGACAACATTGTTCACATCAGTGACTTGGGAGTCAGAAATGCTTCCATGGGTCTTCCACATGAAGTCCCCATGTGATTTGAGCACTGTTCCCATCAATTTCCACAATTCCTAGTCCCTCTTTAGACCGCCGAGGGGGCCGCAGTAAAAATGCTTGAGTTTCCCATAGACTTACATTGGGCTTGTTGCTCGAGTTGAGTACCCGAGTATTCCAATATGCTCGACCCCAGGAGCGAGCACCTGAGCATTTTAGTGCTCGCCCATCACTAATCTTGATATCTACAATCTGAAGTCTTATTCCAAAGATATCCATGTTTTTCTTATGATGTAAATGACCTCTTTAGTGCTATGGAAAGGACACTGATCTCTTGAGAATCTGCATCCAGATTTTGTTTTAAATGAGATGGCATTACTAGTGTGAGACATGTAGATCAAGAGATTAGACTGTCAGTTATTACTTGTCTCATACTGGTAACATCCCCTTTCACTAAAAATAATCTCTGAAGAAAGATTCTCATGCAGATCAGTGCCTGGCTCATAGATGTTAACAGCTCATTTACATATAAGAAAAACATGGATTTCTTGGGAATAAGACATCAGATTGCAAATATCAAGGTATGATTTTATTCAGCATTCTATGACTTATATGCCCACATAGGCACTTAGGAGGATTGATTTTTTTGACAAATTCCTTTTAACCTGGGTTGCTAAGTTTCCTGTACAGTCTTCAGATTTCAGCGTTCATTTTCTGCCCTTCCAGCATTACATTTTGCAGACTGGGTCAGTTAGTCTTTGTTTCATTGCAATGTATTGTATGTCTGTGTTTGAAGAGTACAGACAGTGGGCATGTGTGCATATGATTTGCCAACCAGGGCAATGGGAATACTCGGTACCGGGTCCGGTCGCATTTAAAGGGGATGTCACGGTGGCTGTGACCAGGTCCGTGGCCCTTGGCGCCCAATTAAAAGGGGAAAGGTCTTTTAAAGGGATTTGTATTAAAGTTTGTGTTCGTGACGCCACCTGTGGTTCTCGGTCCGAGGGGACCGACGCTGCTTAAAGGGGTCCTCTGGGGTTATGTTACTGCAGCAAAGATTGTGATGCTTCCCACAGGTGAAGCGAGGTCCCCAGGGCTCCTGGTGTGTTGGGCAGGGATGGTGTATGCCAGCAGTAAATGGAGGACACAGAGTTGTAATGTCTTTACCTGGTTTACTGGTTGTAAACAGCCACAGTCCAGGGTACCAGGAACAGGTGGTGATATGGTTCGGCTGACCTGGAGGCAATGGGGGATCCCTCTCTGACGTGAGGTCCGTAAGCCTTCCTACTTGCTCTCATATGCGAGGTCTCTGCTGCCTGTAGCTTGCTGGCAAAGTCCTCTCTCTCCTGTCCTGGGACAGTTACCCATATGGTGGGCAGTGTGAGCCTTTTTATAGGGTCTCTTGTTGTGAATTCTGTGGCAGAGCTCCCTCCTGTGGTCACAAGTGGTACTTTGGCTGATTCTCTCTGGGAGCTTCCGTTTGTGGAGGAAAGTGGTACTGCGGCTTCTGAGTTTCCTCCCTCAGGTGATCTGGTGAGGTCGTTAGGTGCTTCTCTACTTAACTCCACCTAATGCTTTGATCCTGGCTTCCTGTCAATGTTCCAGTGTTGGACTTGTTTTTCCCTGGATCATTCCTGTGGCCTGCTGCTCTGCATAGCTAAGTTCTTCTTTGCTATTTGTTTGCTATTTTTTTCTGTCCAGCTTGTCTAATTGTTTTGCTGGAAGCTCTGGGACGCAAAGGGTGTACCTCCGTGCCGTTAGTTCGGTACGGAGGGTCTTTTTGCCCCCTTTGCGTGGTTTTCTTTAGGGTTTTGTGTAGACCGCAAAGTTATCTTTCCTATCCTCGCTCTGTTAAGAAAGTCGGGCCTCACTTTGCTGAATCTATTTCATCCCTACGTTTGTCTTTTCATCTTAACTCACAGTCATTATATGTGGGGGGCTGCCTTTTCCTTTGGGGTGTTTCTCTGAGGCAAGGTAGGCTTATTTTCTATCTTCAGGCTAGTTAGTTTCTCAGGCTGTGCCGAGTTGCATAGGCAGAGTTAGGCGCAATCCACGGCTGCCTCTAGTGTTGTTTGGAGAGGATTAGGGATTGCGGTCTGCAGAGTTCCCACGTCTCAGAGCTCGTTCTATGATTTTGGGTTATTGTCAGATCACTGTATGTGCTCTGACCACTATGTCCATTGTGGTACTGAATTGCCTTTCATAACAGTACAGGAAGCCAAAAGTGCTAATGATTCTCAATAGAGGGAAAAAAGAAGTTCTGAGACCATTTTTTTTTCTTTGCACTGTGTTTTGCCATTTTTTCCCCTAGACATTTGGGTGGTTCAGGACACAGGTGTAGCAATGGACATTAAAGGTCTGTCTTCATGTGTGGATCAGCTCACGGCAAGAGTTCAAAATATTCAAGATTTTGTGGTTCAGAATTCTTTGCTAGAACCGAGAATTCCTATTCCAGATTTGTTTTTTGGAGATAGAACTAAATTTCTGAGTTTCAAAAATAATTGTAAACTATTTCTGGCTTTGAAACCTCGCTCCTCTGGTGACCCAGTTCAACAGGTTAGGATCGTCATTTCTTTTTTGCGTGGCGACCCTCAGGACTGGGCGTTTTCCCTTGCGTCAGGAGATCCTGCATTGAGTAATATCGATGCGTTTTTCCTGGCGCTTGGGTTGCTGTACGATGAGCCTAATTCAGTGGATCAGGCAGAAAAAAATTTGCTGGCTCTGTGTCAGGGTCAGGATGAAATAGAGGTATATTGTCAGAAATTTAGAAAGTGGTCCGTACTCACTCAGTGGAATGAAGGTGCGCTCGCAGCTATTTTCAGAAAAGGTCTCTCTGAAGCCCTTAAGGATGTCATGGTGGGATTTCCTATGCCTGCTGGTCTGAATGAGTCTATGTCTTTGGCCATTCAGATCGGTTGACGCTTGCGCGAGCGTAAATCTGTGCACCATTTGGCGGTATTACCTGAGCTTAAACCTGAGCGTATGCAGTGCGATAGGACTTTGACCAGAGTTGAACGGCAAGAACACAGACGTCTGAATGGGCTGTGTTTATACTGTGGTGATTCCACTCATGCTATCTCTGATTGTCCTAAGCGCACTAAGCGGTTCGCTAGGTCTGCCACCATTGGTACAGTACAGTCAAAATTTCTTCTGTCCGTTACCTTGATCTGCTCTTTGTCATCGTATTCTGTCATGGCATTTGTGGATTCAGGCGCTGCCCTGAATTTGATGGACTTGGAATATGCTAAGCGTTGTGGGTTTTTCTTGGAGCCCTTGCAGTGTCCTATTCCCTTGAGAGGAATTGATGCTACGCCTTTGGCCAAGAATAAGCCTCAATACTGGACCCAGCTGACCATGTGCATGGCTCCTGCACATCAGGAGGTTATTCGCTTTCTGGTATTGCATAATCTGCATGATGTGGTCGTGTTGGGGTTGCCATGGCTACAAGCCCATAATCCAGTATCAGATTGGAAATCCATGTCGGTGTCCAGCTGGGGTTGTCAGGGGGTACATGGTGATGTTCCATTTCTGTCAATTTCATCATCCACCCCTTCTGAGGTTCCAGAGTTCTTGTCTGATTACCGGGATGTATTTGATGAGCCCAAGTCCGATACCCTACCTCCGCATAGGGATTGTGATTGTGCTATCAATTTGATTCCTGGTAGTAAATTCCCAAAAGGTCGACTGTTTAATTTATCCGTGCCTGAGCACGCCGCTATGCGCAGTTATGTGAAGGAATCCCTGGAGAAGGGGCATATTCGCCCGTCATCGTCGCCATTAGGAGCAGGGTTATTTTTGTAGCCAAGAAGGATGGTTCGCTGAGACCTTGTATAGATTACCGCCTTCTAAATAAGATCACGGTTAAATTTCAGTACCCCTTGCCATTGTTATCTGATTTGTTTGCTCGGATTAAGGGGGCTAGTTGGTTCACCAAGATAGATCTTCGTGGTGCGTATAATCTGGTGCGAATCAGGCGAGGCGATGAATGGAAAACTGCATTTAATACGCCCGAGGGTCATTTTGAGTATCTAGTGATGCCGTTCGGACTTGCCAATGCTCCATCAGTGTTTCAGTCCTTTATGCATGACATCTTCCGAGAGTACCTGGATAAATTCCTGATTGTGTACTTGGATGACATTTTGATCTTCTCGGATGATTGGGAGTCTCATGTGAAGCAGGTCAGAACGGTTTTTCAGGTCCTGCGTGCTAATTCTTTGTTTGTGAAGGGATCAAAATGTCTCTTTGGTGTGCAGAAGGTTTCATTTTTGGGGTTCATCTTTTCCCCTTCTACTATCGAGATGGATCCTGTTAAGGTCCAAGCCATCCATGATTGGACTCAGCCGACATCTCTGAAAAGTCTGCAAAAGTTCCTGGGCTTTGCTAATTTTTATCGTCGCTTCATCTGCAATTTTTCTAGTATTGCCAAACCATTGACCAATTTGACCAAGAAGGGTGCTGATGTGGTCAATTGGTCTTCTGCTGCTGTGGAGGCTTTTCAGGAGTTGAAGCGTCGTTTTTCTTCTGCCCCTGTGTTGTGTCAGCCAGATGTTTCTCTTCCGTTCCAGGTCGAGGTTGATGCTTCTGAGATTGGAGCAGGGGCTGTTTTGTCGCAGAGAGGTTCTGATTGCTCAGTGATGAAACCATGCGCTTTTTTTTCCAGGAAGTTTTCGCCTGCTGAGCGAAATTATGATGTGGGCAACCGAGAGTTGCTGGCCATGAAGTGGGCATTTGAGGAGTGGCGTCATTGGCTTGAAGGAGCTAAGCATCGCGTGGTGGTATTGACTGATCATAAGAACTTGACTTATCTCGAGTCTGCTAAGCGTTTGAATCCTAGACAGGCTCGTTGGTCGCTGTTTTTTGCCCGTTTTGACTTTGTGATTTCGTACCTTCCGGGCTCTAAAAATGTGAAGGCGGATGCTCTGTCTAGGAGTTTTGTGCCCAACTCTCCGGGTTTGTTTGAGCCGGCGGGTATCCTCAAGGAAGGAGTAATTGTGTCTGCCATCTCCCCTGATTTGCGGCGGGTGCTGCAAAAATTTCAGGCTAATAAACCTGATCGTTGTCCAGCGGAGAGACTGTTTGTCCCTGATAGGTGGACCAATAAAGTTATCTCTGAGGTTCATTGTTCGGTGTTGGCTGGTCATCCTGGAATCTTTGGTACCAGAGAGTAAGTGGCTAGATCCTTTTGGTGGCCATCTCTGTCGCGGGATGTGCGTACTTTTGTGCAGTCCTGTGGGATTTGTGCTCGGGCTAAGCCCTGCTGTTCTCGTGCCAGTGGGTTGCTTTTGCCTTTGCCGGTCCCGAAGAGGCCTTGGACACATATCTCTATGGATTTTATTTCAGATCTTCCCGTTTCTCAAAAGATGTCAGTCATTTGGGTGGTCTGGGATCGCTTTTCTAAGATGGTCCATCTGGTACCCTTGTCTAAATTGCCTTCCTCCTCTGATTTGGTGCCATTGTTCTTCCAGCATGTGGTTCGTTTACATGGCATTCCAGAGAATATCGTTTCTGACAGAGGTTCCCAGTTTGTTTCGAGGTTTTGGCGAGCCTTTTGTGGTAGGATGGGCATTGACTTGTCTTTTTCCTCGGCTTTCCATCCTCAGACTAATGGCCAGACCGAACGAACCAATCAGACCTTGGAAACTTATCTGAGATGCTTTGTTTCTGCCGATCAGGATGACTGGGTGTCCTTTTTGCCTTTGGCTGAGTTCGCCCTTAATAATCGGGCCAGCTCGGCTACCTTGGTTTCGCCATTTTTCTGCAATTTTGGGTTCCATCCTCGTTTCTCTTCAGGACAGGTTGAGTCTTCGGACTCTCCTGGTGTGGATACTGTGGTGGACAGGTTGCAGCAGATTTGGACTCATGTAGTGGACAATTTTACCTTGTCCCAGGAGAAGGCTCAACGTTTCGCTAATCGCAGACGCCGTGTGGGTCCCCGACTTCGTGTTGGGGATCTGGTTTGGTTATCTTCTCGTCATATTCCTATGAAGGTTTCCTCTCCTAAGTTTAAACCTCGTTTCATTGGTCCGTATAGGATTTCTGAGGTTCTTAATCCTGTGTCTTTTCGTCTGACCCTCCCAGATTCTTTTTCCATACATAACGTATTCCATAGTTCATTGTTGCGGAGATACGTGGCACCTATGGTTCCATCTGTTGACCCTCCTGCCCCGGTTTTGGTGGAGGGGGAATTGGAGTATATTGTGGAGAAGATTTTGGATTCTCGTGTTTCAAGACGGAAACTCCAGTATCTGGTTAAATGGAAGGGTTATGCTCAGGAAGATAATTCCTGGGTTTTTGCCTCTGATGTCCATGCTCCCGATCTTGTTCGTGCCTTTCATGTGGCTCATCCTGGTTGGCCTGGGGGCTCTGGTGAGGGTTCGGTGACCCCTCCTCAAGGGGGGGGTACTGTTGTGAATTCTGTGGCAGAGCTCCCTCCTGTGGTCACAAGTGGTACTTCGGCTGATTCTCTCTGGGAGCTTCCGTTTGTGGAGGAAAGTGGTACTGCGGCTTCTGAGTTTCCTCCCTCAGGTGATCTGGTGAGGTCGTTAGGTGCTTCTCTACTTAACTCCACCTAATGCTTTGATCCTGGCTTCCTGTCAATGTTCCAGTGTTGGACTTGTTTTTCCCTGGATCATTCCTGTGGCCTGCTGCTCTGCATAGCTAAGTTCTTCTTTGCTATTTGTTTGCTATTTTTTTCTGTCCAGCTTGTCTAATTGTTTTGCTGGAAGCTCTGGGACGCAAAGGGTGTACCTCCGTGCCGTTAGTTCGGTACGGAGGGTCTTTTTGCCCCCTTTGCGTGGTTTTCTTTAGGGTTTTGTGTAGACCGCAAAGTTATCTTTCCTATCCTCGCTCTGTTAAGAAAGTCGGGCCTCACTTTGCTGAATCTATTTCATCCCTATGTTTGTCTTTTCATCTTAACTCACAGTCATTATATGTGGGGGCTGCCTTTTCCTTTGGGGTGTTTCTCTGAGGCAAGGTAGGCTTATTTTCTATCTTCAGGCTAGTTAGTTTCTCAAGCTGTGCCGAGTTGCATAGGCAGAGTTAGGCGCAATCCACGGCTGACTCTAGTGTTGTTTGGAGAGGATTAGGGATTGCGGTCTGCAGAGTTCCCACGTCTCAGAGCTCGTTCTATGATTTTGGGTTATTGTCAGATCACTGTATGTGCTCTGACCGCTATGTCCATTGTGGTACTGAATTGCCTTTCATAACAGTCTCTATCACACCCAGGCTCTTAGTGTACTGCTGCACCTTCATGTGTGGGTGCAGGCAAATTACATAAAGTCCTATGCCTTCTGATCCTGCCGTGCGACCTGGAGTACAACACCACCTCGGGCTTCCAGTGCCCGGTTCCTGCGCGTCAGCTCTGAGCTTTCTGTGCCCGGTCACAGTTCCCCTCTGAGCCCCTTTCCTTCTCCTGTTGCTTCTTTCCTCTGATGCTCACTATAAACCAACCCTTCAGGTTCTCTTCAGTTCCTGGAGCTGCAGCTCAGTCCTGGCTGCATGGCTCCACTGTCTGCTCTCCACTCCTCTCACTTCCACTGTCTACTCCAGACTGCCTAACTCCTCCTCCAGACCAGAACACTTAAAGCTGGGGAAGCGCCCCTGAATCTGGGCTCTGAGCTCCCCCTTCTGGCCTGGATTCAGAATGTGTTGTATGTAGGTGCATTATGGGAATCCTCCCTGCCTCCAAGCATGATATCGCCCTCCCGAACGGAAGGCAACATCACTGTAACAACCGGTTACCTGGGGTGTTACATATACATGGTGAATGTGTGTATCCAGGTCAGTGAGCTATCTACTCAGATGTGCAGGATGTGTATAGTGGTGTTGTACATTGTGTACTTGGAGTGAATGATGGTATGCCCATTGTGTATACAGGGTGTATCTGGAGAGTATCCAGATGTACAGAGGGTGTGTTTTCAGATAGGTGTCCGCTGAATGACTCAATCTCTGACGGCTATCACACTGCAGTTTGGTGGGGTGGGGGTGCACATGTTCATGTTATTTACTTGGGAGACAAAAGAGCTTGTCCTGTTACAGGGATGCAGCCCTAGGGAACCACACACCTCAGATAAAACATTTCGCCATTGTCACCAGCAGACACAAAAGTAGGGCAGGAAAGTGAGCAGATAAAGAACGTTGGTTTTGTAGGTCACAGTCCTTCTTTATGGGGTAAATAGAGGAGTGGAGTCTGCAGTGATGGAGAGGAAGGTGTTGGGACTGTGCAGATAAAAGGAGTTTAGGATCCAAACTGTGCAAGTGCTGCTTATCTACAGCATAGCCCGAACACCTCCCTCTCTATCCACCATCCAAAATATACAGTGCATGTAAGTCTTGGCCACAACGCTGCTGTTGTAGTATGCTGCATTTCTATTTTGCTGCAAGTCTAACCCATGGGGACATACCCTTCCAGCTTTTGTTATATGTCTTTAATATTGCATGGCACACTGAGTACTTAAGATTATTTGTTTGTAATTGGTACATAACACACATAAGGTTGCATGACATAAGGGGTATTTGCAATTCATTTGAGCTTCAAATTTAACTCACTTTCTCCTAATCCCCACCTCATTCTTTTCTTAATAACTACTAAATAATAATCAGACCACACTTGAATTGGATTAGTTGGCCACAGCAGCCTTTCGTTAACATTTCTTACAAAATAGTTTAGATAACAACCTCCGAGAAGGGGTGGTCCTCGAAGCCCAAAAAAACTATAAAGTACATGTTTAATAAGCCCACCTTGGCCCCAGGTCGTGTCTTACCTCTAATTGCTATGCTGCAGCTCAGGTGCACCTATTAACCAACCTGGCCAATGTCCGAAACCATTAACCACGGGTCCCTTTAATCCCTTCCTCGAGATTATTTAAACAGCTGTCTACTTCGACCCATCTGGGGGGGGTCCAGATCCTCTTGAGATTTCCCCCCCACCGATCCGCCATTAACCAACTTTGAGGACTTCCCCCCATGCTACAAACATAAATGTTTTGTACCCCTCAAACATTCATGTCCCTTCACACCTTCAGACTTTTCTCCATGCCTTCTTGTACCGCCAAACACCACATGTACATACCAATGGCATTCAAATGTATTCCATCCCTCCTCCAAAATTCCCTTTCACCAGACTCCACGTGACACAGCACCACCGCACTATTCTGTAGCATAAAATGAGACACCACCCTATTCACTTTTATCCTCGCTTTATTAACACCCATAATGGACCAAGCTCCCCTCCATACTTTCCTGGGAATTATATCCAACCAAATTGCCAACACCCTCAGGTACATTGCTCAGAGCATTAATAAATCAAACTTGATATCTTTAAACAGTTCCCTACATGGCCTTTTACCTAGGTCATTACCACCCATGTGTATTACCAGCACATCCGAAGCTCGGTCCAGACGCACAAAACGGTAAACCTCCGGGAGTAATTGATTCCAGACCAACCTCCATTTTCCAATCCAACATAGAACTGCCGCATCCCTTGAAAAGCCCATTTGCTGCCCATTGGGATGCACCAACGTCCTCAGCGCAGCCCAGAAAACAAACAAGTGTCCCATAATCAACACAAGCAGCTGATCACTTTCTGCAACAAAACAAAAACAACAAAACATTTTAAACCCAATAGAAAACACACCTGCCTCGTTTTATACCAAAGCTGGACGTACATAGGATCGAAACCTCACAGATTCCCAATGCCCAATCCTCTTTACCAATTCGTCAACCAAACCCATCCTGGCTGTCTCCGTAGCTGCTCCAATCTAAAATGAAAGCCCACTAAACTCCTTTGATGAAATGCCCCCGAATTCCAATCAATGCTTAAATATAGCCACAGATTGAAACCAGGCTAAAAAGGAACCATCCGCATGAACCAACAGCGATGCATTCAGCACACCACCCCATCTCATGGACTCACTCACACAGCCCACCGAACATAATAGTGAACCCCTAACCTCAAACAATACCACCTTGCAACCTTTTCTAATGATGCCCGACTCTGATGAATGAATGAACACCATGACTCTATGGCTGTAAACATCCACATCCTCCCTCAAAAGTCCTCCTTTTTTAACTCTTGTGGTGCTAACCAACTCTCCCAGACAAAGAGCTCCAAAGAAGGCTAACGAGAAAGCCAACTTGAAAAGGCCTATCTCCCTTTGTGATGAACATACATTAGTTAACTGGCTATAATCAACAACAATTCATAGGAAACCAGACGCCTCCAGTTTGCCACCTTCCAGCCCTTTTCCCAACCTTTTAAGGTTTGAAGGACCAAAAAGTACTTTGTTTCATTCTTAAGACCCCTTACCTTATAATCAAAGGCTAGCCCTGCCATAAATGTGTTCAACTTTGCCACCAACCAACCTGTTTCCAAGCAATGCCCCATCTGCAACCAGGGCCACCATCAGGGCATTACTGCCCTTACTGCTGTATGGGGCCCAGTGAGCAGCATTACAGAATGGGGCCCGCATGTCCGGGACCCCGCTCTTGTGCTTCTGCTCACTAGCCCCATCGTGGACTAAAGTACTGTGCGCTGTAGCGCACACATTGGCGCTGGGGCCCAGGAGCTTTCTCAGAGCTGTGCAAGGCTGTCTAACCTTGATGGCTGCGCAGCTCCCGCTCCCTTCGCCTTCTCTGTACTGACAGTGAGATGAAGCATAGATGCACCTTCAGCGGAGGTAAGTAAGAAAAACATTTTTGTTTTCTTTATAAAATGAATTAAAATGGGTGAGAGGAGGAGGAGGATTACATGTGATGAAATGGGGCTGTAAGGGGGACTGCAAATGATGAAGTGGTGTGAGGGGGACTGCACATGATAAAGTGGGGGGAGGGAGACTGCACATGATGAAGTGGGGGGTAAGAAAGACTGCACATGATGAAATGGGGTAAGGAGGGCTTCACATGATGAAGTGGGGGTAAGGGGGACTAATAGTGAAGTGGGGGAGGGGACTACACATGATGAAATGGGGGTAAGGGGGACTGCACATGATGAAGTTAGGGGGAAGGTGACTGCACATGATGAAGTGGAGGAAGGGGACTGCACATGATGAAGTGGGGGAAGAGGACTGCACATGATGACGTGGGGGGAAGGGCAGTCCACGTGATGAAGTGGTGGAAGGGGGACTGCAAATGACGAAGTGGGGGTGTAAGGGGGACTGCACATGATGAAGTGGGAGGATGAGGGGGAATGCAATGCACATGATGAAGTGGGGGAGGGGGACTGCACATCATGAAGTGTCTCTGAGGGGGGACTGCAAATGATGAAGTGAGATGGAGATAGGGAACTGCAAATGATGAAGTAAGGGGGACTGCAAATTAAAGTGGGGGAGGGTGACTGCAAACGATGAAGTGGAGGTTGAGGGGGACTGCAAATGATGAATTGACTGTGAGGGACAGGGACATCAATTGAATTGAAGGTGGCGGTGGTGAGAGAAAATGATGAATTGAAGGTGGGGGGTGGGGAGAGCAAATGATGATCTGGGGAGAGCAGATAATGATGAATTTTGAAGATGGGGGAGTAAATGATGCATTGAATTTAGGGAAGAGCAGTTTAAAATGAATAGAGGGTGGAAGAGAAAGACATGACAATGAATTGGGGCGGAAGGTGCATGTAAATAAAAAGAATTGAGGTTAGGGTTAGAGCAGGTGGTATATAGTGTGGGTGTTGAGAACGAAATGACTGGTAATGAATTGGGGAAGAGTACAGGTGCTAATTAATTTATATATTAGATGGGAAAAGAGACTATGTATAGTTAGTGGAGAAACAGTGGTGAATTATAATTTATATTTGAAATAGTGGTTTGCATAATAACCAATTACATATTAACTAGATGGTGGCCCGATTCTAACGCATCGGGTTTTCTAGAATATGCATGTCCACATAGTATATTGCCCAGCCACATAGTATATTGCCCAGTCACGTAGTATATTGTTCAGTCACATAGTGTTGTGAATTCCGCTCTTGGGCTCCCTCCGGTGGTTGTAAGTGGCACTTTTGTGAGTTCTGCTCTTGGGCTCCCTCTTGTGGTTTCAAGTGGTATGGCTGCTCCTTGGATTTAGCTGTCAGCAGCTGCTTCTACTGATTGTCTTTTCTGCTCGGCTATTTATGCCTGGCTCTTTCCTTCAGCCAGTGCCACTTGTAAATGGTTCCTGGTTGGATTCACATCTCTTTGGATTTCCCTGTTATCCTGACCAGTTCAGCAAAGCTAAGTTCTTGCTTGCTCTTTTCTGTCCACAGATTGTGGACTTATCCGTTCTGTGCTTTCTATGTTTGTCCAGCTTATCAGTATGAATTATCTCTGTGTTGCTGGAAGCTCTGGGAAGCAGATTTACTGTTAGGACTGGCGGAACGCACCAAGAAAGGTGATATAGATGCGTTCGCAGCCCGGGGTCCACCGTGCAGGTGAAAACCTGCTGCTAGTAAATACAGACTATATGGCGGTACACTAAAGTATATACACGTGGGTTCAACCTCACCCAGCGTGAAGGGAGCAATCCTGCTGCGTCACAGGATCGCGGCACCGCACCTAAAGCGCGAGCGAGTAGTCAGCGTACTTAACCCCAACTGGGATTGAAGTCCGATTAGACCCTCGCTGGCACTACACCACAACTGGGTGTGTAAGGAAACTAAGTATAAATATATAAATGCACAGGAGTGCGAGCAATGCCGCACTGACGGACGCCACCAACCACACTGGCTTGGGTATGGAAAGCGCAAGGCAAGCGCACGGCGCCGTACAGGCGGACACAGCAAGAGGACGCTGTAATGTGTGTTTCGTGCTGTTGGATAAGTCGGGCGCTAGATAGCAAACATACACCTTCCGCGAACAGACATTCAATAGGGAGGGTTATTTAAAGAGCGACTTTCACTCACAACACACACACATATTTACAAGACAATACTAGCGCATGGCCGTGCGGTCATGCGCAGTTTATATAGTTGCAGCACAGGAAGTGGCTACAGCACTTTTGCCCTTCCAAGACCTGCCAAGAGGACCAATGGAATGTGCTGCAGAGCCTGAGCACATGACCCTCGATCTCCAACGGGAGATCTTACCCTGGGCATGCTCAGTACATGCAGACAAGGACTTAGTCCCAGAGAAGTCCGCTCGCTGCTGACCAGCACTGACTTTAATGGCAGAGACTGAAGAAGCAGCAGCAACTCTTCGCACAGAGTCAGACTGAGCGAGACGCTGGGATCGACGTCCCTGCTGAGCAGACTCCACTGCGGCTGGAGGAGAATGGGAGACCGCAGCGGAGACGGATCGAGATTCCCCCTATGCAGCAGAGGAAACTCGACTCCTAACATTACCCCCCCTCCTAGGGCCCCCCCCTCCTTGGGCCTCGCTACGTTCGAAGGCAGCAATGAGCTGCGGAGCCCGAATGTGCTCAACAGGCTCCCAGGACCTGTCCTCGGGGCCATAACCCTTCCAGTCTACCAAATAAAATTTTTTGCCACGCACCACCTTGCACCCCAAAATAGCGTTCACCTCATAATCGTCCGTAGACGAACCCGATGTCCCAGCAGATGACTCGGAAAACCGGGACATATACACGGGTTTCAAGAGGGACACATGAAAGGTGTCGGTGATACCCAGGCGTGGCGGAAGGGCCAAATGATAGACCACAGGATTAACCTGCTCGAGGACCTTGAATGGGCCCAAGTAGCGAGGAGCAAATTTAGTGGACTCAACTCGCAGCCTGATGTTACGGGCGGAGAGCCACACCAAGTCGCCAGGAGCAAAGGTCGGAGCGGGGCGCCGATAAGCATCGGCGGAGGACCTCATTCTCTCCTTAGAGGCCCGAATGGCATCCTGAGTGCGGTCCCAAATATCCCGTGCCTCCACAGCCCAGTCTGCCACCCTGGAGTCGGTGGAAGACACGGGCATAGGCACAGGTACCCGTGGATGCTGACCATAGTTGAGGAGGAATGGGGTTTGTCCAGTGGAGTCGGCTACGGCATTGTTCAGTGCAAACTCTGCCCATGATAGCAAGGATGCCCAGTCATCCTGCCTGGCTGAAACAAAATGTTGCAGGTATGTGACCAAGGTCTGGTTGGCCCTCTCTACCAACCCATTCGTCTCGGGATGATAAGCAGAAGAGAGATTCAACTCAATACTGAGAAGACGACAGAGCTCTCTCCAGAACCGAGACGCAAACTGGGGACCCCGGTCACTGACAATTTTGTCTGGCATACCATGCAGGCGGAAGATATGACTAATGAACAACGCTGCCAAGGCCCGTGCAGAAGGTAACCGCGGCAGCGGCACCAAATGCACCATTTTTGAGAAATGATCGGTGATGACCCAAATGATGGTACAGCCGCGAGACTTGGGCAAACCCACAACAAAGTCCATCCCGACCATCTCCCAGGGCCTATCTGCCACCGGCAAGGGATAGAGCAAACTAGCTGGCCTTTGACGCGGAGATTTATTTTTGGCGCAGGAGACACACGCCAGAACATAATTCCTGACATCCCGGACCATATGCAGCTACCAGTACGTCCTCGCCAGTAGCTCAGATGTCCTCTTTGTCCCAAAGTGTCCACCCACCCTGGACGAATGAGCCCAAGAGAGAACCTCCGGTCGCAAATTAATGGGCACAAAAGTCTTGCCCGGAGGCACAGACTCTAGCGAAACCGGCGCCACGGTTCTCAGGCTCTCGGAAGGGACAATAAGCCGAGGCTCCTCTTCCTCCTCCTCAGTTGACATAAGGGAGCGAGAGAGAGCGTCAGCACGGATATTCTTCTCCCCGGCGAGATAATGAAGGGAAAAGTGGAACCGGGAGAAGAACAGGGACCATCTGGCCTGGCGAGAATTTAGCCGCTGGGCTGTCTGCAAATAGACCAAATTTTTGTGGTCCGTGTAAACTTGGAAGGGAAACCGCGCACCTTCCAGAAGGTGTCTCCACTCCGAAAAGGCCAACTTCATTGCTAGCAACTCCCTGTCCCCGATGGAGTAGTTCCTCTCCGCTGGCGTGAAGGTCTTGGAGAAGAAGAAGCATGGATGCTTCCGACCTTGAGCATCCTTTTGGTAGAGGACTGCTCCAGCACCAACGGACGAGGCATCCACCTCCAGTAGGAATGGCTTATCCACATTGGGACGATGTAAGATGGGAGCGCTAGCAAAGTGGGACTTAATAGAAGTGAAGGCCTTGGAGACCTCTTCCGACCACAATTTGGGATTCGCTCCCTTCTTGGTGAGGGCTACCAAGGGAGCTACCAGAGTTGAGAAGTGGGGAATGAACTGGCGGTAATAGTTTATGAACCCCATAAAGCGCTGCACCGCTTTAAGAGAATGGGGCTCTTGCCAGTCCATCACAGCCTGTAGTTTGGCAGGATCCATAGCCAATCCCTGGGCGGAGATGATATAGCCCAGGAAAGGTAAGGACTCCTGCTCAAACACACACTTCTCCAACTTTGCATAAAGAGAGTTTGCCCGTAGGAGGTCGAAGACTCTGCCAACATCTCTCCGGTGGGAGTCAATATCTGGAGAAAAGATGAGAATATCATCCAGATAGACTACAACCGAGGTGGAAAGCATATCCCGGAAGATGTCGTTGACAAAGTCTTGGAAAACGGCAGGTGCATTACAGAGCCCGAAGGGCATCACCAGATACTCATAGTGCCCATCTCTGGTGTTAAATGTTGTTTTCCACTCGTCCCCCTCACGGATGCGAATCAGGTTATAAGCACCCCGCAGATCTAATTTAGTAAACACTCTAGCTCCCCGAAGCCTATCGAAAAGCTCAGATATCAGCGGCAAAGGGTACTTGTTCTTAACTGTGATAGCATTAAGACCCCTGTAGTCTATGCATGGACGTAGTTCTCCATTCTTCTTCTGCACGAAAAAGAACCCTACCCCAGCAGGTGACACTGACTTCCTTATGAACCCTCTTGCCAGATTCTCTTGTATGTACTGAGACATTGCCTCCGTTTCCGGGAGAGATAATGGATAGACTCGACCCCGGGGAGGCTCAGCACCAGGCAAGAGATCAATAGGACAGTCATAGGGGCGATGGGGCGGAAGAGTCTCCGCTGCCTTTTTGGAGAATACGTCTGCATAAGACCAATATTGCTTGGGGAGAGAGGAGAGATCTGCGGGTACCTCTGTAGTAGTAACCTGAACGCACTCTCGATGACACCTGTTCCCACAAGATTCACCCCATCCCAGAATTCTGCCTGAGGACCACTCGATGTGAGGAGAGTGGTACCGTAACCAAGGTATCCCCAAGAGAACCTCATCAATTCCCTCAGGAATGACGAGTAGAGTTATAATCTCCTGATGAGATGGTGACATGGACAGAGTAAAAGGGATAGTTTGATGTGTAATCTGTGTGGGCAGTGTCGACCCATTCACCACTCGTACCGTTACTGGTTGAGATAGCATGACCAGAGGAATTGCGTGACGTTGGGCGAAGGCTGAAGACATAAAATTGCCCTCCGCCCCAGAATCCACGCAGAGTTCCACCGAGTGAGAGGATGAGCCCAATGTTATTGTCCCCTTAAAGGACAATTTGGAGGCAAACGTCGCCGTGTCTAGTGCACCTCCACCAACTACCACTAGACGCTGACGTTTCCTCGACCGCTGGAGACATCTGGAGGCAAGATGTCCAGACTGTTGGCAAAGATGACAAATCTGGAGTGCACGAGCGGTCCGGGACTTAGATCCTGCTCGAGACTCTACCACAGGCTCATGGGGCTCAGGGGCCTGGTCTGGAGATTCCAAAGGTTTGGCGAAGGTGGGAGCCAGCCGAAACCTCTGCCTACACTGGGCTCGCTCTAACCTCCACTCGTGAAAACGGAGATCAATACGAGTGGATAGAGTAATTAATTCCTCCAGTGTGGCGGGAATCTCCCTAGTGGCCAGGGCGTCCTTAACGTGGTCAGCCAGACCCCTCCAAAATATAGGAATGAGGGCTTTATCCGACCACTCCAGCTCAGATGCTAAGGTGCGGAAGTGGACGGCAAAATGACTGACCAAGGACGAGCCCTGAGTCAATGCCAACAATTGGAGCGCCGTATCATGGGTGACACGAGGTCCTAAAAAGACCTGTTTCAGAGTGCTCAGAAACAACGGAGCACTCTGCACCACATGATCGCTACGCTCCCATAGCAGCGTAGCCCACTGCAACGCTCTGTCCGACAGAAGAGACACTATAAATCCCACCTTAGCCCGCTCTGTAGGGAAACGAGAGGCCAGAAGCTCGAGATGGATAGAGCACTGACTCACGAAACCCCTACAAGACTTACTGTCACCAGAGAATTTCTCTGGAAGCGGGAGGCGAGTTAGAGTCGGGACAGGAGCGGCAGTGGACAAGGTGGCTGCAGCAACACTAGCAGCCTGAACAGCGACAGCAGTGACATCCACAGCTGAAGTTGAACGCTCAAGAGCCGCCAACCTTCCCTCCAGCTGCTGGATGTACCGCTGTGAACGCTGATCGTCCATCATTTACTAGCCAGACCCTGGCGCTAGTATTCTGTTAGGACTGGCGGAACGCACCAAGAAAGGTGATATAGATGCGTTCGCAGTCCGGGGTCCACCGTGCAGGTGAAAACCTGCTGCTAGTAAATACAGACTATATGGCGGTACACTAAAGTATATACACGTGGGTTCAACCTCACCCAGCGTGAAGGGAGCAATCCTGCTGCGTCACAGGATCGCGGCACCGCACCTAAAGCGCGAGCGAGTAGTCAGCGTACTTAACCCCAACTGGGATTGAAGTCCGATTAGACCCTCGCTGGCACTACACCACAACTGGGTGTGTAAGGAAACTAAGTATAAATATATAAATGCACAGGAGTGCGAGCAATGCCGCACTGACGGACGCCACCAACCACACTGGCTTGGGTATGGAAAGCGCAAGGCAAGCGCACGGCGCCGTACAGGCGGACACAGCAAGAGGACGCTGTAATGTGTGTTTCGTGCTGTTGGATAAGTCGGGCGCTAGATAGCAAACATACACCTTCCGTGAACAGACATTCAATAGGGAGGGTTATTTAACCCCTCTGTGACCTTAGACGTACTATCCCGTCGAGGTGCCCTGGGCTTATCTGACCCTGGACGGGATAGTACGTCATAGCCGATCGGCCGCGCTCACGGGGGGAGCGCGGCCGATCGCGGCCGGGTGTCAGCTGCTTATCGCAGCTGACATCCGGCACTATGTGCCAGGAGCGGTCACGGACCGCCCCGGCACATTAACCCCTGGCACACCGCGATCAAAGATGATCGCGATGTGCCGGCGGTGCAGGGAAGCACCGCGCAGGGAGGGGGCTCCCTGCGGGCTTCTCTGAGCCCCCCGCAGCAACGCGATGTGATCGCGTTGCTGCGAGGGTCTCACCTCCCTCCCTGCTCCCTCCAGCCCCGGATCCAAGATGGCCGCGGATCCGGGTCCTGCAGGGAGGGAGGTGGCTTCACAGAGCCTGCTCAGAGCAGGCACTGTGAAGCCTGCAGCGCTGCATGTCAGATCAGTGATCTGACAGAGTGCTGTGCAAACTGTCAGATCACTGATCTGTGATGTCCCCCCCTGGGACAAAGTAAAAAAGTAAAAAAAAATTTTTCCAAATGTGTAAAAAAAATAAAAAAAAATATTCCAAAATAATGAAAAAATATATATATATTATTCCCATAAATACATTTCTTCATCTAAATAAAAAAAAAAACCAATAAAAGTACACATATTTAGTATCGCCGCGTCCGTAACGACCCGACCTATAAAACTGTCCCACTAGTTAACCCCTTCAGTAAACACCGTAAGAAAAAAAAAAAAAAAAAACAGGCAAAAAACAACGCTTTATTATCATACCGCCGAACAAAAAGTGGAATAACACGCGATCAAAAGGACAGATATAAATAACCATGGTACCGCTGAAAGCGTCATATTGTCCCGCAAAAAAAGAGCTGCCATACAGCATCATCAGCAAAAAAATAAAAAAGTTATAGTCCTGAGAATAAAGCGATGCAAAAATAATTATTTTTTCTGTAAAATAGTTTTTATCGTATAAAAGCACCAAACCATAAAAAAATGATATAAATGAGGTATCGCTGTAATCGTACTGACCCGAAGAATAAAACTGATTTATCAATTTTACCAAACGCGGAACGGTATAAACGCCTCCCCCAATAGAAATTCATGAATAGCTGGCTTTTGGTCATTCTTCCTCACAAAAATCGGAATAAAAAGCGATAAATAAATGTCACGTGCCCAAAAATGTTTTCAATAAAAACGTCAACTCGTTCCGCAAAAAACAAGACCTCACATGACTCTGTGGACCAAAATATGGAAAAATTATAGCTCTCAAAATGTGGTATTGCAAAAAATATTTTTTGCAATAAAAAGGGTCTTTCAGTGTGTGACGGCTGCCAATCATAAAAATCCGCTAAAAAACTCGCTATAAAAGTAAATCAAACCCCCCTTCATCACCCCCTTAGTTAGGGAAAAATAAAAAAAAATGTATTTATTTCCATTTTCCCATTAGGGCTAGGGTTAGGGCTAGGGCTAGGGTTAGGGCTAGGGTTAGGGCTAGGGTTAGGGCTAGGGTTAGGGCTAGGGTTAGGGCTAGGGTTAGGGTTAGGGTTAGGGCTAGGGTTAGGGCTAGGGTTAGGGCTAGGGCTAGGGTTAGGGCTAGGGTTAGGGCTAGGGCTAGGGCTAGGGTTAGGGTTAGGGCTAGGGTTAGGGCTAGGGTTAGGGCTAGGGCTAGGGTTAGGGATAGGGTTGGGGCTACAGTTAGGGTTGGGGCTAAAGTTAGGGTTAGGGTTTAGATTACATTTACAGTTGGGAATAGGGTTGGGATTAGGGTTAGGGGTGTGTCAGGGTTAGAGGTGTGGTTAGGGTTACCGTTGGAATTAGGGTTAGGGGTGTGTTTAGATTAGGGTTTCAGTTATAATTGGGGGGTTTCCACTGTTTCGGCACATCAGGGGCTCTCCAAACACGACATGGCGTCCGATCTCAATTCCAGCCAATTCTGCGTTGAAAAAGTAAAACAGTGCTCCTTCCCTTCCGAGCTCTCCTGTGTGCCCAAACAGGGGTTTACCCCAACATATGGGGTATCAGCGTACTCAGGACAAATTGGACAACAACTTTTGTGGACCAATTTCTCCTGTTACCCTTGGGAAAATACAAAACTGGGGGCTAAAAAATAATTTTTGTGGGAAAACAAAAAGATTTTTTATTTTCACGGCTCTGCGTTATAAACTGTAGTGAAACACTTGGGGGTTCAAAGTTCTCACAACACATCTAGATAAGTTCATTGAGGGGTCTAGTTTCCAATATGCAGTCACTTGTGGGGGGTTTCTACTGTTTAGGTACATTAGGGGCTCTGCAAACGCAATGTGACGCCTGCAGACCAATCCATCTAAGTCTGCATTCCAAATGATGCTCCTTCCCTTCCGAGCCCTCCCATGCGCCCAAACGGTGGTTCCCCCCCACATATCGGGTATCAGCGTACTCAGGACAAATTGGACAACAACATTTAGGGTCCAATTTCTCCTGCTAACCTTGGAAAAATACAAAACTGGGGGCTAAAATATAATTTTTGTGGAAAAAAAAATATTTTTTATTTGCATGGCTCTGCGTTATAAACTGTAGTGAAATACTTGGGGGTTCAAAGCTCTCACAACACATCAAGATGAGTTCCTTAGGGGGTCTACTTTCCAAAATGGTGTCACTTGTGGGGGTTTCTACTGTTTAGGTACATTAGGGGCTCTGCAAACGCAATGTGACGCCTGCAGACCATTCCATCTAAGTCTGCATTCCAAATGGCGCTCCTTCCCATCCGAACCCTCCCATGCGCCCAAACGGTGGTTCCCCCCACATATGGGGTATCAGCGTACTCAGGACAAATTGGACAACAACATTTAGGGTCCAATTTCTCCTGCTAACCTTGGAAAAATACAAAACTGGGGGCTAAAATATAATTTTTGTGGAAAAAAAAATATTTTTTATTTGCATGGCTCTGCGTTATAAACTGTAGTGAAATACTTGGGGGTTCAAAGCTCTCACAACACATCAAGATGAGTTCCTTAGGGGGTCTACTTTCCAAAATGGTGTCACTTGTGGGGGGTTTCTACTGTTTAGGTACATTAGGGGCTCTGCAAACGCAATGTGACGCCTGCAGACCATTCCATCTAAGTCTGCATTCCAAATGGCGCTCCTTCCCTTCCGAACCCTCCCATGCGACCAAACGGTGGTTCCCCCCCACATATGGGGTATCAGCGTACTCAGGACAAATTGGACAACAACTTTTGGGGTCCAATTTCTCCTGTTACCCTAGGGAAAATACAAAACTGGGGGCTAAAAAATAATTTTTGTGGGAAAAAAATTTTGTTTTATTTTTATGGCTCTGCATTATAAACTTCTGTGAAGCCCTTGGTGGGTCAAAGTGCTCACCACACATCCAGATAAGTTCCTTAGGGGGTCTACTTTCCAAAATGGTGTCACATGTGGGGGGTTTCAATGTTTAGGCACATCAGTGGCTCTCCAAACGCAACATGGCGTCCCATCTCAATTCCTGTCAATTTTGCATTGAAAAGTCAAACTGCGCTCCTTCCCTTCCGAGCTCTCCCATGCGCCCAAACAGTGGTTTACTGCCACATATGGGGTATCAGCGTACTCAGGACAAATTGGACAACAACTTTTGAGGTCCAATTTCTTCTCTTACCCTTGGAAAAATAAAAAATTGGGGGCAAAAATATAATTTTTGTGAAAAAATATGATTTTTTATTTTTACGGTTCTGCATTATAAACTTCTGTGAAGCACTTGGTGGGTCAAAGTGCTCACCACACATCCAGATAAGTTCCTTAGGGGGTCTACTTTCCAAAATGGTGTCACTTGTGGGGGGTTTCAATGTTTAGGCACATCAGTGGCTCTCCAAACGCAACATGGCATCCCATCTCAATTCCTGTCAATTTTGCATTGAAAAGTCAAATAGCGCTCCTTCCCTTCCGAGCTCTCCCATGCGCCCAAACAGTGGTTTACTGCCACATATGGGGTATCAGCGTACTCAGGACAAATTGGACAACAACTTTTTTGGTCCAATTTCTCCTGTTACCCTTGGTAAAATAAAACAAATTGGAGCTGAAGTAAATTTTTTGTGTAAAAAAGTTAAATGTTCATTTTTATTTAAACATTCCAAAAATTCCTATTAAACACCTGAAGGGTTAATAAACTTCTTGAATGTGGTTTTGAGCACCTTGAGGGGTGCAGTTTTTAGAATGGTGTCACACTTGGGCATTTTCTATCATATAGACCCCTCAAAATGACTTCAAATGAGACGTGGTCCCTAAAAAAAAATGGTGTTGTAAAAATGAGAAATTGCTGGTCAACTTTTAACCCTTATAACTCCCTAACAAAAAAAAAAATTGGTTCCAAAATTATGCTGATGTAAAGGAGACATGTGGGAAATGTTACTTATTAAGTATTTTGTGTGACATATCTCTGTGATTTAATTGCATAAAAATTCAAAGTTTGAAAATTGCGAAATTTTCAAAATTTTCGCCAAATTTCCGTTTTTTTCACAAATAAACGCAGGTACTATCAAAGAAATTTTACCACTATCATGAAGTACAATATGTCACGAGAAAACAATGTCAGAATCACCAGGATCCGTTGAAGCGTTTCGGAGTTATAACCTCATAAAGGGACAGTGGTCAGAATTGTAAAAATTGGCCTGGTCATTAACGTGCAAACCACCCTTGGGGGTAAAGGGGTTAAAGAGCGACTTTCACTCACAACACACACACATATTTACAAGACAATACTAGCGCATGGCCGTGCGGTCATGTGCAGTTTATATAGTTGCAGCACAGGAAGTGGCTACAGCACTTTTGCCCTTCCAAGACCTGCCAAGAGGACCAATGGAATATGCTGCAGAGCCTGAGCACATGACCCTCGATCTCCAACGGGAGATCTTACCCTGGGCATGCTCAGTACGTGCAGACAAGGACTTAGTCCCAGAGAAGTCCGCTCGCTGCTGACCAGCACTGACTTTAATGGCAGAGACTGGAGAAGCAGCAGCAACTCTTAGAACAGAGTCAGACTGAGCGAGACGCTGGGATCGACGTCCCTGCTGAGCAGACTCCACTGCGGCTAGAGGAGAATGGGAGACCGCAGCGGAGACGGATCGAGATTCCCCCTGTGCAGCAGAGGAAACTCGACTCCTAACATTTACCCTCCACACCTTTAGTCAGGTGTGGAGATTTTTGTAATCTCTACGTGGATTTTTGTAGTGTTTTATACTGACCGCACAGTATTCCATCCTGTCCTATCTATCTAGCTAGACTGGCCTCTTGTGCTCATCCTGGTTTCATTCTGTGTATGTCTTTTCCCTCTCCACTCACAGTCATTATCTATCCTTTGGGGATTTTCTCTGAGGCAAGATAGTTTTCCTGCTTCTATCTTTATGGGTAGTTAGCTCTTAGGCTGTGACGAGGTGCCTAGGGAGAGTTAGGAGCATCCCACGGCTACTTCTAGTGTTGTGTTGAGCTTAGGGACTGCAGTCAGTACAGATACCACTTCTTTCAGAGCTCATTCCATGTTGCTCCTAAACCACCAGTCATAACACATAGTATATTGCACAGCGACGTAGTATACAGCACAGGGCCACATAGTATATTGCCCAGTGACATAGCATACAGCACAGAGCCACGTAGTATATTGCCCAGTCACGTAGTATATTGCCCAGCCACATAGTATATTGCACAGCAACGTAGTATATTGCCCAGTGACGTAGTATATTGCACAGCGACGTAGTATATTGCCCAGTCACATAGTATATTGCCCAGTCACATAGTATATTGCCCAGCTATGTAGTATATTGCCCAGCCACGTAGTATATTGCCCAGCCACGTAGTATATTGCCCAGTCACGTAGTACATTGCCCAGCCACGTAGTATATTGCCCAGCCATGTATGTCACAGGTTAAAAAATAAACATACTCACCTTCGGATCCAAGGGCCCCTTGTAGCACGCGGCTGCCGCCATCCTCCGTTCCCAGGATGCATTGCGAAATTATCCAGATGACTTAGCGGTCTCGCGAGGCCGCTAAGTCTTCTGGGTAATTTCGAAATGCATCGCCGGGAACGGAAGATGGCGGCAGCCGCGTGCTACAAGGGGCCCTTGGATCCGAAGGTGAGTATGTTTATTTTTTAACCTGTTTTTTGTTTTTTTTAATTATTTTTAACATTACATTTTTTACTATTGATGCCGCATACGCAGCATCAATAGTAAAAAGTTGGGGACATACAGGGTTAATAGCGGCGGTAATGGAGTGAGTTACCCGTAGCATAACGTGGTACTTTACCGCCGGCATTAACCCTGTGTTAGCGGTGGCTGGAGGGGAGTATGCGGGCGCCGGGCAGTGACTGCGGGGAGTAAGGAGCGGCCATTTTCTTCCAGACTGTGCCGTCGCTGATTGGTCGTGGCTGTTTTGCCGCGACCAATCAGCGACTTGGATTTCCTTGACAGACAGAGGCCGCGACCAATGAATATGCGTGACAGAAAGAAGGAAAGAAAGAAAGAAAGACAGACAGACGGAAGTGACCCTTAGACAATTATATAGTAGATGCAAAAGAGGGCACCCTTGTTGTGGTATATGCACTGTTATGCCCTAATATTTGCATTTAAAGCTGTTGAAAACAGCAAGTTTTCCAAGACACAGTGCAGGTGTGCACACAACATGGCTACGGACGGGCTCTGATGCTTGGATCCTGCCTGTCCATTGTTTAGCTTGATGCATTTGGAAGGAGGTCAGCACCATGTGATGTGTACATGCTGTCTGCACACTTAAACACCCCTCATCCTCCTCATTGAAGCTGCTCGAGCGGCAGGAACCAGAAATAACGCACCTGCAGCCACATTGTGTGCACAGCCACACTTACACTTGGAGTGCAGTGATTTTAGGCAGCGCTCGCTCTTACCAAGTAAAATGCCTAAAAGAAGATTTTTCATTATTAGATTAAACAGTTATGGTATGATTTTTATACGGTCTGTGTTCACTAGATAAATGTTTATGTAGTTTAATTGTCATTTGGGGGGTGACAGACACTCTTTAAATATTATCTTTCTTCGCAGCACTTTGTCCTGTGATCACATGCTGCCAAGAACAATGCTACAAAAGACAATCTGCTTGATATAGCAAATCAGCGGTTATTTAAAACCTGCATTTAGCTAATGTATTTAGCCATGCTTAGATCTAGGTACCTCACAGGTCCTGATGTCATGATGACTTTTCCCATCCACAGCTTGTTTCTGTAAATTTCCATCTTCTCCGGTCTTGCGCAGCACATCCCGACATGGTGCCTTTAAAAATAACAATGCAATTATATTGCTCCTGAATAGAAATAACCAATCATTCTGTGCATTAAATAAGCCTAATGCTGTGCCCCCAAATAAAAAAAACTACAACTTGCTGTGATCCCTGCACAAAAAATTACCCACACTGTCCCTCTTATGGTACATGGCCTCCACACTGTTCTTTCCTATAAAATATTCCCATCACACCACCCCCTATATACTATGACCACATGACTACAACACCATCCAGCCATACAGGCTCGGACTGGCCCACCGGAGAACCAGAGGATTCTCCGGTGGGCCTAGGCACTGACACCTGCTGGCATACTGGCCAGCAGCTGCCTAGGACCCCACTGCTCCAGGGGCCCCCAGCCAGTGGCTATGGGGCCCCTGAGTCAAGGGGGCCCACCCTGTACCAGCATAGCAGCAGCTGGAGACAGGATCCTGTCCCCTGCTGCTAAATCAAAATGAATATTCACGCTTCCCCATGCCCCTATGGACGTGGAGAGGCGTGAATACCATTTCTCTTTAATAGCGGGCAGTTTTAGCCACAGGGTGCAGCTAACACTGCCCGCATGTAAAGCCGCACCACACACACACAGCACCGCACCGCACCGCGTGCACACACACACACACACACACACACACACACACACAGCACAGCACATATACACAGCATCGCACACATACACACACGCAGGCACATAGACTCACACAGAGCAGCTCACCTCCCGGCTTCCTGTCTGAGACAGCCCAGCTGGATGACGTCATCATCCAGCATGCTGCTGTCTCAGACAGACAGCTTCCAGCGAGGAAGAGACTGCTGGGAAGAAAGGCCGTACTGGGGGCCCACGGCACGTAAAGGGAGGCCGCCTTGACGGGGTTACGTGGGACCTGGGGAGCTGGAGCAGTTACGGTGGTAAGGGGTTAACTGGGAACTTGAGGGGTGGCTTTAGGGGCATTTTTTGAAAATAAGGGGTGGAACTAGGGGACTGTGGGGAGGGGGCACATAAAAAGGGGCACGCTCCTCACGCAGGCATCCATTTTAGGTGCCTGCGTGACAAGTGAGGAATCTCTGTCACACTTACCAGAATGGACGTTGAAGCGATCCTCCAGCGTCTCCGGACGGCAGCCAGCTCCCAGGGGACAGATTGGCTGAATGCATCCGTTAACAGCCTTCTCCAGGGGACATCGGGAGCACCATCGCAGGCACCGCAGGACGGGCGCCGGCCGCGGAGGACTAGGCCTCCGGCGCGCCTAAGCCCGGACATCATCCCCAGGGCCCGGCGCCGAAATAGGAGCCCCTCTGCGGACCCTCCGGTAAGCAGCGCTGTTCCCTCCACCTCACAGCGCGGCGCCGGGAGGAATCCTCCAGTGCGGCAGGGCCTACAACGGGGGGTGGATCCTTCCTCCCCTCCTTCAGTGTCCGGGCGGCAGGAGCAGGAGCCGGTACGGCGGCCGCCAGCATGCCCGCTGGCGCCGCTCAGCGTGGGAGGCAGCGACAGCCGAGGAGACGGGGGTCAGGTGCGGTGGCCCCTCAGCGCCGAGGATTATGCGGGCGGCAGTCGGCTGGCCCTGGCATCAGCGTGCGGCCTTCTGCAGTGCACAGCTCTGGAGTCTTCAACGCAGCAGCGCCCTCTGCTGGTGGTGGCCTGGATATTGCAAGTTCTGCGCCCTCTGCTGGTGTTGGCCGGGATTTTCCTGCAGCTGCGCCCTCTGCTAGTGATGGCCGGGATTTTCCTGGATCTGCGCCCTCTGCTGGTGATGGCCGGAACTTTCCTGGATCTGCGTCCTCTGCTGGTGGTGGCGGAAATTTTCCGGATTCCGGCAGGCGACATTCCGTCGCTTCGGTACGCAGTGCCGGGGACGTATCCGTGGCAAGGAGCCGCACATCTTCCATCGGGCGGCAGGATGCTGGCTCGGCCTTTTCCCTTTCCGCAGCACCAGGGCAGTCGACGGCATCACCGAGTCGCCAGGACACGGATACGGCCGCCAGGAGTTCGGCGGGCAACATCGCGGATCAAGCCGGTCGGGATGCAGGACACCTTCGGCTGGGAGCTGGATCTTCGGCTGCTGGGCTCACAGCACCCAGGCAGCTAGGTGAGAACATTTTCCCTATCTTTAATTTGCCAGGCATAGTTTCCCCTGAAGCTAGGAATAGTGACATTACTTCGGGAGTTGCTAGCGGGTGTATGGGTTTAATCCTTAGAGGTTTAGGGGAGCTAGCGGGCTTGTGGGGGTCCGGTCTTAGCAGGGGGTCTTTGCCGTCAGCTGCTTGGTTGGGAAATACGGGGTCGTTTGAGGGGTCTAGACAGTTGTCTGAAGTTACGGGTACATCCAGCAGTGCGGGTCCTGCGGCAGACACGGGGAGCTCATCAAGGGAGAAGGACGGAACAGCACCAGGGCCTGGGTCAGGAATTGATGCACCAGGTGAGGGAGCTTTGCAGGATAAGGAAAAGGAGGATGTACCGCAACTAGACGATGCGGCTAGGGGGGAGGTCTATGTCTGCTTCGAGGGCCCGTTAGGGGCACATTTAAAACAAGAGGTTAGGGAAAAAATCTGGAAAGGGGAGTACATAGAAATATTTTCTCTTTTACCCCTAGAGAGATTTAATTTGGATAGACCTAGAAGGGAGGACTCTAAAAAAGAAGATGAGGAGAAACGGAGATATAGGCTGATTCCCAGATCATTTTCAAATTGGCTGCAAGCTTTCGCTATTATGGCTAGCGTAATCGGGGAGAAGGCCCCGGAAAATTGCTCGGCATTATTTTGTTACTTAGATGCCATAGGGGAGGCTTACAGGACCTATGGGGGACAGGGTTGGTTACGCTATGACGAACAGTTTCGTCAGCGTAAGGCTTTTAGGCCAAGTATCAGGTGGGATCACAAGGACATAGCGTTGTGGATGAGAGTTATGGTCCCGTCCCGTTTAGGTCAGACTAGCCAGCCTTTTCACGGGGGCGCCGGGAGTTCAGGGCAGTCAGGACACTCGGCGGCTTTGCAGAAGGGACTGTGTTTCGCCTTCAATGATGGCATATGCAGATTCGGGAGCAAGTGTAAATATAGGCACGAGTGTTCAACCTGCGGGGGGGTGCATAGCGCTTCAAAATGTTTCAGGGGTAACAGGCAAAAAGTTGGAGATTCAGCTGACAAAAGGGGTGACTCCGGTGCAGTGGGTCGTGATGGAGGCCTTTCTAAGTAGATACCCTGATAGGTCAGCTGCAGTTTTATTGCGCGACGGTTTTAAGGAGGGTTTCAAAATCCCTTATGTTGAGCAGGATGTTAGTTTAAAAAGAAAAAATTTGAAATCGGCGTTACAATTCCCGGAGGTCGTGTCGGAGAAGTTGAATAAGGAAGTTGCTCTGGGAAGAATGGCAGGCCCGTTTGTCGCCCCTCCGATTGCAAATCTGAGGGTGTCACCTCTTGGCGTGGTCCCTAAGAAAGAACCTAATAAATTTAGGTTAATCCATCACCTGTCATTTCCGAAGGGATCTTCGGTTAATGATGGTATTGATCCCGAGTTGAGTTCGGTGTCGTACTTATCATTCGATTCAGCGATGGAGTGGGTTAGAGCATGTGGAAAGGGGGCTAAGCTGGCTAAGACCGACATCGAAGCGGCCTTTCGTTTGTTGCCAGTTCATCCTGACAGTTTGCATTTATTGGGTTGTTTTTGGGATGGCGGCTTCTTTGTTGATCGTTGTCTTCCCATGGGTTGCTCGATTTCATGTGCTTACTTTGAGGCCTTCAGCACGTTCCTAGAATGGGTGGTGAAAGATGTGTCTGGGATACGCTCATGTACGCACTATCTGGATGACTTTCTGTTTATAGGGCCAGCGGAATCAGCAGATTGTTCGATTTTGTTGCATACAATGGAGAGTGTGACAAAAAACTTCGGGGTGCCTTTGGCGGAGGATAAAACAGTTGGTCCGGTGACAGTGTTGAGCTTCCTAGGCATTGAAATCGACACGGTAGCAATGGAATGTAGGCTACCTGCAGACAAGGTTACCGCGTTGCGCCAAGATGTGGTTAATACGATTGGTTTGAAGAAGATAAATTTGCGCAGTTTGCAATCGTTGTTAGGGAAACTGAACTTTGCATGTAGGATCATGCCGATGGGTCGAGCGTTCTGCCGCCGCCTATCCTTGGCAACAGTAGGGGTAAAGTCCCCTTTGCATTTCATCAGGATAAAGAAAGAGTTTCGGGACGATTTGAAGATGTGGGCAGATTTTCTGGACGAGTACAATGGCAGATCTCTGTGGATTCAGCCGGTGGCAGATGCTACCTCCTTGGGCATTTTGGTGCATGTCGTTGAAATGAGTGGCTTTGGTCTTTTCTTTCATGGTAGCTGGTCAGCAGCGGCTTGGCCGGAAGAATGGAAGGAGGAGGGGTTAACAAACAACCGGCTACTGTTGCATTTGTTCCCCAGGGTAGTTGCGTTGGCCCTGTGGGGTGACAAATTGAGGAATTTGAAGATTTCTTTTCATTGTGAGCATGTTGGAACGGTGACGGCGGTAAACTCGTTGTCAGCGGCTACGCCTGCAGTAGTGAAGGTCTTGCAGCACTTGGTTTTCCTGGGTCTTAAGTTTAACTTATGGATTGTATCTGAAGTTAGCTTGTCAGCGCCTGATCCAATAGTTGTTGCTCTTTCTCAATTTCAGTGGCAGCTTTTCCGGGATTTGGCACCACAGGCGGAGAGCGCGGGCCGGGATTGTCCAGTGGAGTTGTGGAACCTGCCGCGAGGGCCGTAACAGAGTTATTTACCAAATCACTCGCGGATTCATCTTGGTCTCATTATAATCAGGCTTGGAGCTTGTGGGAATCCTGGATGTCAAGTATGGACCAGGATATGGAGGAGGAGTATGGTTTGTTGTTGTTCTTAGGTCATCTTTGGGAGGCAGGTTGGTCTGTGACACGTTTGAATAAGTTTCTGGCGGGGCTAGCCTTCAACCTTAAATGGAGGGGGGGTAAGGATATAACGAAATCCTTCTTGGTTTGGCAAGTTGTTCGGGGTTGGAAGAAAGGCTGGAAGGCTTCGGACGGTCGCCGACCCGTATCTTATGAGGTGCTCTCAGCCATTGAGCGGAAGTTGCAAGAGGTGTGTTTTCCGAATGGGAAGTGGTTCTGTTCCGTGCAGCCTTTTCTTTGGCCTTCTTTGGGGCATTTCGGTTAGGTGAGTTGGTTAAAAGGTATTTTGTTAAGAGAAAACGTGGATGTCGAAGGGAATAAGGTGGTAGTGTTTATTAAGGCTTCCAAAACGGACGTGTATGGGAAAGGATGCAAAGTGGTGTTGTTCAATGTTGAAGGATCCCCGGTGTGCCCGGTGGCATCCGTGAAGAAGTACATGGCAAAGGGCGGGGTGTTAGACGAGCCATTCTTGGTGCACGAAAATGGGTCTTTCTTGTCCCGTTTTCAGTTTATTTCTGTTTTTAGGAAATGTTTGGCGGCAGCGGGCTTACCTGCAACACAATATAGTGGTCACTCCTTCAGGATCGGGGCAGCGACTGAGGCCGCTAGGTGGGGCCTTGGTGAGGATGTGGTTCGGAGAATTGGGAGGTGGGAATCTTCAAGATTCCAGTCGTATGTTCGCCCAAACCTATTGTGAGTTAGAAGCTGTGTTAAGTTAATTGTTTGTTGCCTTTCTTTCTGTGTTGCAGGGCCTGATCCGATGCTCGTCTGGATCATGGGGCATTCGTATGTTGTATGGGCTGCGTTGCGTGCTGCGGTTCGTCCGGACGGTCGTCAGTTGGGTCTTTCTCGAGAGACAGTGACTTTACGATGGATCGGTAAAAGGGGGATGGTGTGGAAGGAATGGTTACCTGAATTTCATCGTTTTGTTAGACTGGATAGAGTGCCGGAGATCGTGGTGATACATTTAGGGGGGAATGATTTGGCTAAACGGTCTTGTAGGGAGCTGATTAAGGATATCAAATTCGATATCCTGAGGTTCTGGGTCATGTTTCCAAAAGTGTTGTTGGTGTGGTCCGACATCATTCCCCGTAAAAGATGGAGAGGTGCTAGATCATACGAGGGGGTGAACAGGGCCCGGATTAAAATAAACAGGGCCATATCTCGGTTTATGGTGAGGAATGGCGCGTTGGCCGTGAGACATGTGGACTTGGAATCGGGTCAAGGAGCTTACTGGAGAGCTGATGACGTGCACCTGAACGCGGTGGGTAATGATATGTGGTGTTTGGCTATCCGTAGTGGCATTGAATTAAGCTTGAAGGTGTGGAGGGACATGAATGGCTAAGGTGTCAGGCCATTCGTGTTCGTGGCGGGGGTGGAGGTCCTCGAAGTCGGTGGAAATGGTAAATCGTGGTTCAATGGGGTGGGGATCTTGAGAGGTCCTGGACACCCCATGAGAGAATTTAACAAGGCGCGGTACGGTTATTCCGCGTGAGGTGGATTTATGGACCCCTGGCATGGGGGTGGGTTCGGTGGACCAGGATTGGTTGTTATCTATCCCTGAGCTGGTGCTTTACGGCTGGGGGTAAGACTCATCCTGGGCTGAACATTGTGGAGTTTTTGGGATACTGAGTTTTTTATAACTTTGGGGCTTCGAGGACCGCCCCTCCTATTCTGGGTTGTCATAAAAGTTCTGTTATCTTTTATTTAATAAAATGGCTGCTGTGGCCAATTAAATCCAACATATGTCTCCGTCTGCTGTTTTGAGTACGTTAGAAGTTTATTCTTTAGATTGTTAAGAGATCTGTTTAAGGGGGTTGGGGTAATTTTTTCCAGGTCACGGAACTCACGTATACCCTATGTCAAGAAAGGCCATACTGGGGGCCCACGGCACGTAAAGGGAGGCCGCCATGATGGGGTTACGTGGGACCTGGGGAGCTGGAGCAGTTAGAAGGGATACGGTGGTAAGGGGTTAACTGGGAACTTGAGGGGTGGCTTTAGGGGCATTTTTTGAAAATAAGGGGTGGAACTAGGGGACTGTGGGGAGGGGGCACATAAAAAGGGGCACGCTCCTCACGCAGGCATCCATTTTAGGTGCCTGCGTGACAAGTGAGGAATCTCCCGCCCACCCTCCCTTTTTTGGTTAGGGTAATGGGGGGGGGGGTGAAGTCGGCATATGTGGGCTTTTGGAGTATTGTTTTAAGAGGCGTCTAAATGTATTTATTTTGTTATGTGAATGCTGTCAGGGTATTGTCACGGCAGTTGGCGGGGGTGGAGGTCCTCGAAGTCGGTGGAAATGGTAAATCGTGGTTCAATGGGGTGGGGATCTTGAGAGGTCCTGGACACCCCATGAGAGAATTTAACAAGGCGCGGTACGGTTATTCCGCGTGAGGTGGATTTATGGACCCCTGGCATGGGGGTGGGTTCGGTGGACCAGGATTGGTTGTTATCTATCCCTGAGCTGGTGCTTTACGGCTGGGGGTAAGACTCATCCTGGGCTGAACATTGTGGAGTTTTTGGGATACTGAGTTTTTTATAACTTTGGGGCTTCGAGGACCGCCCCTCCTATTCTGGGTTGTCATAAAAGTTCTGTTATCTTTTATTTAATAAAATGGCTGCTGTGGCCAATTAAATCCAACATATGTCTCCGTCTGCTGTTTTGAGTACGTTAGAAGTTTATTCTTTAGATTGTTAAGAGATCTGTTTAAGGGGGTTGGGGTAATTTTTTCCAGGTCACGGAACTCACGTATACCCTATGTCATGAGCTGCTGCGGTGAGGTGAGCTGTGCTGTGTGCCTGCGTGTGTGTGTGTTTATGTGAGAGTGTGTCTGTGCCTGCGTGTGTGTGACAGTGTGCCTCTGTGTGTGTGTGTGCCTGCGTGTGTGTGTGTGTGTGCCTGCGTGTGTGTGTGGGTGGGAGGGAGACTGATGGAGGTGATGAGCAATGATGGTGGTGGGGGAGACAATGATGGAGGTGATGGGCAATGATGGAGGTGATAGGCAATGATGGTGGGGAGGCAATGATGGAGGTGATTGGCAATGATGTCGTGGGGGAGGCAATGATGGAGGTGATGGGCAATGATGGAGGTAATGGGCAATGATGGAGGTGATGGGCAATGATGGTGGGCGAGGCAATGATGGAGGTGATGGGCAATGATGGAGGTGATGGGCAATGATGGTGGGGGAGTCAGTGGCGGAGGTGATAGGCAGTGGAGGTGGTAGGCAATGATGGTGGGGAGGCAATGATGGAGGTGATGGGCAATGATCAGGGGACATCTCCCCAAACCCCGGTCCACCATCCACCAACCTCAACCCCTACCCTACCTCACATCGAAACCTTAATAATCTTACTAATATTAATTGCACTCCTTCATCTCCTCCTTCTTTTAATTGTGCCCTTTGGAATCCACGGTCTGTATGTAACAAGCTTCCTTTCCTACACAATTACTTTCTGAAAAACTCTCTGAATCTGCTGGCCCTCACGGAAACCTGGATTCAGAATTCTGACACTGTCTCTCCTGCTGCCATTACCCATGGTGGCTTACAATTCTCCCATTCCCAAGACCAACAAACAGACCTGGTGGTGGAGTTGGCATACTCCTGTCCCCACAATGCACTTTCCAGGTCAACCCCTCAGTTCCATCACTCTCATTCCCTTCTTTTGAGGTCCACACAATCAGGCTCTTTCGTCCCCTCTCCCTCAGAGTAGCGGTCATATACCGGCCCCCAGGCTCACCCACCCACTTCCTGGACCATTTCTCTGCCTGGCTGCCGCACTTCATGTCCTCAGAACTACCAACCCTTATCCTGGGAGACTTCAACATCCCCATTAACAGCCCCACTTCCACATCTGCATCCCAGCTTCTGTCACTAACCACTTCTCTCGGCCTCTCACAGCTCTCAACCTCTGAAACACACAAAGACGGTAACACCCTGGACCTGGTTTTGGCCTGACTCTGCTCAATCTCCTACCTAGATAACTCACCGCTTCCCCTCTCTGACCACAACATTCTCTCCTTCACACTCACATATCCTCACTCACCCCAGCACCCTCCTACATACCATTCAGTCAGAAATCTACAAGCCATTAACCCTCTTACACTTTCAGACTCCCTACGCTCATCATTGTCCCCAATCTCTTCCTTTTCCTGTCCTGATCTGGCTGTACATCACTTCAATGACACTCTTAGAAGCACGCTTGACCAAGTAGCTCCCCTCACCCTCAGAACCTCCAAACACAGAATAAAACAGCCCTGGCTCGCATCGCAAACCCGATTTCTCCAGCGATGCTCTAGGTGTGCTGAACGCTTATGGAGGAAAACACGCACACCAGAAGACTTCATACACTTCAAATTTATGTTAAGGACCTATAACTTTGCCCTTCACTTCGCTAAACAGACCTACTTTACCACTCTCATCTCCTCACTATCCAACAACCCCAAGAAACTTTTTGACACCTTTCACTCCCTCCTCTGGCCAAAAGCACAAGCCCCTATCACAGATATTTGTGCTGGTGACCTGGCCTCCCACTTTATAGAGAAAATAGACAATATCCGTCAGGAAATCCGCTCCCAACAACTAAGTTCAGTGACTCCCATCCCTCCCCTCATTGCCCCTGGCTCACTCTCCACATTCGATCCCATCACAGAAGAAGAAGTCTCCAAGCTCCTCTCCTCTTCTCGTCCGACTACATGCACTACCGACCCCATTCCCTCACATCTCCTCCAGTCTCTCTCTCCAGTTGTCACAAGTCACCTAACTACAATCTTTAATCTCTCCCTCTCTTCTGGCATTTTCCCCTCCTCCTTCAAACACTCTATAATTACTCCATTACTAAAGAAACCCACCCTCGACCCATCCTGCACAAACAACTACAGACCGGTCTCCAATCTCCCCTTCATCTCTAAACTCTTGGAGCGCCTGATATACTCCCGCCTTACCCGTTACCTCTCCACTCACTCCCTCCTAGACCCTTCACAGTCCGGTTTCCGCCCCCTACATTCGACAGAAACTGCACTCATCAAAGTGACCAATGACCTTCTGACAGCAAAACGTAATGGTGACCACTCTCTGCTCATTCTTCTCGACCTTTCTGCAGCTTTTGACACTGTTGACCACCCTCTCCTTCTCTCTAGGCTCCAGTCACTAGGCATTAAGGACACTGCTCTCTCCTGGTTCTCCTCCTACCTTTCTGACCGCTCCTTCAGTGTTCTGTTCTCTGGCTCCACTTCATCTCCTCTTCCTCTCGCGGTCGGGGTACCTCAGGGCTCAGTCTTTGGCCCCCTTCTGTTCTCTCTCTACACGGCCCCAATTGGACAGACCATCAGCAGATTTGGCTTTCAGTACCATCTTTATGCCGACGACACACAACTATATACGTCATCCCCTGACCTTACCCCCGCTGTACTACAGAACGCCACTGACTGTCTGTCCGCAGTCTCCAACATCATGTCCGCTCTCTATCTGAAACTCAACCTCTCCAAAACTGAACTTCTTCTGCTCCCACCATCTACTAACCTCCCTAAATCTGACATTTCCCTCTCCGTGGGTGGCACCATAATAACACCCCGGCAGCAGGCTCGCTGTCTGGGTGTTATGTTTGACTCCGATCTCTCCTTCACCTCCCATATACAATCTCTTGCCCGCTCGTGCCGCTTACACCTAAGGAACATCTCTAGAATCTGCCCTTTTCTCACCATGGAGACAGCTAAAACCATCACTGTCGCCCTGATCCACTCCCGCCTGGACTACTGTAACGCTCTATTAATTGGCCTCCCCCTCACTCGACTTTCCCCTCTCCAGTCCATCCTTAATGCAGCAGCCAGGGTCGTCCATCTGGCTAATCGTTACTCGGACGCGTCCGCTCTTCGCCAGTCGTTACACTGGCTACCCATTCATTACAGGATACAATTCAAAGTACTTGTTCTCACCCACAAAGCTCTCCACAGTGCGGCACCCCCTTACATCTCCTCCCTCATTTCTGTCTATCAGCCTAACAGACCACTGCGCTCTGCAAATGACTTTCGATTAACCTCTGCACTAATCCGTACCTCCCACTCCCGACTCCAAGACTTCTCCCGTGCTGCGCCAATCCTCTGGAATGCTCTACCCCAAGATATTAGGACCATCCATAATTTGCATAGTTTTAGGCGCTCGCTCAAAACACATTTGTTCAGAGCGGCCTATCACGTTCACTAATCAAAGTCATTTTATGTTTGTGTGTGTGTGTAGCCCATTCACTATGCCCATCTATTCCCCAACCCCTGAAGATGGCTGGACCATGATTGTAAATACATCATTGTAAATACACACCTGTACTTTGCATCTCCCCCACCTCATTGTAGATTGTAAGCTCTCACGAGCAGGGTCGTCTTATTTTGCTTTAATTATTGTATTGTTAACGTTGTTACTTATGACTTTTGTGTTTGAAACTGTTAAACTGTAAAGCGCTGCGGAATATGTTGGCGCTATATAAATAAAGATTATTATTATTATTATGATGGTGGAGGGGTGAGGCAATGATGGAGGTGATTGGTAATGTTGGTGGTGGGAGGCAATGATGGAGGTGATGAAAATCTGCAATGATGGTGGTGGGAGGCAATGATGGAGGTGATGGGCAATGATGGTGGTGGGGGAGGCAATGATGGAGGTGATGATGAAGCTGATGAAATGGACAATGATGGTGGGGAGGAGGCAATGATGCAGGTGGTGGAATGGGCAGTGATGGAGGTGGTGGGGGAGAATGATAGGGGTGGAGGGGGAGAAGGCAATGATGGAGGTGGTGATAAGCACAATGATGGGGGTGGAGAGGGGCTGCATTATACTTTATGAGGGGGCTACATTATATTCTGTGGGGGGACTGCATTATTCTCAGAGGACTACACTGCATTATATTATGGGGGCTACATCATACTACATGAGGGGGCTATGGGGGGAGCTGCATTATATTCTGTGGTGGGGCTGCATTCTCTCAGGAGACTACATTATATTCTGTGGTGGGCTGCATTATACCATATGAGGGGGGCTGCATTATACCCTATGATGGTGCTACATTATATTCTATGGTGGGGTCTGCGTTATATCTGAGGGGGTTGCATTATATTTTGTGGGGTGCTGCATTATATTCTATGAGAGGGAACTGCATTATATTTTATGAGGGGGCTGCATTATATTCTGTGAGGGGGCTACCCCAAACCTTGCTACATAATTAAGACGTGAACTACCTTATATTATACCCTGATATTAGTGCTTTTTACCGCACAATTGGTGGTCTTGTATCTATTTCTATGTAGCTACATAGTGGGCCCCAAGAATGATTTTCTCTGGTGGGCCCAAAGTGCTCCAGTCCGACGCTGCAGCCATATATACTATGACCCCCATGCCGTCCCTCTTTATATACTATGAGCACCACACCATCCCCCTTTATATACTTTATATACAGATGGTGGCCCGATTGTAACGCATCGGGAATTCTATAATATGCATGTCCACGTAGTATATTGCACATCCCACGTAGTACAGTTAGGGCCAGAAATATTTGGACAGTGACACAATTTTCGCGAGTTGGGCTCTGCATGCCACCACATTGGATTTGAAATGAAACCTCTACAACAGAATTCAAGTGCAGATTGTAACGTTTAATTTGAAGGGTTGAACAAAAATATCTGATAGAAAATGTAGGAATTGTACACATTTCTTTACAAATACTCCACATTTTAGGAGGTCAAAAGTAATTGGACAAATAAACATAACCCAAACAAAATATTTTTATTTTCAATATTTTGTTGCAAATCCTTTGGAGGCAATCACTGCCTTAAGTCTGGAACCCATGGACATCACCAAACGCTGGGTTTCCTCCTTCTTAATGCTTTGCCAGGCCTTTACAGCCGCAGCCTTCAGGTCTTGCTTGTTTGTGGGTCTTTCCGTCTTAAGTCTGGATTTGAGCAAGTGAAATGCATGCTCAATTGGGTTTAGATCTGGAGATTGACTTGGCCATTGCAGAATGTTCCACTTTTTGGCACTCATGAACTCCTGGGTAGCTTTGGCTGTATGCTTGGGGTCATTGTCCATCTGTACTATGAAGCGCCGTCGAATCAACTTTGCAGCATTTGGCTGAATCTGGGCTGAAAGTATATCCCGGTACACTTCAGAATTCATCCGGCTACTCTTGTCTGCTCTTATGTCATCAATAAACACAAGTGACCCAGTGCCATTGAAAGCCATGCATGCCCATGCCATCACGTTGCCTCCACCATGTTTTACAGAGGATGTGGTGTGCCTTGGATCATGTGCCGTTCCCTTTCTTCTCCAAACTTTTTTCTTCCCATCATTCTGGTACAGGTTGATCTTTGTCTCATCTGTCCATAGAATACTTTTCCAGAACTGAGCTGGCTTCTTGAGGTGTTTTTCTGCAAATTTAACTCTGGCCTGTCTATTTTTGGTATTGATGAATGGTTTGCATCTAGATGTGAACCCTTTGTATTTACTATCATGGAGTTTTCTCTTTACTGTTGACTTAGAGACAGATACACCTACTTCACTGAGAGTGTTCTGGACTTCAGTTGATGTTGTGAACGGGTTCTTCTTCACCAAATTAAGTATGCGGCGATCATCCACCACTGTTGTCATCCGTGGACGCCCAGGCCTTTTTGAGTTCCCAAGCTCACCAGTCAATTCCTTTTTTCTCAGAATGTACCCAACTGTTGATTTTGCTACTCCAAGCATGTCTGCTATCTCTCTGATGGATTTTTTCTTTTTTTTCAGCCTCAGGATGTTCTGCTTCACCTCAATTGAGAGTTCCTTTGACCGCATGTTGTCTGCTCACAGCAACAGCTTCCAAATGCAAAACCACACACCTGGAATCCACCCCTGACCTTTTAACTACTTCATTGATTACAGGTTAACGAGGGAGACGCCTTCAGAGTTAATTGCAGCCCTTAGAGTCCATTGTCCAATTACTTTTGGTCCCTTGAAAAAGAGGACGCTATGCATTACAGAGCTATGATTCCTAAACCCTTTCTCCGATTTGGATGTGGAAACTATCATATTGCAGCTGGGAGTGTGCACTTTCAGCACATATTATATATATAATTGTATTTCTGAACATGTTTTTGTAAACAGCTAAAATAACAAAACTTGTGTCACTGTCCAAATATTTCTGGCCCTAACTGTATATTGCCCAGCCACATAGTATATTGCCCAGCCACATAGTATATTGCCCAGCCACGTACTATATTGCCCAGCCACGTAGTATATTGTCCAGCCACGTAGTATATTGCCCAGCCACATAGTATATTGCCCAGTGACGTAGTATATTGCCCAGTCACGTAGTATATTGCCCAGCTACATAGTATATTGCCCAACCACGTAGTATATTGCCCAGCCACGTAGTATATTGCCCAGTGACGCAGTATATTGCCCAGTGACGTAGTATATTGCCCAGCAACATAGTATATTGCCCAACCACGTAGTATATTGCCCAGCCACGTAGTATATTGCAGTCACGTAGTATATTGCCCAGTCACATAGTATATTGCCCAGCCACGTAGTATATTGCCCAGCCACGTAGTATATTGCCCAACCACGTAGTATATTGCGCAGCCACGTAGTATATTGCCCAGTGACGTAGTATATTGCCCAGTGACGTAGTATACAGCACAGAGCCACGTAGTATATTGCACAGCGAAGTAGTATACAGCACAGAGCCACGTAGTATATTGCCCAGTCACGTAGTATATTGCCCAGCTACATAGTATATTGCCCAGCCAGGTTTGTCACAGTTTAAAAAATAAACATATGCTCACCTTTCCGAGGGCCCCTTGTAGTCCACAGCAGCTTCTGGTCCCAGGGTTGGTATGAGCGCAGGACCTGTGATGACGTCGCCGTCACAGGACCGTGACGTCATGGCAGGTCTTTCTAGCACAGGCGCGCAGGGCCTGTGATCATGTCGCGGTCACATGACTGTGACGTCATGGCAAGTCCTTCTTGCGCAGGCGCGCAGGGCCTGTGATGACATCGCGGTCACATGACCGTGACATCATGGCAGGTCCTTCTCCCATACCATCTTTGCCACCGGAACCTGCAACGGAAGATGGCGGCCGGCGCGAGCGGCTCAGCGGACTAGGTGGGTGAGTATAGCAGGTTTTTTTTAAATTATTTTTAACATTACATTTTTTACTATTGATGCCGCATAGGCAGCGTCAATAGTAAAAAGTTGGGGACACACAGGGTTAATAGCGGCGGTAATGGAGTGCGATACCCGTGGCATAATGCGGTCCGTTACCGCCGGCATTAACCCTGTGTTAGCGGTGACCGGAGGGGAGTATGCGGGCGACAGGCACTGACTGCGGGGAGTAAGGAGCGGCCATTTTCTTCCGGACTGTGCCCGTCGCTGATTGGTCGTGGCAGCCATGACAGGCAGCTGGCGAGACCAATCAGCGAATGAATAACCGTGACAGAAGGACAGACAGACGGAAGTGACCGTTAGACAATTATATAGTAGATGAGCACCACACCGTTTCCCCTTATGAATTCTACCCATGACACCCTCCTCACTAATTAACTACGATCTCCACACTGTGCCCACCCCATGCTGCCCCCTCTTTGAACTGTCCCCCTCATGTTAGAGTTCTCCATATTGAGCCCATTTATCCATATTGAACCCCCAACACTACTCCTATATACTGACCCCACCCCATGCTGCCTCTTTTCCATAGTGATCCCAACCCAAGCTGCCTCTTCTCCATAGTGATCCCACCTCACGCTGACCCTTTTCCATAGTTCGCTGGAAAGAAGGAATGAATAATCTTTTTTTTTTCTTTTCCCTTAAAAATTAAGTTTGTGCGTCCCCTCCTGCCTCCCATCCCCTGTGCGCCCCCCCGCTTGTCAGGAAATACTCACTGACACCCAGCTCCAGTGATGTCTCCTCTCAGCGCCGGCAGCAGGCCCTGTGTGAGCGCTCAAGTGGTCCCGCTCATTACAGTGAGGAATATGTGCATATTCCTCACTGTAATGAGCGGGACCACGTGACCGCTCACACAGCACAGGCTGCAGCCGCTGAGAGAGACATCGCTGGAGCTGGGTGTCAGTGAGTATTTCCTGGCAAGCAGGGGAGGGGGGGGGGGACAGGGGATGGGAGTCGGGAGGGGACGCACAAACTTTATTTTTAAGGGAAAAAAAAAAAAAGATTATTCACTTCTTCTTTCCAGCGAATGCTGCTGGGAAGAAGGGATGAATTCCGGCTTCAGCACCACACGCGGGGGGGACAGCGCTTACAGTAGCGCTGTCTCCTGCACGGCACACGGACTGCAATGTGTTTTACACGTACCCATTGACTTTAATGGGTCCGTGTGATCTGTGCGCTCTCACGAACACTGACATGTCTCCGTGTTTTCCAAACGGACACACGGTCCGTGAAAACACGCTGACATGTGCAGAGACACATTGATTTTAATCTGTCTACGTGAGTCAGTGTCTCCGATACGTGAGGAAACTGTCACCTCACGTACCGGAGCCACTGACGTGTGAAACCGGCCTAACATGTATATGTAAACATATTCAAACCAACCTCTATTCACTCAGGTGCAACTTCTTCTGTCTAGACTCCCACTAACATAACTTTTACCCCTCATTGCTGCTTTTAGGGTGTAATCAAGTGGATCACCCTAAGTGCAAGGAGACGTGAAGGTCAGAAGGATATGCAGCAGATTTTCTGCTGTATGGTACAGTATGTGCATTGATCATGACATTTTACTAAATCCACAGGCTATGGAATACCTGATAAATGTGTAGTTTGGGGAAAAAACAGTTGCAAAGTTTTCAACAATGTCCAGAAAATGCTGCAGATTATGTGAGTGCTATACATGCAAACATAATTGAAGAACACTTTGGCTAATGGATGCAAGTTCACTCATAGATTTGATGGGAGACACAGGTGATTGGTTTTCAACTCCATTTATAGTTTTTGCCAAATAATAGTTTTGCGACAAATAATCCTCACATAATGTAAGGTTCTTGCTATGTTACAGTTATGCAGTTATTTCAAGTAGAACATTACTAATGCATAAGATGTGGATGAAATTTCTTCATCTTCTTTCGTTCAGGTCAGGACAAAAGATGTGTTGTTTGAGAGTATAAGCCATCTGATTTCCTACCATCTGCATAACCAACAGCCAATTGTAGCAGCAGAGAGTGAACTGCACCTACGGCAGGTGATAGCGCGAAGAGGAACATCCTAGGTGAGACAATATACCCTGGTTCCTGGGGTAGAAACCGAAGAAATGATTTTAAACAGTTGGTCAAATCATGAATTTTGAAGAGATTATTATGTTCACTATACAGAAATAAAGCTTAGGAGTCTAAGTTGTAAAGTGTATAAAACAATGTTCAAGGTTTAATGGGTTACCCACTACTATACTCCCCCTTGAAAATAAAAACTATCCTATACTCACCTCCCATACTGGCACCACACCAGTGTTGTCACTGCCAGGTCTCCTGACTCCCAAGGCTCTTGTGACATTATGTCATGTGAGCCCTGCAGCCAATCAGTGGCCGCTATTGAGCTGCTGCACCCTCATTTCCTTCGGTATTTGGAGGTTTACTCAAAGAAAATAATAGCACAGCTGGCTCAATAGCAGCCATTGATTGGCTGGAGGGCTCATGTGGCATAACAACGTCATATAAGCCTCGGGAGACCCAGTGCTGCTACAGGAGTTGAGGATTGGGTATTTTTATTTGGCAAGGGTAAGAAGTGGTTGTCCTAGTAGTGAAAAACCCCTTTAATAATACAATAAGACCATGGTAAGACACTAAAACGTCAGATACATTTTGGTTTTGCTAAAAGTAGGATCAGTTTCTGATTCATCAAATAATGATTTTGGTTAAAAATGAAGAAAAAAACACAATATCCCTTTTTTAGCATTTTAAAAGGTATGCTTTAAAGGCATGCCATTCATTTCAAGTGCTTTTACCTTCATACAGGAGGTGTTAAAGGGGTTGTCCATTATCTTTTTTTTTCTTATTAAACAAATGCGTTTGGAACCTAATTCCACATTTGGTAGTGCAGCCTTCCCCACAGACTACCAAGGACTCTCCACGTAATGGCTGCTGCTGGAGGAACATGTGACTATGTGACAAAGCTACTCTTCAGTTGGAGGATGTTGATGGACAGTCCTGATCACATGCTCCTCCACCAGCAGCCATTTTGTGGACAGGAAAATTGTGGTGTCTATGAGGAAACTGCATTCACAAGTGCTGGAGAAAAAAACTTTTATTAAAAAGAGGATACATTGTCCGACTCTGTTATGGGGTCTTATTCTAAAGGTCTGTATTTTAATGGAGAACTAGAATAAGTGCTACATGGGTGCTAGAGCCGTGATTGGCCAGCATGCTCTAACAGTCAGTTATAGATTACAGAGCAATCTGTTGCACCCAAGGGGTCTCATAGAGGCAGGTAGTTCCTCCTTATAGTCAATGATACCCATATGAATCGATCAGTTATCAGAGCTACTGAGGGTTTAAAAGAGGAACCTGTGCCTGCCATTGACATGAGTCTAACTGGCCCTTCTTAACCCCTTAGTGACCACTCTACATTTTAGAATTCTGACCACTGATTCTGAGACGGTTTTGTTGTGACATCTTGTATTTCATGATAGTGGCAAAATTGCTTTGCGTTTATTTATAAAATTATCAAAAATTGGCAAAAATGTCTAAAATTAGCAATTTTCATACTTTGAGTCCCTTTAATCCAGATTGTCACATCATACACAATAGTTACGGTAATAAATATTTACCTCATGTCAGCTTTACATCAGCACCATCTGTAAAATGTTCTTTGATTTTGTTAGGAAGTTTTAAAATTGTAGCAGTAATTTTTCAATTTTTTTTTTATGGAAATATACAAAACTTATTTTTTTAGGGACCTGTTCAGTTTTGAAGTGACTTTGGGGGATCTATATACTGGAAAAAGTGAGACCACTTTAAAAACAGCAGCACTCAACGTATTCAAAACTGCTGTTAGGTAGTTTATTAACCCTTCGGGTGCTTTTCAGGAAATAATGCAAAGTGGCATGATAGGAAGGAATAGTTTTATTTTTACCAGCTAAAATGTTGCTTTCTTCTGAAAAGTCCTCTATAGCTGTCAGACTCTAAGACCACCATTTGCCAATGAATTGCCATGGCAAACATCAGGACCACACCACAGTAGGAGCCCCCACACTCTTAGGCCATGTGCACACAGTGCGTTTTTTACTGCGGAACCGCCGCGATTTTGCCGCTGCGGCTCCGCAGCTGTTTTCCATGCAGGCTACAGTACACTGTACCCTATGGAAAACAGGAACCACTGTGCACATGATGCGGGAATCGGGAAAAAAAAGCCGCGCTGAATAGCCGCGGTAAAAAAGAAGTACCATGTCACTTCTTTTTTCGGAGCCGCAGCGGTTCTGCACCCATAGACCTCTATTGTGAGGTCAAACCCGCAGTAAAACCCGCAGATCAAAAATATATCTGCGGGTTTTATTGCGGTTTGTGGTGCTGAACCGCTGCAGCAGGAAGTGCGGGGAAGCGGGCGGAAGTGCGTGGGCGGAGTGTGGCTGCCCCGATGCCCCCCCCCGTGTTCCGATGCCCACCCCCCGTGCTCCGATGCCCCCCCCGTGCTCCGATGCCCCCCCGTGTCCTAATCTCCCCCCCTTATACTTACCCGGCCTCCCGGTGTCCGTCCGGCCGTCTTCTCCCTGGGCGCCGCCATTTTGGAAAATGGCGGGCGCATGCGCAGTGCGCCCGCCGAATCTGCCGGCCGGCAGATTCGTTCCAAAGTGAGTTTTGATCACTGAGATATAACCTATCTCAGTGATCAAAATAAAAAAAATAGTACATGACACTACCCCCCCCTTTGTCACCCCCATAGGTAGGGACAATAAAAAAATTAAGAATTTTTTTTTTCCCACTAAGGTTAGAATAGAGGTAGGGTTAGGGGTAGGGTTAGAGGTAGGGTTAGGGTTAGGGTTAGGGGTAGGGTTAGGGGTAGGGTTATGGTTAGGGTATTTTCAGACATTTTAACCCTAAAAAACTTCCTAGAAAACACACAGACTCTGCATAGAAAACTGCATAAAAAAACGCATCAAAAAACGCACCAAAAAACGCACCAAAAAAGCACCAAAAAAAGGACCTGCGTTTTCTGCAAAGAGCTGCGGTTTTTAGTCCTGAAAAAAAGGATGGAAATCAGGAACGTGTGAACATACCCTTAACCATCTATATGTTGTAGTCACTATTGACAGCAAAATGTAAGAGGTTAAACAGCCATGGTCGGCACCAATACTGATCGTGACTGTATGCAGCAGGGTGTCATCTATAGTGCACAGTGGACAGCTGCGGTATCTTCACCCATCGGGGGGATGTAATTCACTTATATCTCAGATCAAGTCGTATTGGTGGCCACTAAAGGGTTAAAGAAGCACTCCCATCTATTTTTTTAATTAAATGTGTGCATATGTTCATGTAATGTACGGTAGTGTGAGTGTATTATATACTCAGCTTCCACCGCTCTCTCTGGGATCTAGCGCCGTTGTGCTCCACTTCTCAGTGACGTCATCGTAATTCTGATTAGCCCGCTCGCTCTTTGTGTGGGTCGGAAGCCTCTTTTACAATGTGAACCTATGGCGCTTCATCCTAAGTCCAGTTCTGACGCTCCATAGAATTACATTGTAAAAGCCACTCAGAGGTCTCACAGAGTTTGGTGTGACCAGGAGAGTCTGCAGTGTGGCGACATCAGGGGAAGAGGAGCAGATCAGCACTAGACACGGGAGAGAGCAGCGGTAGTAGGTGACTATATTAATGCTCACACTACATTACATGTACATATACAAACATTTAATAAAAAATATAGATGTGAGTGCTTCTTTAAGGCAGGACCTAGTAGACTTATAGTCAGTATGATGTTGACAAGCCTAATGCACTGTCGTACACAAGCATTGCAATGTATTTTAGAAGCGATCGCATGGTCAAGCCCCATATTGGAAATTAACCCCTTTACCCCCAAGGGTGGTTTGCACGTTAATGACCGGGCCAATTTTTACAATTCTGACCACTGTCCCTTTATGAGGTTATAACTCTGGAACGCTTCAATGGATCCTGGTGATTCTGACATTGTTTTCTCGTGACATATTGTACTTCATGACAATGGTAAAAATTCTTTGATAGTACCTGCGTTTATTTGTGAAAAAAACGGAAATTTGGCGAAAATTATGAAAATTTTGCAATTTTCCAACTTTGAATTTTTATGCAATTAAATCACAGAGATATGTCACACAAAATACTTAATAAGTAACATTTCCCACATGTCTACTTTACATCAGCACAATTTTGGAACCAAAATTTTTTTTGTTAGGGAGTTATAAGGGTTAAAAGTTGACCAGCAATTTCTCATTTCTACAACACCATTTTATTTTAGGGACCACATCTCATTTGAAGTCATTTTGAGGGGTCTATATGATAGAAAATACCCAAGTGTGACACCATTCTAAAAACTACACCCCTCAAGGTGCTCAAAACCATATTCAAGAAGTTTATTAACCCTTCTGGTGCTTCACAGGAATTTTTTGAATGTTTAAATAAAAATGAACATTTAACTTTTTTTCACAAAAAATTTAATTCAGCTCCAATTTGTTTTATTTTACCAAGGGTAACAGGAGAAAATGGACCCCAAACATTGTTGTACAATTTGTCCTGAGTATGCCAATACCCCACATGTGGGGGTAAACCACTGTTTGGGTGCATGGCAGAGCTCGGAAGCGAAGGAGTGCCATTTGACTTTTCAATGCAAAATTGACTGGAATTGAGATGGGACGCCATGTTTCGTTTGGAGAGCCCCTGATGTGGCTAAACATTGAAACCCCCCACAAGTGACACCATTTTGGAAAGTAGACCCCCTAAGGAACTTATCTAGAGGTGTGGTGAGCACTTTGACCCACCAAGTGCTTCACAGAAGTTTATAATGTAGAACCGTAAAAATAAAAAATCATATTTTTTCACAAAAATTATCTTTTCGCCCCCAATTTTTTATTTTCCCAAGGGTAAGAGAAGAAATTGGACCCCAAAAGTTGTTGTACAATTTGTCCTGAGTACGCTGATACCCCATATGTAGGGGTAAACCACTGTTTGGGCGGATGGGAGAGCTCGGAAGGGAAGGAGCGCCTTTTGACTTTTCAAAGCAAAATTGACAGGAATTGAGATGGGACGCCATGTTGCGTTTGAAGAGCCACTGATGTGCCTAAACATTGAAACCCCCCACAAATGACACCATTTTGGAAAGTAGACCCCCTAAGGAACTTATCTAGAGGTGTGGTGAGCACTTTGACCCACCAAGTGCTTCACAGAAGTTTATAATGCAGAGCCGTAAAAATAAAACAAAATTTTTTTCCCACAAAAAATTATTTTTTTAGCCCCCAGTTTTGTATTTTCCTGAGGGTAACAGGAGAAATTGGACCCCAAAATTTGTTGCCCAATTTGTCCTGAGTGCGATGATACACCATATGTGGGGGGAACCACTGTTTGGGCACATGGGAGGGCTCAGAAGGGAAGGAGTGCCATTTGAATGCAGACTTAGATGGAATGGTCTGCAGGTGTCACATTGCGTTTGCAGAGCCCCTAATGTACCTAAACAGTAGAAACCCCCCACAAGTGACACCATTTTGGAAAGTAGACCCCCTTAGGAACTCATCTAGATGTGTGCTTAGCACTTTGACCCACCAAGGGCTTCACAGAAGTTTATAATGGAGAGCCGTAAAAATAAAACAAAATTTTTTTCCCACAAAAATTATTTTTTAGCCCCCAGTTTTGTATTTTCCCGAGGGTAACAGGAGAAATTCGACCCCACAATTTGTTGTCCAATTTGTCCTGAGTGCGCTGATACCCCATATGTGGGGGGGAACCACTGTTTGGGCGCATGGGAGGGCTCGGAAGGGAAGGAGCTCCATTTGGAATGAGGACTTAGATGGAATGGTCTGCAGGTGTCACATTGCATTTGCAGAGCCCCTAATATACCTAAACAGTAGAAACCTCCCACAAGTGACACCATTTTGGAAACTAGACCCCCTAAGGAACTCATCTAGATGTGTTGTGATAGCTTTGAACCCCCAAGTGTTTCACTACAGTTTGTAACGCAGAGCCGTGAAAATTAAAAAAAAAAATCTTTCCCCCCAAAATTATTTTTTAGCCCCCAGTTTTGTATTTTCCCGAGGGTAAGAGGAGAAACTCGACCCCAAAAGTTGTTGTCCAATTTGTCCTGAGTACTCTGATACCCCGTATGTTGGGGGAAACCACCGTTTGAGCGCATGGCAGAGCTCGGAAGGGAAGGAGCGCCATTTGGAATGCAGACTTAGATGGAATGGTCTGCAGACGTCACATTGCGTTTGCAGAACCCCTAATGTACCTAAACAGTAGAAACCCCCCACAAGTGACCCCATATTGGAAACTAGACCCCCCAGGGAACTAATCTAGATGTGTTGTGAGAACTTTGAACCCCCAAGTGTTTCACTACAGTTTATAACGCAGAGCCGTGAAAATAAAAAATCTTTTTTTCCCCACAAAAAATATGTTTTAGCCCCGAGTTTTGTATTTTCCCAAGGGTAACAGGAGAAATTGGACCCCAAAAGTTGTTGTCCTATTTGTCCTGAGTACGCTGATACCCCATATGTTGGGGTAAACCCCTGTTTGGGCACACGGGAGAGCTCGGAAGGGAAGAAGCACTGTTTTACTTTTTCAACGCAGAATTGGCTGGAATTGAGATCGGACGCCATGTCGCGTTTGGAGAGCCCCTGATGTGCCTAAACAGTGGAAACCCCACAATTATAACTGAAACCCTAATCCAAACACACCCCTAACCCTAATCCCAACACTAACCCTAACCACACCTCTAACCCAGACACACCCCTAACCCTAATCCCAACCCCATTCCCAACTGTAAATGTAATCTAAACCCTAACTGTAACTTTAGCCCCAACCCAAACTGTAGCCCTAGCCCTAGCCCTAATCCTAACCCTAGCCCTAAACCTAGCCCTAACCCTAGCCCTAGCCCTAACCCTAGCCCTAACCCTAGCCCTAACCCTAACCCTAACCCTAGCCCTAACCCTAGCCCTAACTCTAACCCTAGCCCTAATGGGAAAATGGAAATAAATACATTTTTTTAATTTTTCCCTAACTAAGGGGGTGATGAAGGGGGGTTTGATTTTCTTTTATAGCGGGTTTTTTAGCGGATTTTTATGATTGGCAGCCGTCACACATTGAAAGACGCTTTTTATTGCAAAAAATATTTTTTGCGTTACCACATTTTGAGAGCTATAATTTTTCTATATTTTGGTCCACAGAGTCATGTAAGGTCTTGTTTTTTGCGGGACGAGTTGACGTTTTTATTGGTAACATTTTCGGGCACGTGACATTTTTTGATCGCTTTTTATTCCGATTTTTGTGAGGCAGAATGACCAAAAACCAGCTATTCATGAATTTCTTTTGGGGGAGGCGTTTATACCGTTCCGCGTTTGGTAAAATTGATAAAGCAGTTTTATTCTTCGGGTCAGTACGATTACAGCGACACCTCATTTATATCATTTTTTTATGTTTTGGCGCTTTTATACGATAAAAACTATTTTATAGAAAAAATAATTATTTTGGCATCGCTTTATTCTCAGGACTATAACTTTTTTATTTTTTTGCTGATGATGCTGTATGGCAGCTTGTTTTTTGCGGGACAAGATGACGTTTTCAGCGGTACCACGGTTATTTATATCTGTCTTTTTGATCGCGTGTTATTCCACTTTTTGTTCGGCGGTATGATAATAAAGCGTTGTTTTTTGCCTCGTTTTTTTTTTTTTTCTTACGGTGTTTACTGAAGGGGTTAACTAGTGGGCCAGGTTTATAGGTCGGGCCGTTACGGACGCGGCGATACTAAATATGTGTACTTTTATTGTTTGTTTTTTTTATTTAGATAAAGAAATGTATTTATGGGAATAATATTTTTTTTTTTTTTCATTATTTTGGAATATTTTTTTTTATTTTTTTTTACACATTTGAAAATTTTTTTTTTAACTTTTTTACTTTGTCCCAGGGGGGGACATCACAGATCGGTGATCTGACAGTTTGCACAGCACTCTGTCAGATCACCGATCTGATAGCAGTGCAGGCTGCTTCACAGTGCCTGCTCTGAGCAGGCTCTGTGAAGCCACCTCCCTCCCTGCAGGACCCGGATCCGCGGCCATCTTGGATCCGGGGCTCGAGCAGGGAGGGAGGGAGGTAAGACCCTCGCAGCAACGCGATCACATCGCGTTGCTGCGGGGGGCTCAGGGAAGCCCGCAGGGAGCCCCCTCCCTGCGCGGTGCTTCCCTGCACCGCCGGCACATCGCGATCATCTTTGATCGCGGTGTGCCAGGGGTTAATGTGCCGGGGGCGGTCCGTGACCGCTCCTGGCACATAGTGTCGGATGTCAGCTGCGATAGGCAGCTGACACCCGGCCGCGATCGGCGGCGCTCCCCCCGTGAGAGCCGCCGATCGCGCTGGACGTACTATCCCGTCCATGGTCATAGGTGCCCACCCCACATGGACGGGATAGTACGTCCGATGTCAGAAAGGGGTTAAAAAAGAATACATAAAAAAAGGCAAAAATGTTATTTAAAAAAATGTACCCCAAAATGGCACCAATGAAAACCTCAACTCATCCCACAAAGTATAAGCACGAATACTAAATATGGTGTAGGTGTTGGGCTAGGGTGACAAAACCTTTTTATTTTAAAAAGTGTTTTACTTCATAAAATTAGTAAAATATAAAATAAAATGTGAATTTAGTATTGCTGTGATGATAAAGATTCACAAACTAAAATTAGTATACTATTTACACTGCACGGTGAACACCATATAAACAAAATAGCTGTTTTTTACACCCTTCCCCCAAAAAATAAATAACGTTCACATAACACATTACAATTGTGTTGAAAAACTGTTTGCCCCTTCCTGATTTCTTTTTCTTTTCCATGTTTTCACACTTACATGTTTCAGATCAGCAAACAAATTTAAATATTAGACAAAGAAGACACAAATAAGCACAAAATGTAGTTTTTAAATGAATGTCATTATTATTAAGGGAAAAGGATATCCAAACCTGCAGGGGCTTGTGTGAAAAAGTCATGGCCTCCCCCCCCCCACTTAAAATAATAAATTAACTGTGGTTTATCACATCTTTGAGAAGTTCAAATTCCCTAGCAACACCCAGGCCTGATTACTGCCACACCAGCTCTCAATCAAGAAATCGCTTAAATAGGACCTGACTAAGTGAAGTAGACCAAAAGCTCCCCAAAATCTAGATATCATGCCATGATCCAAATAAATTATGGAACAAATGAGAAAGTAATTGAGATTTATTTATTAGTCTGGAAAAGATTATAAAGCCATTTTTCATATTTTGGGATTTCAGAGAACTGCAGTGAGAGCCATTATCCACAAATGGTGAAAACATGGAACAGTGGTGAACCATCCCTGGAGTGGCCTGCGGACCACATTTACCCCTAGAAAGCAGTGACACTCATCCAAGAGGTCATAAAAGACCCCACAACAACATCCAAAGAACTACAGGCCTCACTTGCTTCTGTTAAGGTCAGTGTTGATGACTCCATCATAAGGAAGACTGGGAAAAATGGCCTGCATGGCAGAGTTCCAAAACAAAAACCACTGCTGAGCTATAAGAACATAAATGCTTTTTGCCAGAAAACATCTTGATGATATCCAAGACTTTTTGGGAGAATACTCTATGGACTGACGAGACAAAATCTGAACTTTTTGGAAGCTATATGTCCCATTACATCTGGTGTGGAAGTAACATAGCTTTTCAGAAAAAGAACATCATACCAACAGTAAAATATGGTGGTGGTAGTGTGATGGTCTTTGACTGTTGTGCTGCTTCAGGACCTGGAAGACTTGCTGTGGTAAATTGAGCCATGAGTTCTGCGGTCTATCAAAAAGTCCTGAAAAAAAATGTCTAGTCATCTGTTCATGATCTCAAGCTGAAGCACACTTGGGTTGTACAGCATGATAATCCAAACCACACCAGCAAGTCCACCTCTGGCTTAAGAAAAACAAAATTAAGACTTTGGAGTGGCCTAGTCAAAGTCCTGACCTTAATCCGATTGAGATTCTGTGGCATGACTGTAAAAAGGCAGTTCTTGCTCAGAAACCCTCCAATGTGGCTGAATTACAGCAATTCTGCAAAGATGAGTAAGCCAAAATTCCTCCAGAGCGTTGTGAAAGACTCATAGCCGGTTATCGCAAATGCTTGATTGAAGTTGCTGCTGCTAAGGGTCACCCAACCAGTTATTAGGTCACATTTTCACACAGGACGCTATAGGTTTGGATTTCTTTTTCCGTTAATAATAAAGATCTTCATTTAAAAACTGCATTTTGTGTTTACTTGTGTTATCACCAAACAAATGTAAATATTAAAGTGCAAAAGAATAGGGAATCAGGAAGGGGGCAAACACTTTTTCACACCACTGTATATAAAATTGTGCCATTATAAAATACAACCTGTCATGCAAAAAACTGTCCTTAACATGGCTATATGTTGAAAGAAAAATAATAAAAAGAAATAAAGTTAGAATTGTGGAAATGAGCTAAAAACAACAACTTACTTTGTTATTAAGGTCAGTGAGAGGTTTATTTCCGTTCATGCTCGAGGGTGTTACATTGTACATAAAGGGACATAATGGGAACCGGTCACAGTCTACATGCTGGATAGCATAGCATAGAGAAAAGCTGAGCAGCTCCTCCTTGGCTATAACATCCAGCCTGAAGATCACATACCATTTTCTACTTGACAGGTTCAGTTTAATGATGATTTCCAGATTTGCAACTGCAATTGATATCAGCTTACCATGTCCATCTTGGTCCTCGCTAACGTACCGTATATAATACATGACTGGTTTGTGTTCTGTATTGCTCAGGCTCACCCCTTGCTTGGAGATGAACATTTATCAATGGAGGAGAACAGAAGAGTTGCCCCTGAAGAAAGTCGCAAAGGTGAACATCAATAAGTGACTTACTGCGTACTCTTCTGTCACGGGCTGCATCTTGCATATATGTATAGCTCTGCTATTGTACGTTTCACCACCAGAGGGAGCAGCTGAGCCCATAGTGCTTGAAGAAGAGGATCAGTCAGAACTAGAACAGTACCAAAAAACATCCAGTATCCGCAGTATCTGGGGCAAGCGCAGAGTAGCACAATGCTATATATACAGATATGCATTTAACATCCTGGACTAATTTAGCACCGTGCCAGTGTATTTTTCACAGTCTGTTCTGGCCTTCCGGCTGCAAAACCTTGCACCCTAACAGATCCATTTAGGAGATAGGAATGTCTCCCCAGCATGACTGAGATGCTATGCAGCACTGGATCTATATGCTGAGAATAATGGCACGTGCTCTGTGATCACTGGGATGTATATGCATACATTGCTTACAGTGTATGAGCAGAAAGAACGGTAGGAGATAGCGTATGGGTATTACATGCCAGTAAATGGAATGCTTCACTTCAAAACTCGAAAAAAAGCAGATAATCAATTTGTATCTTCCCTGGAGCAATGTAGCTGGTCAGCAAGGCTATGGCTATTGTCTTACACAGGTAAGGTTGGAAAACTTGATTTCACAGCGTTAAAATTGCTAATAGTCACTGTCTTAGTATATGCCAATGAGGACCACATCTTTTTCGATCCCTGCATTATATCAGCTAGGTGAACGCCAATATCCTACAGACATGTATTATAATGGTATGTATAATAGAGTCACAGAGGAGTGATGCAAGGCAATTGCAGCTGGAAAGGCGGAGATTGCAAGACATTGGCTACTTATAAGTTTCTTTCCTTGTGACCAGAATGATAATTGATTACTATTAACGAGAAAAGATCTTCTCCAGCAAACCTGATAATCAGCACTGGAGTTGGTGTGGATCGACTTTCAGGACCCAGTTAATCTGTGAACGGTGGACGGGAGCCATGGGGACCCCTTCTACCTCCTGGCACTACGTCACATATGTGCCATGATGCAATGTTGACGTTGAGCAAGGCTGGGCTAATCCAAAGAAGAAGAGTTCTGAGGGCCTCTGGCCAACAGTCAGAGATTACAAATCTGGGTCCTGGGAATCGCTTTGTGCCAACTAATCAGCACCTATGGAATTGTCTTATCAAGTTTTGTGACATTGTTCACTGGAGTTGGGTATAGTATTCATTAAACTGGGGATTCAATACACCAATAAAGGAAAGTAATGGGCACCTCAAAGAAGGTGTGTAATGTAACGCCTAACCATTGCTTTTTTATTACAAAATAAAGAGAAAATGTCTCTGAGACAAAAGTCATCATCATTTGTGCTATTTTCTTTGTGGGAGTGTGCACACTACATACCAAGATGTCAGAGTTATTTGTACTAAACAAATCTACCAGCGTGTATGTACTATACAGCGCTCACATACATTAGGACGACTTACCCAGGATGCCAATTACAGTGTCAGTTTGTATTCTGAGTAAGCAAGGAAAATGGAGGAAACCCATACAAACACCATGCAAACATGGCCTTTATTACATTTGCACCTAGGAGCCTAATGAACTAAGGTAAATGTTCTAAAAACTGAGTCACTAGCTGCCTGTAGATATCCTTTCAACAACAGCCAAGGTTTTATACATAAGTCTGTGTATACACTACATATTCCCAAATTACAGACGCCCCACGTCTCTGCAATGGCTATACATCCTGTAAGTTAATAATTCCCAGTTGATGTTACAATTTGAGGCTACGTCAAATGGAGTGAGAAACACAAAGGTATGGTAAGCAATAGAAAAGATCCTGGAGGCACAGAATTCAGCACTAAATGGCAGATGAAGGCTGTAAACTGTTTGGAGTAATTAGGTAAGAAGAATTGAAAGGTGAAACTTGAGAAAAGAAATTCAGCTAACGAGAGAGAGCGAGATTGGAACTGAGAATAAAGCATAAAACATAAAGAAAAGAACAACTGGGAGAGCTGGAAGAAAGTTCAGAGAACAGAGGAGCAAGAAAATGATGAGAGTCATGAGCAGCAAAATGCTAAATACTGACAGAACATTGTAATTGGTGTCTAAATGTCTCCAGAATGCCTATATAAGAAGACTTACAGCTTGGTAACAAGCAACAGGAGCTTCATTTTAAAGAAATCAAATAAACATCTGAATCAAAATATAATTGGAAATTGGAGGCACCATAACAATTTCTAAAATATCTATAAACTTGACTATTTGTGTTAATCATGTTGTGGGAAGTGTAAGGGATCACCAGTGACATACACAGGAGCTCTGTATATAGTGTCAGTGTCCAGGTAATATAGTGATCACGGGTGACATTATGCACAGGAGCTCTGTATATAGTGTCAGTGTCCAGGAAATGCAGGGATCACTGGTGACATTATACACAGGAGCTCTGTATATACTGTCAGTGTACAGGAAATACAGGGATCACCGGTGACATTATAAACTGGAGCTCTGTATATAGTGTCGGTGTACAGGTAATACAGGGATCACCAGTGACATTATACACAGGAGCACTGTATACAGTGTACAGGTAATACAGAGATCACTGGTGACATTATGCACCGGAGCTTTGTAAACAGGGTCAGTGTACAGATAATACAGGAATCACCAGTGACATTACACACAGGAGCTATATATATACTGTATAGTATATAGTATAAGTGTACAGGTAACACAGTGACTTACCAGTGATGTATCTAGTTGAAGATATTCATCTTTGCTTTGGTTCATCATCAGTTATTTAGATCACATGCCCCAATTTCTCCCCAACTTCCACATTATGCCAGATGAAGAAAACAAGAAACAGTGTTAATCTGTACAGTAACAGGACCTCCCTGTTGTGAATTCTGTGGTCAAGCTCCCTCCTGTGGTCATGAGTGGTACTTCGGCTGGTTCTGTCCATGAGCTTCCTTTGGTGGATGTGAGTGGGGCTGCGGCTTCTGAGTTTCCTTCCTCAGGTGACGAGGTTAAGTCGTTAGGTGCTGCTCTATTTAACTCCACCTAGTTCTTTGTTCCTGGCCTCCAGTCAATGTTCCAGTATTGGTCTTGCTCTCTCCTGGATCGTTCTTGTGGCCTGTCTGCCCTGCATAAGCTAAGTTCTGCTTGTGTTATTTTTGTTTGCTATTTTTTCTGTCCAGCTTGCTATATTGGTTTGTCTTGCTTGCTGGAAGCTCTGGGACGCAGAGGAAGCACCTCCGTACCGTTAGTCGGTGCGGAGGGTCTTTTTGCGCCCTCTGCGTGGTTGTTTGTAGGTTTTTGTGCTGACCGCAAAGCTATCTTTCCTATCCTCGGTCTATTTAGTAAGTCGGGCCTAACTTTGCTAAAATCTATTTCATCTCTGTGTTTGTGTTTTCATCTTTGCTCACAGTCATTATATGTGGGGGGCTGCCTTTTCCTTTGAGGAATTTCTCTGAGGCAAGGTAGGCTTATTTTTCTATCTTCAGGGCTAGCTAGTTTCTCAGGCTGTGCCCGAGGCGCCTAGGTCTGGTCAGGAGCGCTCCACGGCTACCTCTAGTGTGGTGTGATAGGATTAGGGATTGCGGTCAGCAGAGTTCCCACGTCTCAGAGCTCATCCTATGTGATTAGCAACTATCAGGTTATTTTCTGTGCTCGTAACCACCAGGTCCATTGTGGTTCTGAATCACCAGTTCATAACACCTCCCCCCCACTGAAAACAATATCCTCTAAAATAAAATATATCACAGCAGTAGTAATAATATACCTTAATTAGCCCCTGCAGTTATAATGCTCTACATCCTGACACCTTTCTGCAATAACCTCCCCCATGTGTCTCTACCCTGTTCCCATATGTCGTCCCATCATGGCTCCATGTGTTTCCATCCTGCCCCCATATGTCCTCTCATCCTGGACCTACATGTCTCCATCATGCCTCCCAATATATCCTTTCAGCCTGGCCCCATATATCTCCATAATGCCCCACACATAAGTCCTCTCATTCTGGCCCCACATGTCTCCATCATGCCCTCCTATATGTCCTCACATCCTGGCCCACGTCTCCATTCTGCTCCCCCATTATGTCATCACATCCTGGCCCCACATGTCTCCATCATGCCCCCATGTGTCTCCATCATGCCTCCCACATATGTCTCTCGCTCCGCTTCCCAAATGTCACCATGATGTCCTCACATATGTTCTCTCATCCTGGCCCCACATGTTTCTACCCTGCCCCATATATGTCTGCTCATCCTGGCACAACAGGTTTCCATCATGCCCCCATATATGTCCTCACCTCCTGGTCTCACATGTCTCCATCCTGCCCCCCCCCCCACATGTCTCCTTCATGCCCCACAACATATGTTCTCTCATCCTGGCCCCACTTGTTTCCAACCTGCCCCCCATATGTCTTCTCATGCTAGCCCCACATGCCTCCAACCTGCCCCCATATGTCCTCTCATCCTGGCCCGCATGTCTCCATCATGCCCCCACATGTCTCCATCCTGCCCACGCATATGTCCTCTCATTCTGGCCCACATGTCTCCATCATGCCCCTCCATATATTATCTCATCCTGGCCGCACATGTCCCCATCATGCCCCCCATGTGTCCTCTCATCCTGGCCCCACATGTCTCCATCCTGCCCCCATATGTCCTCTCATGATGGCCCCACATGTCTCCATCATGCCATCCATACATCCTGGCCCTACTTGTTTCCAACCTGCTCCCCCATATGTCCTCTCATCCCAGCCCATATGTCTCCATCATGCCCACATATATGTCCTCTCATCCTGGCCCTACATCTTTCCATCAAGCACCATATATGTCCTCTCATCCTGGCCCCACATGTCACCATCATGTCCCCATATATGTCCTCTCATCCTGGCTCCACATATGTCCACTCATCCTGGTGCCACATGCCTCCATCACGCCCCCATATATGTCCTCTCATCCTGGCCCCACATGTTTACATCATGCACCCCATATGTCCTGTCATCTTGGTCCCATATGTTTCCATCATGCCCCCACATATATCCTCTTATTCTGGCCCCACATGTTTCCATCATGCCCGCATATATGTCCTCTCATTCTGACCCCACATGTTTCGATCTTGCAGGCATATATGCCCTCTCATACTGCCCCCACATGTCTTCATCATGCCCCCCATATGTCCTCTCATCCTGCACACCTCGACATCCCCAATATTGCGGAATTCAGTACCAAAAAAAAGGACGAATGTTCAGTTAGTGAGCGAGTGGCCAACTCCTGTCACTGGGGTCCGGTGAGGAGGGACTGGGCCCCCAATCTTACCGTGTCCCGTATGCCAGTAAGGGCAGTAATGCTCTGATGGTGACACTGACCGTACACTATAAGAATAAATGTATTGGGTCACATCTCTTAATCAGTGAATTCAGATTTTTCAATCAGTCCCATTGCCAGAGGTACAGTATATAACATTAAGCCCCTCACCATGCAGTCTGCATTTACAAACATTTGTGAAAGGATGGCTATCTCTAAAGAGCTCACTGATACCAGTGTGGTCTTGTAATGGGATGCCACCAATGTAGCAAGTCAGTTTGTAAAATTGTGGAAAACTAAGTTCCTAAAAGCTTCCATCTTTTACAGTCGGTTGTAGAATTGGAACTGCAGGAAAGCAGAAATGAAGTGGCAGACTACATAAAGTAACAGATCAGGGTGCATAGTATTTAGACTCATAATGCATAAACGTCCCAAATACCCTGCTCAATTACTAACTGCAGAATTCCAAACATATTAACATCAGCATAACAATTGTTTCGGGAGCTTGATGTAATGGATTTCTATGGCTCAGCAATTGCATAAAAGTCTTACATCCTCAATCACAATGCCAATCATCTGATGAAGTGGTGTAATGCACGCTACTACTGGAATCAGGAGGAATGAAATTATGTTCTATGGGGTCATAAATTATATTTCTCTATCTGGCAGTCTAAACAAGGGCAACATCTGCAAGGAGTTTGTATGGTCTCCCTGTGTTTGTGTGGCTTCCTCCCACGCTCCAAAGACATACTGGTAGGGAATTTATACTCTGAGCCCCAATCGGGACAGTCAGGGGTGTCATCAAGGAGAAACTTTTTTATAGCCGCACTATGGGGGTAGGAAAGGAAATCATATGGGACAGAATGGAGATGACATAGGGGCAGAATGGAGAGACATGTGGCAGAATGGAGACAACAAAGGGGCAGAATGGAGATGACATGGGAGCAGAATGGAGAGACATGGGGGCAGGATAAATCATATGGGGGAGATTAGAGACAACATGAAGGGCATAATGGAGAGACATGGAGCAGAATGGAGATGACATGGGGCAGAATGGAGAGACATGGGGGCAGAATGAAGATGACAAAGGGGCAGAATGTAGACCACATGAAAGCAGAATGGAGAGACATGGGGCAGAATAGAAAGAACCTGGGGCAGAATGGAGACGACATGGGCAGAATGGAGACAACATGGGGCAAAATGGAGATGACATAGGGCAGAATGTAGGGACATGGGGCAAAATGAAGATGACATGGAGGCAGAATGGAGTTGACATGGGGCAGAAAGGAGAGGCATGGGACAAATTGGAGATACATGGCAGTAGAATGGAGATGACATGTGGTAGAATGGAGAGACATGTGGCAAAATGAAGAGACATGGGGGCAGGATGGAGACATATGGGGCAAGGAATAGGAGAACATTTGGGGCCAGGAATGAGACAAAGCAGGTCAGTAATAAGACCCAAGTGGTTAGGAATGAGATATGGGTCCAGGAATGAGACATGTCGGGTCAAAAATTGAGTACAAATGGAAGCAAATTGTGGGACATTATTACTGTGGAGCTAATTAAGGGAAATTGTTACTTCTGTGTTTTTTTAGGTTACTGCTTTCAGTGAGGGGTTCTGTTCTTGTTAATTGTCGCTTTTTTTCTTCATCTGTCGTAGTGTAAAAGTTGGAGAAAAATTGGGGAGTGTGCTCTGGATAACTGTTATTTTCTGCAGAGACGAGTCTTGGCTGGAAGATGTGTTGGCGGTCTGCACTGGATGAAAAAGTAAAGCAAAGATGAAGGACTTTAGAGATATCACTGGTGAGTCAGTGTGTTACGAGTACAATTACACTATACACTATATACTGTATACAGAGCTCCTGTGTGTAATGTCACTGGTGATCACTGTGTTACCTGTATACTGACACTATATACAGAGCTCCTGATATATGAAGTTACTGTTGATAAGTGTATTACCTGCACTCTGACAGTATATACAGAGCTCCTGTGTATAACATCACAGATGATCCCTGTATTACCTGTACACTGACACTATACACTCTATACTATGTACAGAGCGCCTGTGTATAATGGCATTTTGGTAATATTAGTATTGTAGTTTTTTTTATTAATGACCAGTATTGTAGTATTTGGTCACTATGTGGTCATAATATGTGGTTTGGCCATTGTGTGGCGGCATTTGTTCCTTGTTTGTGGTATTGTTTGGTCACTATGTGGTGGTAATATGTGGTCTGGTCATAGTGGGGTGGCATTTTTCCCTTGTACATGGTATTACTCAGTCTCTATGTGGTGGTAATAACTGGTCTGGCCATGGTGTGACAGTATTTGTCCCTTGCATTTGGTATTATTGTTAATTTTGAAAATGTGACTCAATCCCTTAAAGAAAAATAAAGAAAAATATACCTTAACAGAGCATTGGGTATTTTAAGAAATGTTTAATATGTTAGAATAGAGTAGGGCCCTGTCAAAAGATTCTTCCTTGTTTGACTAAAACAAAAGCTGATGGCTGTGTGTCCCGATTCATTATGAGATTCATGACAGCTCTAGTTTTGCTCTAATTAAAAGATTGTTTTCTCTTTTTAGTCTAGCAAAAGTTAATGTCAGTCTTTTGCTGGCAGCTTTTTTTTTTAGGAATGTCAGCTGATGTTGGTTGGTAACCACTCCCTCCTTCCTTTAAATAGTTACATGATCCATCAGCTGATTATCTTCAATAGAGTGATTCTATGCAGACTAGCTTGAAGTGAGGAGCTCTCCTGTGTCATTGGTTTTGCTGCAGCTGTGAGAGTTCAGATACAGTTAGGGCCAGAAATATTTGGACAGTGACACAATTTTCGCGAGTTGGGCTCTGCATGCCACCACATTGGATTTGAAATGAAACCTCTACAACAGAATTCAAGTGCAGATTGTAACGTTTAATTTGAAGGGTTGAACAAAAATATCTGATAGAAAATGTAGGAATTGTACACATTTCTTTACAAACACTCCACATTTTAGGAGGTCAAAAGTAATTGGACAAATAAACATAAACCAAACAAAATATTTTTATTTTCAATATTTTGTTGCAAATCCTTTGGAGGCAATCACTGCCTTAAGTCTGGAACCCATGGACATCACCAAACGCTGGGTTTCCTCCTTCTTAATGCTTTGCCAGGCCTTTACAGCCGCAGCCTTCAGGTCTTGCTTGTTTGTGGGTCTTTCCGTCTTAAGTCTGGATTTGAGCAAGTGAAATGCATGCTCAATTGGGTTTAGATCTGGAGATTGACTTGGCCATTGCAGAATGTTCCACTTTTTGGCACTCATGAACTCCTGGGTAGCTTTGGATGTATGCTTGGGGTCATTGTCCATCTGTACTATGAAGCGCCGTCCAATCAACTTTGCAGCATTTGGCTGAATCTGGGCTGAAAGTATATCCCGGTACACTTCAGAATTCATCCGGCTACTCTTGTCTGCTCTTATGTCATCAATAAACACAAGTGACCCAGTGCCATTGAAAGCCATGCATGCCCATGCCATCACGTTGCCTCCACCATGTTTTACAGAGGATGTGGTGTGCCTTGGATCATGTGCCGTTCCCTTTCTTCTCCAAACTTTTTTCTTCCCATCATTCTGGTGCAGGTTGATCTTTGTCTCATCTGTCCATAGAATACTTTTCCAGAACTGAGCTGGCTTCTTGAGGTGTTTTTCTGCAAATTTAACTCTGGCCTGTCTATTTTTGGTATTGATGAATGGTTTGCATCTAGATGTGAACCCTTTGTATTTACTGTCATGGAGTCTTCTCTTTACTGTTGACTTAGAGACAGATACACCTACTTCACTGAGAGTGTTCTGGACTTCAGTTGATGTTGTGAACGGGTTCTTCTGCGGCGATCATCCACCACTGTTGTCATCCGTGGACGCCCAGGCCTTTTTGAGTTCCCAAGCTCACCAGTCAATTCCTTTTTTCTCAGAATGTACCCAACTGTTGATTTTGCTACTCCAAGCATGTCTGCTATCTCTCTGATGGATTTTTTCTTTTTTTTCAGCCTCAGGATGTTCTGCTTCACCTCAATTGAGAGTTCCTTTGACCGCATGTTGTCTGCTCACAGCAACAGCTTCCAAATGCAAAACCACACACCTGGAATCCACCCCTGACCTTTTAACTACTTCATTGATTACAGGTTAACGAGGGAGACACCTTCAGAGTTAATTGCAGCCCTTAGGGTCCATTGTCCAATTACTTTTGGTCCCTTGAAAAAGAGGACGCTATGCATTACAGAGCTATGATTCCTAAACCCTTTCTCCGATTTGGATGTGGAAACTATCATATTGCAGCTGGGAGTGTGCACTTTCAGCCCATATTATATATATAATTGTATTTCTGAACATGTTTTTGTAAACAGCTAAAATAACAAAACTTGTGTCACTGTCCAAATATTTCTGGCCCTAACTGTATCTAGTGCTGTTTTCTATGCTGTCATGGAGCTTTGCAGCAGAGCCTGAAGCTGAGTATATTGTTTCTTTTTCTTTGTCCCATGTTTGTCTCTTCCCTGTTTTCTACCATCTGCAGTGGTGAGGCTAGCATACTTGCTGGCCAGTGCACTAGCTAGGGTACCTTGAGGAGACAATCAGGGAATAGGCACGTGACGGCGGTGGTGGAAAGGACCCACATGGGGCATTAGGGAAGTTTAAGGACAGGCACATTATGGTGTCAGGAGGTGTCCAATCCCTTGATCCCTCCCTACAGCTGTTTGCTGTTGTCACGGGTGTGTCAGAGGCTGCAGACAGTCGCATTACATCTAGCTGCAGAAGGTCTCTGCATTTGCCCTTGCAGACACTTTCTTAACCCTTCTGACTCTTGACCCTGTGGCAACCTTCTCCAGCTCTAATTGACACACCCAGACCTGGGTGTTTACAGACTCCTAGCCTGCTACTGGGAGTTGCCGGTGATACTTCCAGTTCCCCTTTTGAGGCTTGGAGCTATAACAGTAGGTTATCTTCCTCTTTGTTAATGCTGGAGGATGTCTGTGTTGCATATCTGAGTCTACTCAAGATAAGCATTCCCCTTGTTTGTCTATCCCAGCTGTCTTTAGTGGTAGTGGTGATCGACTAGTGCTACCCTTTAATTCCCTAAGTAGGGCTTATCACCAAAGTCAGGCAGGGATTAGGCTTCTGCTCGGTGATAGGTGCAGAACATTTAAGGCAGAGAGGGTGACTTTAGTTCTGCCTCGGAGTCTCCACTCCCCCTTCCCTAGTGTTGGGCTCTCTTCCCCTCACCCCTTCGTGTTGCACTTAGTCTTTTCTACACTGTGTGTGACATTATCACCGGCTGTGCATATTTAAGGGAAAAAAAACCTGAAACGTGGTTTTTTTGTGTATGTTTTTTGGGTGTGTTTTTTTCCTTTTCTCCCTTAGTATGGATCTGGTCACAGGGCTGACAGAGCAGCTACTCTGGATGTGAATGACCTCCGATATGAGGTTCAGCAGCTGCAGGTTGCTGATGTTGGGGTCTCTGCAGGTAGGACGGTCCAAACTGAACCCAAGGTTCCCCTCCCAGATTGGTTTTTAGGAGGAAGAGACAAGTTTTTTGTGTTTAAAGAAGCTTGCAAACTTTATTTTAAACTTCGTCCTCACTCCTCCGGAAATCAAGAGCAACGAGTCGTTATTGTGATCTCTCTATGACAGGGAAATTTGCAGTCCTGTACTTTCTCTTTGCTGCAGGATTTGGTTTGTCTCCAGTCTGTGGAGGGATTTTTTGGGCTCTAGCCCTTATCTATGATGACCCTTATGGAGTCGGCATGGATGGGTCCAGGTTGTGTCGTCTTCAGCAGGGGAATAAGTCAGTGGAGCTGTATAACTCCAAATTCCACAGGTGGTCAATTGATACTAAGTGGAAGGACCCAGTTCTCAGAAGCTAATATTTTCAGGGTCTCACTGAAAGGATGAAAGATGCCTTGGCGTTATATGAAACTCCTGAGTCCTTGGAGGCCACTATGTTGTTGGCTCTACGTGTTACGTGCTTACAGACGCCTTCGTGATAGGTAGGTAAGACCACCTTCTCCAGAGCCTCTTTTTAGTGGTATAGCCCTTTTTCCAGTCTAGCAGTGAACCCGTACGAGAGAGGGTGGAGGAACCCATGCAGTTAGGAGGTGCCTCTACATTGTACATTTCCTGGGTTGGTTACAAAGAAAGAGTTATGTGTTATTTTTGTGGAAAAAAGGGACATTTTATTGAGACCTGTCCTTTGATGCCTAAACAAAAGGAGACTTGTTTAACCCTTGGTAGTTAAGAGTTGAATAAGTAAGGGGTGCATCAATCATCAACCTGCAGTTTGTCCTGACAGCAGAGGTGGTGCTGGAGAGCAAAACCAAGAAGATTTCTGTGTTTGCTGACATGGGAACTGGAGTAAGCATGGTTGGTACTGAGTTTGCCAGACCTCATGTGCTGGTTTGCTCTGCTTTAGCTAAGCCCATTCCCATCTTTGCCATTGACTCAGCACCACTTGCACAGAAAGCTCTCACTCAGATTGTACAGAGCCCTCATCTTCACCAGTGGTGGCAGGGTTCTTCTTCGTGAAAAAAAAAAGATGGCGGTCTACGTCCCTGTTTAGATTTCCGGGAATTAAATCAAGTTACCGTCCGAGATCCATACCCCCTTCCTCTGATCCTTGATCAGTTTAGCCAGGTTGTGGGAGCTAAGGTATTCTCCAATTTGGATTTAAGGGGGGCCTACAACCTGGTTAGAGTCAGAGAAGGGGAAGAATTGAAGACGGCATTCAATACCTTTGAGAGTCATTTCGAGAGTCTGGTCATTCCTTTCAGTTTGACCAATGCGCCTGCGGTATTTAAGCATTTCATCAATAATATTTTCCATCATTTGGTGGGTAGGTTTGTGGTGGTCTGTCTAGATGATATTTTGGTTTATGCTACTGATATGGAGACACATTGGGTACATGTTAAACAGGTGCTGCAAATATTAAGAGATAACAAATTATAAGCCAAACTAGAAAAATGTGTTTTCGCCGCCCAGGAGTTACAGTTTTTGGGGTAACTGTTGTCATCTTCAGGTTTTCTGATGGATCCGGAGAAGATCCGAGCTGTCCTTGATTGGGACCTCCCTGAGAACTTGAAGGCCTTTCAACGTTTACTAATTTTTACCTCAAATTCATCCGGAATTATTCAGTTATTCACTTTTTGGAAGTGCATTTGGACAGCAAGGTGGATTGCTGTTAAGGGAACTAGAAAAAAAATCTATAAATCTTCAGCAGAGCGAGTGTGAGCGAGCTGAGTGTGATCTGAGCGTAAGTGTGAACGGCGGTAAGTGTGACTTGTGATTCAGTGAAGAGGTATTTGAAAAGCCTTTAACAGATACCTGTGTGAGTTGCTGAATTGGGGGTAGCTATATTCATAAGGGGTTAACTTAGGGTGGGGGCTCATTATTAAGGGTTTATAAGGGGCAGCTGTTTGGGGCTCCAGTCCTTTTTGGAAGTGCATTTGGACAGCAAGGTGGATTGCTGTTAAGGGAACTAGAAAAATAAAAAAGTCTAAAATCTATAAATCTTCAGCAGAGCGAGTGTGAGCGAGCTGAATGTGACCTGAGTGTAAGTGTGAACGGCGGTAAGTATGACTTGTGATTCAGTGACTTTGGAGTCAGGGAGTTTCCAAGGGAGGAAGTACTGAATTGCTGTTTTTTTTTGTTTTGTTTTTTTTTGTTAATACTTTGTATTTTTTTTTGTATTTTTTTTTTATTTAACTTTTCTGTCTGGTGCAATCCCCATTAGGAAATGTGCTCCACTCTTGTTAATGCCATCCAGTGCACGTCTTGCCACATGTATGCAGTCCTTGAGCAGCCGATCGAGGGTGCATACTGCTGTGCGAGATGTGAGCATGTTGTGCATTTGGAAAACCAGATTCTGAATCTAAATGTGCAGCTGGCAACACTGAGATCCATTGACAATATGGTGAGGAGTCTTCTGCTCACGGAGCAGACGCTCAATGGGACAGATGATGGTGGGATGGAGCTGCAGGATGGTGAAGTAGCAAGCTGGGTGACAGTTAGAAGGCCGGGTAGAGGGAAGAGTGCCAGGGAGGCTAGTCCTGATCTGGAACACCCCAATAAGTTTGCTAAGTTGGCAGATGAGGGGGGGTGCCAGTACAGGGGTAGCACTGCTGCAGCTAGGCATGTCCTCTGAAAGCCGGAGGAGTGACTGCTCCAGTAAGGAGGGGAATAGGAGAGCAGGGCAGGCCAGACAGGTGCTGGTAGTGGGGGACTCAATTATTAGGGGAACAGATAGGGCAATTTGTCACAAAGACAGGGATCGTCGAACGGTGTGCTGCCTACCTGGCGCTCGAGTCTGACACATCGCTGATCGGGTGGACAGATTACTGGGAGGGGCTGGTGAGGACCCAGCGGTCATGGTGCACATTGGCACTAATGACAAAGTTAGAGGTAGGTGGAAGGTCCTTAAAGATGATTTCAGGGAATTAGGCTGCAAGCTGAAAGCAAGGACCTCCAACGTGGTATTTTCCAAAATACTGCCTGTACCACGTGCCACGCCAGAGAGGCAACGGGAGATTAGGGAGGTTAATAAGTGGCTCAAGAATTGGTGTAGGAAGGAGGGGTTTGGGTTCCTGCAGAACTGGGCCGACTTCTCAGTTGGCTACAGGCTCTACGCTAGGGACGGGCTGCACCTCAATGGGGAGGGTGCAGCTGTGCTGGGGAAGAAAATGGCTAGAAGGTTGGAGGAGTGTTTAAACTAGGAATTGGGGGGAGGGTATTCATTTTATAGGAGGGGAAGATAGTGCAGATAGAGACCTGGGCACAAATAAGGAAGTTGGGGGTGGCGGTGGCATAGGGGGTGGGGTTAGATCAATTAATAATTTAAGAAAGAATAGAGGTGCAGAGAGATACATAAAGTGTATGTATACTAATGCCAGAAGCCTCGCCAACAAAATGGGTGAATTAGAACTAATGTTGTTGGAGCATAATTATGACATGGTGGGGATATCTGAGACATGGATGGATGAGAGCCATGACTGGGCTGTTAACTTGCAGGGCTATAGTCTGTTCAGAAATGACCGTACAGATAAGCGAGGGGGTGGGGTGTGTCTATATGTAAAATCGTCCTTAAAACCCATCCTGCGTGATAATATGATAATATAGGTGAATTTAATGAAAATGTAGAATCCCTGTGGGTGGAGATAAGGGGAGGGGGAAAAATAATAAATTACTGATAGGGGTTTGTTATAAATCTCCAAAAATAATGGAAGCAATGGAGAATATCCTCGTAAAGCAAATAGATGAAGCTGCGACTCAAGGAGAAGTCATTATTATGGGGGACTTCAACTACCCTGAAATAGATTGGGGAACAGAAACCTGCAGTTCCAGCAAAGGTAATCAGTTTTTGACAACTATGAGAGACCATTACCTTTCACAACTGGTTCAGGACCCAACAAGAAGGGGGGCACTGCTAGACCTAATATTAACCAACAGGCCAGACCGCATAGCAAATATAAGGGTTGGGGGTCACTTGGGAAATAGCGATCACAAAATAATAAGTTTTCATGTATCCTTTAATAAGATGTGTAATAGAGGGGTTACAAGGACACTAAACTTCAGGAGGGCAAATTTCCATCGGATGAGAGAGGATCTTGGTGCAATTAACTGGGACGATATCCTGAGACATAAAAATACACAAAGAAAATGGGAGACATTTATTAGCATCCTGGATAGGACCTGTGCACAGTATATACCGTATGGGAATAAACATACTAGAAATAGGAGGAAACCAATATGGCTAAATAGAGCTGTAAGGGGCGCAATAAGTGACAAAAAGAAAGCATTTAGAGAATTAAAGGAAGTAGGTAGTGATGAGGCATTAACCCCTTAATGACCGCCAATACGTCTTTTAACTGACCTGAGATATAAGAGAATAGTATCCCCATACAGATGACAATCCAGCATCTGTCGGTTGTACACTATAGCTGACAACTTGCTGTACCAGCCACGATCAGTATTTGCACCATCTAAATCTGTTTAACCCCTTAGATGCTGCTGTCAATAGTGACTACATCATTATAAATGGTTAACAGAGTGTGGGGGCTTCTTCTTTGTCCCAATTGGTGCCCTCAGATCATGATTTTGTTGTCCTGATGTTTGCCATGGCAATTCATGACCAAATAGTGGCCTTAGAGTCTGACGGCTGTAGTAATCTGTTTAGAAGTTAGCAACATTTAGGTGGTAAAAATACACATTTTCATTTCTGTCATACCACTTTGCATTAATTCCTGTAAAGCACCTGAAGGGTTAATACACTACCTGACAGCAGTTTTCAATATGTTTAGGGGTGCTGTTTTTAAAATGGTATCACGTTTGTGGGTTTCCCAATATATGGGACCCCTAAAGTCACTTCAAACATGGGTAAGTCCCTAAAAAAATAAATTTTGTAAATTTCTTTGAAAAAATGAAAAATTGCTGCTACATTTTTAAACCTCCTAAAATGCTAACAAAATAAAATAACATTTTACAAATGGTCCTGATGTAAAGCAGACATGTGGGAAATGTTATTTATTAATGGTTTGCTGTTGTATGACTATCTGGTTTAAAGGGATAATCATTCAAATTTAGAAAATTGCTAATTTTTTAACATTTTTCTCAAATTTTCGATATTTTTTATAAATAAACACAAAAAATGTTGAACTAAATTTACCATTATCATAAAGTATAATGTGTCACGAAAAAACAATCTCAAAATCACTGGGATTTGTTGAAGCGTTGCAGAGTTATTACCACATAAAGTGACACTGGTCAGATTTCAAAAATTTGGCTCGGTCACTAAGGGGTTAAATAAATACAGAAAATTAAATAAGTTCTGTAAAAAGCAAATCAAGGCAGCAAAGATTCAGACAGAGAGACTCATTGCCAGAGAGAGTAAAAATAATCCTAAAATATTCTTTAACTACATAAATAGTAAGAAACTAAAAAATGATAGTGTTGGCCCCCTTAAAAATAGTCTGGGTGAAATGGTGGATGAGGATGAGGAAAAAGCCAATATGCTAAATGACTTTTTTTCATCAGTATTTACACAAGAAAATTCCATGGCAGACAAAATGACTAGTGATAAAAATTCCCAATTAAATGTCACCTGTAGTGTTGAGCAATACCGTCCGATACTTGAAAGTATCGGTATCGGATAGTATCGGCCGATACCCGAAAAGTATCGGATATCGCCGATACCGATATCCGATACCAATACAAGTCAATGGGACACCAAGTATCGGAAGGTATCCTGATGGTTCCCAGGGTCTGAAGGAGAGGGAACTCTCCTTCAGGCCCTGGGATCCATATTAATGTGTAAAATAATGAATTAAAATAAAAAATATTGATATATTCACCTCTCCGGCGGCCCCTGGACATCACCGCGGGTAACCGGCAGGCTTCTTTGTTTAAAATGAGTGCGTTTAGGACCTGAGAATGACGTCGCGGCTTCTGATTGGTCGCGTGCCGCTCATGTGACCGCCACGTGACCAATCAGAAGCCGCGACGTCATTCGCAGGTCCTAAATTCCTAGAATGAGGAGTTTAGTGCCTGAGAATGACGTCGCGGCTTGTGATTGGCCGCGTGGTGGTCACATGAGCGGCACGCGACCAATCAGAAGCCGCGACGTCATTCTCAGGTCCTAAACGCGCTCATTTTAAACAAAGAAGCCTGCCTGTTACCAGCGGTGATGTCCAGGGGCTGCCGGAGAGGTGAATATATCAATATTTTTTATTTTAATTCTTTATTTTACACATCACTATGGATTCGATACCGATTCCCGATACCACAAAGTATCGGAACTCGGTATCGGAATTCCGATACAGCAAGTATCGGCCGATACCCGATACTTGCGGTATCGGAATGCTCAACACTAGTCACCTGCTTAACCCAGCAGGAAGTGCGGCGGCGTCTAAAAATCACTAAAATTGACAAATCTCCGGGCCCGGATGGGATACACCCCCGAGTACTGCAGGAATTAAGAACAGTCATTGATAGACCATTATTTTTAATCTTTAAAGACTCCATAATAACAGGGTCTGTACCACAGGACTGGCGTATAGCAAATGTGGTGCCAATATTCAAAAAGGGGACAAAAACTGAACTCGGAAACTATAGGCCAGTAAGCTTAACCTTTACTGTGGGTAAAATCCTGGAGGGCATTCTAAGGGATGCTATACTGGAGTATCTGAAGAGGAATAACCTCATGACCCAGTATCAGCACGGGTTTACTAGGGACAGTTCATGTCAGACTAATTTGATCAGTTTCTATGAAGAGGTAAGTTCCGGATTGGACCAAGGGAACCCAGTGGATGTAGTGAAATGAGAATAATGGGGATAGGAGAAAATATGTGTAAGTGGGTTGAGAGCTGGCTCAGGGATAGGAAATAAAGGGTGGTTATTAATGGAGCATACTCGGACTGGGTCGCGGTTAGCAGTGGGGTACCACAGGGGTCAGTATTGGGCCCTCTTCTTTTTAACATATTTATTAATGACCTTGTAGGGGGCATTCAGAGTAGAATTTCAATATTTGCAGATGACACTAAACTCTGCAGGGTAATCAATACAGAAGAGGACAATTTTACATTACAGGATGATTTATGTAAACTAGAAGCTTGGGCTGATAAATGGCAAATGAGCTTTAATGGGGATAAATGTAAGGTCATGCACTTGGGTAGAAGTAATAAGATGTATAATTATGTGCTTAATTCTAAAACTCTGGGCAAAACCGTCAATGAAAAAGACCTGGGTGTAAGGGTGGATGACAAACTCATATTCAGTGGCCAGTGTCAGGCAGCTGCTACAAAGGCAAATAAAATAATGGGATGCATTAAAAGAGGCATAGATGCTCATGAGGAGAACATAATTTTATCTCTATACAAGTCACTAGTTCGACCACACTTAGAATACTGTGCACAGTTCTGGTCTCCGGTGTATAAGAAAGACATAGCTGAACTAGAGCGGGTGCAGAGAAGAGCAACCAAGGTTATTAGAGGACTGGGGGGTCTGCAATACCAAGATAGGTTATTACACTTGGGGCTATTTAGTTTGGAAAAACGAAGACTAAGGAGTGATCTTATGTTAATGTATAAATATATGAGGGGACAGTACAAAGACCTTTCTGATGATCTTTTTAATCATAGACCTGAAACCGGGACGAGGGGGCATCCTCTGCGTTTGGAGGAAAAAAGGTTAAGCATAATAACAGACGTGGATTCTTTACTGTAAGAACAGTGAGACTATGGAACTCTCTGCCGTATGATGTTCTAATGAGTGATTCATTACTTAAATTTAAGAGGGGACTGGATACCTTTCTGGAAAAGTATAATGTTACAGGGTATATACACTAGATTCCTTGATAGGGCGTTGATCCAGGGAACTAGTCTGATTGCCGTATGTGGAGTCGGGAAGGAATTTTTTTCCCCAATGTGGAGCTTAGTCTTTGCCACATGGTTTTTTTTTGCCTTCCTCTGGATCAACATGTTAGGGCATGTTAGGTTAGGCTATGGGTTGAACTAGATGGATTTATAGACTTCCTTCAACCTTAATAACCATGTAACTATGTAAGTAATTGTGAAAACCCTTACTGACACAACAAGGAAGGGGTAAGATTTTTCCAAATGGTCAGACAATTCTTTGTGGGCTTTTTCCTCCCTTAAGAGCTGTTTTGCCATGGCCCCTATACTTAGTCAACCCAATGTTTCCTACCTTTTTGTTGTGGACATTGATACGTCGGAGGTGGGGTTTAGGGTTGTGTTGTCTCAGGCTCCATTCCCTGGTAAATGGTGTCCATGCGCGATCTTTTCTAAAATATCTTCTTTGGCTGAGAGAAATTATGACATGGGTAATACGTAGCTTTTGGCAATTAAATTGGCATTTGAAGAATGGCGACATTTGTTGGAGGAGGATGTCCATCCTATTACTGTTAACACTGACCATAAGAAGTTGTCATATCTTCAATCGGCTAAACGTCTCAACCTTAGGGAAGCTAGGAGGTCTCTGTTTTTCACTACGTTCAATTTTTTTGTCACTTTCCGTCCAAGGGCGAAAATGTCAAAGCTGATGCTTTGTCCTAGAGCTTCCCTGGTGGTGACCATGAGGACCCTGTCTCGATTTTGCAGTAGCATTCGGCATTGTACCCTGAGCTGGAGGGTGAGGTGTTGGAGGCCCAGGGGGATGCCCCAGCCTCCTGCCCTCCTGCCCTTCATCATGATCTTCAGACTGGCCACCGGGGACTAAAATTTCAGCTGACTCATTTTGGTGGTTTTAGGAGCAGAGCCCTTCATTAACTTCTGTTAGCTCTCTGACTCCAAACTTGCTGGGTCAATCATTTTTTCAATTAGGACTTCCTCCAGAATGCCAGTATCTTCTAGGTACTGTTTCAGCTGTAACTTAATATATTTGCTGGTTAAGCCCTTTCCCAACAATTTCAAGAACTTCTTCTGGACTAGGGGGTCCACTGTTGCAAAGCCAACTCTGGGTAAATATACTTTTGGGTAACCCTCCCTAATATATGTTATTTGCATAGGTACTCCCTGGCCGGCCTGCGGACATAGGGTTTGGATTAATGCTATTACAGCTTTATTCCTGACATCCTTTTCTTTTGATCCACAATACAGATTTGGGACACCCTCCAGCATCACTCTGCATTATTCCAGCGGGGGGGGGGCTGCAATATGCACAGCTAAATGAAAGCCCCCCCATGACTGTGGTGCCAAGGGGAGTGGGAACATTTAAAGGCAGTGCAGTGGGATTGGTTGAAAGGGGACAAAGGAGGGGGCGGGTGTTTAGGCTGAGGAGCGTGTGGGTATAAAGAAAAATGTGTGGTTAGGGACAGTACATATGGCATTAGCAGGGAAAGAAGAAAGAAAGCACACATTCTTACCATGGCCTCTGTAGATTCCATGCTGTCGCAGCTGCGGGACATGGCCCGGTCGAGAAGGGGTGGCTGGCTGGAGGACCAGCTGGCAACGCTTTTTGGAGCACAAGGAACCCAGGGCACCAGGACAAGGAGAACCCGGACACCGGAATGTCTATCGCCTGAGGCAGGTACGCGCGGTAGATGCCGGCCTCGGAGCCCCTCTGGGGACCCTGCAGAGGGTACAGGCCGCGGTGATGGTATCCGGCCTGACCCGCCCTCTGGCAGGAATCCATCAGCCGCCGCTGCTGGCGTGGGTAGGCGGCCTAGGGCTGCGGCGGTGCAGGCGCACCCTGAAGTGATGGCTGCACATTGTGTGGCCATGGAGGTGGGACACGTGGCAGTGGTGAGGAGAGGGGGCAATCAGAGGCGGGGTGCGGCACTGATGGTGGCTCCGGCACCAACAAGGAGGAGGAGCAGGAATGGAGTGTTGGGTTAGCAGCGGCCCGGAGATGTGTGCACTGCGGCGGGTGACCCTGGAACAGACGCTGCGGGGGTACCTGGCAGGTCCGTTGCACTGAACAGCAGATCGGCGGGCAGGCAGATTCCTGGCCCTCAGCCTGGCCCTGTTCAGCCGGCGCGTACTGTGACGGCAGCGGCTGCGCGCAGACGAAGTCAGCAGGAGGCTCAGCAGGAGGGCAGGCGTGGGGACATACAGGTGGCGGGCAGGTCGAGGTCGGCGAGGAGATCAAGGAATAGATCATCTTCTCTTGCTTCGGTCCCCCCCAGTTACGAGGAGGCCAGGGGCGCGGGCCTGGAGCAACAAAGCAGCGCGGAGGATTCCGGATCCTGCAGTGATCTACGCGGCTATCGCGAACCGCTGGATTCTGGAAGCACGGCTGGTGGGAACACAGCACCTATGCAGCCTCGTGTGTGTGAGTATAGTCCTTTTATGCCTATTAGTGGGGTTCAGTTGGGGGAATTAGGGGAGAACTGTGGTGAGGCTGGTAATTTTGGGATTCCCAGGGTGAGAGAGCTTTTGTCAAGTATGTCACAGATTTTGAGGAGGCTGGATGGGGGGGGGGGGGGCGCAGATAGTTTATGGGCATCCCCTGTGGGAGCGTGGTTACCTGCTTTGGGTCAGGGTTCAGTAGGGCCTTTGGGTTCGGACATGTTGAGTGGGGGGAGCAGTCAACGTCGGGTGGGGTGTCAGTGGCTATACAAACTGGAAAGGATAAGGCTGATACGGTTAAATTGGATGATAGGGCAAGATGGGAGGTTTACGTTTGTTTTGAAGGTCCTTTAGGCGCTCATTTAAAACAAGAAGTAAAGGAAAAAATTTGGAAGGATGAATATGTGGAAATTTCCTCCCTCCTTCCTTTGGAAAAATTGAATCTAGAAAAGGGGAATAAGGATGATAGCAGAAAAGAGGAGGAGGAAAAGCGTAGGTGGCGTTTGATTCCGCAGACATTTGTTAATTGGCAGCAGGCATTTGCTATTCTGGCGAGTGTTATTGGCGAAAAGTTTCCGGAAAATTGTTCGGGTCTTTTTTGTTACTTGGATGCTATTGGTGAAGCATATAGGGCGTACGGTGACCTGGCGTGGCTGCGGTACGATGAGCAATTTAGGCAAAGAAAGGCGGTTAGGCCTGAGATAAAATGGGACCAGAAAGATATAGGGTTGTGGTTGAAAGTTATGGCACCAACACGGTTTTGGCAGTCCTTTCACGGGGGCGGAGGGAGTGTTGGGCAGCACCCGGGACAGGGAGGTGGGGGTCAAGGGACTCAGGGGACGAAAGACAAAACAGGGATGTGTTGGTAGTTTAATGACGGCCAATGCAAGTACGGTAGCACTTGTAAATTCAAGCATGTATGTTCCCACTGCAATGGGGCCTCACATGGACGGCCAAATGTTTTAGAAAAGCGAGGGGTAGACCTGCAGTGGGTTTTGGTCAAAGGGTTGACACCAGTCAAAAGATGGCCCCTTTATCTAAATAGGTATCCGGATCGGTTAAAGGCGAAGTTACTTTTCAAAGGTTTTTCTGAAGGTTTTCGGATTCCTCATCCCACTCATGAAGTCCCTTTTTCAAAAAAGAATCTGAGGTCGGCTGATTTACATGCAGACGTAGTTACGGCAAAATTGGCGAAGGAGGTGGATTTTGGGCGAATGGAAGGGCTGTTTAGTTGTTTACCTGGAGAGGGAGTGATTGTTTTGCCCTTGGGGGTTGTTCCAAAGAAGGAACCTAACAAGTTTCGTTTGATTCAACATTTGTCATACCCTAAAGGGCTATCTGTTAATGATGGCATTGCTGAAGAGCTGTGCTCCGTGGTATACACATCTTTCGATGCAACCGTGCAATGGGTACGTAGGTATGGTGCTGGTGTGTTAATGGCTAAGACAGATGTTGAATCGGCTTTCCGATTGCTTCCCATTCACCCCGATAGCATTACTCTTTTGGGTTGCTTTTGGAATCGGGTTTTTTTATTTGGATAGGTGTTTACCTATGGGTTGTTCGATTTCTTGCTCACTATTTGAGTCTTTTAGTACTTTTTTAGAGTGGGTTGTTCGCAATGTTTCGCAGGTTCCTTCAGTCATCCACTACCTGGATGATTTTTTCTTGTTGGACCGCCAGATTCATTAGTGTGTAGGAATTTGTTGGCTGCCATGGAATGGGTGTCGGGACACTTTGGTGTTCCATTAGCGCAGGAAAAGACGGAGGGCCCATGCACGGTGTTGAGTTTTTTGGGGATTCTTATCGATTCTGAGAGAATGGAGTGCAGGTTGCCCGAAGATAAGTTGTTATCTCTCTAGCAGGAGGTGCTGAGAGTTGAAAAATTGTGCAAGGTTACATTGGAGGAGTTACAGTCGCTGTTAGGTCGTTTGAAATTTGCATGTCGTATTATGCCTATGGGTAAAATTTTTTCCAGGAGATTATCCAGAGCGACTTCTGGAGTGCGGTCGGCGCATCATTTCATTCGATTTAATAAAGAGCACAGAGAGGATTCAATTGTGTGGAGGCGTGTTTTAGAAAAATATAATGGAAGGTCTTTGATTCTACAGGAGGAACTTAATGATTTTGATTGTGAGATTTTTATGGATGCGGCGGGCAGTGTTGGTTACGGCGCCTATTGTGGAGGTAAATGGAGCGTTGGCATTTGGCCCGATTGGTGGTGTAAAAATGGATTTACAAAAATTTGGTGTTGCTGGAATTGTTTCCAATCGTTGTATCTGTGTTTATCTGGGGCAACATGTTTAAGAATAGGCGGGTGCGTTTCCATTGCGATAATGCGAGTGTAGTGGCGGTGATTAATAGCCTTTCTTCTTCCTATTCCCCAGTGATTAGATTGGTGCAGGAGTTGGTGTTGCGGTGCCTGGAGTTGAATACATGGATTTCAGCTGTTCATGTACCCGGCTTTCAAAATTCTATTGCGGATGCTTTGTCTCGTTTGCAGTGGGAGCGTTTCTGTGAGTTGGACCATACGCAGAGGAGGCAGGAACAGGATGCCCTTCACATTTGTGGCAGATTGCTTCGGACAAGGCGGTCGTTTGATACAGGCTTCGGTGTCGGGAAGGACTTGGTTGTTGCAGAGTGCATCTTCTTGCAGTCACCGCTGTACTTAGGAGAGCTTCAATCAGCAAGATATCTTGAGTAAACAGTATTTACTTCATACTGGATAAACATGAGATACAATTCAGTGTCACACAGTCCGTGCACTGAAGACAACAAATTCATGAAGAAAAGCAAAACCGAAAGTAAGAAAACAACCAACCACTGAGAGCTTCCCTCCCCACATTACAGCAAGTATATGACTTTTCACACTATCGCCATCTGCTGTCTGGTTAGTATAAAGTCCTCCTTTCACTTATAATAAGTCCCAATCTGTTGCATATGCCAACACTAGTGTTGAGCATTCCGATACCGCAAGTATCGGGTATCGGCCGATATTTGCGGTATCGGAATTCCGATACCGAATTCCGATACTTCCCGCGTATCGGATACCGGAATCGGAAGTTCCCAGAATTCAAATTGAATGCAGCAGCCAATGAGGAATGAATGAAAGTGTGGGCACATCCTGTTTAGCATGGTGGGCATGTAAGTACTGGCAAGGCTGGGATTGGCTGCTGAAATGATGTCACTCTGCACTATAAAAAAGCGCTGCCGCCATTTTGCGCTCACTCTGCTGTGATTTCAGTTAGGGACAGGGCGCTGTGTTCTAACTGAGGGCCAGTTGAGCTTGCTAATTGCTTTATTTTCCTTTCCAAAGGCTAATTTAGCAAAACGCTGTGTGTTCTTCACTGTTCACCTTGCTCTTGCCTTGCAGCGCTGTTTTAACAGCGTTCTGCAAGGTCTCTGTGTGTGTGTGTGTGTGCAGCTCACTCTGTAGTCTGTGTGCAGCCATATACCCGGTTGTATTCAGCTCAGGGGGGGTTCACACTGCCTCACACAGTTGTCCTTTTTTGCTCTTAGTGCAGCCTGCTGCACATTTTTTCTCAAATTTCCTATTAGTGTTTTTCCACCAGTCTCCAGCTCTATTGTGGAAAAACACTACATAGGATAACCTAGAGGGGGTTTTTAGGGCCTTGCAGCGCCGTTTACGGCTGTCTGCACGGTCTCCGTGTGAGCCCAGCTCGCCCTGCAGTCTGTGTGCAGCCATAGCCGGTTGGATTCAGCTCAGGGTTCGTTACTGGCTCATACCTTGAGAAAAATTTTCCTTTTTTTCAAATAGTGCAGCCTGTTTAAAATTTGAAAAAAAAAATTCCTATTAGTGTCTTTCCACTCGTACCAGCTAAATAGTGGAAAAACACTATATAGGATAACCTAGAGGAGGGTTTTTTGGCCTTGCAGCGCCGTTTACGGCTGTCTGCACGGTCTCCGTGTGAGCCCAGCTCGCCCTGTAGTCTGTGTGCAGCCATAGCCGATTGGATTCAGCTCAGGGTTCGTTACTGGCTCATACCTTGAGAAAAATTTTCCTTTTTTTTCAAATAGTGCAGCCTGTTTAAAATTTGAAAAAAAAAAAATCCTATAAGTGTCTTTCCACTCGTATCCAGCTAAATAGTGGAAAAACACTATATAGGATAACCTAGAGGAGGGTTTTTTGGCCTTGCAGCGCCGTTTACGGCTGTCTGCACGGTCTCCGTGTGAGCCCAGCTCGCCCTGTAGTCTGTGTGCAGCCATAGCCGGTTGGATTCAGCTCAGGGTTCGTTACTGGCTCATACCTTGAGAAAAATTTTCCTTTTTTTGAAATAGTGCAGCCTGTTTAAAATTTGAAAAAAAAAAATTCCTATTAGTGTCTTTCCACCAGTCTCCAGCTCAATTGTGGAAAAACACTACATAGGATAACCTAGAGGGTTTTTTTTGGGCCTTGCAGCGCCGTTTACGGCTGTCTGCACGGTCTCTGTGTGAGCGCAGCTCGCCCTGTAGTCTGTGTGCAGCCATAGCCGGTTGGATTCAGCTCAGGGTGCGTTACTGCCTCATACCTTGAAAAACAATTTACTTTTTTTCAAATAGTGCAGCCAGTTTAAAATTTGAAAAAAAAAAATTCCTATTAGTGTCTTTCCACTTGTATCCAGCTAAATAGTGGAAAAACACTATATAGGATAACCTAGAGGAGGGTTTTTTGGCCTTGCAGCGCCGTTTACGGCTGTCTGCACGGTCTCCATGTGATTTAAACTAGCTCTGTAGCCCGATCTGCACCAAAAAAAAAGTTAAGTTCACCAAACACAACTTAACACTTGTGTAGGCCACATTTGAAAAATAATAAAGTTTAGTCCACAATTTACAACATTAGTGTTTCTTACACCTGTTAGGAGGAGCATTACAGGAATAAGCACACTAAGGCCTTAGTACTTTTCTGCTTATCTTTATCTGTCAACCAAGATGAAGAGGGCAGGGAGTAAGGCACGTGGGCGTGGGCGCGGAGCAGGGAGAGGAGCAGGGAGAGGACGTGGTGATTCTGTGCCTGCTGCGGGCGCCGGTGACTCGTCGTCACTCAGTTTCAGCAGGGAACAGTCCTTCATGCGCAGCTTTGTCGGAGAGCGCCGTGCACCGCTGCTGCGTGAAGACCAAATTGAAGCCGTTGTCGGGTGGATGGCAGCTAACACCTCGGCATCGACTTCAGTTAGTGCCACATCCTCTCAGGCACAGAGCACTGGAGAGCAGCCATCTGTCTCTTCACCACCTGCCAAATTGGCCAGGCAGTCAGAGAGCCCAGGACAGGAGCCGTCTCTACTTCTGTTCTCTGAATCTCTTGGCTTGGAAACAGGGGGCCAGCCAAGCAGCATTGGAGAAATGGAAGAAGAGGCAGTGTGCAGTGATGCCCAACACCTTTTTCTCTCTGACTCTGAAGAGGCGGGTGGGCCAGTGCCTCCGGTGACCACAGCGCAGTACGCATCTGATGATGAAACTCAGGTGCCGCTTTCTCGTGCGTACTGTGCTGCTGAGACTACCCAGGAGGAGCAGTTGGTGGCAGAGGGTAGTGGAGATGATGAGGTCCTTGACCCATCGTGGCGTGAGGAACAGGAAGGTGGTGGGAGCAGCTCAGAGGAAGAGCTCCCTCTTACGGGCCAAAGAGGGAGAGGGAGGGGGAAGACTGCGGAGCCTGTAGCCTCCACTTTGGCACCCGTTAGGAGCCTGTCTCTTTCCAAAGCCAAAAAGGGCGCTCCCAAGACTTGCAGTGCCTGGTCCTTTTTTGACACAGTTGCAGATGACATTTGTTTTGTCAAATGCAAGCTGTGTCATCATAAAGTAAAAAGAGGGAAAAATGTCAGCAACCTCAATACCACAAATATGTGGAAACATGTGCGGACCAGGCACGCGGTGGAGTTACAGAAACACACTGAAGATGTAGGCCAACCAACAGCGGCAGCTACCACCTCTTCAGCTCGTGTTGCCTCTTCCTCCAGCTCACGCACAGCTGGTTTGGCTTCCTCCCAGAGACCTTGTGTAATTCCACCCACAGCACCACCTTCCCAGTCATCCTCACACTCCCAGTCTACTCTACAGCCATCGGTAGTACAGGCATGGGAGAAAAGGCGGGCATTCTCGGCCAACCACCCCCGAGCACAGGCTCTGAATGCAGGCATTGCCAAACTGTTGTCCCTGGAAATGCTCTCGTTCAGGCTGGTGGAGACTGACAGCTTCCGTGACTTGATGGCATTGGCAGTCCCACAGTACAAGGTGCCCAGCCGCTTTTACTTCAGCAGGCAGGCTGTCCCTGCCCTGCACAGGCATCTTGAGGCAAACATAAAACATGCGCTACTGAACGCCGTCAGTAGCAAGGTCCACCTCACCACCGATGCGTGGACCAGTCAGCATGGACAGGGGCGATATGTTTCCCTCACTGCCCATTGGGTTAATGTTGTTGAGCCAGGTACAGATCGTGCGAGTGGCGCAGGACGTGTCCTGCCCACTCCAAGGATTGCAGGAATCCAGTCTGTACGCATCGACTCCTCCTCTTACACCAGTTCCTCTGATTCCTCTCTGCAGGATCCGTCACAGTCCACCCCCACATGGACCCGTGAACGTTTACCTATGACCGACATGAGCACAGCCGTGGCCAAACGTCAGCAGGCCGTCTTGAAACTAGTTTCATTGGGGCATCGAAGCCACACAGCGCAGGAGCTCTGGAATGCCATCAAGCAGGAGAGCGATGTGTGGTTACTGCCAGCGAATCTCCAGCCAGGCATGGTAGTGTGTGACAATGGCCGAAATCTGGTGGCAGCTTTGGCCCTTGGCAACCTCACTCACATCCCATGTCTGGCACATGTGCTCAATTTGGTTGTGCAGAGTTTTCTGAGGGACTATCCGGATCTTGATGCCCTGCTGCACAAGGTCCGCCTAGAGTGTGCTCACTTGCGGCGTTCCAGCTTGGCCAGATCCCGCATTGCTGCTCTGCAGCGCAGATTCCGCCTTCCGGAACACCGCATCATATGTGACCTACCTACCCGGTGGAATTCCACGTTACATATGTTGGAGCGGTTGTGTGAGCAGCAGCAAGCAGTTATGGAGTACCAGCTGCATCAGGCGCAAAGAAGTCGCAGTCAGCGCCGATCAGACTTCACAACCACAGAGTGGGCCACTCTGAAGGACGTCTGCCAGGTTTTGCGTCCTTTTGATTATTCCACGCGGATGGCAAGTGCAGATGATGCACTAGTCAGCATGACTGTCCCCCTTATCTGCCTGCTTCAGCAAACTTTGCAAGGGTTAAGGGATGATGTGGTGGAAGAGGTGGAGGATGAGGAGTCACCTTTTCCATCAGCTTCTGGAGAGTCAGCGCCACGTGGTTCCTCACAAAGGGGTACGCAGGGGCCAATTTGTGAGGAGGATGAGGAGGAGTCAATGGACGAGGAAGAGCTCCGTCCAGAGGAGGGAGCGACACAATTGTCCAGTGGTCAGTGTGTACAGCGAGGGTGGGGTGATGACGAGCGGGCAGAGATCATGTCTCAAGCAGGGGACAGCGTTTCTGGGCCGGTTGGCACTCTGCAGCACATGGTGGATTTTATGCTGCAGTGCCTGAGAAATGACCGCCGCATCGACCACATTCTCAACATGCCTGATTATTGGGTGTTCACCCTCCTCGATCCTCGCTACCGGGACAACGTCCAAAACCTCATCCCTGCGTTGACCCGGGAGCGTAAATTGCGGGAGTACCACGACACACTGGTGAATTCCATCATCTTTTCCTGTCCAACTGAGAGGAGTGCTGCTAGTGCTTTACAAAGCAGCTCAGTGCGTCGAGGCAGTGGGGGAGGCTCTGCCCAAAGAGGGAGCAGAAGCAGTGCCTCTGCCCAAGGCAAGCCGAGTATGGCACAACTCTGGCACACTTTTGTGTGCCCGCCCCAAATGTCTACACCATCACCGGCGGCTCCAGTCAGCAGGAGGCAACGGTTCCGTCAGATGGTGACAGACTACATGGCTTGCCCTCTTACTGTACTCCCCGACGGCTCTTCCCCGTTCAAGTTTTGGGTCTCTAAGCTGGATACATGGCCAGAGCTAAGTCAGTATGCATTGGAGGTGCTGGCTTGCCCTGCGGCTAGTGTCTTATCGGAACGTGTCTTTAGTGCCGCAGGTGGTGTACTAACAGACCGTCGCATGCGACTATCCTCCGATAACGTTGACCGGCTTACTTTCCTGAAAATCAACCAGGCCTGGATCTCGCAGGAATTTGCCACTCCTCTGCCTGATTAATTAATTGGGTGTCATCCAGGTCTTCTGCTGTGTTCATCTTTCTACCACCTGAAATGCTATTCCTGGGCTCCAACACCGCCAGTTGCGGCTCAGAAGTGCAGGCTGCACAGTCAAAACATACGACCCAGTGTTATTGGGTTTCAGTAACGTCAGCTGATCCCCAGCTGTGTAGCCGGCAATGTGTCCTGCGACCGCTACGCTGGCACAACAACCAGAATGTAAGGGAACCTGCCCCCCCCCCCGTCGTTTGTTACTGAAAGAGCCATCTTGTGCAGCAGTAATGCTGCACAAGGAAAAGGTAGCTATTTTTTTTGGGCTCCTTGCACACGCAGAACTTAACACTTATAAAATGTGTTCACTGATACCGTTATACCGTCCCAGAGCTGGGACTTTCTTTCGTAATGTGACGCAGCACAGCCGTCATTCCTACCCCCTTGGTGCCATGCGCTGCCTCCTCAGCGTTGTTTTAAGCTGTCACGGAGCCTGCGCTGTTCTGTTATCCCTTGGCCATGCCCTATTTGCGCTGCCTGTCTTCTGACATAATTTGGTGTCAGGCTGGCTGCGCCTGTGCGGCCGCGCTGCCATAGATCCCGCCTCGCAGTGTCTTCTGATTGAGTCACACTGCGGGCCTGGGATCCATGGGCATGCGCAGTGCATATCTTCCCCTCGGGCTCTCGCTCATTTCCCTCCGCCTTCTTTAGACTGTGCGCCGTCAGCTGATCCCTAATAGCATGCCACGGCCGTGACAACGCACAGTCTGAAGAAGAGGGAAGGAGGGGAGTGAGAGTCGAGGATATGCACTGTGCATGCCCATGGATCCAAGGCCCGCAGTGGGATTACGTTAGACGAGACTGCGAGGTGGGATCTGGAGCAGCGTGGACGCACAGGCACTGACAGCCTGACACCAAATTATGTCAGAAGACAGGCAGCGCTAATTGGGCATGGCCAAGGGATAACAGAACAGCGCAGGCTCCGTGACAGCTTAAAACAACGCTGAGGAGGCAGCACACGGCACCAAGGGGATAGGAATGACAGCTGTGCTGTGTCCCATTACGAAGGAAATTCGCACCTCCGTGACGGTTTAACGGTATAAGGGGACACATTTTTAGTGTTTACTTCTGTGTTTGCAAGGAGCATAATTAAAAGAGCAACCTTTTCCTTTTGCATCCTTAGCGCTGCACAAGATGGCTCTTTCAGCTACAAACGTCTTGGGGGGGGGTTAAAGGTTCCCTTTCAACTTGCTCCAATCAGGCTTCGGCCTACACTCTGTTCCTCTGCTCCTCCTGCTGTCCCTGGGCTCTAACACCGCCAGTTGGTGCCTGGAAGTGCTGTGTGCATAGTCAACAGTCGCTCCTCTGTTATTGGGGTTCAGTAACGTCAGCTGATCCCCAGCTGTGTGTGCGGTAATACCTCCAATCTGCTCCTCCTGCTGTCCCTGGGCTCTAACACCGCCAGTTGGTGCCTGGAAGTGCTGTGTGCACAGTCAACAGTCGCTCCTCTGTTATTGGGGTTCAGTAACGTCAGCTGATCCCCAGCTGTGTGTGCGGTAATACCTCCAATCTGCTCCTCCTGCTGTCCCTGGGCTCTAACACCGCCAGTTGGTGCCTGGAAGTGCTGTGTGCACAGTCAACAGTCGCTCCTCTGTTATTGGGGTTCAGTAACGTCAGCTGATCCCCAGCTGTGTATCCGGCAACGTGTCATGCGACCGCCACGCTGGCACAACTAAAATGTAAGGGGACCTGTCCCCCCCCCCCCCAGGCGTTTGTTACTGAAAGAGCCACCATGTGCAGCACTAATACTGCACAAGGGAAAGGTCGCTCTTGAAATTATGCTCCTTGGAAACGCTGAACTACACACTCATGTAATGTGTCCCCTCACACCGTCCAACCGTCCCAGAGGTGGGACTTTCCTTTGTAATGTGACGCAGCACAGCCGTCATTGCTACCCCCTTGGCACCGTGCGCTGCCTCCTTAGCGTTGTTTGATTCCGTCATGGACCCTGCACTGTTATGTTATCCCTTGGCCATGCACAGTTTGCGCTGCCCGTCCTCTGACATCATTTGTTGTCGTCCTGGCTGCGCCTGTGCGTCCACGCTGCCCGAAATCCCACCTCGCAGTGTCGTCTAATGTGATCCCACAGTGGGCCTGGTATCCATGGCCATGCGCAGTGCATATACTAGCCTCTCATTCCCCTTCTTCATGCTTCTTCAGACTAGGCGGCGTCAGCTGATCCCTAATAGCATGCCACGGCCGTGACGCCGCACAGTCTGAAGAAGCATGAAGGAGGTGAGTGAGAGGCGATGATATGCACTGCGCATGCCCATGGATCCCTGGCCCGCAGTGGGATTACATTTGATGACACTGCAAGGTTGGATCTCGGGCAGCTTTGACGCACAGGCACTGCCAGCCTGACACCTAAATGATGTCAGAAGACGGGCACCGCTAACTGTGCATGGCCAAGGGATAACATTACAGCGCGGGCTCCGTGACAGAACCAAACAACGTTGAGGAGGTGGCGCACGGCACCAAGGGGGTTGGAATGACGGCTGTGCTGTGTCACATTACAAAGGAAAGTCCCACTTCCTGGATGGTTTGACGGTGTGAGGGGACACATTATATGAGTGTGTACTTCAGCGTTTGCAAGGAGCATTATTTTCGGAGCCACCATTTTCCATGTGCAGTATTACTGCTGTACAAGATGGCTCTTTCAGCAACAAATGCCTGGGGGGGGGGGGTTAAATGTTCCCTTTACACTTGCTCCACTGCAGGCTTCGGCCTACACTCTGCTCCTCTTTGATTCCCTGGGTTTCAACACTGTCAGTTGACACCTGGAAGTGTTGTCTACACAGAAAAAACACTAGGTGATGTGTCAGTGGGGTTCAGCACCGCCAGCTGTTCCCCTGCTGTGTAGTCGGCATCGTGTCCAGCACAAGCCACGCTGGCACAACCGACCAAAAGCTTCCACCAGCGCAGGCTTCGGCCTACACTTTGCTCTTCTCCTCCTCCTGCTGACCCTGGGCTCAAACACCGCTAGTTTTTGCCCGGAACTGCTAGCTGCACAGAGAAAAACACCAGCCAATGTGTTAGTGGGGTTCAGCAACGCCAGCTGTTCCCCTGCTGTGTAGCTGGCAACGTGTCCTGCAAACGCCACGCAGGCACATGAACTGAAATTGAAGGGAGCCTGGCCCCCTCTCCCCCAGGTGTTTCTATGTATAACAGCCACCTTGTACAGCAGTACTGCTGCATTTGTACAAGGTGGCTGACTTTTTATCCTTGCCCACGTGGAACTCAACACGTACAAAATGTGTCTCTTTGAGACCATTCCACTGTCCCTGAGGTGTGACTTTCCTTTCTAATGATACGCAGCACCCCCCTTGGTAGCGCTTCCCGTCTTCTGACATCATCGGTTGGCTAGTTGCGCCTGTGCGTCCGCCCTGCCTGAATAAAATGCTCCTCGTTGTCTTAATTATTTTGACTGCGAGGGTGTGATTGATGGGCACGAGCAGTGCATATCTTCGCCTGTCTTAACTCATCTCCTTCCGCCTTCTTCAGACTGTGCAGCCTCATGGCCGCGGCATGCGAGAAGGGATCAGATGAGGCCGCCCAGTCTGAAGCAGGTGTAAGGACATGTGTGAGCGGCAAACATATTTAGTGCACCAGGGCACGAATCCCAGCACCGCAGTGTGATTTTTTTAAAAACACACTGTGGGTCTGGGATTCATGTCCACCGCTAACCGCAACGGCCAACATGAAATGAGGTCATAAGACAGGAAGCGATCACAGCGCATGGCCAAAGGATCACAAGAGCGCAGACTCCTGTACAGCAACTAACAACGCTCAGGAAGCTGCGTCCATGCAAAAAGGTGTTGTTTTCGACACCTGTGCTGCTTTTCTTTAAAAAGACAAGTCACGCCTCCACTACTGTTTAACAGTATAATAGGCTAAATAGTGTACGTGTTGCATTCAGCGTGTGCAAGTAGACAAATTAATAGAGCAACCTTTTACTTGTGCAGCATTAATGCTGCAGAAGGAGTGGCTCTTGTACTTTGTAACACCTGAGGGGGGGTTAAAGGTAACCTTTGAAATTGGTTCAACTAGGCTTCGGCCTACACTCTCCTCCTCTCCTCCTCCTGCTGACCCTTGGCTCTAACAACGCTAGTTTTTGCCCGGAAATGCTAGCTGCACAGAGAAATACGCCAGCCAATGTGTTAGTGGGGTTCAGCAACGCCCGCTGTTCCCCCGCTGTGTAGCCGGCATCGTGTCCAGCAAAAGCCACGCTGGCACAACCGACCAAAAGCTGCCACCAGTGCAGGCTTCGGCCTACACTTTGCTCCTCTCCTCCTCCTGCTGACCCTGGGCTCAAACACCGCTAGTTTTTGCCCGGAAATGCTAGCTGCACAGAGAAAAACACCAGCCAATGTGTTAGTGGGGTTCAGCAACGCCAGCTGTTTCCCTGCTGTGTAGCTTGCATCGTGTCCAGCACAAGCCACGCTGGCACAACCGACCAAAAGCTGCCACCAGTGCAGGCTTCGGCCTACACTTTGCTCCTCTCCTCCTCCTCCTGCTGACCCTGGGCTCTAACACCGCTAGTTTTTGCCCGGACATGCAATCTGCACAGAGAAAAACACCAGTCAATGTGTCAGTGGGGTTCAGCAACGCCAGCTGTTCCCCTGCTGTGTAGCTTGCAACGTGACCTGCAAACGCCACGCAGGCACATGAACTGAAATTGAAGGGAGCCTGCCCCCCACCCCCAGGTGTTTCTATGTATAACAGCCACCTTGTACAGCAGTACTGCTGCATTTGTACAAGGTGGCTGATGTTTTCTCCTTGCCCACGTGGAACTCAACACGTACAAAATGTGTCTCATTAGAGACCAATGCTAATGTCCCTGAGGTGTGACTTTCCTTTTTAATGACACGCAGCACCCCCATTGTTAGCGCTGCCCGTCTTCTGACATCATTGGTTGGCTGCCTGTGCCTGTGCGTCCGCCCTGCCCGACACAACGCCCCTCGTTGTCTCATATTTTGGATGCGAGGGTGTTATTGATGGGCATGTGCAGTGCATATGTTTGCCTGTGTTCACTCATCTCCTTCCGCCTTCTTCAGACTGGGTGTCCTCATGGCCGCGGCAGGCGATAAGGGATCAGATGAGGCCGCCCAGTCTGAAGCAGGTGTAAGGACATGTGTGAGCGTCAAACATATTTACTGCACAAGGCCACGAATCCCAGCCACGCAGTGTGATTTTTTGAAAACACACTGTGGGTCTGGGATTCATGTCCACCGCTAACCGCAACGGCCAACATGAAATGAGGTCATAAGACAGGAAGCGCTCACAGCGCATAGCCAAGGGATCACAAGAGCGCAGACTCCTGTACAGCAACTAACAACGCTCAGGAAGCTGCGCCCATGCAAAAAAGTGTTATTTTCGACACCTGTGCTGCTTTTCTTTAAAAAGACAAGTCACGCCTCCACTACTGTTTAACAGTATAATGGGCTAAATAGTGTACGTGTTGCATTCAGCGTGTGCAAGTAGACAAATTAATAGAGCAACCTTTTACTTGTGCAGCATTAATGCTGCAGAAGGAGTGGCTCTTGTACTTTGTAACACCTGAGGGGGGGTTAAAGGTAACCTTTGAAATTGGTTCAACTAGGCTTCGGCCTACACTCTGCTCCTCTCCTCCTCCTGCTGACCCTGGGCTCTAACAACGCTAGTTTTTGCCCGGAAATGCTAGCTGCACAGAGAAAAACACCAGCCAATGTGTTAGTGGGGTTCAGCACCGCCAGCTGTTCCCCCGCCGTGTAGCCGGCATCGTGTCCTGCAAAAGCCACGCTGGCACAACCGACCAAAAGCTGCCACCAGTGCAGGCTTCGGCCTACACTTTGCTCCTCTCCTCCTCCTCCTGCTGACCCTGGGCTCTAACACCGCTAGTTTTTGCCCGGACATGCGATCTGCACAGAGAAAAACACCAGTCAATGTGTCAGTGGGGTTCAGCAACGCCAGCTGTTCCCCTGCTGTGTAGCTTGCAACGTGACCTGCAAACGCCACGCAGGCACATGAACTGAAATTGAAGGGAGCCTGCTCCCCACCCCCAGGTGTTTCTATGTATAACAGCCACCTTGTACAGCAGTACTGCTGCATTTGTACAAGGTGGCTGATGTTTTCTCCTTGCCCACGTGGAACTCAACACGTACAAAATGTGTCTCTTTGAGACCATTCCACTGTCCCTGAGGTGTGACTTTCCTTTCTAATGATACGCAGCACCCCCCTTGGTAGCGCTTCCCGTCTTCTGACATCATTGGTTGGCTACTTGCGCCTGTTCGTCCGCCCTGCCTGAATAAAATGCTCCTCGTTGTCTTACTTATTTTGATTGCGAGGGTGTGATTGATGGGCACGAGCAGTGCATATCTTCGCCTGTCTTAACTCATCTCCTTCCGCCTTCTTCAGACTGTGCAGCCTCATGGCCGCGGCATGCGAGAAGGGATCAGCAGAGGCCGCCCAGTCTGAAGCAGGTGTAAGGACGTGTGTGAGCGGCCAAAATATTTACTGCTCAAGGCCACGAATCCCAGCACCGCAGTGTGGCTTTATGAAAAGACACTGTGGGTCTGGGATTTATGGCCATCGTTAACCGCACCGGCCAACATGAAATGATGTCATAAGATGGGCAGCGCTAACAGGGCATTGCCAAGGGATAACACAAGAGCGCAGACTCCTGTACAGCAAATAACAACGCTCAGGAAGCTGCGCCAAGCACCAAGGCGTTCTTTTGGACACCTGTGCTGCGTCTCATCAAAAAACCAAGTCACGCATCCACTACAGTTTGACTGTAGAATGGGGTAAATTGTGTATGTCTTTCATTCAGCATGTGCAAGTAGACAAATTAATAGAGCAACCTTTCACTTGTGCAGCATTAATACTGCACAAGGTGTGTCTCTTGTACTTTGTAACACCTGAGGGGGGGGGTTAAAGGTTTCCTTTGAAATTGGTTCAACTAGGCTTCGGCCTACACTCTGCTCCTCTCCTCCTCCTCCTGCTTCAACACGGGCTCTAACATCGCTAGTTTTTGCCCGCAAGTGCTAGCTGCACAGAGAAAAACACACGCCATTGTGTTAGTGGGGTTCAGCAACGCCAGCTGTTCCCCCAGTGTGTAGCCGGCAAAGTGTCCTGCAAACGCAACGCAGACACAAAGCTGCCTCCAGTGCAGGCTTCGGCCTACACTCATCTCCCCCTGCTTACCCTTTGCTCCAACACCGCTAGTTGGGGCTCTAGGAAGACAATCTTTAATAGGCAACGCATCTGGGTTCCAGCACCGCCAGCTGGTTCTCGGCAGTGTTCTTGTCACAGGTACTCCCTCGTGCCAAGCCTGGTTTCAGCACCGTCAGCTGTTTCCGGGTTGTGTCAACTTCACTGAGACGCCTATGCTTGCCCCGTCGTGGTGCGGTCGAGTTAGCCAACTCCAGGGTGCCTCCAGTTTAGGAGCTTCCTATGTGGGCTGTGTGAACTGGTAGTCAAGGCTGGTTCTGTAGTGCCAGTAGGCCCAGCTCCCCCTGTAGGACTGTTGGGGTTCGGTAACTGCGGCTGCCTCGCGGCCTAGCTGTTCTCTCCTCTCCTGTGGACCTTCGGGTCCACCACCTGGTTCCAGCACCGTCAGCTGGTTCCGGGCCGAGCCTTTGGCTTAGGTGCCTCCTCCTGGGTATCCGAGTTCCGCCAACGCCAGGCGGTCCTTGGTAGTGCTTTTAAGCGCGGGCACCTACAGCTTAGTAACCGGGTTCCAGCACCGTCAGCTGGTCCTCGGTCGTGCCATTGGCTCTTGCACACTGGGGCAACGCATCCGGGTTCCAGCACCGCCAGCTGGTTCTCGGCAGTGTTCTTGTCACAGGTACTCCCTCGTGCCAAGCCTGGTTTCAGCACCGTCAGCTGTTTCCGGGTTGTGTCAAGCTCACTGAGATGCCTATGCTTGCCCCGTCGTGGTGCGGTCGAGTTAGCCAACTCCAGGGTGCCTCCAGTTTAGGAGCTTCCTATGTGGGCTGCGTGAACTGGTAGTCAAGGCTGGTTCTGTAGTGCCAGTAGGCCCAGCTCCCCCTGTAGGACTGTTGGGGTTCGGTAACTGCGGCTGCCTCGCGGCCTAGCTGTTCTCTCCTCTCCTGTGGACCTTCGGGTCCACCACCTGGTTCCAGCACCGTCAGCTGGTTCCGGGCCGAGCCTTTGGCTTAGGTGCCTCCTCCTGGGAATCCGAGTTCCGCCAACGCCAGGCGGTCCTTGGTAGTGCTTTTAAGCGCGGGCACCTACAGCTTAGTAACCGGGTTCCAGCACCGTCAGCTGGTCCTCGGTCGTGCCATTGGCTCTTGCACACTGGGGCAACGCATCCGGGTTCCAGCACCGCCAGCTGGTTCTCGGCAGTGTTCTTGTCACAGGTACTCCCTCGTGCCAAGCCTGGTTTCAGCACCGTCAGCTGTTTCCGGGTTGTGTCAAGCTCACTGAGACGCCTATGCTTGCCCCGTCGTGGTGCGGTCGAGTTAGCCAACTCCAGGGTGCCTCCAGTTTAGGAGCTTCCTATGTGGGCTGCGTGAACTGGTAGTCAAGGCTGGTTCTGTAGTGCCAGTAGGCCCAGCTCCCCCTGTAGGACTGTTGGGGTTCGGTAACTGCGGCTGCCTCGCGGCCTAGCTGTTCTCTCCTCTCCTGTGGACCTTCGGGTCCACCACCTGGTTCCAGCACCGTCAGCTGGTTCCGGGCCGAGCCTTTGGCTTAGGTGCCTCCTCCTGGGTATCCGAGTTCCGCCAACGCCAGGCGGTCCTTGGTAGTGCTTTTAAGCACGGGCACCTACAGCTTAGTAACCGGGTTCCAGCACCGTCAGCTGGTCCTCGGTCGTGCCATTGGCTCTTGCACACTGGGGCAACGCATCCGGGTTCCAGCACCGCCAGCTGGTTCTCGGCAGTGTTCTTGTCACAGGTACTCCCTCGTGCCAAGCCTGGTTTCAGCACCATCAGCTGTTTCCAGGTTGTGTCAAGCTCACTGAGACGCCTATGCTTGCCCCGTCGTGGTGCGGTCGAGTTAGCCAACTCCAGGGTGCCTCCAGTTTAGGAGCTTCCTATGTGGGCTGCGTGAACTGGTAGTCAAGGCTGGTTCTGTAGTGCCAGTAGGCCCTGCTCCCCCTGTAGGACTGTTGGGGTTCGGTAACTGCGGCTGCCTCGCGGCCTAGCTGTTCTCTCCTCTCCTGTGGACCTTCGGGTCCACCACCTGGTTCCAGCACCGTCAGCTGGTTCTAGGCAGTGTCTTTTGCTCTTGTACCTTCTGCTCCCCATCCTGGTTCCAGTAACGTCAGCTGGTTCCGGGCAGAGCCTTTGGCTTAGGTGCCTCCTTCTGGGTATCCAAGTTCCACCAACGTCAGGTGGTCCTTGGTAGTGCTTTCAGGCACGGGTACCTCCTGCTTAGTAACCGGGTTCCAGTAACGTCAGCTGGTCCTCGGTAGTTCCATAGGCTCTTGAACCTTCGGGTAGCCATCCGAGTTCCAGTTCCATCAGCTGGTTCTTGGCATTTTCTCAGCCTTCTTGTACCTTCTGCTACATTTCCAAGTTTAAGACCCTAAAGTCGACGACCCGGAAGACCACCCCGATGACGACGACCCGGAAGACCACCCCGATGACGACGACGACGACGGCGGAGACGACGACGACGACGACGACGGCGGAGACGACGACGGCGGAGACGACGACGGCGGAGACGACGACGGCGGAGATGACGACACTGAAGACGACGACCCTGGAGACGACGACATGGAAGACCGAGAAGCAGAAGAACAAGAGGCTGCAGAACAAAGAGCAGAAGAACATTAAGCATAACACTTAATATCAGAGCAAAAGATATTATCTAAATTATATGCAGAAGAAGACTAAGCAGTGTATGGGGGTGAGTCCGTTCCTCCTCGTGGTGCCCCTGGATAAAGCCTGATGCTGCAGGCCAAACTGAACGCGGACAAATGTAACTTTTGTGACTGGCAGAACGGAAGGTGTAATCTTCCAACTTTTATAGATAACAACTACGGGAATGCCTGTCACAAATGAGAATATGATGAAGTAGAATAGGAAGAATAATAACAGTGGAATAAAAAGAATATGTAGAATAGGAAGAATAATAATAGTTGAAGAAAATGAATATGAAGAATGTAATAAAAAAAAAAAATAGGTAGAAGATGAAGAAGAAGATGAATAAGGTGAAGAAGTTGATGTCAAAGATGCTGATGATGATGAAGATGAAAGTGTGGGAAAAGGAAAAAAAAGAAGGGGAAGGTCGTGGAATAGTGAAACATCAATATCTGACAAAATAAAAAAAAATTTACATAGTCAATATCTTTTTCAATCCGAACGTCTTTAAAAAAAAAAAAAATCATGCTATTCTATTTGATTGGGCTAATCCTCATTGCCTTTAATGTCTCCGCCACCTCCCCCAATACATCCTACATTATTCTTAGTTGTTTTCCTTCATGTAGAATGAACCTACAAGGAAAGAAAGGGTTTATTTTAATTCCGATATTTTGGTCCCATTGACTTGCATTGGGATCGGGTATCGGTATCGGCGATATCCGATATTTTTTGAATATCGGCCGATCCAAACCGATACCGATACTTTCCGATATCGGAAGGTATCGCTCAACACTAGCCAACACCCTTTCTCAACAGTAAGGACTTATTCAATCAAACCCAACTTTTTTATTAGTCTCTGATGTTTATCAGCATTCAACGCCTTCGTGAAAATGTCTGCTGTCATTTCTTCAGTAGGACAGTACTCTAACTTCAAGACTCCTTGTTCCTGATGATCTCTCAAGAAATGATATTTCACATCAATATGCTTGGTTCTTGGATTGACTCTTTCCATCTGAGCAAGAACAAGACATCTTTGATTGTCCTCTTTTAGTTTTGTTGGTGCCAACTGTGGTTGTCCTAATTCTGTCAACAATTGTCTTAACCACAGTACTTCTTGACTCGCGTGTGCTGCGGCAACATATTCTGCTTCTGTTGAAGATAGTGTCACAATTGACTGTTTCTTACTTGTCCAACTTATTGGTCCACCTGAGAGGAAAAAAATATGTCCACTGGTAGATCTTCTGTCAGTTGGATCTCCAGCCCAATCTGCATTAACATATCCTGTTAAAATGCAATCATCGCTTGTGGGTAATTTCAGCTTAACATTGCTAGTTCCTTTCAAATAACGTATTACTCTCTTCACGGCATTCCAATCAGCTTTATTTGGTTTTGATACCTTTCTACTCAGGATTCCTACTGCTGCTGCGATGTCTGGTCTTGTAATGGTCGCTAGATACAGTAGTTTTCCTATTGCTGTTCTGTATTCTTCATTATTTGGTAGCATATTTTGTTCACTGTTCATCTCTTTGAGATAATTAGTTTCCATTGGAGACTTTACTGTTTTTGCATCCTTTAATCCAAATTTTTCTGTTATGTCTTGAATCATGTGATTTTGATTCAGTAGGAAACTTCCATCTTCTTCTCTTTCTACTTGTATTCCTAGGTATTGTTTTACATTTCCCAAGTTTTTGATTTCGAAATGTCGCTTCAGGATTTTTAGAATGTTTTCGTTATCCCTTTCTTGTTCAAAACAAATCAAAATGTCGTCTACATATATGAGTATGTAAATCCATCTATTAATCAGCCTTTTTGTGTATAAGCATGGATCAGCTTTACTTCTTTGAAATTTTTCATTTGTAAGTACTTCCGTGATTTTGTCATTCCACGCTTTAGCTGCTTGCTTTAAACCATATATGCTTTTCTGTAGTTTACAAACTTTGTTTGGATTTCTTTCATCTTTGAATCCTGGAGGTTGTTCCATATAAATGTCTTCTGTTAAATCTCCATTCAGAAAAGCTGTCTTTACATCCAGATGTCTCAGTTGCATCTGTTTCATTGCTGCAACTGTAAGTAAAGTTCTTATTGTAGTGTGTTTGACAACTGGAGCAAATGTCTCATCATAGTCTTCTCCAACAGGCAGTTTAGATATTTCTTCCCAAGAAGTAGGCTCATAGATTTTTCTTGTGCTTGTCTTGTATGAGAGACGTTTTGGTGGTTTTCCTTTGTTCTCTCTCATTGAACGTCTTGGTTCTGTGTCTGTTTGTAGTTGTGATTCTTCACTTTCAGTATTTTGTTCTTCATTAATTTCTGCTTCTTTCTCATCAGATATTTCTTCAGTTGTGTCATTATTGGTTTTCTCATTTTTTGTTTCAACTGAAATCATAATATCTTCATTCAAATCTTCAATGAATGTCACACTGTTACTCACCGTAACTCTGTCTGTTTTGGGATCTAGGATTCTGTATCCTTTGCAATTTTCACTATATCCAACAAATATTCTTTCCATGGATCTGTTTTGAAGTTTGGAACGTTTTTCTGTTGGAATGAATATGAAAACTTTACATCCAAAAACTTTTAAATGATTGACACTTGGTTTCATACCTTGCCACAGTTCATATGGAGTTTTCGTCAGTTTTCTGGAAAAAAGTTGGTTCTGTAGATAAGTAGCTGTCATTGCTGCCTCACCCCAATATTTCTCTGGTAGTTTGGAATCCGTCAGCATACATCTTATCATCTCTGTTAGAGTTCTGTTTTTCCTTTCTGCTACTCCATTTTGTTCAGGTGTGTATGGAACAGTTTTCTGGTGTTCTATCCCATTTTGTCTTAAGTAGTCTTCTATTCTGTGACTTGTAAATTCACGTCCATTATCACTTCTGATGACAATTGGCTTCCTTTTAAATTTGTTACTTGATCTTGTTACATAGTCTACAAGTTTATCAAAAACTTTACTTTTGTTTTTAATTAAGTATGTGACTGTGTATCTTGAGTAATCGTCTATAAAAGTCAACATGTATCTATTGCCTCCTGATGTAGTCACTTTCATGGGTCCACATACGTCAGTATGCACCAAATCAAGCGGTCTTTCGCTTTTCATCTCACTTTCTTTTGGAATAGATATCCTTGTGGCTTTGGATTTTATACAACAATCACATCTTATGGTAATTGAGCAATCTGATATCTTCAAATCTTTTGTCAATTCTTTTCTCTGTAGTTCCCTTATACTGTCAGGGTGTCTATGTCCTAGACGTCTATGCCACATGTGAATACAGTTTTTGTGATCATGTGTACATACCTTCATCTGTTCCTTTGGTGTGTCAAAATGATATAATTGTTCATCTGCCTTGACTTTGGTTATCACCTTGTTTCCTACAATAATTGCACACTCATTGTCTTTGAATTTCACTGTAAGGGTACCGTCACACTATAACATTTCGATCGCTACGACGGTACGATTCGTGACGTTCCAGCGATATCGTTACGATATCGCTGTGTCTGACACGCAGCAGCGATCAGGGATCCTGCTGAGAATCGTACGTCGTAGCAGATCGTTTAGAACTTTCTTTCATCGCTGGATCTCCCGCTGTCATCGCTAGATCGGTGTGTGTGACACCGATCTAGCGATCTAGCGATGCGATCCAGCGATGCGTTCGCTTGTAACCAGGGTAAACATCGGGTAACTAAGCGCAGGACCGCGCTTAGTTACCCGATGTTTACCCTGGTTACAAGCGTTAAACTAAAAAAAAAAAAACAGCACATACTTACATTCTGGTGTCTGTCAGGTCCCTTGCCGTCTGCTTCCAGCACTGTGACTGCCGGCCGTAAAGTGAAAGCAGAGCACAGCGGCTGTGCTTTCACTTTCACTTTACGGCCGGCAGTCACAGTGCGGGAAGCAGACTGCAAGGGACCTGACGGACACCAGAATGTAAGTATGTGCTGTTTGTTTTTTTTTAGTTTAACGCTTGTAACTAGGGTAAACATCGGGTAACTAAGCGCGGTCCTGCGCTTAGTTACCCGATGTTTACCCTGGTTACCCAGGGACCTCGGCATCGTTGGTCGCTGGAGAGCTGTCTGTGTGACAGCTCCCAGCGACCACACTACGATTTACCTACGATCACGGCCAGGTCATATCGCTGGTCGTGATCGTAGGTAAATCGTATAGTGTGACGGTACCCTAAGTCCTTTTGCTGTTAAACGTTTCACAGATAATAATCCGCCTTCCAATTTTGGAACATACAACACATCTTGTACAAGTATCTTTGAATCTTGCCCGAACTTGTTTGAACAATTTAGCATACCTTGTCCGATACCTTCTGCGGTTATTTTGCTTCCATCTGCGAGATAAATGGCTTCTTTCTTATCTAAATCAAGATCAGTAAAGAAATTCTTGTCACTTGTCATATGACTCGTTGCAGAGTGCGTCTTCTTGCAGTCACCGCTGTACTTAGGAGAGCTTCAATCAGCAAGATATCTTGAGTAAACAGTATTTACTTCATACTGGATAAACATGAGATACAATTCAGTGTCACACAGTCCGTGCACTGAAGACAACACATTCATGAAGAAAAGCAAAACCGAAAGTAAGAAAACAACCAACCACTGAGAGCTTCCCTCCCCACATTACAGCAAAGTATATGACTTTTCACACTATCGCCATCTGCTGTCTGGTTAGTATAAAGTCCTCCTTTCACTTATAATAAGTCCCAATCTGTTGCATATGCCAACATTGGTCAGGTTACGAATCATCGTGGCATACATGGGAGCAATGGTTAGATCAGTTGGGTACGGTTGTGTCTGACAGTGATAAGATAATGGCGCTTTTGTTATTGATAGGGTCAGCGGAGAAATGGGGTTGGTCAGTGTCAAAGTTGAACAAATTTATAGCTGGTGTGGCTTTTGGTCTCAAGATTCAGGCTTCTATGGATTGTTGTGAATTCTGTGGCAGAGCTCCCTCCTGTGGTCACAAGTGGTACTTCGGCTGATTCTCTCTGTGAACTTCTGTTGGTGGAGGGAAGTGGTACTGCGGCTTCTGAGTTTCCTCCCTCAGGTGATCTGGTGAGGTCGTTAGGTGCTTCTCTACTTAACTCCACCTAATGCTTTGATCCTGGCTTCCTGTCAATGTTCCAGTGTTGGACTTGCTTTTCCCTGGATCATTCCTGTGGCCTGCTGCTCTGCATAGCTAAGTTCTTCTTTGCTATTTTTTTGCTATTTTTTCTGTCCAGCTTGTCTATTTTGTTGCTGGAAGCTCTGGGACGCAAAGGGTGTACCTCCGTGCCGTTAGTTCGGTACGGAGGGACTTTTTGACCCCTTTTGCGTGGTTTTCTTTAGGGTTTTGTGTAGACCGCAAAGTTACCTTTTCTATCCTCGCTCTGTTAAGAAAGTCGGGCCTCACTTTGCTGAATCTATTTAATCTCTACGTTTGTCTTTTCATCTTACTCACAGTCATTATATGTGGGGGGCTGCCTTTTCCTTTGGGGTATTTCTCTGAGGCAAGGTAGGCTTATTTTCTATCTTCAGGCTAGTTAGTTTCTCAGGCTGTGCCGAGTTGCATAGGCAGAGTTAGGCGCAATCCACGGCTGCCTCTAGTGTTGTTTGGAGAGGATTAGGGATTGCGGTCTGCAGAGTTCCCACGTCTCAGAGCTCGTTCTATGATTTTGGGTTATTGTCAGATCACTGTATGTGCTCTGACCGCTATGTCCATTGTGGTACTGAATTGCCTTTCATAACAATGGATGTTACGAAAGACTTTTTGATACGACAGGCATTAAGAGGTTTTCGTAAAGGATCCTCGATTTGCGACAAGCGCAGGCCTATAACTTTTGGGATGTTGGAACATTTGAGGGGGGGGGGCTTTGGGGGAGATTTGTAGTTCTCATTTTGAGGCCATTCTGTTTCGCTTGACTTTTTCTTTGGCCTTTTTTGGGCCATTGAGACTTGGGGAGCTGGTGTCCCCTACAAAGGATTTGGCCGGGGGCTTGTTAGCCGAGGATGTAGATTTTTGGGCAGGGGGTATTACCTTTTGGATTACAAATTCAAAGACTGATCAGCTGGGGAAGGGAAAACGGGTGGTGTTAGGGAAGGTGGTGGGTGCTTTGATGTGTCCACATCGTTGTTTGGGGGATTATTGGAGATTGTGGTATGGTAGGTCCGGTCCACTGTTGAGGCACCGTCAAGGGGAGTTTTTGTCACGGTTTCAATTTACGGCGGTGTTAAAAAAAAGTCTTAGTGTTGTTAGGTCTTGACCCCTTTTTCTTTGGCTCACACTCATTTAGAATTGGGGCAGTGTCAGAGGCGGATGATTTGGGTTTGGGTGCGGATGTAATAAGGCATATAGGAAGATGGACGTCTAATAGATATTTGTCTTACGTTCGGCGTTGAAGGGAGTATCTTGATCGAGGGTGGACATTTGTTATTTTGGTATTAATTGTTGTTGTATCTTGCAGGTCGGACTCATCTGTTGGATACTTGGACATTCCTTCGTTCATTGGGGAGCGATTCGGGCTGACGTTAGGCAAAATGGGAGGCAACTGGGTTTTTGCAGAGATACAGTGGTTGTTTGTTGGTTGGGATTTCGGGGCATGTTGTGGTGCAGATTGTTGTCTGAATTTGCCCGCGCTGCTCGGTTGGATCGCGCGCCGGATATAGTGGTGGTACATTTGGGAGGGAACGACTTGGGGTCTAAGCCGGTGAGGGAGTTGATTCGGGATATCCGCTTTGACTTTCTAAGATTGTGGGTGTCTTTTCCTGGGATGGTGACGGTTTGGCCTGATATCATGCCGAGGAAGACTTGGAGGGCGGCACGTTCTCATAAGGGTATTATTAGGGCATGGGTCAAGCTGAACAGGGCTGTAGGAAGTTTTGTTTCCCGGAATGGGGGTGTGGCGGTTCGGCATTTGGACTTGGAAGATGGGGTGGGGAACTTTTGGAGGAATGACGGTGTTCATTTAAACGATATAGGTTTGGACTTGTGGGCGCTAGCCATACATGAAGGAGTTGAGAGAGCAGTGGCGGTGATGGGGCACTCGCGAGCCTGAGGTTGTCAGGGCTGCTCGTGGTTGGCGGGAGGTTGGGTTCTTGGATGTTTTATGGGGTTGAACTGGCTTTGGTTTACGGGCTCTGGACGGGGTGTTTACCTCGGGAGCTTTTGGAGTTGGTTTGCCCAGAAACGGGTTACATGGTGCCCTCGAGCTGGTGGTTACGGCTGAGGGTAAAGAAGGTTTGGTTAAAAAAGTTTGTGGGGGGCTTTTGCCCATGGTGTGCCAGTTTTGTTAGCTCCAAGAACCCTCCCCTCAAGTTTTTTACACAATTGTATAAATAGTGTTATTATGTTTGTTTTGTTAATAAATGGCTGCTGTGGCCAATTTATCCAAAGAAAAAATGGTCATGTGTTAATTTGTTCAGTAATAAGTTTTGGTTTTATGGAGAATTTGGTATGGTGGGATTATGATGTCATGAGAGAGAAGGACCAATCTTGGCGATACGCAGTCATGCATCTCAAGCACTTGACACTTTTACAATGCTGCTCTGCACTTTATATAATATGCTGCTTTCTGTGGTGTTTAGCAAGATATTTGTCATCTGGTAATAGCTACTGCTGCTACACTAGGTATTTGTGCATGAGGTGTTTTTACCCATTTATCTAACATCATATGTTTTAGAAATGATCTTTTTTCTTTGCACAGTATCTTTTGTATTCTGTATAGCATGTGTTGTCATCTTCTTTGTTTTTATGTTCTTTAATGTGCTTTTTTAATTCATATTGGTAACTTAATAAAGATTTATGAATTTTTGTATATATTTTGGCTTTGGAGGATCTTTTCTCTTTTTCTTGGTTTTTCAGCTCTTACGGTCCTCTGTATTATTGTTACACTGCTCAAAAAATAAAGGGAACAATTAACAGAATATAACTCCAAGTAAATCAAACTTCTGTGAAATCAAACTGTCCACTTAGGAAGCAACAGTGTTTGGCAATCAATTTCACATGCTGTTGTGCAAATGGAATATTTTTTGCCAAAAACTCCAATGTTTCTACTTTTTGAATATAATTATCATGGAGTGGTACCGTATATACTCGAGTATAAGCCGACCAGAGTATAAGCCGACCCCCCTAATTTTGCCACAAAAAACTGGGAAAACTTATTGACTCGAGTATGAGCCTAGGGTAGGAAATGCAGCAACTACCGGTGAATTTCAAAAATAAAAATAGGTACCAATAAAAGTAAAATTAATTGAGACATCAATTGTGCCATATATAATGCTCCATACTGTTCATTATTGCCCCATAGATGCCCCATTTAAAGCTGTGCCATATACAATGCTCTGTACCGTTCAGTATGGCCCCATAAGATGCTCCATTTCAAGCTGTGCCATATATAATGCTCTGTACCGTTCATTATTGCCCCATAAGATGCTCCATATAAAGCTGTGCCCCATATATAATGCTCTGCACCGTTCATTATTGCCCCATAGATGTGCCATATAAAGCTGTGCCCCATATATAATGCTCTGCACCGTTCATTATTGCCCCATAGATGTGCCATATAAAGCTGTGCCCCATATATAATGCTCTGCACCGTTCATTATTGCCCCATAGATGTGCCATATAAAGCTGTGCCCCATATATAATGCTTTGCACCGTTCATTATTGCCCCATAGATGTGCCATATAAAGCTTTGCCCCATATGTAATGCTCTGCACCATTCATTATTGCCCCATAGATGTGCCATATAAAGCTGTGCCCCATATATAATGCTCTGCACCGTTCATTATTGCCCCATAGATGTGCCATATAAAGCTGTGCCCCATATATAATGCTCTGCACCGTTCATTATTGCCCCATAGATGTGCCATATAAAGATGTGCCCCATATATAATGCTGCTGCCCGCAGCACCTCAGCGTCCAGTCTCGGCGTCTCTCCGCACTGACTGTTCAGGCAGAGGGCGGCGTGCACACTAATACGTCATCGCGCCCTCTGACCTGAACAGTCAGAGCAAGAGGACGGGAAGACTGAGCGGCGCCCGCCGTGTGGAACGCGGACAGGTAAATATGACATACTTACCTGCTCCGGCGCGGTCCCTGGCTCCTTATCCCGGACAGATGGTCTCCGGGCACTGCAGCTTCTTCCTCTGTCAGCGGTCACCGTTACCGCTCATTAGAGGAATGAATATGCGGCTCCACCCCTATGGGAGTGGAGTCCATATTCATAACTTTAATGAGCGGTACCACGTGACCGCTGAACAGGGGAAGAGCTGCGGCACCCGAAGACCATTGGGCAGGCAGGGGGAGCGCCAGGAGCTCCGGAAGCAGGTGAGTATGTAACAGACCTCTCTCCCCCTCACCCGCCGACCCTGCTGCCGACCGTGACTCGAGTATAAGCCGAGAGGGGCACTTTCAGCCCAAAAATTTGGGCTGAAAATCTCGGCTTATACTCGAGTATATACAGTATGTAAGTAGCTACGCATTAATTGCTTGGCATACTGAACAATATGAGTCTGGGTATTTTTGCATTGTACTGTATTTTCCTGTAACTTTGCCTCTTTTCCCTTTACATGCTAATTCCTACTCAGAATTCCCCGTACGGGCCACCAATGTTACGTGCACCCCACTAGGTTCAGATAGGGGTGGGACAGGTCTATTGAATTCTTTGGAACTTTGAGGAAACCATTACTCAGGGAGACTATATACTGCAGGTTCCTCAGGCACAAGATGGATTCAATTGCTCACACAGATACAATTGATAGAGTCCTCATGAACAGATGAACAGTGTAGTTTAATGTCAAAGCACATTCAGTACAATTCAAGCCTCTTAAACACAGGCTTCATAAACAGTTCAGCTGCTCCTTAGAGGCACATTGACTAACAGTCTCTTTTGATAGCACAGTTCAGCACAGATCAAGACTCTTTACAGTAGTATACAGCATTCCTTCCAGCACAGTGTAATGGAGGGGGGGGGTTGCTGAGGTAGATGATCTCTGTGACACAATTTCTTCCAATAACTATCTTCCTGCTCCTGGTAGACTTTCTCAGCTAGCAGTACAGGGATTAGCCCAGCTCCACTCTGTAATGGAATCATGTGTCCCTATGGTTTACTTGCCTGAACATTTGTGAGACAGATCACAGACACACACCATTAATTCTTTTGGCTGCTGCCAGAACAATAGTAATGGGTCATTCATGAATGATCCGGTACAAAGAGCCAACTCACTGCTGTGAATCCCAGTGAGCGCCACTAAATTCTCTTAGGCTACTTTCACACTAGCGTCGGATTCCGACGCTAGCATTTGATGCGCCGCACAACGGGTGCAGCGGATGCATTTCTCCGGCGCATCCGCTGCCCCATTGTGAGGTGCAGGGAGGTGGGGGCATGCGCGGTCGAAAAAAGCGGTCCGTCGGCAGCAAAAAACGTTACATTTAACGTTTTTTGCTCCCGGCGGACCGCCACAACACGGCGCAACCGTCACACGACGGTTGCGACGTGTGTCAATACGTTGCAATGCGTCGGTAATGTTACTCTATGGGGCAAAAATGCATCCTGCAGGATGCGTTTATTCCCCTAAACGACGCATTGCGACGTATTAAAAAAAACGCCAGTGTGAAAGTAGCCTTAATGGCTCTCATTGGGCATAATATCCAGGTGTTCAGCAGATGTAACTCTGCGCACCCGAACAAAACTCCATCCACTCATCAAGTTAATTGGTTACTAGCAAGTGGGCAGAGTTTCTGCCGTAGGTCAGCGAGGTTTCGGATGCATTACGTCAGCATAAACATGTGTTCACCATTTAGGATCCAAAAAAAGCCGGCTCTTTTTGGTGTGCGGAGTCATGAGAGCTGGATCACCAAAAGAGCCAGAATGCCCTTCACTGCAGAACAGTAAACAAGTTTCCCACAATCGCCCTGGGGCTCTGCTAACCACTGCTTGTCTCCTGTGACTGTGTTATCCCCTCTAGTTGCTGGATGCTTTTGAAGCAACAGCAGTTATCACTATTTCTGCATGTCACACTTATCAGTCAAACCTGGTGACAAGCTCTCTCTAAATATCTAGTGGCATGACTGCTAATGTTAGATAGTTGACAAGACCTTTCGATTAAAATTCCACGGTGAGTTTTTGACACTAAAGCAAAAAAAATGCAGCAAGTTGCAATTCCTGCAAATTGGAGATTTATAGAAATCCCACTTCCACTGTGTTGTTTTTTTACACATTGTAAACTGGCCTGTGGTGCATTTGTAACAAGGGCATGGGGGGTATAGTTGTGGCGAAGTACTTAAAGGTACAGTACATAGGTAGAGTCCACTGAGCACAATATCAGTTAGCACCCCCGGGACCACCACCGCTTTTCTCGACAGATTACTTTCTCTTCTGGTCACAGCAGTCCACAGTAGTCCAAGTAAATTAGAGTCCGGGAGGCAACTGTTGTCCAATGGGAAAAAAAATGTTTATTTAACAGTGATGGAATAGAATAGAAAAAAAAGCAAAAAAAAAAAAAAAAGAGTACAGCACTGGATTCCTGATATTTCCCTGCACCCACAGCAGCTGTAGCAGCCAAAGATAGACAGTAGTCCATATGTCGGGATTAACCCTTCAGAAGCGGGGGGCATTTCCAGAGTCCTGGGACCCGTGCTGCAGTCTTCAGTCCTGTAGACTTCAGGACCATTCCTGAGTCCTGGGGTCATTAAAGTCCTTGAAGCCCAGGGCAACAGACCTCTCCCATTTGGGGGGGGGGGTTTGGCAGTCTGTGAAACACGTCTGTCCTGAACAGCATACCTCCCAACCGTCCCAGATCCAGCGGGACTGTCCTGATTTTGACAGTCAGCCCCGCGATCCTGGGCAGGGCATTAGTTGTCCCACACTGGTTGGGAGGTGTGTAATATCACCCGGTCAGCTCCCCGAGTCCCTGCACCCGCAGAGCAGCAAATCACATATTGGCTGCTCTGTGCACACAGGACCTGTCATGAGGTCACAGGATGGGAAGAGTCAGGGGTCACATGATCGGGAGGACCTCTGTGTACAGGACTCTGCTGGTTGCCATGGCGCCGAATGAGGGTAAGCATATGGCCGGAGTCACACATGCGAGAAACACGTCCGTGTCTCGCATGTGAAAAGCAAGCTCTGGCACCGGCACTTCGGAGCGGAGCATGTGGCCGCATAGCAACACATGGAGCTGCACGCTCCACTCCCAAGTGCCGGCGCCAGAACTTGCTTTTCACATGCGAGACACGGACAAGTTTCTCGCAAGTGTGACTCCGGCTTATGTGTGAGGTCAGGAGGAGGTGTTTACAGTGTGGATGTAGCAGAGCCGTGTGTGTACGAGGTGTATGGATCAGAGCAGCGTGTGAAAGGTGTATGGAGCGTAGTCGTGTGTAAGAGGTGTACTGCATACCTCACAACCATCCCGGATCCAGCAGGACTGTCCTGATTTTGACAGTAAGCCCCGCAATCCCGGGCGAGACATTAGTTGTCCCGTACTGGTTGGGAGGTGTGTAATATCACCCGTCAGCTCCCTGAGTCCCTGCACCCGCAGGGCAGCACACCACATATTGGCTGCTCTGTGCGCACAGGACCTGTGATGAGTTCACAGGATGGTAGTGCAGCGCCCCAGAGACCTGGTCGTTGCAGTATGGTGCTCTGCCGCTAAGGGGAGCAGCGGTACGTCTGATGGCACTAAGGAGTTCTCCTGACCAGGTATCACCAGAACACATTACACATCACACTCCGGCCACTAGGGAGAGAAAAAGGCTTTATTTATTGGGCCACTCCTCACACTGGTAAAACTAGGGGCTGGGGAGGAAGTTAGTCAGAAGCTGACTGGGTTAGAACCAGGCAACATCCCATGGCAGGGGGTGTTGCAGGGAAAAGGCACAGGGGGGCCCCTGTCAGGCGTGGGAACCTGGCAGGTGCCTAGCGAACAGAACAGAATGTGACGGAACCGCGCCTGCACACCCTGCGGCGGTATCCTAAGAAAGAGACACGAAGGGAAGGATATTGTGGAACCGTGTAAACGAGATCAAGCACAAAGGAGAGCCAGTAAGAGTCGTGCCGAGAGAGAGAAAGGCAACATCTTACTGAGGCGCGTAGTCGGTGGCCGGAACACCGTAGGAGTAACTGACTTCAGGCCTTACTTCAAACTCCGCTGGACAGTCAGTCATAGGTTGGCTGTCTACCTTCTACACCTACGAAGACATAGGGGACAACATAGGGAGAGGGGCGTCTCTAGGGTCCCGGAAGACCTCCAAGCCTTCCCGTCATACGGGTGGCGTCCTAGCCATAGCATACCTGGGGGACGTTAGAAACTAGTAACATCTGCAACCAAAGAACGAGAGAGAGCTGTAGAGAACAAACGAACGAGAACAGCAGTTGTGAGGACTATTCCGAATGCTCAGCAGGATAGGACTACAACACACAGGCGCTAGTGGTAGGCAACGATTTCCATCTGTGAAGGAAACTCTGGATGTGCCCATCGGACCGGCCGGTCTCTGAAAGCCCTGTTAAATGTACTCTGGATAGAGGATCTTGAAGCCTTCAGTAAAGAGGTAAAGAGACTGCAACCTTGTGTCCTCATTATTGACTGTACCTCAGACCATCACCATCCACCTTACTGGGAAGCCCTGGGGACATACTTCACCTGTGGCAAGGTATACCATCCAGCTGCCATTCCATCACCCCAGTGGACCCCATTGCAGCGTCGGTCACCCTGACCGAACACCACAGGTGGCGTCACAAACCCCTGACAGACTGCAATACTACTTTCATTGGACGCCCCTTAGCAGGGTCGCGGACCGGGTCTAGCCACCGTGACAGCCTCAGGACCGAACCAGAGAGGCCCGGTAGTAGGAGTCAGGGGTCACATGATCGGGAGGACCTCCGTGTACAGGCCATGGCGCCGGATGAGGGTAAGCATATGTGTGAGGTCAGGAGGAGGTGTTTACAGTGTGGATGTAGCAGAGCCGTGTGTGTACAAGGTGTATGGATCGGAGCAGCGTGTGAAAGGTGTATGGAGCGGAGTTGTGTGTGTAAGAGGTGTACGGAGCCATGTGTACGAGGTTTACAGAGCACAGCCGCGTGTGTACGAGGTGTACGGAGCGGAGCAGTGTGTGAAAGGTGTATGGAGCGGAGTCGTGTGTGTAAGAGGTCTACGGAGCCGTGTGAACGGAGCGCATCCGCATGTGTACGAGGTGTACGGAGCGGAGCAGTGTGTGAAAGGTGTATGGAGCGGAGTCGTGTGTGTAAGAGGTGTACGGAGCCGTGTGTACAGAGTGCAGCCGCATGTGTACGAGGTGTACGGAGCGGAGCAGTGTGTGAAAGGTGTATGGAGCGGAGTCGTGTGTGTAAGAGGTGTACGGAGCCATGTGTACGAGGTGTACGGAGCGGAGCAACGTGCAAAAGGTGTATGGAGCAGAGTCGTGTGTGTGTAAGAGGTGTACTGAGCGGAGCCATGTGTGTAAGAGGTGTGCGGATCGGGGCAGAGTGTGAAAGGTGTATGGAGCAGAGTCGTGTGTGTACGAGGTGTACGGAGCGGAGCCACGTGTACCAGGTGTACAGAGCATTGCCACGTGTGTACAAGGTGTGCAGAGCAGAGCCATGTGTGTATGAGGTGTACGGAGTGGTGCAGCGTGTGCAATGTGTATGGAGCGGAGCCATGTGTGTAGGAGGTGTACGGAATGGTGCTGTGTGTGTACGAGATGTATGGAGAGGAGCCGTGTGTGTACGAGGTGTACGGAGCAGAGCCGCATGTGCAAGGTGTATGGAGCGGAGTTGTGTGTGAACGAGGTGTATGTAGCAGAGTCGCATGTGAACGAGGTGTACGGAGCAGACGCTGGCTGAATCGCATCGGAGCAGATATTGCTCCTCGCTCTGACACTGACTGGCACAGGAGACACGGAGAGGTCTTTATCAGTGGCATATCACAGCTGCTGCGACGTGAGCAGTCAGCGGCACAGCTGGATGACACCATTCAGCGCCGTGGGAGTGGAAGCTGCCGGCTGCTGCGAGAGTGCGCAGTGAAAGGTGTGTGTGTGTGTGTGTAGTGGTGGAGAAGGCAATGATGGGGGTGGGGGTAACCATGTGTGGCCATTATACTGTACCCAGCATTGTGTGTGGCCATTATACTGTACCCAGCATCGTGTGGGGCCATTATACTGTACAAAGCATCATGTGGGGCCATTATACTGTATGGACCATCACGTGGGACAAGTATACTGTACGCAGCATCATGTGGGGCCATTATACAATATGGAGCCTAATGTGGCCATTATACAGTATGAAGCATCATGTGGAGCCATTATACAGTAAGGAGCATCATTTGTGGACATTATACAGTATGGAGCATCATGTGTGGCCATTACATAGTAAGCAGCATCATGTGTGGCCATTATACAGTACGAAGCATCATGTGGGGCTATTATACAGTATGGCGCATAATGTGGACATTATACAGTATGGAGCATCATGTGTGGCCATTATACAGTATGGAGCATTACGTGGGGCCAGTACACTGTACGCAGCATCATTTGGGGCCATTATACAGTATGGAGCATCATGTGTAGCCATTATACAGTATGCAGCATCAAGTGGGCCCATTATACTATATGGAGCATCACATGGGGCCAGTACACTGTACGCAGCATCATTTGGGGCCATTATACAGTATGGAGCGTCATGTGTGGCCATTATACAGTATGCAACATCATGTGGGCTCATTATACTGTATGGAGCATCACGTGGGGCCAGTACACTGTACGCAGCATCATTTGGGGCCATTATACAGTATGGAGCATCACGTGGGGCCAGTACACTGTATGCAGCATAATTTGGGGCCATTATACAGTATGGAGCATCACGTGGGGCCAGTACACTGTATGCAGCATAATTTGGGGTCATTATACAGTATGGAGCGTCATGTGTGGCCATTATACAGTATGGAGCATCACGTGGGGCCAGTACACTGTATGCAGCATCATTTAGGCCATTATACAGTATGGAGCGTCATGTGTGGCCATTATACAGTATGGAGCATCACGTGGGGCCAGTACACTGTAAGCAGCATCATTTGGGGCTATTATACAGTATGGAGCATCATGTGGGGCCATTATACAGTATGGAGCATCATGTGTGGCCATTATACAGTATGGAGCACTGTGTGGCCATATTTTTTTGTTTATAATTATTGTTTACGAAACATTGAGATCAGAAGTGCTAAATGACTGTGGTTGGGGCGTCTACAGAAGAATGGGCACGATACCTGACCCCAGGGCTGAGAGGCAAAGCTCTGGAGGCGTTTGCTGCCCTCCCTCAAGAACAAGATGGTGACTATGAGGCCATCAAGCAGGCCCTGGTAGCAAAGTAACAGCTTACACCTGAGGTTTACTGCAGAAAGTTCCGGAACCTCCAACGTGGCCCGCACGACAGCTACAGCGATGTGGTGCATGGACTCATTACCCACTTTAACCAGTGGATCCAAGGACTGTAAGTGGGAGAACCTGATGATCAAAGACCAGTTGTTACATCTTTGCCCAGCTGAGGTGCGACAGTTCGTGATGGACAGAGAACCCAAAGACGTGACAAAAGCAGCACAGATTACCGATGCCTATGAGGCCAACCGGAGATCGGAAGTGCGGAAGCCAGTCACCACCAGCTGGAGAGGGGGTAAGCCTGCAACCAATGCCAGTACCCCTGCCAGCCAACACACCAGAGGTCCTGTCCCCGTGGCCAACAGCACCAGTCCTACCACCGAACCTCGCCAGTGTTTCTTCTGCAAGCGGGCTGGTCATATCAGTCCCTACTGTCCAGACAAGCAAAAGAACCCCCCAGCCAAGGACCCAGGGCCTAACGCAGCAGTTCTTTTGGTGGGTAGTGTGGCTGGGAGGGTGTGTGACAACGTACAGCACGTCACTGTGGAAGGCCATGTCACTACAGGCCTCAAGGACACCGGGGATGAACGGACCCTCATCCGACCCAAACTGGTGGCCCCTGAAGAGATTGTTCCAAGGAAAACCCTAACTGTCACTGGGATTGGGGGCATCAGCTGTTCCTTGCCAATGGCCCGGGTTTATATTGATTGGGGTGCCAGGAGCGGGGTGAAAGAAGTGGGGCTGTCTGATAATTTGCCCACTGATGTTTTGTTGGGGACTGATTTGGGGAAGATGGTTGCATACTACGTCCCTGACACCCCTCCCCAATCTGCTAATAAGGGTAACGTTAGCCCTGATGAGGATGATGATGATGGGAAATCGCATGTGTTACCTGACCATGCTTTATCTTGTAATGATGCATCTAATAACCATTTTTTCCCTAGGATTGATGGTGAAAATGTTGTACCTGTGCCAACTGAACCTGATAATGATTTTTCTGCAAAGGTTAATGTGTCCATAGGTACAGGCGTGCTCAGCCACGTCGCTCTGCGGAGTGAGATGACTGAGGAACCCCTAGAAGGGGCAAATGTCGGTGCTACAGGAAATGGGGAGATGCATGGGAACCGTGAGAAAGGTGATGCCATGAAATTGACCAGTGCCACCAAGGAAGGTAACTGGCCCATAAGTAGCACTGCCCCTGAAGTGTTGCGGGTGGATGGGGAGGTAGAGCCCATAGCAGCGCCGCCGATGGGTCTGTAGAAATCCCCGGGGAGACAGCCTACATAGCTGCTGTCACCCGCAGTCAGAGTGCCCGGAATGCAGATAACGGTCTGCCTTCCGGACCCTCCTCAGTCATCGTTGTGAGTGAACCAGAGATTGACCCAGAGAAGGTCCCAGAGGGTTTCTTTGGGGAAGGGACCATAACGTCGCTTCTGGCTTCCCCTATCCAGGAGTTTCAGGCCGCTCTGTGCGCAGATGGGAGCCTAAAGAGTTTGGGACAACTCGCCGAGACGCCCACCTACGTGACTGATAAGGAGAGGGTGTACTGGGAACGAGGAAGGTTGTACCGGGAGACAGTACCCAGAGAATCGCAAAAAGAGTGGTTGAGGGAAAGACAGCTGGTCGTCCCGCAGCAATTCCAGGGTGAGTTGTTGTGGATTGCCCATGAGATCCCGCTCGCTGGACACTTGGGGATCAGCAAAACAAAGGCCCAGCTGTCTCAACACTTCTATTGGCCTAACATGGGGACCGATGTGTCAAACTACTGCCGCTCCTGTGTCACCTGTCAAAGAGTGGGAAAGGTGGGGCCTGCTCTTGGGGCTCCCTTGATCCCTTTGCCAGTGATAGAGGAGCCTTTCCAGAGAATTGCGGTGGACATTGTGGGCCCGCTGGCCGTCCCCAGCAGCTCTGGAAAGCAATACATCCCTACTGTGGTAGACTACGCTACCCGGTACCCAGAGGCAGTAGCTCTGTCGTCAACTAGGGCAGATAAGGTGGCAGATGTCCTGTTGGCTATCTTTTCATGTGTAGGATTTCCTAGGGAGATGCTTACCAATCAAGGGACCCAATTCATGTCTCGCCTAATGGAGGCTCTCTGTAAGAGAATGCAGGTGAAGCACCTGGTATCGAGTGCGTATCACCCACAGACCAATGGCTTGTGTGAAAGCTTCAATGGTACCCTCAAACAGATGCTACGCATGCTGGTTGAGACCCAAGGGCACGACTGGGAGCGGTACCTCCACCACCTGCTATTCACTTACCGAGAGGTTCTGCAGGCCTCGACGGGGTTCTCCCCCTTCGAGCTCCTGTATGGCAGGTGAGTCCGGGGACCCCTTGAGTTGGTAAGGGAATCCTGGGAAGAGGAGCCAAACCCTTCTGAAGTGTCCATAGTGGAGTATGTCATGCGCTTCCGTGACAAGATGAAGACCTTGACGCAGTTGGAGCATGACAACATGACGCAGGCTCAGGCTGACCAGAAGCACTGGTACGACCAGAACGCCCGGGAATTGACCTACCACGTGGGTCAAAAGGCGTGGGTGCTGATCCCTGTACCAAAGAATAAGCTTCAGGCAGCCTGGGAGGGCCCGTACGACATCCACCAACAGCTCAACCCGGTCACCTACGTGGTCACGCTTGACCACGCTCGGGTAGGTGAAAGGCCTTTCACGTCAACATGATGAAGGCTCATCACGAACGTGAACCTTTCGTCCTACCGGTCTGCAGCCTGCACGAAGACGGGGAGGAAGACACCCTTCTGGACATGCTGGCCCAAGCAAAGGCCGGTGGGTCCATTGAGGATGTGGAGGTAAGCGCCTCACTAATCGAACCCCAGCAGTCACAGTTGCAGACCAAGCTGGAACCCTTCCGGGCCGTGTCCTCCAACTAACCTGGAAGGACTGAGTTGGCAGTCCACGAGGTGGACACCGGGAATCATGCCCCACTACGGCGAACACCCTATCGAATCTCCGACCAGGTGCAGCAGGCTATGCGCTAGGAGATCGATGAGATGTTACAGGTGGGGGTGATTCAACGGTCAAAGAGTGCGTGGGCCTCACCTGTAGTTCTCGTGCCCAAGAAGGACCGGACCACCTAGTTCTGCGTGGACTACAGGGGGCTCAACGCCATCACAGCCTCTGATGCGCACCCAATGCCACGCACCGAGGAGCTGCTTGAGAGGTTAGCTGGCGCAGATTACCTTACCATAATGGATCTGAGTCGAGGATACTGGCAGATTCCCCTGAGCCCCGAGGCGCAGGAGAAGTCCGCCTTTATCACACTCTTTGGACTGTACGAGTCCACGGTCATGCCCCTGCCACTTTCCAGCGGATGGTCAAGTCAACCTCCTGCTTCAGGGACTGGAGAAGTACGCAGTGAAGTACTTGGATGACATTGCCATCTTCAGTTCCTCCTGGGAGGAACACCTGCAGCATCTCGAGGAGGTGCTCAGGCAAATTCACCGAGCTGGACTGACTATCAAGTCGAGAAAGTGCCAGATGGGCATGAGTGAGGTCCACTACCTGGGGCACCGGTTAGGCGGAGGCACCCTAAAGCCAAAGCCTGAGAAAGTAGGAGCGATCGTGAACCTACTGAGGTGCGCATGGAGGCATACCGAGGGGTTCTGCCTCCCTACCGTAGAACAAAAGGGGGAGGTGTCACGATATTGTATGAAATATGATATGATTTTGTAGCTTTGCCTGTTAGACCCATGCTGCGGGCTAAAAAAAACCCCCTTCTCTCTCTGTCTCTCTTTGCTTCTATGTGTGTGTGAAGCTATTCTTCTCAATGCTCTGCCCTGCCCCCAAGCCAGGAAGGTTTATTGCGCTTGTAGCGGCACAAATCTCCCTCCAGCTGAAACTGGTCTGATATCCCTCTCAAAGACATGCGGTTCTTTGTTTGGTTATAGTAAGATATTGGGCCACCGATTTGAACTAGAAAAATAATAAGTATATATTGCTAACCTCCATCGGCAGATCTATCGGTCACTGTAAGCACGAGCCTCTAATTCCACCAGCTAAAAAAGTACAGATTTCTCTGGAACTGTGTGTCCCAAATAGCCCAAATTTGGTTTCATTAGAAAGCCAATTTTAAAATAAGATGAATGCTAGGTGTGTTATGATTCTGACATGTTCTGGAGAAGATACGAGCATTATAAAACTTGGTGTTAAATTTGGTAAGTTTGAGGAGATGGGAGGGTCCGAGGAAACCAACCCCTTTAGTGATGTCACGAGGCTGAGCCCTCAGTCTGAGCTTCCTGAGGAGCTGTTCTTACCCAGACCTCCTGATGCACTGGGACATTTGGGGTTCCGCCTACCAGCATGGTTTTGCCTTGAAATGATCTGAACACATGTAAGTATTAACTTCTCATTTAATCCCTGTTATTTTTATAATTACCCTTGTACATATTTTCAATTGTCTTTTTTGTAACATCCTTGTAATATCTTTTATAAACACTGCCTTATCTTTCGGAGTAAAATATCTAAATTACTAGTTTCGTTCTCCTGTTCTAAAATGTACCCCAAGTCTTCTGAAGGGAATTACGCTACTGTTTTGGGTTAGCTTCGGACCCGTTAATCGAAGCTGGTGGCAGCATACCTTGTTCTGGGTATTTGGGAGTCGTAGCGACGGCGGCGTTGATAATTATTGTTCCTGCCTGAATGGGAGTAGTTATATCGCCTCGCTGCAGCATGCCCAATAGCCAGTACATACCAGGCAGCCTTTCTGTCGACTAATTACCCTAGGTGCAGTACCCAATCTGACCTGAGGGTAAGGGGGCACCAGAGAGCTGCAAGTTTTCAAGTGGAACTGTAAAGCGGGATATACATAAATCCCTGCAGTTCGTGTTATATTGTAAGAGCAGTGGGATAACTAAAATATGCCCCTGCTGTAAATCAAAAGGACAATAGCCTTGTGTGTGTTTTCATCACAGTGTAGCAGTGGAGGGATAACTAAGATAAGCCCCCCTGCACATGTGATAGCCATTTGTTGGCCTAAAGTCACCCTGATCCGTGACGTAGGAGTGACAGTCACGGTGTGAATTGTGACACCATGTATGAGCAGTAATAATGTCCCCTGAACTCCCCATGTACAGTAATGTCTCCTGAGTCTCTGATGTACAGCCCCAATAGACAGTATGATGTCCCCACAGCTCCCCTATACACAGAGCTATGCATCCACAGCTCCTCTATGCACAGAATAATGCCCTCACAGTTCCCTTATACACAGTATGATAGTCCCATAAATCCCCTATACACAGTATGAAGTACCCACAGCTACCCTCTACACAATATGATGGGAACATGGCTCATTCTACTCAATATGATGGATCCCAAATCACCTCACATAGTATGATATCTCCACTGCTCCCCATCTACAGTATGATGAACCCTACTGCTCCTCTATATACAGTATGATGTTCTTATAGTTCCACTAACCACCACAAAACCCTATCTACTATATATTTGTCTAAGGGTCACTTCCATCTGTTTATCTGTCTGTCACAGATATTCATTGGTCGCGGCCTCTGTCTGTCATGGAAATCCAAGTTGCTGATTGGTCGCGGCAAAACAGCCATGACCAATCAGTGACGGGCAGAGTCCAGAGGAAAATGGCCGCTCCTTCCTCCCCGCAGTCAGTGCCCGGCGCCCGCATACTCCCCTCCGGTCACCGCTCACACAGGGTTAATGGCAGCATTGACCGTGGTGTAACACACTCCATTAATGCTGCTATTAACCCTGTGTGACCAACTTTTTACTATTCATGCGGCCTATGCAGCATGAATAGTAAAAAGATCTAATGTTAAAAATAATAAAAAAAAGAAAAAATCGTTATATACTCGCCGTCCGTCGGCCCCTCGGATCCACAACAGGCCTTTCCCGCTCGCGATGCTCTGGTAACCGGTCCATGCTGCGATCTCGCGAGACCGCAATGCACTCTTCAGACCGGAGCACGCGAGGACCATCGGTAACCGGCCGCTTTGATCCGGAGGCTCCGGAAGGCGAGTGTGTAACTATTTTTTATTTTAATTCTTTTTTTTAACAGGGATATGGTGCATGCTACGTGACTGGCCAATATACTACGTGGCTGGGCAATATACTACATGACTGGGCAATATACTACGTGGCTGGGCAATATACTACGTGGATGGCAGTATACTACGTGTCTGTGCTGTATACTACGTGACTAGACAATATACTACGTGGCTGGGCAATATACTACATGACTGGGCAATATACTACGTGGCTGGGCAATATACTACGTGGACATGCATATTCTAGAACACCCGATGCGTTAGAATCGGGCCACCATCTAGTACATAGTATGAGAGCCCTAAAATCCTTCCAATACACAGTGCAATGCCACTAAAGCAACCTATCAACAGTGAAATTTTACTCATACTATATAATGGCACCAACAGTAGTCCTCACACAGTAAATTGCCCCAAAAGCCCATCTACTCACAGTATAATATCTAAAAGCCTTCATACATAGTGTAATACCCCAAAGCCCCTATAGATAATATGATAACCCTCACAGTAGCCCTCACACAGAAAAATGCCCACAACTTATACTCTGTAATATGCACTCCACAGCTTCCTATAAACAATATAATGCCCCCTAAACACTGTATAATGGCCCCATATACCCCTACCTATAATATTTGAATGAAAACATCCAGTGTGAAATTGCTGTTATTTCCCTCAATATACTTGCTGATACATTCAAGAACATGTGCCTGGCAGAAAATAGAGGATACTTTTAGCATTACATGTGTGACGACGGTGGGTGTGGACCCACTGCGCCACTGGCTAAACTTACCCTGGAGGGGCGTGACTAAGTGACCAACCCATTTTCACTAGAGCATCTGATGGTTAGGCTAGGTTTGGTTTGTAGGTAGTCACTAGGTGCCACTCTAAGGACGTGCAGCAGCTGAGCCATGGGTCAAGGCAGGAATGTGGTTTACAGGTGGCAACGACAGAAGCATCGTCAGGTGGTCTGAGGTCGGAATAGGTAGCACTGATCCTAGATATGTAGCTGAGGTCAGGAGCAGAGAGATCAGGTAGAACAGGAAATCAGTAACAGGATAAACAGAGCAAAATAACAGCCCTGGCAAGGTGTGGAGGGAGGAGCGCTCTCTAATATACCACCTGCTGGCAGGGATAGGCCAGGGAAACTAATCAGCGCAGGACATAGTGGCTACAAGTTTCTGCAAAGTCTGCCCACACTTCCCTATTTCCAGATGGAGGCTCTCCAGCAGCAGGGAATATAGCGGAGGCAGAGCTGAGGATGTTACATGAAGCAGCTAACTGAGAGGAGCAAAGCGGTGAGCAGGACAGCGCTTACCACCCACGCGAGTCACCGGCGTGACGACCTGTAGCGTAACTGATTACACGTTAAAAAATGGAGCATAGTTCGGGGAGTTCAGATTGTTTCATCCTAATGGGAGTTACAGCAGAATATTCAGGGCCTTTTTTGAGTGAATCTCTCTATAGTTTTTATAGTATTAATGTGTGAGAATATTGGAATCTTTAGAACGCCTATATAAAACTTTGCACACAAATTGGCCAATTCACAGTGTTGAGCGAGTGTACTCGAGTCGTTACTCGAGATTTCCGAGCATGCTCAAGTGTTCTTTGTAGATTATGCTCGTAGATTATGTTTGCGTCCCGGCAGCTGCATGATTTGCGGCTGCTAGACAGCCTGAATACATGTGGGGGTTGCCTGTTTGTTAGGGAATCCCCACATGTATTCAGGCTGTCTAGCAGCCGCAAATCATGCAGCTGCAGGGACGCAAACACAATCTACGAGCACGACCAAAATACTTCACTTGCTCATCACTAATGCCTATCTTTCACAACAAGATGTATCCTCCTGTAGTGGAGAACATTCACTGCCAAATTTACACTTACCACTCCTGCGCATTACATTTGATGGTGTATGTTCCTATCTACGGGGGTACGCAGAGACACACAGCAGGATGTACTCACTGTGTGTCTCCAACCTCGCTATCTTGCTTTGTTGGCTGAGCCGTACTGAATATGTTTGCTGGAAATCAGATATATAAGGCGACAAGAAAAAGAACAGAGAAAGCAGACTCTACTCTAATGACTACAGTAACCGCTGCTGCTCCAACTCTGAGGCAGGAATTCCCTGCGGACAAAACTGTTAAATATTAATTATTCTTGTTTTTATTCTGTACCGAGCACATTGCTTCTTGCTGACACTATCAAAAGCTATTTCTGTGTATGTAGCTCAGAGTATAAGTTAACTCCATATACAGGGAACACGTGATCTGTAGAAATCATATATAAACGTCTCTTAGGAGGGGGTGGGGCCTTTTTGTCACGTGGGACGGTCACCTCCCTTCCTTCACCATCATTCTCCATGGACATGGGACAAGACACGAGGAACAGCAGCTGTTAGCTACTCCATGCCATGATGACTTCAGACTTTCACACAGACAGATGACTTCTACCTTTTAAAGATGAGTAACAGGAGAAGCGCTGATATCTACACATGGACACTCTGTTTGTAATTGTTTCATCTACCTTTTATGTTTTTGCTGCGATGGTGGATAACTCAATAAACCACTATACTTTCGTCAGAATATCATGACATTTTTCTTTTAAGAATAACGCACCTGGTTAAGTCTTGATTAGATATTTTTGCGCAATAACGATTTTTAACATTTGGCCTAGCCAGCCAGTTTTGATTTTTTGTGCTATTTTTGCGTGAATTTCCTTCTTCTTGCACACGGGGGAAGACAGAAGAGTTCCGCTAGATTGTGCAAGTATTCAGGAATTCCACTTCAAAATTTCAAGTCACAAAGATCTCACAAGAACCTACGAATGACGGAGACTAACAGGTGTTGTACGGATTGACAGCAAGCACTGGTAGTGCTGAAGAACAGACGTGCTAAAAATAGCCGTGCTGAAGTCCGGAGCCCAGCGTTGTAAAAGCAAAGGGATTACAAGCTGAGATTTCAAGGTAAGACAAATGGATTTGATAAATTCATATGCTAAATCAAGTCAGATAGACTTTGTAAGTTTGTACGGATCTAGCTTAGAAATATTTTGGTCTAATTTATTTTCAGAATGCAGAACCGCGAATTTGAATTTAGATTGTAAGCTAATGTCTAAGAAAAAAGAAAAAGAGCAACTTAAAAATATCTTACATATGGTTTATGTATTTAACGAGTTTGTGACAGAGAAGTCCAAAAAAGACAGTGTAGAAAGAATTTCTAAGGAAACGAATGATGTTCCCAAGATTGACTGTAATGAGAAGAGTGAGAAAGATGTGACGCACGTATCTGTAATGACGATGACCACCCAAAGTGACATTGACTTTGTGACACAAGATGAAAAACAAGATGGAGGAAGTGAAGGAGACATGACAATTGACAAAGATGATCTACGAGGGACAGATGTACAAGGGCCACTAAAAATAGACGACTCAGAGGCCCAACTCCAACTTAAATCTAGGAAAATCCTGCTAAAATTATGCAAAATCATTCCTGCATATGATGACAAAATCCATGTGTGCAGAAATTCAGAGATATTTGAGAGTTTTGCTGATAAGTTTGATTTGACTAATGTGCAGAGAAATAATTTGTTTAAAATTTGGCTTCCGGTAATCTTCTCCAGAAGACTCTCACTAAAAATGCAGACTGATGAGTTCCACGAAAAGATGACTGATGTAGAAAGATTAAGAATTTTGATTTTCTGTGGATTGAAAGAAAATTATCCAGATCTTGATATTCTTCTAAAATTGAAGATTGGCCGGGAAGAATGTACGTTTACTTTTATGGCCATTTTTGAAAGGATTTATAAATTGGTCTGTACGAATTTGAATCAACAATTCATGATAAATTGTTTTGTAAACAAGTTTAAATTCTTAAATCCTGTATCTCGTATAATTGCTACACAGAAAAATTCTTTATACGAATGCGCCCAATCCCTTGATTTTTCTAGAAAACACGAGAATCTTGAAAGGAAAACACATTTTACTAAGTTTTTGAAACCAGTCAGAATTCAATCTTATCAAAAGCCAAAATCAAAATCTTCAAATCTGATCCAAAATCAAATCTATGAAGTACGAAGAAAATTACATATTGGTTACAAACCGTATGAAAAGATTCAGGAGTCTATTAAAGAAATTTCTCTGAAAGATTTAAAATCTGAAGGCTCAGATCTGTCTCTAAAGATGGCGGAGACTGACAGACGGAAGCAGGTGAGTATCCCAGGGGGAGCTCAGCTGAACACTCCATTATCACAGCAGCTCTTCAAAGAGTCCATAGGGTTAAAACTGACCTTACTAAATTTAGCATTTCAGCAGATTATCGACAAACAGCCAAATTTTGGGATAGGAATTGGCTAAAAATTAATTATATTATATGAAGAGTTATACAATGTATTATTTATTAATGTAATTATTCTATTTCAATATAATTCTGAAGTTACATATATTAATATAATATACAGTAAATACTGTAGCATATTTGTATAAGTAGAGATTATATTAACTGCATTTTTATATATATAGTGAAATAATTAAAATTTACTCCAGTAAAAAATATTTAGAATTACAATTAAATACATTTATTAAATATATACATATGTATAAGATATTTAAATTATTTTGTTTTGAAATAAATATGAAATTAACCTTTATCTTTCATTTCCCTTAGAATTTTACTTTCAAAGCGAGGATTGAACAAAAAAATACCTCTTTCATGAATTTATGTCTTATTCACACAGGAAGCTATATTAACTGCATGATATATATATATTTAACACTTAAAAATAAATAATATATCTAACAACCTAAAAATGTGTGTACTACATGTAAATTTTCTTTCTGTAATAATCTAAAACGTGTTTTTTTTTCCTCCCACTGCATGGTGCATGACGTGACAGCTGTGAGTTAAGGAATATCATATAGCCTTGATTTTTAACTTTAGGAATTTTCCTCAGCCTTTACTTGCATTCAACCGGATTCAGTTACAGGCTTGTTTCAGGATTAGCTGTGAAACATTCAACTCGGGTTTCTTGTAAATGGAGGAGTCCTTTCTATAGGTTACAACATACTGTTAAATAATATTTGGGGAATATTCAAAGGAATATTAGAATACTAAATTTAATAGATTACAATGCGCATTGATTGATAATTAGGATACAATATTTTGGGTTAATATACATGTTTTTTATTCTTTGTATGTGAAATGTATTGTGAACGTCTATGTGAGTCACATGTGACAGGTGAGAGAACATATGAGCAGCTGCTGAGTGAATTTGACATGAGATGTGATGTAAGAGTGACCAGAGCGTGGTATGTGGAATGTGGAATGTGGATGCACAGTTTGACAGAGGCCTCAGTCATGATTTATGGTATGTTTGAAAAAAAAAACCACCTTGTGTTAATGAGAAAATAAGATTCAGTTAAATTATTAGAATATTAAGATATATTCAACATGCATGCAACATATATTTCTTTAGTTATTATTATTATTTAATAAGTACAATAACACATCAATATGGTTTATCAAGGAAACCTACATTTAGAACATTTTTTCCTAATGATAATTTTTTCATATTTCAGTGTTTTTTATATTTACATAGATGAGTACACATCTTCAAACAAATATATGGCACAAGTTGATATGACAGTTATAAAAATAATTATTTTTCACTTGGGTTTTTTACAAATTAATTTTTTCATAAAATAATATTTTTTGATATTAAGGGGGAAATGTGTTTTTGATCCTGATCACATCATCACATTTCATCAATACCTCTTCTTCACACATTTTAATAAAGAAGAAATATGAATAAGGTATTATTGGGTACAATAACAATAAATATTATAAAAGTCATTTTTTTCCTCTAATGAAGGGTATTCTATGCAAAGCTGCATAATTTCAATATTTTGGTAATCCAAGGTTATGACAACATCTACAAAAATATTAAGGGAGTGTGTTACTGAAACATAATCTCAGCATTTGTCATCAACATATAAAGGCCTTATTTTTATTTTTATTTTTATTTTTTATTCTCATCTTTATTTTTCATTTTTTTTCCACTTTTCTTTCAATTTTTATTTTTCATTCTTATTTTTCATCAAGGAAAAATCTATATTTCATAAAGTAATGTCTAATACAAGAATATTGCTTGATCAAATATAGTGATCATATGGTTTCATTATATAAGAAATGTTTCAATTCTGAGTTAAATACAACAATTCATTCATTCATTCATTTATTTATTCATATATATATATTCTTATTTTGGTTCATGACTATACATACTTACATATTATTGGTTTACTGAACATAAATTAATAAAGTTTTAATAATAAATATCAGCACTTGTTACATAAAAGACACACTGACATCTATGGGTTCAAGAAGAAATTACACCTACGACATAAAAATGTCCAATCACATGAAGAATATGGTAAATAATATATCATTTATTATTATTATTATTATTATTATTTAAATATAAATTTCATATTAATATAATTTAATAATTATATGGATATTATTGATTGCTATGGTACGCTGTGATATTATAAGTTAGGAAAATTACCAGATTTGGTATAGAATAGGGAATGAAGACTTCAATCAAGATACCGGAGATACGTTAATAAAGACTTTTCATATTTTCAATTGATTCTAAAAAGTTGCAAGAAGAAAAGCCGTTATCCAGAAGTTCCACAAGGTAACAATGCTATGATTTCTGAGTAATAGACTGTGTCAAATACAATTCATGTCACCATTCACAACTACAGCATCCATCACTGACAACTGAGTACAGTATCAAAGATGAACGGTGTTATCACGTTCCAGTGGTTTCCTATCACCTATAAGACTTCCATGAAAGCTGGTGAACACTCAGGTAATTGTCAGGACGCTACAACCCTGACATGTGTCCTGTGCACTAAGGACTGGTTATGGTGCTATGTTTGGCAAGGAAGAGTCAATGTAACCCTTGCTGTGCTGACCAAAGACGTCACACCTGTCCCAAGACCAGTGCAGACGATTTGAGGATTCCAGATGATTTCCAAGGCGAGCCAATGTAAGTCCAGGTCTCTAAAAGTGACACTGCACAGATATTAAAGCTACATTTCATCTATGGACTTTGTTTTCTTATCAACATTTGAATTTATGGACTTTGATTGACACATGACACACAGTCTATACATATCTACATGCTATCATTTATTTCAAAAGACTTATATTAAACAAGAAGACATCAATATGAAGACCGGATGACATCAGATGACATCAGACCTGAGATGCTTCAAGTAGATATAGGAAAGTATAATATATATTTTATATGAATATTAGTCACGGCCTACCATAACATGAATTTACATATCATTATATTATTGAGAACATATAACAATATTATTATTGATATTATTTATTACATCATTTTGCCAAAGAAGAAAGAAGATTTTATTAATATTTTAATTTGAGGGTTCCAATCAATGTCTGTCACCCTCAAAAGGGGGAATTGTTAAATATTAATTATTCTTGTTTTTATTCTGTACCGAGCACATTGCTTCTTGCTGACACTATCAAAAGCTATTTCTGTGTATGTAGCTCAGAGTATAAGTTAACTCCATATACAGGGAACACGTGATCTGTAGAAATCATATATAAACGTCTCTTAGGAGGGGGTGGGGCCTTTTTGTCACGTGGGACGGTCACCTCCCTTCCTTCACCATCATTCTCCATGGACATGGGACAAGACACGAGGAACAGCAGCTGTTAGCTACTCCATGCCATGATGACTTCAGACTTTCACACAGACAGATGACTTCTACCTTTTAAAGATGAGTAACAGGAGAAGCGCTGATATCTACACATGGACACTCTGTTTGTAATTGTTTCATCTACCTTTTATGTTTTTGCTGCGATGGTGGATAACTCAATAAACCACTATACTTTCGTCAGAATATCATGACATTTTTCTTTTAAGAATAACGCACCTGGTTAAGTCTTGATTAGATATTTTTGCTCAATAATGATTTTTAACAAAAACACATGGAGCAACCATTATACTGCAGAATACAGCACAATCACTTTGATGTGGCCATGTCTGTGTCACAGTGCATGAAGTGACGTGGCCACACAACATCTTGTCCTACACAAACAAGCTGACGTGCAAAGCTTATACGCAGCATATCACAATAGCAGCTACATATGTCATTGTTATGCAGAGGCACATACAGTAACACTTGTCTACATGTCATAATTTAACACAATGTACTAGTAAAAGTAAAAGTCTGTACAGCAAAATGCAATGAAATAAAATAATGGACTTATTTTAGGTACATTAGGAAATGTCTTTTAACCCCCTTTGAGACCTTGCCTGTTTTCACCTTTCTGACCCGGCCAATTTTTACAATTCTGACCATTGTCATTTTATGAGGTAATAACTCTGGAATGCTTCAACGGACCCCAATGATGCTGATATTGTTTTCTTGTGACATATTGTAATTTATGATAGCATTAGAATTTCTTCGATAAAACTTGCATTTATTTGTGAAAAAAAATGGAAATTTGGCAAAAATTTAGAAAATTTCCCAATTTTCAAACTTTTAATTTTTATGCCCTTAAATCAGAGCATCATATCACACAAAATAGCTAATAAATAAAATGTACCACATGTCTACTTTACATCAGAACAATTTTGGAAACATAATTTTTTGTTAGGAAGTTATAAGGGTTAAAAGTTGGCCAGCAATTTCTCATTTTTACAACAATATTTGCAAAACCATTTTTTTTGGGACCACCTCACACTTGAAGTGACTTTGAGTGGTCTATATAACAAAAAATACCCAAAAGTGACACAATTCTAAAAACTGCACACCTCAAGGTGTTCAAAGCCACATTCACGAAGTAAATTAACCCTTCAGGTGCTTCATAGGAATTTTTGGAATGTGGAAGGAAAAAATAAACATTTACTTTTCTTTCACAAAAATTTTCCTTTAGACCTATTTGTTTTTTATACTTTTGCCAGGGTAACAGGAGAAATTGGACTGTACATTTTGTTGTGCAATTTCTCCTGAGAATGCCAATACCCCATATGTGGGGAAAATCTACTTTTTGGGCACATAGCAGGGCTCAGATGGGAAGGAGCACCTTTTGACTTTTTGAATGTAAAATTTGATGGAATTATTAGCCAACCCCATGTCGCATTTGATGAGCCCCTAATGTGCCTAGACAGTGGAACCCCCAACAAGTGACACCATTTTGGAAACTAGACCCCTTATGGAACTTATCTAGATGTGTATTGAGCACCTTGAACCCACAGGTGCTTCACAGAAGTTTATAGCGTAGAATCGTGGTAATAAAAAAAAAATCACATTTTTCCCAAATAAATCTTTTTTAGCTCCATATTTTGCATTTTCATAAGGGTGACAGGAGAAATTGCTCCATACAATTTGTTGTGTCATTTCTCCTAAGTACACCGATACCCCATATGTTGGGGAAAACCACTGTTTGGGTGCATGGCAGGGCTTGGAAGGGAAGGAGCGCCATTTGACTTTTTGAATGCAAAATTTGTTGGAATATTTATTGGATGCCTTGTCCCATTTGAAGTGCCCCTGATGTGCCTAAACAGTGGAAACCCCCAAAAGTGACACCATTTTGGAAACTAGACCTCTAATGGAATTTATCTAGATATGTATTGAACAATTTGAACCCCCACGTGCTTCACAGAAGTTTAAAACATTAAGCCGTGAAAATAAACAAAATCAAATTTTTCACACAAAAATCTATTTTGGCTACAAATTTTGTATTTTCACAAGAGCTGAAGGAGAAAATTGACCCCAAAGTTTGTTGTGCAATTTCTTCTGAGTTCACTGATACCCCATATGTGGTTGAAGACTACTTTTGAGGCACAGTGCAAAGCTCAGAAAGGAAGTATCGCTATATTACAGTGCAATTTTGCTGCACTTGTTTGAGGGTGCCATGTTACATTGGCAGAGCCTCTGAAGGGCCAGAACAGCAGAACCCCCCATAAGTGACCCAATTTTACCAATTAAACCTCTCAATAAATTCATCTAGGGGTGCTGTGATTATATTGACACCACAGGTATGTCACAAACTTTTATACCATTGGGAAGTGAAGAATTTTTTTTTTTACATTTTTACCACCAAGATTGTGTGTTAGCCCAAAGTTTTATATTTTAACACTGGGAAATGGGTAAAAATGGCACCAGAATTTGTCCCACAATTTCTGCTGACTGTAGAAATACCCCATATGTGGCTGTACAGTACTACTTTGCCGTAAGGAGTGAGTCAGGAGGGACAGAGCGCTAAAAAAAGCAAATTCCCCCACCCCTTAAGTGACCCAGTTTTGGAAATTTTAACCCTTTGGGAATTTATCTACAGATGTAGTTACGATTTTGATTCCATGGGTGTTTTCCAGAAACAGGCAGCAGTGGATGTTGCTGAGTGAAAATTGCAAACTGCCGTTGTAGTGACCAGCACGCTGTAGTGACCAGTACATTGCAGTCACCAGTACATTATGCCCAGCCCGTGCTTCTGGAGGTACGCACCTGTAAATTAGGAGTGCTCTCATCACTGCACAAATTGCCAAACACGTGGGCGCTAAATGTTGTTTAGGCACACTGGGGCTCAGAATAGAGGAGGGCATTTCCATTTGTGATCAGAGAATTTGCTGAATTTTTTTGTCGAGTGAGGAGCCATTTCGCTTTTCCAGAGCCTTTGTACTACCGGTAACGTGGACGCCCCTTATATCTCCATTAACAGATCTGAGTGGGGACTTGCTTTTCTCATGGATTGAGTGGAAGATTTTTTTGGGAACATTGTACATAACAAACGGGATCACACTTATCTGGTGCCCTACACTGAGCACTGACTTTGCGGTCTCCATCTAAGGGTATGTTTCCACGGTCAGGATTGCATCAAGATTTGCTCAGGATTTGACGCAGGTAAAATCTGCATCAAATCTGCACCTGAGGTCACTGGCAGGTCACCTGCATTTTTTATGCGTTTTTACATGCGTTTTTGATGCATTTTTCATTTAGATTTGTGTGTTTTTGTAAGCTACATAAAGATATACCAAAAAAAGAATTGTGATGTCATTTCTTGTCCAATCTCTTCATTTACATACTCTATTGAAGAATAATGTCTACAAACAGAAATAGATGATAGATAGATGATAAATAGATATGTGTTACGCTCAGGGACCAGGAAAGCGAGATAAGTGGACCCACTGGACCGAAACAGCGAACCTCCCCAGGACGAGTGGACCAGGTGGACCGCCCCCTATACAGGGAGCGTTAGGAGCAGGCCCAGAGGAGACTACTGAATGGCAGCCGGTACCAAAGTACAGGGAAAGGAAAAGGTCAGGGCAGGGACAACGGAAAAGAGAACGAAGAAGGAGAAGCGGAACGGATAACAGGAACTGACAAGACAGACAGAGAATGGAAGGACAAACCGGAAGACAGGATGGAGACACGAGACCACGGAAGCGCAGGAGACGATGGCGGAAGGACTAGGCAGAGGATCTGGAACACTGGGAAGAAACGAAGGTACAGGAGAACTAGAGCTGCAAGGGAAGCACGGAGACAGTTAATGATAATACACAGAAACGAAAAGTCAGAGACAAGCAGCAGGGAGAACGTAAGGTATGCTAGGTAGCGAGGGAGCCAGAGGCATTTGCCAGAAAACAAATGACAGACAGGCACAGCCAAAAGGAAGAGGCGGCCTTAAATGCAGAGTGGCAGCGTACCTTCCGGGTCATGGTCCTCCAGGACCACAGAGAGCAGGGGAAAGAGTGTCCAAAGAAAAAGGCAGAGTGCGCATACATGTGCTCCCAGTAGAGGGCGCTGTGGACGCGCAGGAGCGCTGCTAAGTAACGTCAGCGCTGCCAGCGAGACACAGAGCTGACTGGAGCAGGGAAGGCAGAGTGCGCATGCGCAGGATACCCTAGTGCACGCACGCCCGAGAAGAAGCAGCAGTCGGGAGAGCGAGCAGAGAAGGCGGCGCTGGAGAAGGGACAGGAGCGCGCCGGGACGCCGAGGAGCGGTAAGTAAAAGCGGACAGCAGGGGCCGCGGCGGTGATAATGGTGACCTGACAGTACTCCCCTCCTTACCTCCCCCCTTTCTAAGACCAGAAAGAAATCTAGCCAAAACTCGAGGAGCTTGGATGTTCTCCCGAGGCTCCCAAGATCTCTCCTCTGGACCAAAACCCTTCCAGTCTACCAGAAAAAAGGTCCTCCTCCTCACTCTCTTCATGGCAAGGATGTCCTTAATCTCAAAAACATCATTAGCGGAGACCGGCCGGGAAGAAGGCGCAGTAGAGGCATGAAACTGATTGAGAACAAGTGGCTTCAGAAGGGAAACATGGAAGGAATTAGGAATGCGTAGCGAGGAGGGCAACTTCAACTTGTAGGAGACATCATTAATACGGGTCAGAATCTCAAAAGGCCCAATATAACGAGGACCCAATTTACGAGAAGGAATCTTTAAGCGAACAAATTTAGAGGATAACCATACCCTATCACCGGGATGATATAACGGAGGGTCTAGGCGCCTCTTGTCAGCATGTCTCTTCTGTTATGGCCGGCAATCAGGCAACACAGCGTGCAGTAATCAGCGCACATACAGAGATCTGGCAATAACCAAAAACAATAGGACGAGCTCTGAGACGTGGAATCTCTGTAGACTGCAGTACCTGATCTATCCTCACACAACTATAAGCAGCAGTGGATTGCGCCTATCACTACCTATGCAACTCGGCACTGCCTGAGGAGCTGACTAGCCTGAAGATAGAAATACAAGCCTGACTTACCTCAGAGAAATACCCCAAAGGAATAGGCAGCCCCCCACATATAATGACTGTTAGCAAGATGAAAAGACAAACGTAGGAATGAAATAGATTCAGCAAAGTGAGGCCCGATATTCTAGACAGAGCGAGGATAGCAAAGAGAACTATGCAGTCTACAAAAAACCCTAAAACGAAAACCACGCAAAGGGGCAAAAAGACCCACCGTGCCGAACTAACAGCACGGCGGTGCACCCCTTTGCTTCTCAGAGCTTCCAGCAAAAGTTAATAGCAAGCTGGACAGAAAAAACAGAAAACAAACTAGAAGCACTTATCTAGCAGAGCAGCAGGCCCAAGGAAAGATGCAGTAGCTCAGATCCAACACTGGAACATTGACAAGGAGCAAGGAAGACAGACTCAGGTGGAGCTAAATAGCAAGGCAGCCAACGAGCTCACCAAAACACCTGAGGGAGGAAGCCCAGAGACTGCAATACCACTTGTGACCACAGAAGTGAACTCAGCCACAGAATTCACAACAGTACCCCCCCCTTGAGGAGGGGTCACCGAACCCTCACCAGAACCCCCAGGCCGACCAGGATGAGCCACATGAAAGGCACGAACAAGATCTGGGGCATGGACATCAGAGGCAAAAACCCAGGAATTATCTTCCTGAGCATAACCCTTCCATTTGACCAGATACTGGAGTTTCCGTCTAGAGACACGAGAATCCAAAATCTTCTCCACAATATACTCCAATTCCCCCTCCACCAAAACAGGGGCAGGAAGCTCCACAGATGGAACCATAGGTGCCACGTATCTCCTCAACAACGACCTATGGAATACATTATGTATGGAAAAGGAGTCTGGGAGGGTCAGACGAAAAGACACCGGATTGAGAATCTCAGAAATCCTATACGGACCAATAAAACGAGGTTTAAATTTAGGAGAGGAAACCTTCATAGGAATATGACGAGAAGATAACCAAACCAGATCCCCAACACGAAGTCGGGGTCCCACACGGCGTCTGCGATTAGCGAAAAGCTGAGCCTTCTCCTGGGACAAGGTCAAATTGTCCACTACCTGAGTCCAGATCTGCTGCAACCTGTCCACCACAGAATCCACACCAGGACAGTCCGAAGACTCAACCTGTCCTGAAGAGAAACGAGGATGGAACCCAGAATTGCAGAAAAATGGAGAGACCAAGGTAGCCGAGCTGGCCCGATTATTAAAGGCGAACTCAGCCAACGGCAAAAATGACACCCAATCATCCTGGTCAGCGGAAACAAAACATCTCAGATATGTTTCCAAGGTCTGATTGGTTCGTTCGGTCTGGCCATTAGTCTGAGGATGGAAGGCCGAGGAGAAAGATAGGTCAATGCCCATCCTGCCACAAAAGGCTCGCCAGAACCTCGAGACAAACTGGGAACCTCTGTCAGAAACAATATTCTCAGGAATGCCATGCAAACGAACCACATGCTGGAAGAACAAAGGCACCAAATCAGAGGAGGAAGGCAATTTAACCAAGGGCACCAGATGGACCATTTTAGAAAAGCGATCACAGACCACCCAAATGACCGACATTTTTTGAGAAACGGGAAGGTCAGAAATGAAATCCATCGAAATATGTGTCCAAGGCCTCTTCGGGACCGGCAAGGGCAAAAGCAACCCACTGGCACGTGAACAGCAGGGCTTAGCCCTAGCACAAATTCCACAGGACTGCACAAAAGCACGCACATCCCGTGACAGAGATGGCCACCAGAAGGATCTAGCAACCAACTCCCTGGTACCAAAGATTCCTGGATGACCGGCCAGCACCGAACAATGAAGTTCAGAGATAACTTTACTAGTCCACCTATCAGGGACGAACAGTTTCTCGGCCGGACAACGATCAGGTTTATTAGCCTGAAATTTCTGCAACACTCTCCGCAAATCAGGGGAGATGGCAGACACAATGACTCCTTCCTTGAGGATACTCGCCGGCTCAGATAACCCCGGAGAGTCGGGCACAAAACTCCTAGACAGAGCATCCGCCTTCACATTTTTAGAGCCCGGAAGGTATGAAATCACAAAATCAAAACGAGCAAAAAATAACGACCAACGGGCCTGTCTAGGATTCAAGCGCTTGGCAGACTCAAGATAAGTAAGGTTCTTATGATCAGTCAATACCACCACGCGATGCTTAGCACCCTCAAGCCAATGACGCCACTCCTCGAATGCCCACTTCATGGCCAGCAACTCTCGGTTGCCCACATCATAATTACGCTCAGCAGCAGAAAATTTCCTGGAAAAGAAAGCACATGGTTTGAACACTGAGCAACCAGAACCTCTCTGTGACAAAACCGCCCCTGCACCAATCTCAGAAGCATCAACCTCGACCTGGAACGGAAGAGAGACATCAGGTTGACACAACACAGGGGCACAGCAAAAACGACGCTTCAACTCCTGAAAAGCTTCCACGGCAGCAGAAGACCAATTAACCAAATCAGCACCCTTCTTGGTCAAATCGGTCAATGGTCTGGCAATGCTAGAAAAATTACAGATGAAGCGACGATAAAAATTAGCAAAGCCCAGGAATTTCTGCAGACTTTTTAGAGATGTCGGCTGAGTCCAATCCTGGATGGCCTGAACCTTAACCGGATCCATCTCGATAGTAGAAGGGGAAAAGATGAACCCCAAAAATGAAACTTTCTGCACACCGAAGAGACACTTTGATCCCTTCACGAACAAGGAATTAGCACGCAGTACCTGGAAAACCATTCTGACTTGCTTCCCATGAGACTCCCAATCATCTGAGAAGATCAAAATGTCATCCAAGTAAACAATCAAGAATTTATCCAGATACTCACGGAAAATGTCATGCATAAAAGACTGAAAAACAGATGGAGCATTGGCAAGTCCGAACGGCATCACCAGATACTCAAAATGACCCTCGGGCGTATTAAATGCCGTTTTCCATTCATCTCCCTGCCTGATTCTCACCAGATTATACGCACCACGAAGATCAATCTTAGTAAACCAACTAGCCCCCTTAATCCGAGCAAACAAGTCAGAAATCAATGGCAAGGGATACTGAAACTTAACAGTGATCTTATTAAGAAGGCGGTAATCAATACACGGTCTTAGCGAACCATCCTTCTTGGCTACAAAAAAGAACCCTGCTCCCAATGGTGACGACGATGGGCGAATATGTCCCTTCTCCAGGGACTCCTTCACATAACTGCGCATAGCGGTGTGTTCAGGTACGGACAAATTAAATAAACGACCCTTAGGGAATTTACTACCAGGAATCAAATCGATAGCACAATCACAATTCCTATGCGGAGGTAGGGCATCAGACTTGGACTCTTCAAATACATCCTGAAAGTCCGACAAGAACTCTGGGATGTCAGAAGGAATGGATGACGAAATAGACAAAAATGGAACATCACCATGTACTCCCTGACAACCCCAGCTGGTTACCGACATAGAGTTCCAATCCAATACTGGATTGTGGGTTTGTAGCCATGGCAACCCCAACACGACCACATCATGCAAATTATGCAGTACCAGAAAGCGAATAACTTCCTGATGTGCAGGAGCCATGCACATGGTCAGCTGGGCCCAGTACTGAGGCTTATTCTTGGCCAAAGGTGTAGCATCAATTCCTCTCAACGGAATAGGACACCGCAAAGGCTCCAAGAAAAATCCACAACGTTTAGCATAATCCAAATCCATCAGATTCAGGGCAGCGCCTGAATCCACAAACGCCATGACAGAATACGATGACAAAGAGCACATTAAGGTAATGGACAAAAGGAATTTGGACTGTACAGTACCAATAACGGCAGAGCTATCGAACCGCCTAGTGCGTTAAGGACAATTAGAAATAGCATGAGTAGAATCACCACAATAGAAACACAGTCTGTTCAGACGTCTGTGTTCTTGCCGTTCTACTTTAGTCATAGTCCTGTCGCACTGCATAGGCTCAGGTTTACTCTCAGACAATACCGCCAGATGGTGCACAGATTTACGCTCGCGCAAGCGACGACCGATCTGAATGGCCAAGGACATAGACTCATTCAAACCAGCAGGCATAGGAAATCCCACCATTACATCCTTAAGAGCTTCAGAGAGACCCTTTCTGAACAAAGCCGCTAGTGCAGATTCATTCCACAGAGTGAGTACTGACCACTTCCTAAATTTCTGACAATATACTTCTACATCATCCTGACCCTGGCATAAAGCCAGCAGATTTTTCTCAGCCTGATCCACTGAATTAGGCTCATCGTAAAGCAATCCCAGCGCCTGGAAAAATGCATCAACATTACTCAATGCAGAATCTCCTGGTGCAAGAGAAAACGCCCAGTCCTGTGGGTCGCCGCGCAAAAAAGAAATAATAATCAAAACCTGTTGAATAGGATTACCAGAAGAATGAGGTTTCAAGGCCAAAAATAGCTTACAATTATTTCTGAAGCTCAGGAACTTAGTTATGTCACCAAAAAACAAATCAGGAATCGGAATTCTTGGTTCTAGCATCGATTTCTGATCAATAGTATCTTGAATCTTTTGTACATTTACAACGAGATTATCCATTGAGGAGCACAGAGCCTGAATATCCATGTCCACAGCTGTGTCCTGAAGCACTCTAATGTCTAGGGGAAAAAAAAGACTGAAGACAGAGCTAAGAAAAAAAAATGATGTCAGGATTTCTTTTTTCCCTCTATTGGGAATCATTGGTGTGGGCTCCTTGTACTGTTATGGCCGGCAATCAGGCAACACAGCGTGCAGTAATCAGCGCACATACAGAGATCTGGCAATAACCAAAAACAATAGGACGAGCTCTGAGACGTGGAATCTCTGTAGACTGCAGTACCTGATCTATCCTCACACAACTATAAGCAGCAGTGGATTGCGCCTATCACTACCTATGCAACTCGGCACTGCCTGAGGAGCTGACTAGCCTGAAGATAGAAATACAAGCCTGACTTACCTCAGAGAAATACCCCAAAGGAATAGGCAGCCCCCCACATATAATGACTGTTAGCAAGATGAAAAGACAAACGTAGGAATGAAATAGATTCAGCAAAGTGAGGCCCGATATTCTAGACAGAGCGAGGATAGCAAAGAGAACTATGCAGTCTACAAAAAACCCTAAAACAAAAACCACGCAAAGGGGCAAAAAGACCCACCGTGCCGAACTAACAGCACGGCGGTGCACCCCTTTGCTTCTCAGAGCTTCCAGCAAAAGTTAATAGCAAGCTGGACAGAAAAAACAGAAAACAAACTAGAAGCACTTATCTAGCAGAGCAGCAGGCCCAAGGAAAGATGCAGTAGCTCAGATCCAACACTGGAACATTGACAAGGAGCAAGGAAGACAGACTCAGGTGGAGCTAAATAGCAAGGCAGCCAACGAGCTCACCAAAACACCTGAGGGAGGAAGCCCAGAGACTGCAATACCACTTGTGACCACAGAAGTGAACTCAGCCACAGAATTCACAACACTCTTCATTCTGTCTCGCGCAAATTCAAGAGAGGTCTTGGTCTCCTGCCAGATCCTGGAGAACTCCCCGGACAAAAGATCAGCCGCAGGCACCCCCAAGACAGGAGGAACCGGTAGAGGTACACCAGGATGTTGACCGTAGACGATAAAAAAGGGCGACTTAGAAGAAGATTCACTGGGATGGTTGTTGTATGCAAATTCTGCCCAAGGAAGAAGATCAGACCAGTCACTGTGATGTGCATTGGAAAAATGATGAAGATAAGTTACCAGAGTCTGATTGGTGCGTTCCACTTGACCGTTGGACTGAGGGTGGTAGGCAGAAGAGAAGTCAAGTGAGATGTTCATATATTTACAGAGCGCTCTCCAGAACCGAGATGTAAACTGAACTCCTCTATCCGAAACGATATGTTGAGGAAAGCCATGAATACGAAAAATATGGCGGACAAAAATTTTTGCCAGTTCAGGTGCAGAGGGTAAACCAGGAAGGGATACAAAATGAGCCATTTTGGAGAACCTATCCACAACAACAAGGATGACAGTGCAGCCGGAAGAGCGAGGCAAATCGGTGATAAAATCCATTGCAATGTGTTGCCACGGAGCTGAAGGAACAGGCAGCGGATGAAGAAGTCCTGAGGGCCGTAGTCTAGGAATCTTGTTCTTGGCACAAGATGGACAAGAAGCAACAAAATCTTGAACATCCTGGGAAAGAGTTGGCCACCAGTAGTAGCGGGAAAGAAGCAAGAGCGTCTTCTTAAGACCGGCATGACCAGCAAACTTGGAGGCATGGCCCCAACGTAAAACTCGCCTTCTGTTGCGCTCAGAGACGAAGGTCTTGCCCGGAGGCAGCGAAGACAGATTGACGGGAGCTACTACGATGACCTTGGAGGGATCTAGAATATGCGAAGCCTCTTCCTCTGAGTCGATAGGCAAAAAGGATCTGGAGAGAGCGTCGGCCTTAAGATTTTTATTGCCAGGACGAAAATGTAACTCGAAATTAAAACGAGCAAAGAACAGGGACCATCTAGCTTGCCGGGGATTAAGTCTCTGAGCCGAACGAATATAAGCTAGATTCTTGTGGTCCGTATAGATCCTGAACGGCTGAACAGCTCCCTCCAAAAGGTATCTCCACTCTTGTAGAGCCAACTTTATGGCCAATAACTCCCTGTCACCAATAGAATAGTTTCGCTCATTAGGAGAGAAGGTCTTGGAAAAGAAACCGCAGGTGACAAATCGCCCAGACGAGGATTCTTGAGACAGTACTGCCCCTGCTCCTACTGCAGAAGCATCCACTTTGAGAATAAAAGGTTTATTGACTTCAGGACGATGAAGTACGGGAGCTGTGGAGAAGGCTTGTTTTAAAGAAAGAAAGGCATCTTCAGCTTCAGGTGTCCAGATGTGAGGGTCGGATCCCTTGTGAATCAAGGAGATGATGGATTTGATTAGAGAAGAAAAGTGAGGAATGAATTGTCGGTAGTAATTCGCGAAACCGACGAATCGCTGGATAGCTTTGGTACCAAGAGGACGTGGCCAGTTGAGCACGGCGGACATCTTTTCCGGATCCATGCATAGACCAGAGTCGGAGATAATGTATCCCAGGAAAGGAAGAGATGACTGCTCAAAGGCGCATTTCTCGATCTTGGCGAATAGACGATTCTCCCTCAGACGCAGAAGAACAAGACGAACGTCCCTTCTGTGAGTAGACAGATCAGGAGAATAAACGAGAATATCGTCCAGATATACCACCACGCAAGAATACAAAAGATCACGGAAAATGTCATTCACAAATTCTTGGAATACCGCGGGGGCATTGCATAAGCCGGAGGGCATGAGGAGGTACTCGTAGTGACCATCTCTGGTGTTGAAAGCGGTCTTCCACTCATCTCCGGAACGAATTCGGATAAGATTGTAGGCCCCACGAAGATCCAGCTTAGTAAAAATTCGAGCTCCCCGTAGCCGATCAAAAAGTTCAGGAATAAGAGGCAGTGGATACTTGTTCTTAATAGTAATACAATTAAGACCACGGTAGTCGATGCAGGGACGGAGGGTTCCGTCCTTCTTCTTAACAAAAAAGAAACCTGCACCTGCGGGTGAGGAGGACTTCCGGATGAAACCCTTGGCCAAATTCTCCTGAACATACTCGGACATGGCTTGAGACTCAAGAGGATTCAGTGGATAGATTCGTCCTCTGGGTGGAGTTGAACCAGGGACGAGGTCGATCGGGCAGTCATATGGGCGATGCGGGGGCAAGTTCTCCGCCTCTTTCTTATCGAAGACATCAGCAAAGGAATGATAGGCTGAAGGCAAACCTGCCGGAGGAGAAGTAGACACGGATGACCTTAAAGGAAGAACAGGACGTAGACATTTAGTTTGACAGGAATGACCCCAACGTAGAACATCACCAGAACGCCAATCTAAAACTGGCTCGTGTATTCTTAACCACGGAAGACCCAGGAGAAACGTATGAGATAAAGATGGCAACACGTAGAAGGCAATCTTCTCCCGATGTAAAGCTCCGATTTGCAGTTCCACTTCTTCTGTGACCAAAGTAACGGTCTCCTGCAAGGGCCGACCGTCAACTGAAGCTAACTGCCGAGGAGACTCCAAGAATCTGACAGGAATTTGAAACCTACTGACCGCCTCGAGTTGAATAAAATTTCCAGCCGCTCCAGAATGAACATACGCTACTTCAGAAAAGCGAGCGGAACCGATATGCAACTGAACAGAAAGAGTAAAAGGTAGAGAGGAATCACTATCACCCAGGTAAGCCTCCCTTACCTGACCTAGGCGGAAGCGTTTCCCGGCCTCACCGGACAGGAATGCAGAAGATGGGAGGCACTGCCACAGTAAAAGCAGAGACCCTGTGCCAGTCTCTCCTTACGACGCTGCTCCGCCGGCTTGATACGGTCCACCTGCATAGGCTCAGGAGCAGATACCACAGAAGGAGAGACTTGAGGAGGACTGCGAGAAGATAGGACTGGACGAGGCGGTCTCCTCTCCCTGGCTGATTCACGGAGACGTTCCTGAAAACGCAAGTCAATGCGGGTCGCCAGGGAAATCAGATCCTCTAGAACTGTAGGAGTGTCTCTACCCGCCAACTTGTCCTTAATTCGACCAGACAGACCGCGCCAGAAGGCCCCAACCAAAGCCTCATTGTTCCAGCCCAGCTCGGACGACAAGGTACGAAATTGAATGGCGTACTGGCCGACAGAAAGAGTACCCTGGCGGAGACTAAAAAGAGACTCGGTAGTAGAAGCCAACCGTCCCGGCTCATCGAAGACCTTACGAAAGGTCTCTAGAAAAGAAGAGAGTTGGGAGATGAGAGGATCATCACGTTCCCAAAGGGGGTTAACCCAGGCCAGAGCCACACCCTCCAAGTGAGACACAATAAAGGCCACCTTAGCTCGGTCAGTGGGGTATTGTTGTGGCAGAAGTTCAAAGTGCATCTGGCATTGGTTTAGGAAACCTCAACACAATTTAGGATCTCCACCGTATCGCGGTGGCCTAGCCAGACGAGGAGGAGGGTGCGAAGCCGGAGCCTGGGCAGGGGCCGAGGTGGCAGTTTGAAGGGTGAGCAGACGATTATCCACAGAAGCCATGTAACTCAGTATGTGGCCCTGGGTATCACGTTGCTGGGCGAGCTCTTGCTGGAGACTGGCCAGCTGGGTTGCGCTCCCCGAGTCGGAGGGTTGAAGAGCAGCTAAACGGGACTACATAGATTTAAGAAAACCCATAATCCGGCTTTGGTTCTCCCGTAAAAACAAGAGTTCCTTTTGGGTGGAAACAGAGGTACCAGCGGGATCCATGGCCTGTCTGTATTGTTACGCTCAGGGACCAGGAAAGCGAGATAAGTGGACCCACTGGACCGAAACAGTGAACCTCCCCAGGACGAGTGGACCAGGTGGACCGCCCCCTATACAGGGAGCGTTAGGAGCAGGCCCAGAGGAGACTACTGAATGGCAGCCGGTACCAAAGTACAGGGAAAGGAAAAGGTCAGGGCAGGGACAACGGAAAAGAGAACGAAGAAGGAGAAGCGGATCAGATAGCAGGAACTGACAAGACAGACAGAGAATGGAAGGACAAACCGGAAGACAGGATGGAGACACGAGACCACGGAAGCGCAGGAGATGATGGCGGAAGGACTAGGCAGAGGATCTGGAACACCGGGAAGAAACGAAGGTACAGGAGAACTAGAGCTGCAAGGGAAGCACGGAGACAGTTAATGATAATACACAGAAACGAAAAGTCAGAGACAAGCAGCAGGGAGAACGTAAGGTACGCTAGGTAGCGAGGGAGCCAGAGGCATTTGCCAGAAAACAAATGACAGACAGGCACAGCCAAAAGGAAGAGGCGGCGTTAAATGCAGAGTGGCAGCGTACCTTCCGGGTCATGGTCCTCCAGGACCACAGAGAGCAGGGGAAAGAGTGTCCAAAGAAAAAGGCAGAGTGCGCATACATGTGCTCCCAGTAGAGGGCGCTGTGGACACGCAGGAGCGCTGCTAAGTAATGTCAGCGCTGCCAGCGAGACACAGAGCTGACCGGAGCAGGGAAGGCAGAGTGCGCGTGCGCAGGACACCCTAGTGCGCGCGCGCCCGAGAGGAAGCAGGAGCCGGGAGAGCGAGCAGAGAAGGCGGCGCTGGAGAAGGGACAGGAGCGCGCCGGGACGCCGAGGAGCGGGAAGTAAAAGCGGACAGCAGGGGCCGCGGCGGTGATAATGGCGACCTGACAATATGGGATAGATAGATAATGATGTTCATCCTTCGTAGTCGAAGATAACCATGACTTCAGGGTTAGAAGAGAATTAGTTGTTATGGGTCCATAGGTGGCTGATGAGTCCAATCCGGGCCCTGAAGGTTCACTCACATACCTGACATAAAGAAGCAGATGTGGTCAGTACACCAGATTCTACTTGTGCCTTGCGGACAGCGCGCTCTCTTTTTGCGTCAAAGATTTTCCTATCTTCTGCTGCACGTGCTCCTGAGGTGATCCTGCCCTGCCAACCTGGACGATCCAGGGCAAGCTCTTCCCATTCATTGGTGTTGACTTTCAGGTTTTTGAGAGACACCTTAAGGCAGTCTTTAGAGTGCTTCTTCTGCTCCCAACTGCTCGCTTTCCTTGGCACAGTTCTCCATACAGCAGTTGTTTTGGTAGTCCGCTGTCAGGCATTCTAACCATGTGTCCAGCCCACCTGGCTTGGACTTTCAGCAGGAGAGTGTAAACGCTGTACAGCCCAGTTTGTTCCAAAATTGCCGTGTCCGGGACATTGTCTTGCCACCTAATGTGGAGGAGTCTGCGGAGGCAACTCATGTGGAAATGATTAAGCTGTTTAGCATGCCGGCTGTACACTGTCCAGGTCTTGCTAGCATAGAGAAGTGTGGTAAGGACCACCACGCAATAGACCTTCAGTTTGGTGGTAAGGCTGAGTCCCCTTCGCTCCCAGACGTTCTTACGCAGTCTCCCGAAGGTGGCACTGGCTTTGGCAACTCTTGTTAACCTCAGCATCTATGGTTACTTCACGGGAAAGTGTGCTGCCTAAGTAGGTGAAGTTATCGACTGCTTTGAGGTTTTGCTCCTTCACCATGATACGTGGCTCCTTGTAAAGTTTTCCTGGAACAGGTTGATACATGACTTCGGTTTTTCTAATGTTGATCTCGAGACCAAGCTTGTGAAAAACAGTCCATTTCATGCTGCATCTGCTGTTCCATGCTAGCATTAAGTGCACAGTCATCAGCAAATAATAATTCACGGATAACAGTCTCAAGCACTTTCGTAACTGCCTTCAGGCGTTTTGGGTTGAATAGCTTGGCATCAGTCCTGTACCTAACATGGATTCCATCTTCACAGTTGTTAAAGGCATCACTTAACATCGCAGAGAATAACATACTGAACAGGGTTGGAGCAAGCACGTAGCCTTGTTTTACGCCGTTTGTTACTGGGAAAGCCCCAGATTCGTCTCTATCGTTCAGAACCTTCACCATCCTGCCATCATGGAACTGCCGGACGATTGAGATGAACTTGCTCGGGCAGCTGAATTTTGCCATGATCGTCCACAGGCCGTCTCTACTGACGAAAGCCTTGGTCAAATCAACAAAAGTTACATAAAGGTCACGGTGTTGCTCCTGGCACTTTTCCTGAAGTTGATGTACTGAAAAGACCATATCTACTGTTCCACGTTTAGCACGGAAACCACACTGGCTTTCGGGTAATAGGTCTTGCTCAAGGTGATGTAAAAGGCGGTTGAGCAAGACACGAGCCAATATCTTGCCTGCAGTGGACAGAAGGGAGATGCCTCGATGGTTGTCACAAGATTGGCGATTACCTTTCCTCTTGTATATGTGACTTATGTTGGCATCTTTCATCTGTTGTGGAACCTGTTCCTTTTTCCACATATACTGGAATAGTTTGGTCACCGCTTGCATCAGAGCATGGCCGCCAGCTTTATATACCTAAGCAGGTATAGCATCATTTCCGGGTGCTTTTCCACAAGAAAGTTGTTTTACTGCTTTCCTGACTTCATCTCCACTTGAAAGAACCTCAAGATCCTTGTTGATTTCTACCTGGGGCAAGCGAGCAATAGTTTAATTATTGATATTGGCAGGGCGATTAAGAATACTATTGAAGTGCCCACCTTTCCAGAATTTGTTTCTTTTCTGTCAGTAGCTTAGTTCCATCTGCGTTAAGCAGAGATGAAGAGCTTGATGACTGGGGTCCATATACAGCTTTGAGCGCATCGTAGAAGCGTTTCTGGTCATGGGTATCTGCATAGCACTGAATTTCATCGGCCTTCTTGCTAAACCAGTTATCCTGCATCTTGCGTAGCTTGATCTGTACCTTTCTTTTTATGTTGGAAGAAGCACCTTTCTTAGCCAATGACGTGGGGTCATTTTGATACACCTTGTACCTGATGTTTCTCTTCTAGGAGTGTCTTTATTTCCTCGTCATTTTCATTGAACCAGTCTTGATTATTTCTGGCTGATGATCCGAGATGCTCCAGAGAAATATTATAAACAGCATCTCTCAGAATTGTCCACTGTTCCTCAACGCCGATCTCCTCTGCCTGCAGTATATTTAACAGTCTGCCATCAAGGTCATTGGCAAATTCCCTTGCAATTCTTTTATTTTGCAGCTTATAGATATTCAGACTCTTTGTCGTTTTCTGCCCTTGGGGTCTCCTCGCAGGCAGGTTGCGGAGCCTGCACTTAGACACAATGAGGCCATGGTCAGCCCAGCAGTCTGCACCGCACATGGCCCTCGTCACTCGAAAGTCCATCTCATCCCTTTTCCTGGCAATGATGTAATCAATGAAATGCCAATACCTCGATTGTGGGTGCATCCATGATGTCTGTGGGTAAGCGGAATAAAGTGTTGGTGATGACAAGGTCATGTGTGGCACACATCTTGAGGAGCAGCAGGCCATTACTGTTACAATTGCCAGTGCCATGTCTTCCAATGACCCCTTCCCAGTTTTGATGGTCTGTTCCAACACTGGCATTAAATTCTCCAAGTATAATGAGCTTGTCTGCCTGTGGGATTGCTGAAATAAGTCAAGTTCATCGTAGAACATATCTTTAATGTCATCCAGATTAGTCATCGTGGGAGTCATCGTTGCTGCCCTCCGGAAGCCTGGTAAGATTACGAGCAAAATGAGTTTTTCTAGCAAATCCCATGCCTGCTTCTCGTTTTTCAGTGCTGCCTCGACCACTCCAGAAGAATGTATATCCACCACTGTGCTCTGTCAATTGACCCTTGTCTGCCAGGCGTGTTTCGCTGAGAGCTGCTATATAAACCTTGTAACGAGATAGCTCCTGAGCAACCAATGCCGTTCTTCTCTCTTGTCTGTCTGCCTTAGTATTATCCAGTAGAGTTCTCACATTGCATGTGCCAAGGTTGAGTACCATCATTTTCTTTTTCTTTATTGTGTGTCGACCACTGTATGGAAAACCAGCCAGCTGCGGTAGACTGGCCAGGTGAAATGAAGCAGACTATGTTTGAGGCACCTTTTCTAATCCCGTCCATGATTGAGGTGAGCAGAGTGATCCTGAACAGGACTGCTCAAACACAAAGGAGGCTGCCGAACTCCACTGCTGCTTCGTTCCAGTGGGTAGCGACCATATGGCCTGGGCCGCCTGCATGCAGGTTCGTGACTACAGCTTCCAGTAACTCCACACCTGCTGCTTTCCCACTCTCCCATCGCCACAGGACTTTAGAGACGCAGTGGTTGAAGTCATGACTTGCGCTTGACTCACTTTTCTGCATCGCAGAAAGACACGTTGGTTGGAAACAAAGATCTCAAATTTGGACTCATTAGACCAAAGCACAGATTTCCACTGGTCTAATGTCCATTCCTTGTGTTGTTTAGCCCAAATATGTCTCTTCTGCTTATTGCCTGTCCTTAGAAGTGGTTTCCTAGCAGCTATTTTACCATGAAGGCCTGCTGCACAAAGTCTTCTCTTAACAGTTGTTGTAGAGATGTGTCTGCTGCTAGAACTCTGTGTGGAATTGACCTGGTCTCTAATCTGAGCTGCTGTTAACCAGCGATTTCTGAGGCTGGTGACTTGGATAAACTTATCCTCAGAAGCAGAGGTGACTCTTGGTCTTCCTTTCCTGTGGCGGCCCTCATGTGAGCCAGTTTCTTTGTAGCTCTTGATGGTTTTTGCCACTGCACACTTTCAAAGTTTTCCCAAATATTCGGACTGACTGACCTTCATTTCTTAAAGTAATGATGGCCACTCATTTTTCTTTACTTAGCTGCTTTTTTCTTGCCATAATACAAATACTAACTATCTATTCAGTAGGACTATCAGCTGTGTATCCACCAGACTTCTGCACAACACAACTGATGGCCCCAACCCCATTTATCAGGCAATAAATCCCTCTTATTAAACCTTACAGGGCACACCTGTGAAGTGAAAACCATTCGCGGTGGCTACCTCTTGAAGCTCTGTGCAAAGAAGTCAACCATCAGCACTCAGACAGGGGATGCACGCTCCAAAGTCCAAGGATCCAATCGGACAAAAACGTATATAGAAAATGAAGAGCAGCATCCATACCAGGTGATGATTATCCAAAAATAGTCTTTATTCTGCCATGGTAAAATACAACGTTTCCGCCTGGTTGGCCTTTGTCACGTATACTCAGTATCAAAAATGGCCATCTTAAATAGTGTGGAGCTCACATGAGCACCAATCACCATCTAGGGGCGGCCTTTATTAAATATACATCTAATATGCTTAAATATCTATTGCCATATACATATATAGTCAATAACAACTAGACATCATCATCACTACCCATATCATATGAAAATATGTACACAAAAGGGCATAAAACTCAAAATCACATACATAAACAAACATCACAAAGGTGCACAGTCCAATAGTTGTACTTGTTGTCTGGTTACTATGGCGGCATCTCCACCAATCACGTAATATCCACGGGCCAGTCCCCTTTATCCTCCAATCACCGCAGGCTAGGAAAAAGAGCGCACAAAATGAATCCACCCAATCACATCAAAGTATGCAGGGATGCGTGCAATCGCCATAGAACGCCGGCGCATGCGCACGGCACGCTGCAGCGACGATCACCCGACCGCCCCACAGTGTAACCAAGCGCGCACGCGCCAGGTGTCCCAGATGTCATAGAGCGCCGGCGCGCACGCGCAGGGCACACCACAGGGATGATCAGCCGACTGCCCCCCAGCGCTGCCAAGCGCGCACGCGCCAGGCGCCCCAGAGGAAGCGCCGATGTCAGAGACACCAGACCCAGCAGCGAATCACATGACCAGACCAGAAACCACAGCGAATACACGCAATGATAACCAGCCCGCCCATACGTCGCACCGAGTCAGTGCTCCAGGGAAGACGCAAACATAGCCATCTCCATGGCAACCACCCCTCTCGAAAAGCAGCGATATGACAGGCAGGGAGCCCAGGGAGAAAAATAAAATACAAACCATATAGGCAAAAAGCTATAAATAACGAGTAAAGCACCTCCATCTGCTCTCTGGCTGCCAAATCACGACCTTCCGTAAAAAAAAGAAAAAAGAAAAAAACAGAAACAAATTATAATAAAAACAAGTACAAATAAAGCAAAATACACAAAACAGCACTAGATTAAAACATACACGGAATAGAGCACGCACACTGTGTCAAGAGGGAGAATCCTAGATACCTAAACACTCATATCAGACTAACCGCAGCACATCAAACTCTTGACATAATTATGTCGTACAAATCTGCAGATTATAGTCTAACTTAAGCCCTTTGGGCTGCAGTGTTTCCAAAGTTGAAATCCACCTTAATTCTTTTTGTTTCAATTTAAGATTCCTATCACCCCCTCTCCTCAGTGCCGGGACCCCATCGATTACTCTAAAACGCAATTGGTTAACAGAGTGTCTATACTCACTAAAATGCTTAGGGATTGGTAGGTCAGTTAAATTCGTACGTATCGTGCTCTTGTGTTTGCTTATTCGTTGTCTCACTTCCATTGTCGTTTCCCCGACATACATTAGTCCACATGGACAGACTATTAGGTACACAACAAATTTTGACGAGCACGTATAACGTTCCTTAATTAAAAATTTCCTACCGGTATGTGGGTGACAGAAACTGTCGCCCTTAAGCATATTCCCGCAACAAGCACAATTGAGACAGGGGAAGTTGCCCATCCGAGGGGGGCACAAAGTCCTCTGGACGGCAACTCTCCTGACCCCAATATCTGATTTGACCAATAGATCTTTAAGATTACGTCCTCGTCTGTAAGAGAGAATAGGGCGTGAGCAAAAATCTTGAATCTCAGGCAAACCCTTATGCAAAATCCCCCAATGTTTATTAAGGATATTAGCAATGCCATTACTCGCCGGGCAATAGGTGGACACAAATGGTAGTTTTTTGTTTGTCTCTTTTGTGGCGTTGTAAATCGTCCTCAGTCAATCTAGCCGCCCTATCTCTATGACCCATAACCTTCACCTGTGGGTACCCCCTCCGTACGAATTTGTCACACATTTCGTCCAGTCTTTTATCACAAACCTCTGTATCAGTAACTATTCTTCGTACCCGGATAAGCTGACTCCAGGGTAACGAGTCCATCATACGTCTGGGATGGTAGCTATCATAGCATAAAAGGCTGTTCCTGTCAGTTGTCTTTGTAAACAAATCAGTGCAAACTTTATCATTCTGTTTATAGACCGTGGTGTCTAAAAACTGTACCCTATCGACTGAACAGGTCATAGTAAACTTCAATTCCGGATGTATATTATTAAGTTCTGTCAAAAAATCAAGGAGGTCCTCATGGGTACCCTCCCAAACACAAAAAATATCATCGATGTAGCACCACCAGGCCCGGACGTGTCGCCAGAAGATGGATCTGTACACGTGTTGGTCCTCGAGTACCGCCATATAGATGTTGGCATACGTGGGGGCCACATTGGACCCCATGGCGGTACCCCTTAACTGCTGGTAGTAATCATCCCCAAAGAGGAAAAAGTTCCTCCTGAGGATGAACTCCAGCAGTGTGAGGACCAACCGTGCACAATCCGGCGACACATCCGAGCCCGACAGCGCCACACCGACGGCATCCAGACCCCTCTCATGTTCGATGGAGGTGTACAATGACACAATATCAAATGATACCAAAAAGGTTGAAGCACACACAGAGACAGTATTAAGTTTCTCTAGAAAATCATTCGTATCACGAATGTAGGAACCGGCAGAAGTGGAAAAAACCTGTAGAATCTTAACCAAAAAAATAGAAACTTTGTTACACATGGAACCCCGGCCCGATACAATAAGGCGTCCAGGGGGATTTGACAAATCCTTGTGTATCTTTGGCAATGTGTACAGGACAGGAGTAATTGGCGCATTAACAAATAAAAATTCAGACAGCTTCTGATCGATGAGTCCATTATTTAAGGAGTCATCGATCAGAAGCTGTAATTCCCTCTGGAAACCAACAGTCGGATCACATTTAAGTTTCTTATACACCACAGTATCTGATAATTGTGTCATAATCTCTGCCCTATATTTCACAGTATCCATTATTACCACTGCACCGCCTTTATCGGCAGGTTTCACCGTAAGTGCAGTGTTATTTGAAAGGCGATCTAACGCTTGTCTTTCAGCCCTGGACAGGTTATTAGATCCATCATTACAAAACCGCTCCCTCAATTTCTTGATGTCCCTCTTCACCAAAGTACTGTATGACTCGACAAACTGGTTTTTAACGTGGGGTTGAAAAGAGCTTTTGTTGAATAAACCAGCTCCTTTAAGTGTAAAACCTCCCACCACCACATCCGTTGGTTCATCGACATTCAACCGTACCTCTGAAAAATAAGAGGTTAATCGCAGCCTTCTATAGAAGGCAAACAAGTCACACTCAATCTGGAACCAGTCATGAGAGTTTTTCGGACAAAACGACAAGCCTTTAGACAACATATCATACTCGATATTAGTCAACTGGGTAGATGATATATTTACCACCAGTTCATTGCGGTTTAATTCATTTTTCGTCGTTCGTCCATGTTCCGTGTTCTCATGGGGGATTTGTGGAATTTCCTCCGCTCTCTGCTCGAACCGCCATCTTTTATGTTTCCTCCCGCCTCTCTGGTTCCTCCTTTTGCTTTCGTTGCGGCCACCTGTCTGACCCCTAAAAAACTCAAGGAGGAAGAAGAAGCCCCCAAATTAGAGTCATCAGTTGAGTCAGAGTCTGCTGTTGTAAAGCCAAATCTTTGTGGGTCCCTTTCCTGCGGTCTCATTCTCCTCTTTTGCTGAAGGGGTCTAGACCTCCTGTTATTAAACGATAATTGTGTCCACGGATGCCAGGAAAAGATCCGTCCTGACTTATAATCCTCCATATCCCGGAACCATTTAGATCTTTTTGTTTTCTCGATATCACTCCAGAATTTTACAAGATTCTCCTCCAATTTATTCCTGTATAGTGCCAGCTCAGGCACAGGCATTAGAACAGTCAATTGTTGCTCCAGTTCCAACACAGACAATTTAATAAGCTCCATCTCCTTACGGAAAAATTCTATATTCAGGAGCATCAGATCAAACGAATATTTGTTAGTGATGGACTCAAATTTGTTACAAAATTGAACATTATCAACCATCAGAGTGGGACATAAATGTGGACGTAAGCCGCGAGGAATTCTACGGGCTTTATAATACTCAGTGAGTGTAGTCACATGTAGCTCAAAGGAGATCAACCTCCTTGATTCACTCTCATGCTTTTTACATACCATGTCTGCAGTTGGTTTGCTTAAAAAAGTATTGTCATTAGAAGTACCAGATAGGATCCGTATTGCGTCCTCCTCCGTGTATGAGAAAATAGGGGCAGTGTCCAGTTCACCCACCTCTGGAGTAGATATCGGCTCCATAGCCATAGTCCTGTGAACGTTGGTTAGGATCCACAATAGAACTGTGCAAAGAAGTCAACCATCAGCACTCAGACAGGGGATGCACGCTCCAAAGTCCAAGGATCCAATCGGACAAAAACGTATATAGAAAAGGAAGAGCAGCATCCATACCAGGTGATGATTATCCAAAAATAGTCTTTATTCGGCCATAGTAAAATACAACGTTTCGGCCTGGTTGGCCTTTGTCAAGTATACTCAGTATCAAAAATGGCCATCTTAAATAGTGTGGAGCTCACATGAGCACCAATCACCATCTAGGGGCGGCCTTTATTAAATATACATCTAATATGCTTAAATATCTATTGCCATATACATATTGTAGCATGGCTAAAGGGTGTGTAGTCGACGGGAGGTATGTGCCACATAAGTGCCTTGTTGCTGTAATGTAGCCCGGAGTATTTCTTTCTTGCACATAACCTTGTATATATATGTGTTTCAGGACCTGTGGTGATGTCAGACCACATGGCTAATCATGTGATGGGTTACTGGGTGTGGTTAGCTCTATATAAGACTGGATAATGCTTTACACAGCAGATATGTGTGGAGGTGGAACCCTCCTGAGTGTGTCAAGGCTCCAGGACTGAGCCGGAAGGACTGGACACTTGTTTTTCTTTTCCTGAGCCAAAGGCTATTTCCTTTCTGTTATTTTGCCATGTGGTTTATGATGCAATAAACCCTGTGAACTTTTCAAGGAACGTGCCTCCTGAGTCTCAGCCGTCGCACCTGAGTGAGTGAAATCCCTACAATTGGTGGTAGACGTGCGGGCAGCGTTCCCAGCGGAGACGTAAGTCTATTTTGAATGTCCTGGGTCAAGTCTGTTGCAAGCCAGCAGGCATTGCCGGAGAAAATGGAGGACCTGCTGAAACACTTGGTCCAGATGCAGTCACAGCAGGAGCAAAGGCAGCAACAGACCAACAGGCTGTTGATGCAGCAGATACAACAGAGCCAGCAGCAGATACAACAGAGCCTTCAGCAGATACAACAGAGCCAGCAGGAGCAACGGCAGAGCCAGCAGGAGCATCAGCAGCAGATGCAGCTTCTGGCAACCGCCATCCAGGGCAAGGCGAGCGCCCCAACCCCAGGTCTGGCTGATGACACCCACGTCCGGAAGACGGTAAGACGCGCATTACAGAAAATGACTCTTGGGGATGATGTTGAGGCCTTCCTGACGGTGTTTGAGAGGGTCGCTGAGCGGGAAAAACTTCCGCCAGAGCAGTGGGCAGAGGTACTGGCGCCATACCTGACGGGAGAACCCCAGAAGGCGTACTATGATTTGACCTTGCAGGATGCCAAAGAGTATCACAAATTGAAAGCCGAGATTCTCGCACGTTTGGGGGTGACACTGTCTGTCAGGGCACAGCGAGTTCACTGCTGGGCCTATCACCAGGACAAACCGCCTCGTTCCCAAATGTTTGATCTGTTGCACCTGGTCCAGAAATGGCTGCAGCCAGAGTCATCTACACCTGCACAGATGGTAGAACGGGTGATGATGGATCGGTTTGTCCATTCCCTCCCAAGGCCTATACAGTCTTGGGTTGCCCAGGGTGATCCCCAGAATGCCGACGAGCTGATCGGACTGGTTGAGAGATACCAAGGGTTGGAAGGCTCCTTCGGGAGGCAGCCCATGCCATACTGGGGGTCCCAGAAGGGAGTGGAGTCCCAAAAAGGGGTGGTGCGTCCAAGGTCACAAAGGGCGGGGGAGGTGGTGCCCAAGGTCCCTACGGGTGATATTGTTTGTTGGAAGTGCCACGGGCCAGTACATATAGCTGCCCGTTGTTCCCAGACCACTGAGCAGATGGACTGCAGCATGGGACGCCGTTGTTCATACTATGCGTATCCAGCCTGCAGTGTGAACTCTCCGCCCAACGAGGGACCTCAAGCGTGTCCCGTAAAGGTGAACGGTCGAGCAGTAACGGCACTGTTAGACTCAGGGAGCCTAGTGACCCTGGTGAGGGCCACTTTTCCTCTCCACCTGCTCCCGGGAAAGAAGGTTGGAGTGCGGTGCATACATGGTGATGCAAAGGACTACCCTATGGCCAGGGTGGACATTGAAACGGCATGTGGCACTGAGTCCCACATAGTCGGTGTCGTTCAGGACTTGTTGCACCATATAATTATTGGCCGGGATTTCTGTTTGTTTTGGGATTTGTGGGGAAAATGTTCTGAGCTCCCTAGCAGGGAACCAGTGAACCCTGGAAGGGTGTCGCCACACCTGGAGGCAGACAGGTTTCCTTTTTGTGTTCTGGTTGGGGATGAGGAGGAAGTATCCCCTACATCTGACATTCTGGAGTTAGAGGTTACCGGTGAAAATTTTGGGACTGCCCAACATAGGGACCCCACTCTGAGGGAAGCCTTTAATAATGTCACAGTTATTGATGGGGTGGTACAGGAGCCGGGGGCAGACACAAGATTTCCCCATTTTCTGATGAGTGGGGAGTTGTTGTACCGGGTCACGAAAATAAGGGAGGAGTTGGTAGAGCAGTTGGTAGTGCCGGGTCTGTATAGACGGAAAGTGTTGGACATGGCCCATTCACACATCTTGGGTGGACACCTAGGGGTGGAAAAAACACAGGAACGGGTTGTGCAGAGGTTCTATTGGCCTGGGTGTCACCGGGAAATAGTGAACTATTGCAGGTCCTGCCCTACATGTCAGCTAACTGCTCCTACTCCTCATTTCCGGAACCCCCTTGTGCCACTGCCCATTATTGAGGTACCGTTCGAGAGAATTGCCATGGACTTGGTCGGTCCCTTAGTTAAATCAGCGCGGGGCCATCAGTATATATTAGTCATCCTGGACTATGCCACATGCTATCCTGAGGCAATTCCCTTGAGAAATTCTTCCTCGAAGAGTATAGCCCGCGAGTTGGTCCATGTCTTTTCCCGGACAGGTCTGCCGAAAGAGGTCCTGACTGACCAGGGGACACCTTTCATGAGCAAGGTGATGAGGGAGTTATGCAAAGCCCTGAAAATCTCCCAGTTGAGGACCTCGGTGTACCATCCCCAGTCAGATGGCCTGGTTGAGAGATTTAACAAGACACTGAAGAGCATGCTGAGAAAAGCTATAGAGAAAGACGGTAGAGACTGGGATTGTCTCTTACCCTATTTGATGTTTTCCATTCGTGAAGTTCCACAGGCCTCCACAGGGTTCTCACCGTTTGAGATTCTATATGGCCGACATCCACGAGGACTCCTGGATATAGCCAAGGAAACCTGGGAAGCCGAAGTCACGCCCCACAGAAGCGTCATTGAGCATGTGGCCCTGATGCAGCAGAGGATTGCAAAGGTGATGCCTATCGTGAAAGAACACCTTCTCCAAGCACAAGAAGCTCAGGCCAGGGTCTACAACCGGTCTGCAAGAGTGAGGCAGTTCAATCCGGGAGACCGAGTTCTTGTGTTAGTTCCAACGGTGGAAAGCAAGTTCTTGGCCAAATGGCAAGGGCCATATGAGGTTGTCGAGAAACTTGGTGAGGTAAATTATAAAATTCACCAACCAGGAAGACGGAAACCATTCCAAGTTTACCATGTCAACCTCATCAAGCCATGGCAAGATAGAGAGCCGACAGTAACTCCGTCATTGTTAAGCAACCCAGAAGGGTGAGGTTGGAGCGGTTACTATAGCAGAGACGCTATCGAAGACCCAGAAACAGCAGTGCCGGGAGTTACTCCAGAAAAACAGGGACCTGTTTTCAGAATTGCCAGTATACACGAAGGTCATAGAGCATGAGTTCCTAACAGAGCCACATGTGCGGGTGAATGTGAAACCTTATCGTATTCCTGAGGCTCGTCGAGAAGTTATCTCCAAGGAAGTGGAGCGTATGTTGAAGCTTGGACTCATTGAGGAATCCAAGAGCGGCTGGTCGAGCCCAATTGTCCTGGTCCCAAAACCTGATGGAGAGTGGAGGTTCTGCAACGACTATCGAAAGTTGAATGAGGTCTCCAAGTTTGATGCCTATTCCATGCCCCGAGTTGATGAGCTCATCGAAAGACTTGGGCACGCCAGATATATATCCACCTTGGATTTGACAAAGGGGTATTGGCAGATCCCCATGGCACAGGAAGCCAAGGAGAAGACGGCCTTTTCAACACATGATGGTTGCTTCCAGTATGTCCGGATGCCGTTTGGCCTACAGGGAGCTCCGGCGACCTTCCAGAGGGCTATGGATAGAGTCCTTGCACCCCATAAGGCCTACGCTGCTGCGTACCTAGATGATATCGTCATCTTTAGCCCGGACTGGGAGAGTCATCTGGAGAAAGTCCAAGCGGTGTTTGATGCTATAAGAGAGGCCGGATTTACAATAAACCCAAAGAAGTGTGCCTTGGGTAAAGAAGAAGCTAAGTACCTTGGATACATAGTGGGTCATGGAGAAATAAAACCCCAAATCAGTAAAGTGGAGGCAATTCAAACATGGCCAAAACCAGTTTCCAAGAAGCAAGTTAAAGCCTTCCTGGGAATCTTGGGATATTACAGGAGGTTCATCCCAAACTTCGCCACGATGGCTGCGCCTCTGACTGACCTGCTAAAAGGGACAAAATCAGTAATGGTTAAGTGGTCCGAAGAAACAGAGTCAGCCTTCCAAGAAATGAAAGAGGCTTTGTGTAAGCAACCCGTTCTGATGGCCCCAAACTTCAAGAAAGAGTTTATTCTTCAGACAGATGCCTCAGATGTTGGGTTGGGAGCAGTCCTTTCCCAAGAACTACATGGGGAGGAGCATCCTGTTCTCTATCTGAGTAGGAAGCTGTCCTCGTCTGAAAAGAACTACTCAGTTGTTGAGAAGGAGTGCTTGGCCATAAAATGGGCAGTGGACACATTACGGTACTATCTGCTGGGACGTAAATTTAGACTGATATCCGACCATGCCCCACTTAGGTGGATGAGGGAAACGAAGGGTAGAAATGCTAGAGTCACCCGTTGGTTCTTAGCCCTGCAGGACTTCAGTTTCCATGTGGAACATAGGGCCGGAAAGCTGCACGGTAATGCGGATGCCCTATCAAGAATCCCTTGATTAGTGGGGGAAAGTGCCAAGCCCCATGGCTTTAGGCAGAGGGGGGAGGTATGTAGCATGGCTAAAGGGTGTGTAGTCGACGGGAGGTATGTGCCACATAAGTGCCTTGTTGCTGTAATGTAGCCCGGAGTATTTCTTTCTTGCACATAACCTTGTATATATATATGTGTTTCAGGACCTGTGGTGATGTCAGACCACATGGCTAATCATGTGATGGGTTACTGGGTGTGGTTAGCTCTATATAAGACTGGCTAATGCTTTACACAGCAAGTGTCAAGGCTCCAGGACTGAGCCGGAAGGACTGGACACTTGTTTTTCTTTTCCTGAGCCAAAGGCTATTTCCTTTCTGTTATTTTGCCATGTGGTTTATGATGCAATAAACCCTGTGAACTTTTCAAGGAACGTGCCTCCTGAGTCTCAGCCGTCGCACCTGAGTGAGTGAAATCCCTACAATATATAGTCTTTAATAAAGGCCGCCCCTAGATGGTGATTGGTGCTCATGTGAGCTCCACACTATTTAAGATGGCCATTTTTGATACTGAGTATACTTGACAAAGGCCAACCAGGCCGAAACGTTGTATTTTACCATGGCAGAATAAAGACTATTTTTGGATAATCATCACCTGGTATGGATGCTGCTCTTCCTTTTCTATATACCTCTTGAAGCTCATCAAGAGAATGCCAAGACTGTGCAAAGCATTCATCAAAGCAAAAGGTGGCTACTTTGAAGAACCTAGAATATAAGACATAATTTCAGTTGTTTCACACTTTTTTGTTAAGTATATAATTCCACATGTGTTAATTAATAGTTTTGATGCCTTCAGTGTGAATGTACAATTTTCATAGTCAAGAAAATACCGAAAAATCTTTAAATGAGAACGTGTGTTCAAACTTTTGGTCTGTATTGTAAGTGCAGCGCCCCAGGGTCCTGGTCGTTGAAGTAATGTCATTTTCCCCTAGGGGAGAGTGGTGTTACGTTTGAAGGCAATGAAAGACAACTGAATCCAGGTATCACAAACATACAACACATTTCACACTCCAGGCCACCAGGGTGAGCTATGCTCTTATTTATTAGGGCACTCTTCACACTTAGGTAAAAATGGTTGCCTGAATAGGAAGTTAGGCAGTTGCTGGCTGAGCTTGGCTCAGGTAGTTGGTCCCTGACAGGGGTGGGAGCCTGTCAGAGGCTGAGACAGAGGGACATTGAGCTGCGCCTGCCCAAAGTGCGTCAGTTCTTAAGAAAGGACACGACAAGAGAACTGTATTGTAGAGAGGGTGAAGAAGTCATAGCAAAGGAGTGGATACCAGGAGGAGTTCTGCCCTACACAGGCTGCCTCCTTCTGAGGTGCAGGATCCTGGTAGCCATAACACTGAGGGAGCACCAGTCCTTTATGCCTTGCTCCAGAGACCGGCAGGACAGCTAATTGCAAGTTACTGATCCGCCCCTACACCCAGGAGGCAAGGTGGCACCCACGAGAGGCCGGGACATGATAGAGTCCCTGTAAAAAGCCTCAAGCCACCGGTCATATGGGTTTGTCCTATCCATCTGGGGGACAGAGAGAGACATAACATCTATGACATCTGTGAAGACCTTATGAGAGGCTTAGCATTAAGGTACTACAACACCAAGGCACTAGAGGAAGTCTACTGATTTCTACCTGGATAAGGGGACTCTGGATTTGCCTCCAAACCGGCCGGACTCTGCCTGCCCCGTGGTCTGTGCTCTGGACTGTGGATGCTGAAGCCTTCAGTAAAAGGTAAAGAGACTGTAACCTTGTGTCCTCGTTCTTCACTGCGCCTCTCACCATCCACCTTCTACAAACTGGGATGTCCTGGGGACATACTTCACCTGTGGGAAGGTACAGTTATATGAAAAAGTTTGGGCAACCCTATTAATATTAAGCTTAATGTTTTATAAAAATTGTTTTTTTTGGAACAGCTATTTCAGTTTCATATATCTAATAACTGTTGGACACAGTAATGTTTCTGCCTTGAAATGAGGTTTATTGTACTAACAGAAAATGTGCAATCTGCTTTCAAACAAAATTTGACAGGTGCATAAGTATAGGCACCCCACCAGAAAAGTGACATTAATATTTTAGTAGATCCTCCTTTTGCAAAAATAACAGCCTCTAGTCGCTTCCTGTAGCTTTTAATGAGTTCCTGGATCCCGGGTGAAGGTATTTTGACCATTCCTCCTTACAAAACAATTCCAGTTCAGTTAAGCTGGATGGTCGCCGAGCATGGACAGCCCTCTTCAAATGATCCCACAGATGTTCAATGATATTCAGGTCTGGGGACTGGGATGGCCATTCCAGAACAGTGTAATTGTTCCTCTGCATGAATGCCTGAGTAGATTTGGAGCGGTGTTTTGGATCATTGTCTTGCTGAAAGATCCATCCCCTGCGTAACTTCAACTTTGTCACTGATTCATGAACATTATTGTCAAGAATCTGCTGATACTGAGAGGAATCCATGCATCCCTCAACTTTAACAATATTCCCGTTGCCGGCATTGGCCACACAGCCCCAAAGCATGATGGAACCTCCACCAAATTTTACTGTGGGTAGCAAGTGTTTTTCTTGGAATGCTGTGTTTTTTGGCCACCGTGCATAACGCCTTTTTGTATGACCAAACAACTCAATCTTGGTTTCATCAGTCCACAGGACCTTCTTCCAAAAATAAATTGGCTTCTCCAAATGTGCTTTTGCATACCTCAGCCAACTCTGTGGCGTCCTTGCAGAAACGGCTTCTTTCACATCACTCTCCCATACAGCTTCTCCTTGTGCAAAGTGCGTTGTATAGTTGACCGATGCACAGTGACACCATCTGCAGCAAGTTGATGCTGCAGCTCTCTGGAGGTGTCTGAGGATTGTCCTTGACTGATCTCACTATTCTTCTTCTCTGCCTTTCTAATGTTTTTCTTGGCCTGCCACTTCTGGCCTTAACAAGAACTGTACCTGTGTCCTTCCATTTCCTTACTATGTTCCTCACAGTGGAAATTGACAGGTTAAATCTCTGAGACAGCTTTTTGTATCCTTCCCCTGAACAACTATGTTGAATAATCTTTGTTTTCAGATCATTAGACAGTTGTTTTGAGGAGCCCATGATGCCACTCTTCAGAGGAGATTCAAACAGGAGAACAACTTGCAAGTGGCCACTTTAAGTAGCTTTTTGCATGATTGCATGCACCTGGCTATGAAGTTCAAAGCTCAATGAGGTTAGAAAACCAAAAAAAGTGCTTTAGTAAGTCAGTACAAAGTAGGGAGGAGTATTTAAAACAAGAAAATGATAAGGGTGCCCATACTTATGCACCTGTCAAATTTTGTTTGAATGCAGATTGCACATTTTCTGTTAGTACAATAAACCTCATTTCCAGGCAGAAACATTACTGTGTCCAACAGTTATTAGATACATGAAACTGAAATAGCTGTTGCAAAAATAACTATTTTTATAAAACATTATGCGTAAGATTAATAGGGTTGCCCAAACTTTTTCATATAACTGTATACCATCTAGCTGCCATAACATCACCCCAGCGGACCCCTCAAAGCAGCGTTGGTCACCCTGACTGAATACCACAGGTGGCGTCAAGAACATTTCCCCTTTAAAGACCTTTCCCCTCTTTTACACGGACGTCCCGAGGGCCACGGACCAGGTCAGCCACCGTGACATCCCCCTGAGAACCGAAGGACCCGGTACTGAGTACCCCTTGCCCACGGGGGTGCTCCATATGTATGGTATGTATATATACCACACTCCAAATTATCATGCAAATGCTATTTTGTGCTGATTTTCTTAAAAGGTTGATGCAAATAAGTCAGTAAAATATTCAAATTATCAATAGTTCGAATATAACTCCGATTTTATTGGACAAACCTCCCAAGATAACAGTATTATTTAAAATGAAAATAACACAAAATACACAGAACCAAATTATTATGCACAACAGAGTTTCCAAACAGTTTCTAGGTTGTAAAGAACTTCCCCCTAATATAATACAGAATATCAGGGATTGTCTGTCCGCTGTCTCTAACATCATGATAATCTGAAATGGAATTTCACTAAAACTAAAGTTCTCAAGTTTCCCCCCTCTAGTAACCAACTCACACCCGATATTGCAATTGCTTTGGGTGGTTCAACCATAATTCACAAGCAGCATACCTGCTGTCTAGGGGTTATATTTGACACAGAACTGTCCTTTAGGAAGGGGTCACACTTGCAAGTTTAATGCGAGCAACTCGAACGAGCCCCTAGCATCAAGTCCCGGCACTGCCGCCGACACTTGGGATTGGAGCGTTCAGCTGCATAGAAATACATGCAGTCACACACTTCATTCCCGAGTGCCGGCGGCAGTGCCGGATATTGATGCGAGTTTCTCGCATTGAAGTCGCAAGTGTGACCCTGACCTTATTCACTGTATCCAATCGCTCACTTGTTCATGTCACCAGCATCTTAAAATCATCTCCAGAATCCCACCTTTTCTCACCTTATTCATTCATTCAGTAATTTATCTTGAATTGGCCTTACCTGGTCAACTAATTTTCACAAGTGTTTGAGATTGATTGTAGTGGTCCAAAGAGCCCTGAGACATAATACCATCCATGAATTTATTTAAAAAACAAAAACTTATAGTACCGTATTTTTCGGATTATAAAACTTACTTTTTAAATTTGGGAGAAAAATGGGGGTACGTCTTATACTCTGAAGTGAGCTTACCCAGGGAGGCGAGATCTAAATCTGCGCATGCACCACTGCCAGCATCCATTTTCCTGAAGCACACTGCAGTGCAGAGATATCATTGGAAAAATGGACTCCGCTCACCAATGCTGACACCTTCTGAGATTCCAGGCACCGCAGCATCGCCTTGCTCTTGGCGGCTTCTTGAAACAACGACCCTGCTTCCTGTGATCCCACTCCACCACAGGAACTCCCCAGGAGGTAAGCTAGTTGAAAGGAAATATAAGATGCACCACCATTTTTTTAAACATTTTTTCCATTTTCCACTCCAAAATTGAGGGTGCATGTTATGGTCTGGTGTATCTTATAATCCGCAAAATATGGTACATCTTTATGACACCTAAATCCATTTTGCATAATATTTTGGAACAGGGTGTATATATAGAGAGAGCACTTCCTCAGATCACAACATCTCTACCCTGCCAAGAGCTGAGAGCTCATTCAGATGTCAGTTTTTCACATACAAATTCTATCGGCATTTTTCATTTGACAGAGCTCACAGAAATTATATTCTACTGAACTGGTTGCATATCCGTGTATTTTTGCATAATGAATGGTGTGTTTAAAATGACAAAGACATGTCCTATTTTGACCCGAGTCAAAGATCAAACTCACCCATGCAAGTCTCTGGGTTCATAAAAAAAAAAAAAACAGACAGCAGTTGCATGCCATTCATGTGCCATCTGTGTCCTGTCTGATTTTCAAGCTGTGCAATAAGAGAAGTTTGTAAAAACTTCTCATAGGGCAAAAAGAACATGATGAAACTCTGATGGTAAAAACAGACCCACACAGAAAGACAGAACACCTGATCCAAAACACTGATGAAGATCAACGTCTCAATGAGTCCTAACTCATATTTCAAAGTGCTCCCATCTCCCAATATCATCTCTGCTCACAGGTTGTGGCAGTTGTACTCTTGGCTTTTGTTCTACACAACAGAGCATTTCCTGTGGCAGTACAGAGAGCTTGAGCTGTGTCAGTACAGAGTGCATTTCCTGTGTTAGTACAGAGAGTTTGAGCTATGTCGAACACTCTTGCACCCCTCCAATCTATTCTAAACTCTGCTGTCCGACTAATCCACCTGTCCCCCCGCTATTCCCCAGCTTCACCCCTCTGTCAATCCCTTCACTGGATCCCCATTGTCCAGAGACTCCAGTACAAAACCCTAACCATGACATACAAAGCCATCCACAACCTGTCTCCTCCATACATCTGTGACCTCGTCTCCCGGTACTTACCTACACGCAACCTCCGATCCTCACAAGATCTCCTTCTCTACTCCCCTCTTATCTCCTCTTCCCACAATCGCATACAAGATTTCTCTCGCGCATCACCCCTACTCTGGAACTCTCTACCACAACATATCAGACTCTCACCTACCATCGAAACCTTCAAAAAGAACCTGAAGACCTACCTCTTCCGACAAGCCTATAACCTGCAGTAACCACCGATTGACCAAACCGCTGCATGACCAGCTCTACCCTCGCCTACTGTATTCTCACCCATCCCTTGTAGATTGTGAGCCTTCACGGGCAGGGTCCTCACTCCTCCTGTACCAGTTATGACTTGTATTGTTTAAGATTATTGTACTTGTTTTTAATATGTATACCCCTCCTTACATGTAAAGCACCATGGAATAAATGGCGCTATAACAATAAATAAGAATAATAATGTCAGTACAGAGAGCATTTCCTGTGTCAGTACAGAGAGTTTGAGCTGTGTCAGTACAGAGTGCATTTCCTGTGTCAGTACAGAGAGCATTTCCTGTGTCAGTACAGAGAGCATTTCCTGTATCATTACAGAGAGCTTGAGCTGTGTCAATACAGAGAGCTTGAGCTGTGTCAGTACAGAGTGCATTTCCTGTGTCAGTACACAGAGCATTTTCTGTCAGTTCAGAGAGCTTGAGCTGTGTCATACCTCCCAACTTTTGAAGCTAGGAAAGAGGGACAAAGTTAGCGGCGCGCAACGCGCGCAGCGGCAAATTTTAGGCCACGCCTCTGACCACACCCATTCACTAGTCACACCCATATCCACATCTTAACCACACCCATTTAGCACTGCTGATCACACTGTTCATAAAGAATAATTATAAACAAAAAAATATGGCCACACAGTGCTCCATACTGTATAATGGCCACACATGATGCTCCATACTGTATAATGGCCACACATGATGCTCCATACTGTATAACGGCCACACAGTGCTCCATACTGTATAATGACCGCACATGATGCACCATACTGTATAATGGCCACACATGATGCTCAATACTGTATAATGGCCACACATGATGCTCCATACTGTATAATGGCCACACATGATGCTCCATACTGTATAATGGCCACACATGATGCTCCATACTGTATAATGGCCACACATGATGCTCCATACTGTATAATGGCCACACATGATGCTCCATACTGTATAATGGCCACACATGATGCTCCATACTGTATAATGGCCACACATGATGCTCCATACTGTATAACGGCCACACAGTGCTCCATACTGTATAATGACCGCACATGATGCTCCATACTGTATAATGGCCACACATGATGCTCAATACTGTATAATGGCCACACATGATGCTCCATACTGTATAACGACCCCACATGATGCTCAATACTGTATAACGGCCACACATAATGCTCCATACTGTATAATTGCCGCACATGATGCTCAATACTGTATAATGACCCCACATGATGCTCCATACTGTATAACGGCCACACAGTGCTCCATACTGTATAATGGCCGCACATGATGCTCCATACTGTATAATGGCCACACAGTGCTCCATACTGTATAATGACTGCACATGATGCTCCATACTGTATAATGGCCACACATGATGCTCAATACTGTATAATGGCCACACATGATGCTCCATACTGTATAATGACCGCACATAATGCTCCATACTGTATAATGGCCCCACATGATGCTCAATACTGTATAATGGCCACACATGATGCTCCATACTGTATAATGATCGCACATGATGCTCCATACTGTATATTGGCCGCACATGATACTTCGTACCGTATAATGGCCACACATAGCTACTCCTACACACGCGGCTGCGCTCCGTACACTTTGCATACACGGCTCCGCTCCATACACACGGCTCCACTCCATACATCTCAAACACACACGGCTCTGTTCCATTCACCTCGTACACATTCAGCTCCGCTCCATACACCTCATACACACACGGCTCCGCTCCATACATCTCGTACACACGGCACTACGTACACCTCATACACACACTGCTCCGCTCCATACACATTGCAGAAGCTACTCCGCTCCGTATACCTTGCACACATACGGCTCCGCTGCGTACACCTCATACACATACAGCTCCTCCCCATACATCTTGTACACACACGGCACTACTCTGTACACCTCGTACACACACGGCTCCGCTCTATACACATTACACACACTGCTCCGCTCCGTATACCTTGCACACACATGGCTCTGCTCCGCACACCTCGTACACACGTGGCTCTGCTCTGTACACCTCGTACACACGTGGCTCCACTCCATACACCTTTCACACTCTGCTCTCATCCGAACACCTCTTACACGACTCCGCTCCGTACACCCCGTACACACGCGGCTGTGCTCCGTACACCTCTTACACACGACTCCGCTCCGTACACCTTTTACATGCTGCTCCGCTCCGTACACCTTGTACACACGCGGCTGTGCTCTGTACACCTCATACACATGGCTCCGTACACCTCGTACACACGACTCCGCTCCGTACACCTTGCACACACGTGGCTGCGCTCCGTACACCTCGTACACACGCGGCTGTGCTCCATACACCTCCTACACGCGGCTGTGCTCCATACAGCTCCTACACACGCGGCTGTGCTCTGTACACCCCTTACACACACGGCTCCGCTCCGTACACCTTTCACACGCTGCTCCGCTCCGTACACCTCATGCACACGGCTCCGTACACCTCGTACACACGCGGCTGTGCTCCGTACACCTCTTACACACGACTCCGCTCCGTACACCTTGTACACACGCGGCTCTGCTCCGTACACCTTTCACACGCTGCTCCGCTCAGTACACCTCATGCACACGACCTCGTACACACGCGGCTGCGCTCCGTACACCTCATGCACACGGCTCCGTACACCTCGTACACACAGCTCCGTACAACCCTTACACACATGGCTCAGCTCCATACACCTCGTACACACACGGCTCTGCTACATCCACCCTGTAAACACCTCCTGACCACACACATACGCTGCCTTACCCTCCTCCGGCGCCATGGCAACCAGCAAAGTCAGCTGACCGACTGGGTGATTCACATACCTCCCAACCAGTGCGGGACAATTAATGTCCCGCCCGGGATCGCGGGGCTGACTGTCAAAATCAGGACAGTCCCGCTGGATCCGGGACGGTTGGGAGGTATGGCTGTGTCAATGCAGAAAGGTTTAGTGGTGGCATAAACCATGATATAGAAAAGAATATTCTGACTTGATAACTAGGCTGCAAATGTAGGGAGCTTTAGACACCATTTCTATGGATGTCTCTACGCACCATTACTCACATGAAGAGATATCATCAGATAGCTTGACTTGACTTCAGGAGGCACGTACTGTATGTGGAATGCCCGCCAGGGACATGGGGTACTAGGTATCGGGTCCGTTACTTAAAGAAATGTGTCACAGTGCCGGTGACCAGGTCCGTGGCCCTGGGCACCCAAAGTAAAAGAGATGGTCTTTAAAGGGGTTTGTGAAATAATAAAAGTTCATGACGCCACCTGTGGTACTTGGTCATGGGTGACCGATGCTGCTTAAAGGGGTCCTCTGGGGTGATGTTATGGCAGCAAAGATGGTATGGCTTCCCACAGGTGAAGCTGGGTCCCCATGGCTCCCGGTGTGTTTGGCAAGGATAGTGTGGCGCCGGAAAATAAATGGAGGACCCAGGGTTGCAGTCTCTTTACCTGGTTTACTGATGGTAGACAGCCACAGTCCAAGGTACCAGCAGCAGGTGACGGTGGAGTCCAGGCAGCCTGAAAATGAGTAGAATTCGCTTTGCCAGGTCAGATTGGGAGCCTTCCACTATGCGCTAAATAATAGTCCCTTGCTGCAATGGCTTCCTTCAAAGTTCTCTCTTACTCTGTCATGGGACAGTTCCTGCATTGTAAGTAATGTTGGCCATTTCATTGGGGTCTCTATCCACGGTGACTCTGGGCTCTGGGTGTTGCTGTACCTCAGGATGTAATGTGGGCAAGTCACTTTCAATTTTCTGCCCACCAGTTCTGCCATGGGACCTGTAGTTCCACGCAGCCTCGGGCTCCCGGTGCCCGGTTTCTGCGCTTCAGCTTAGAGGGAGCTCAATCGCAGCTCTCCTCTAGCTCCTGACTTCTCCTGTGCTACTTCCCTCAGGCACTTTCTATCAATGCAACGTTACTGCTTTTCCTCTTCTGGCCTGGAGCTGTAGCACCACACGTGGCTCCACAGCCCCAGCTCTGCTCACACTCCTCTCTCCTTCATTGTCTCTCCACTCAACTAACTAACTCCTCCTCCAGACCAGAATATATAAATATATATATATATATATATATATATATATATATATATATATATATATATATATATATATATATATATATGGGAAGCTCTACTGAAACTGGGTTCAGAGCTCCCCCTTCTGGCCCGGAATCAGAATGTGTTGCACGTAGGTGTACTAACTGTAAAAGGGATCTTCCTTCCAGGCATGACATCACCCTTCCCAACAGGAAGGCAACATCACTGTAGCAACCGGTTACCTGGGGTGTTACATATGAAGATTCCAGAAGATTTATTTTCCAGTTGAATTCTTACAGTTATGCACAATTACAGTAGCTGTAACAATTGCAGTAGGTTAGAAAGTCTATTCTGAATCAGAACTGCAAGACATGAGGTTCCCAAGATGGCAGACATTGGGAGATTGAGGAAGAAGCAGGATGGGGTTACTGAAATCAGAGCTATGGAGGCAGATAGGAAGAGAAGGATGACAAACTACTAAAAGGCAAACCTTATTGTATAGCAACGCAAAAGTAATAATACAATACTGTATGATTCCCAAGTCATGGAACATGACAGATAGCTTAGTAATGAAAACCAGCCAGTCAAAGAGCTCTCTTCACACTCAGTTCTGGTCTCATGCCAACTCATTTGCTAAACAAAAGTAAATTTGAGATTTATTTTGAGATATCGGGGCACCTGTATTAGTTGTAGATTATTGCCAAGCTGTATATATGGACAACCCCTTTCCGACATCGGGCATAATAGTACACTGTTGTCGACCTCCCCTGTTTGGTGTGGGCTCTGGCGCTGAGCCTGCACCTTTCCGGGCACATGAATCGTGATCCACCTGCAGTTGTTATCCCCTTAAATGCCACTTCAATCTCTGACAGCGACATTTAACTTGCGCTTCCGGCAAGCGTGGCAAAAATCCCACCCACAGTTGACCCCATCACCTGATCGTGGGTCACCGATGGGATGACATGACAACCAGAGGTCTCCAGCAGACCTCTATGGTTGTCATAGCCAAATTGCTATGAGCGCCGCATGGTGCAAATGCCAGAAGGGCCGGTGCCAGTAGTGAGCTGCTGCGCACCGACTCACATACCCCCACCAGTGCCGCCGCTGCATTCAACTGAATGCCATCATGGAGGAGAGAGCATCTGCTGACGCTCCCTCTCCCATTATTCCCCGCTCTGCCTCTGACACTGCAGGTGCGCGCACACTCACTGTGTCCCAGGCAGTGCCACGGCAGCTGCCGAGACAGGAGCAGGGAGCAACGCGGGCACGAGGAGAGGTGAGGAGCTTGTGAGGGGAGGAGAGATGCGGGCTGTGCTGTATACTACTGTGTGGGCTGTGCTATATACTACTATGTGGGCTATGCTATATATTACTATGTGGGCTATTGTTGTGAATTCTGCTTTTGGGCTCCCTCCGGTGGTTGTAGGTGGTAATGCAGTTGTCTCTGGGCTGCAGTCCTGGACAGGTGTATCTACTGATTGCAGTTCTGACTGGAGTATTTAGGTTTGCAGGACTCTTTTGTCCTTGCCAGTTGTCAATGTTTCTTGGGAAGGATTTGATCTCTGTCTGGCTTCTCCTGCTTAGCTGCCAATTCAGCAAAGATAAGTATCTGTTTCTTTTTCTATGGCACACAAGCTGTGTGCTTGTTTTTGATTGTATTCGTGCTCTGAGTTTAGTAGTCTCTGGAGTTGCAGATATACGTTCCACGTCTTTAGTTAGATGGAGGAATTTTTGTATAATCTGCTGTGGATATTTTTGGAAGGGTTTTAATACTGACCGCACAGAACTCTGTCCTATCCTTTCCTATTTTAGCTAGAGCGGCCTCTTGTGCTAAATCCTGTTTTCTGACTGTGTGTGTCTTTCCTCTCCTACTCACAGCCAATATTTGTGGGGGGCTGCCTATCCTTTGGGGTTCTGCTCTGAGGCAAGATAGTATTCCTATTTCCATCTTTAGGGGTATTTAGTCCTCCGGCTGTGACGAGGTGTCTAGGGCTTGTTAGGTACACCCCACGGCTACTACTAGTTGCGGTGTTATGATCAGGATTTGCAGTCAGTATAGTTACCACCTACTCCAGTGAAAGTTTTCATGCTGCTCCAAGGTCACCGGATCATAACAGTACAACTGGCCAATAATGAGTTAAATGCATCTCAGAAGAAGGGAAGAAAGGTGTTGAGCCATTTTTTTTCTTCAGTCTGCTTTATCTTCTCTTCCCTCATTATCTCTGGGTGGCTGAGGAGCCTTGTGCTAGCATGGATGTTCAGGAATTAGTTTCTTGTGTAGACCAGCTTGCTGCTAGGGTGCAGGGTATTTCTGATTATATTGTTCAAACTCCTGTTTTAGAGCCGAAGATTCCTACTCCTGATTTGTTTTTTGGAGACAGGTCCAAATTTTTGAGTTTTAAAAACAACTATAAACTATTTTTTGCTCTGAGACCTCGATCCTCTGGTGATTCCATTCAGCAGGTTAAAATCGTCATCTCCCTGCTGCGTGGCGACCAGCAGGATTGGGCGTTTTCCCTGGAATCTGGGAATCCGGCTTTGCTTAATGTAGACTCCTTTTTTCAGGCTTTAGGATTATTATATGATGAACCTAATTCTGTGGATCAAGCTGAGAAGACCTTGTTGGCCCTGTCTCAGGGTCAAAAGACGGCAGAATTGTATTGTCAGAAATTCAGAAAATGGTCTGTGTTGACTAAATGGAATAATGATGCTTTGGCGACAATTTTCAGAAAGCGTCCTTCTGAATCTTTTAAAGATGTTATGGTGGGGTTTCCCACGCCTTCCGGTCTGAGTGATTCTATGTCTCTGGCCATTCAGATTGACCGGCGCTTGCGGGAGCGCAGAACTGTGCACGCTGTGGCGTTGTTCTCAGAGCAGACTCCTGAGCCAATGCAGTGTGATAGGATTCTGTCTAAAACGGAACGACAAGGATTCAGACGTCAGAATAGGTTGTGTTATTATTGTGGCAACGCATTTCTCATGTCATTTCAGTCTGCCCTAAGCGCAGGGCCGTATTTGCCACTAGGCACTCGAGGGCACATGCCTAGGGCGGTGCCTATGCGAAGGGGCGGCACCAGAGCAAAGTTTTTTTTGTTTTTTTTTAAGGTCCGGCGGGGTCACCTGGTCTCTGTCCCTAATAATACCCGCCCCCCCGTGGTCGCCCGCCCTTGCCCCGACATCATACAGTCAGTGTCAATACATAGATACTCACCTAGCTAGCTCCAGCGATGCCTGGTCTGGTCTCCGCGTCGGCCGGCGGCAGCTCGTCCTGCGTGAGGTGCAATCAGGTGGTACCGCTGCTCATTAAGTTCATGAATATGCACATATTCATGAACTTAATGAGCGGTACCACCTGACCGCTCACGCAGGAGGACGAGGGTGCTGCGCCGCCACCGGGACAGAGGTGGATTCCGCGCAGTGAGAAAGGAGTCGGACCGACAGTGACTCGGAGTCGGTGAGTATGAATGTCGACAGCCAGGGTGGGAGGACGGCGGGGGGACAACCGTGGACAGGGAGCGGAGCAGCGAGCCGAGCCATGATAGGATGCATGCATGGGACTGGAGCGCGGAGCGGCGGGGTCGGGGAGCCTCAGCCGATGAGCCGCCCGGCCCAGGCCCATGAATGATGGTGACGCTGATGCGGCGCCCGGCGGGCCCATGCATGGAGGATGGAGCCTGGGAACGGCTGGCCAGGGGGGAGAGGAGGGCGGCGATGAGCCACGCGTACAGGAGGGCGGGGGTGATGGGAGATTAGCCAGAGCCACCCCTGCATACAGGGAGGCCTGGGAGGGGGACAAAACATGAGCCACGCATGGGGGGATGGGAGATCAGCGGCTCATCTCCCATCCCCCCATGCGTGGCTCATGTTTTGTCCCCCTCCCAGGCCTCCCTGTATGCAGGGGTGACTCTCTGGCTCATCTCCCATCCCCCCCCCCATGCGTGGCTCATGTTTTGTCCCCTTCCCAGGCGTCATCATGAGCCAGAGCCACCCCTGCATACAGAGAGGCCTGGGAGGGGGACAAAACATGAGCCACGCATGGGGGGGGATGGGAGATGAGTCAGAGAGCCACCCCTGCATTCAGGAAGGCCTGTGAGGGGGACAAAACATGAGCCACGCATGGGGGGATGGGAGATGAGCCAGAGAGCCACCCCTGCATACAGGAAGGCCTGGGAGGGGGACAAAACATGAGCCACGCATGGGGGAGATGGGAGATGAGCCAGAGAGCCACCACCCCTGCATACAGGAAGGCCTGGGAGGGGGACAAAACATGAGCCACGCATGGGGGGGATGGGAGATGAGCCAGAGAGCCACCCCTGCATACAGGAAGGCCTGGGAGGGGGACAAAACATGAGCCACGCATGGGGGGGATGGGAGATGAGCCAGAGCCAACCCTGCATACAGGGAGGGGGGACAACATGAGCCACGCATACAGGGTGGGGAGATGAGCCATACATACAGGAGGGGGGAGAGATGAGCCATGCATGATGGGAGTGGGATGCCGATGAGCCATGCATGGGGGGGGGGAGATGAGCCATGCATACAGGATGGGAGGGGGGGTGGGCCATTAAACATTATGCGTGGAGCATCATATGTGGCCATTATACAGTATGGAGCATCATGTGTGGCTATTATACAGAATGGAGCATCATGTGGCTATTATACAGTATTGAGCATCATGTGTGGCCGCCCATTATACAGTATGGAGCGTCATGTAGAGCAATTATACAGTATGGAGCATCATATGTGGCCATTATACAGTATGGAGCATAATATGTGGCCATTATACAGTATGGAGCATCATATGTGGCTATTATACAGCATGGAGCATCATGTGTGGCCGTTATACAGTATCAGTAATAGAATGATAAAGTCCATATAGCAATCCTACAATGTCTGCTGGACATGGTATGGGGAGAGTTTATAGTTCAGTTAGTACACAGACACCGATACTTGTTAACCAGTTAATGCTCTCTTGTCCACCACACTGCAGTGTCAAAAGAGGAAGACGGCGAGACAGGCAGCAACATCGCATCAGAGAGCTCTTGACCTCGAAACAGAAGATCCTCAGATCCTGGTATTGTGACATAATATTAAGAAGAATATTCATTCACTGATATTATTATATTAACTCCACAGCATTTTTCATGCATCAACACTGTCCCCATTGGGGCTCACAATCAAAACATCCTATAAGTTGGTCTTTTGAGTGTGGTACAAAACCCACACTAACACGGGGAGAACATCGAAACTCTGCAGATGTCATCCTTGTTGGGATTTGAACCCCAGACCCCAGTGCTACAAAGCGGCGGATGGGAGATGAGCTAGAGCCACCCCTGCATACAGGGAGGCCTGGGAGGGGGACATCACATGAGCCACGCATGGGGGGAGATGTGAGATGAGCCAGAGCCACCCCTGCATACAGGGAGGGGGGACATGAGCCACGCATGGGGGGGGATGGGAGATGAGCCAGAGCCACCCCTGCATACAGGGAGGGGGACATCATGAGCCATGCATATGGGGGGGAGATGAGCCATGCATACAGGAGGGGGGGAGAGATGAGCCATGCATGATGGGGGCAGGTAGCTGATGAGCCATGCATGGGGGGGGGGGGAGATGAGCCATGCATACAGGATGGGAGGGGGGTGGGCCATTAAACATTATGCGTGGAGCATCATATGTGGCCATTATATGGTATGGACTTGGAGCATCGTGTAGAGCCATTATACAGTATGGAGCATCATGTGTGGCCATTATACAGTATGGAGCATCATGTGGGGCCATTATACAGTATGGAGCATCATGTGTGGCCGCCCATTATACGGTATGGAGCGTCATGTAGGGAGCCATTATACAGTATGGAGCATCATGTGGGGCCATTATACAGTATGGAGCATCATGTGTGGCCATTATACAGTATGGAGCGTCATGTAGGGAGCCATTATACAGTATGGAGCATCATGTGTGGCCATTATACAGTATGGAGCACTGTGTGGCCATTATACAGTATGCAACATCATGTAGGGCCATTATACAGTATGTGGAGCACTGCGTAGCCATTATACAGTATGGAGCACTGCGTGGCCATATTTTTTTTTTGTTTTAATTATTCTATTTGAAACAGTGTGATCAGCAGTGCTAAATGGGTGTGGTTGGGACTTGGATATGGGTGTGGTCAGAGGCGTGGCCTAACATTTGCCGTGGCGCACGTAGTGCGCCGCAACCTTTAGACCTTTTTCCCTTCTTCAAAAGTTGGGAGGTATGGCACCGCATTTGCCAGATCACAGCAAGTACCGCAAATCCCATAGGGAATAAATGAAACCAAATGCAGTGTTGCTGTAAGTGATCCGTTACGTGGCTGATGCAGAAAAACTGCCGGATCTGCTGCAAAAGGCGACTTTCACATCAGCGATTCTTGCCAAAGTCTATGCGGATAGTGTCATACTCACCAATGGGGGAGGCAGCACTAAAAGTGCCTAGGGCAGCAGAAACTCTAAATACGGCCCTGCCTAAGCGGACAAAGAGGATTGCTAGTTCATTTACCATCAGTACTGTACGACCTAAATTTCTGTTATCTGTGTCCTTGATCTGCTCATTGTCATCATTTTCTGTCATGGCGTTTGTGGATTCAGGCACCGCCTTGAACTTAATGGACTTTGAGTTTGCCAGGCGTTGTGGTTTTCCCTTGCAGCCTTTGCAGAACCTTATTCCTTTAAGGGGCATTGATGCTACACCCTTGGCTAAAAATAAGCCCCAGTTTTGGACACACGTGACCATGCGCATGGCGCCAGCCCATCAGGAAGATTGTCGATTTCTGGTGTTGCATAATTTGCATGATGCTATCGTGCTGGGTTTTCCATGGTTGCAGGTACATAATCCTGTGTTGGATTGGAAGTCCATGTCTGTGACTAGTTGGGGTTGTCAGGGGGTTCATAATGATGTTTCTTTGATGTCAATCTCCTCTTCTTCCTCTTCTGAAATTCCAGAGTTTTTGTCTGATTTTCAGGATGTATTCGATGAGCCCAAGTCCAGTTTCCTTCCACCGCACAGAGACTGCGATTGTGCTATTGACTTGATTCCAGGCTGTAAGTTTCCTAAGGGTCAACTTTTAAACCTGTCTGTGCCTGAACATACCACCATGTGGAGCTATATTAAGGAGTCTTTGGTTCACCAAGATAGATCTTCGTGGTGCGTATAATCTTGTGCGTATTAAACGGGACGATGAATGGAAAACAGCATTCGGGCTTTCTAATGCTCCATCAGTGTTTCAGTCCTTTATGCATGACATCTTCCGAGAGTACCTGGATAAATTCCTGATTGTATACTTGGATGATATCTTGGTCTTCTCGGATGATTGGGAGTCTCATGTGAAGCAGGTCAGAATGGTGTTCCAGGTCCTGCGTGCTAATTCTTTGTTTGTGAAGGGGTCAAAGTGTCTCTTTGGTGTTCAGAAGGTTTCATTTTTGGGGTTCATTTTTTCTCCTTCTACTATCGAGATGGACCCTGTTAAAGTTCAGGCCATTTATGATTGGACTCAGCCAACATCTCTGAAGAGTCTGCAGAAGTTCCTGGGCTTTGCTAATTTTTATCGTCGCTTCATCAATAATTTTTCTAGTATTGCTAAACCGTTGACTGATTTAACCAAGAAGGGTGCTGATGTGGTCAATTGGTCTTCTGCTGCTGTGGAAGCTTTTCAGGAGTTGAAGCGTCGTTTTTCTTCTGCCCCTGTGTTGTGCCAACCAGATGTTTCGCTTCCGTTCCAGGTCGAGGTTGATGCTTCTGAAATTGGAGCAGGGGCTGTTTTGTCGCAGAGAAGTTCTGATTGCTCGGTGATGAAACCATGCGCCTTCTTTTCCAGGAAATTTTTGCCTGCTGAGCGAAATTATGATGTTGGCAATCGAGAGTTGCTAGCCATGAAGTGGGCATTCGAAGAGTGGCGTCATTGGCTTGAAGGAGCTAAGCATCGCGTGGTGGTCTTGACTGATCACAAAAACTTGACTTATCTTGAGTCTGCCAAACGGTTGAATCCTAGACAGGCTCGTTGGTCGCTGTTTTTCTCCCGTTTTGACTTTGTGGTTTCGTACCTTCCGGGCTCTAAAAATGTGAAGGCGGATGCCCTGTCTAGGAGTTTTGTGCCCGATTCTCCGGGTTTGCCTGAGCTGGCGGGTATTCTCAAAGAGGGGGTAATTTTGTCTGCCATCTCCCCTGATTTGCGGCGGGTGCTGCAAAAATTTCAGGCTAATAGACCTGACCGTTGCCCCGCGGAGAAACTGTTTGTCCCTGATAGGTGGACAAATAAAGTTATCTCTGAGGTTCATTGTTCGGTGTTGGCTGGTCATCCTGGAATCTTTGGTACCAGAGATTTGGTGCCTAGATCCTTTTGGTGGCCGTCTCTGTCGCGGGATGTGCGTTCTTTTGTGCAGTCCTGTGGGATTTGTGCTCGGGCTAAGCCCTGCTGTTCTCGTGCCAGTGGGTTGCTTTTGCCCTTGCCGGTCCTGAAGTGGCCTTGGACACATATCTCTATGGATTTTATTTCGGATCTCCCCGTCTCTCAAAGAATGTCGGTCATTTGGGTGGTTTGTGATCGCTTCTCTAAGATGGTCCATTTGGTGCCCTTGTCTAAATTGCCTTCCTCCTCTGATTTGGTGCCATTGTTTTTCCAGCATGTGGTTCGTTTACATGGTATTTCAGAGAACATCGTTTCTGACAGAGGTTCCCAGTTTGTTTCGAGGTTTTGGCGAGCCTTTTGTGCTAGGATGGGCATTGATTTGTCTTTTTCCTCGGCTTTCCATCCTCAAACAAATGGCCAGACTGAACGAACCAATCAGACCTTGGAAACATATCTGAGATGTTTTGTTTCTGCTGATCAGGATGATTGGGTGTCCTTTTTGCCTTTGGCTGAGTTCGCCCTTAATAATCGGGCCAGCTCGGCTACTTTGGTTTTGCCGTTTTTCTGCAATTCTGGGTTCCACCCTCGTTTCTCTTCAGGGCAGGTTGAGTCTTCGGACTGTCCTGGTGTGGATACTGTGGTGGATAGGTTGCAGCAGATTTGGACTCATGTAGTGGACAATTTGACTTTGTCCCAGGAGAAGGCTCAACGTTTCGCTAACCGCAGGCGCTGTGTGGGTCCCCGACTTCGTGTTGGGGATTTAGTTTGGTTGTCATCTCGTTTTATTCCTATGAAGGTTTCCTCTCCTAAATTTAAGCCTCGTTTCATTGGTCCATATAGGATTTCTGAGGTTCTTAATCCTGTGTCTTTTCGTTTGACTCTTCCAGGTTCTTTTTCCATCCATAACGTGTTCCATAGGTCATTGTTGCGGAGATACGTGGCACCTGTGGTTCCATCTATTGATCCTCCTGCTCCGGTTTTGGTTGAAGGGGAATTGGAGTATATAGTGGAGAAGATTTTGGATTCTCGTGTTTCGAGACGGAAACTCCAGTATCTGGTTAAGTGGAAAGGTTATGGTCAGGAAGATAATTCCTGGGTCTTTGCCTCTGATGTCCATGCTACCGATCTGGTTCGTGCCTTTCATGTGGCTCATCCTGGTCGGCCTGGGGGCTCTGGTGAGGGTTCGGTGACCCCTCCTCAAGGGGGGGTACTGTTGTGAATTCTGTGGCCAAGCTCCCTCCTGTGGTCGTGACTGGTACTTCGGCTGGTTCTGTCTATGAGCTTCCTTTGGTGGATGAGAGTGGTACTGCGGCTTCTGAGTTTCCTTCCTCAGGTGATGAGGTTAAGTCGTTAGGTGCTGCTCTATTTAACTCCACCTGGTGCTTTGATCCTGGCTTCCAGTCAATGTTCTAGTATTGGTCTTGCTTCCTCCTGGATCGTTCCTGTGGCCTGTCTATCCTGCATAAGCTAAGTTCTGCTTGTGTTACTTTTGTTTGCTATTTTTTCTGTCCAGCTTGCTATATTGGTTTTTCTTGCTTGCTGGAAGCTCTGAGACGCAGAGGGAGCACCTCCGTACCGTTAGTCGGTGCGGAGGGTCTTTTTGCCCCTCTACGTGGTTGTTTGTAGGTTTTTGTGTTGACCGCAAAGCTATCTTTCCTATCCTCGGTCTATTCAGTAAGTCGGGCCTCACTTTGCTAAATCTATTTCATCTCTGTGTTTGTATTTTCATCTTTACTCACAGTCATTATATGTGGGGGGCTGCCTTTTCCTTTGGGGAATTTCTCTGAGGCAAGGTAGGTTTATTTTTCTATCTTCAGGGCTAGTTAGTTTCTCAGGCTGTGCCGAGTTGCATAGGGAGCGTTAGGCGCAATCCACGGCTACCTCTAGTGTGGTGTGATAGGATTAGGGATTGCGGTCAGCAGAGTTCCCACGTCTCAGAGCTCGTCCTATGTTTTTGGTAATTGTCAGGTCACTTTGTGTGCCCTGAACTTCAAGGTCCATTGTGGTTCTGAATTACCTGTTCATAACAGTGTACCTAACAAGCCCTAGACACCTCGTCACAGCCGGAGGACTAAATACCCCTAAAGATGGAAATAGGAATACTATCTTGCCTCAGAGCAGAACCCCAAAGGATAGGCATCCCCCCACAAATATTGGCTGTGAGTAGGAGAGGAAAGACACACACAGTCAGAAAACAGGATTTAGCACAAGAGGCCGCTCTAGCTAAAATAGGAAAGAATAGGACAGAGTTCTGTGCGGTCAGTATTAAAACCCTTCCAAAAAATATCCACAGCAGATTATACAAAAATTCCTCCATCTAACTAAAGACGTGGAACGTATATCTGCAACTCGGGCAAACTCGGCCAATGGCAAGAAAGCCACCCAATCATCCTGATCAGCAGACACAAAGCATCTCAAATAAGTCTCCAAAGTCTGATTAGTTCGCTCGGTCTGACCATTTGTCTGAGGATGAAACGCAGAAGAAAAAAACAAATCAATGCCCAGCCTAGCACAAAAGGCCCGCCAAAATCTAGAAACAAACTGGGAACCTCTGTCGGACACAATATTCTCCGGAATACCATGCAAACGGACCACATGCTGAAAAAACAACGGAACCAAATCCGAAGAGGAAGGCAATTTAGGCAAAGGCACCAAATGAACCATCTTAGAGAACCGGTCACAAACAACCCAGATAACCGACATCCTCTGGGAAACCGGAAGATCGGAAATAAAATCCATAGAAATATGCGTCCAGGGCCTCTCAGGCACTGGCAATGGCAAAAGCAACCCACTAGCAGGGGAACAACAAGGCTTGGCCCGCGCACAAGTCCCACAGGACTGCACAAAAGAACGCACATCACGTGACAAAAAAGGCCACCAAAAGAACCTACCAACCAAGTCTCTGGTACCAAAAATGCCAGGATGACCAGCCAACACGGAACAGTGAACCTCAGAAATCACTCTACTAGTCCATCTTTCAGGAACAAACAGTTTCCCCACAGGACAGCGGTCAGGTTTGTCAGCCTGAAATTCCTAAAGAACCCGTCGTAAATCAGGGGAAATGGCAGAAAGGACCACCCCTTCTTTCAGAATACCGACCGGTTCCAAGACCTCAGGAGAATCAGGCAAAAAACTCCTAGAGAGGGCATCAGCCTTAATGTTCTTAGAACCCGGAAGGTACGAGACCACGAAATCAAAACGGGAAAAAAACAAGGACCATCGAGCCTATCTAGGATTCAGCCGTTTGGCAGACTCAAGGTAAATCAAATTCTTATGATCGGTCAAGACCACAATACGGTGCTTAGCTCCCTCAAGCCAATGTCGCCACTCCTCAAATGCCCACTTCATAGCCAACAACTCCCGATTGCCGACATCATAATTGCGTTCAGCAGGCGAAAACTTACGGGAAAAGAAGGCACACGGTTTCATCAAGGAACCAACAGGATCCCTCTGAGACAAAACGGCCCCTGCCCCAATCTCAGAAGCGTCAATCTCAACCTGAAACGGAAGAGAAACATCCGGTTGGCGTAACACCGGAGCAGAAGTAAATCGACGTTTAAGCTCCGGAAAGGCAGAAACAGCCGCAGAGGACCAATTTGCCACAACAGCGCCTTTCTTCGTCAAATCGGTCAAGGGTTTAACCACGCTGGAAAAATTAGCAATGAAACGGCGATAAAAATTTGCAAAACCCCAAAATTTCTGAAGGCTCTTCATGGATGTGGGCTGAATCCAATCATGAATGGCCTGAACCTTAACCGGATCCATCTCTATAGACGAGGGAGAAAAAATAAAGCCCAAAAAAGAAACCTTCTGCACCCCAAAGAGACACTTAGACCCTTTCACAAACAGGGCATTGTCACGAAGGATCTGAAATACCATCCTGACCTGTTCCACATGAGACTCCCAATCATCGGAAAAAATCAAAATATCGTCCAAATATACAATCAAGAACTTATCAATATAAGTCCAGAAAATATCATGCATGAAGGACTGAAAAACAGATGGAGCATTAGTGAGCCCGAATGGCATCACAAGGTATTCAAAATGGCCTTCGGGCGTGTTAAATGCAGTTAATAATAATCTTTATTTTTATATAGCGCTAACATATTCCGCAGCGCTTTACAGTTTTGCACACATTATCATCGCTGTCCCCGATGGGGCTCACAATCTAGAATCCCTATCAGTATGTCTTTGGAATGTGGGAGGAAACCGGAGAACCCGGAGGAAACCCACGCAAACACGGAGAGAACATACAAACTCTTTGCAGATGTTGTCCTGGGTGGGATTAGAACCCAGGACCCCAGCGCTGCAAGGCTGAAGTGCTAACCACTGCGCCACCGTGCTGCAGTTTTCCATTCATCACCCTGCTTAATATGAACAAGATTATATGCCCCCCGAAGGTCAATCTTCGTAAACCAACTAGATGAGCCATGCATGATGGGAGTGGGATGCCGATGAGCCATGCATGGGGGGGGGGAGATGAGCCATGCATACAGGATGGGAGGGGGGGTGGGCCATTAAACATTATGCGTGGAGCATCATATGTGGCCATTATACAGTATGGAGCATCATGTGTGGCTATTATACAGTATGGAGCATCATGTGGCTATTATACAGTATTGAGCATCATGTGTGGCCGCCCATTATACAGTATGGAGCGTCATGTAGAGCCATTATACAGTATGGAGCATCATATGTGGCCATTATACAGTATGGAGCATTATATGTGGCCATTATACAGTATGGAGCATCATGTGTGGCCATTATACAGTATCAGTAATAGAATGATAAAGTCCATATAGTAATCCTACAATGTCTGCTGGACATGGTATGGGGAGAGTTTATAGTTCAGTTAGTACACAGACACCGATACTTGTTAACCAGTTAATGCTCTCTTGTCCACCACACTGCAGTGTCAAAAGAGGAAGACGGCGAGACAGGCAGCAACATCGCATCAGAGAGCTCTTGACCTCGAAACAGAAGATCCTCAGATCCTGGTATTGTGACATAATATTAAGAAGAATATTCATTCACTGATATTATTCTATTAACTCCACAGCATTTTTCATGCATCAACACTGTCCCCATTGGGGCTCACAATCTAAACATCCTATAAGTTGGTCTTTTGAGTGTGGTAGAAAACCCACACTAACACGGGGAGAACATCGAAACTCTGCAGATGTCATCCTTGTTGGGATTTGAACCCCAGACCCCAGTGCTACAAAGCGGGGGATGGGAGATGAGCTAGAGCCACCCCTGCATACAGGGAGGCCTGGGAGGGGGACATCACATGAGCCACGCATGGGGGGAGATGTGAGATGAGCCAGAGCCACCCCTGCATACAGGGAGGGGGGACATGAGCCACGCATGGGGGGGGATGGGAGATGAGCCAGAGCCACCCCTGCATACAGGGAGGGGGACATCATGAGCCACGCATATGGGGGGGAGATGAGCCATGCATACAGGAGGGGGGGAGAGATGAGCCATGCATGATGGGGGCAGGTAGCTGATGAGCCATGCATGGGGGGGGGAGATGAGCCATGCATACAGGATGGGAGGGGGGTGGGCCATTAAACATTATGCGTGGAGCATCATATGTGGCCATTATACGGTATGGACTCGGAGCATCGTGTAGAGCCATTATACAGTATGGAGCATCATGTGTGGCCATTATACAGTATGGAGCATCATGTGGGGCCATTATACAGTATGGAGCATCATGTGTGGCCGCCCATTATACGGTATGGAGCGTCATGTAGGGAGCCATTATACAGTATGGAGCATCATGTGGGGCCATTATACAGTATGGAGCATCATGTGTGGCCATTATACAGTATGGAGCGTCATGTAGGGAGCCATTATACAGTATGGAGCATCACGTGTGGCCATTATACAGTATGGAGCACTGTGTGGCCATTATACAGTATGGAACATCATGTAGGGCCATTATACAGTATGTGGAGCACTGCGTAGCTGGAGCACTGCGTGGCCAAATTTTTTTTGGTTTTAATTATTCTATTTGAAACAGTGTGATCAGCAGTGCTAATTGGGTGTGGTTGGGACTTGGATATGGGTGTGGTCAGAGGCGTGGCCTAACATTTGCCGTGGCGCACGTAGTGCGCCGCAACCTTTAGACCTTTTTCCCTTCTTCAAAAGTTGGGAGGTATGGCACCGCATTTGCCAGATCACAGCAAGTACCGCAAATCCCATAGGGAATAAATGAAACCAAATGCAGTGTTGCTGTAAGTGATCCGTTACGTGGCAGATGCAGAAAAACTGCCGGATCTGCTGCAAAAGGCGACTTTCACATCAGCGATTCTTGCCAAAGTCTATGCGGATAGTGTCATACTCACCAATGGGGGAGGCAGCACTAAAAGTGCCTAGGGCAGCAGAAACTCTAAATACGGCCCTGCCTAAGCGGACAAAGAGGATTGCTAGTTCATTTACCATCAGTACTGTACGACCTAAATTTCTGTTATCTGTGTCCTTGATCTGCTCATTGTCATCATTTTCTGTCATGGCGTTTGTGGATTCAGGCACCGCCTTGAACTTAATGGACTTTGAGTTTGCCAGGCATTGTGGTTTTCCCTTGCAGCCTTTGCAGAACCTTATTCCTTTAAGGGGCATTGATGCTACACCCTTGGCTAAAAATAAGCCCCAGTTTTGGACACACGTGACCATGCGCATGGCGCCAGCCCATCAGGAAGATTGTCGATTTCTGGTGTTGCATAATTTGCATGATGCTATCGTGCTGGGTTTTCCGTGGTTGCAGGTACATAATCCTGTGTTGGATTGGAAGTCCATGTCTGTGACTAGTTGGGGTTGTCAGGGGGTTCATAATGATGTTCCTTTGATGTCAATCTCCTCTTCTTCCTCTTCTGAAATTCCAGAGTTTTTGTCTGATTTTCAGGATGTATTCGATGAGCCCAAGTCCAGTTTCCTTCTACCGCACAGAGACTGCGATTGTGCTATTGACTTGATTCCAGGCTGTAAGTTTCCTAAGGATCAACTTTTAAACCTGTCTGTGCCTGAACATACCACCATGTGGAGCTATATTAAGGAGTCTTTGGAGAAAGGGCATATTCTGCCATATTCTTCACCGTTGGGAGCGGGGTTCTTTTTTGTTGCTAAAAAAGATGGTTCCTTGAGACCCTGTATTATCGCCTCTTGAATAAAATCACGGTCAAGTTTCAATACCCTTTACCTTTGCTTACCGATTTGTTTGCTAGGATTAAGGGAGCTAGTTGGTTTACGAAGATTGACCTTCGGGGGGCATATAATCTTGTTCATATTAAGCAGGGTGATGAATGGAAAACTGCATTTAACACGCCCGAAGGCCATTTTGAATACCTTGTGATGCCATTCGGACTCACTAATGCTCCATCTGTTTTTCAGTCCTTCATGCATGATATTTTCTGGACTTATATTGATAAGTTCTTGATTGTATATTTGGACGATATTTTGATTTTTTCCGATGATTGGGAGTCTCATGTGGAACAGGTCAGGATGGTATTTCAGATCCTTCGTGACAATGCCCTGTTTGTGAAAGGGTCTAAGTGTCTCTTTGGGGTGCAGAAGGTTTCTTTTTTGGGCTTTATTTTTTCTCCCTCGTCTATACAGATGGATCCGGTTAAGGTTTAGGCCATTCATGATTGGATTCAGCCCACATCCGTGAAGAGCCTTCAGAAATTTTGGGGTTTTGCAAATTTTTATCGCCGTTTCATTGCTAATTTTTCCAGCGTGGTTAAACCCTTGACCGATTTGACGAAGAAAGGCGCTGTTGTGGCAAATTGGTCCTCTGCGGCTGTTTCTGCCTTTCCGGAGCTTAAACGTCGATTTACTTCTGCTCCGGTGTTGCGCCAACCGGATGTTTCTCTTCCGTTTCAGGTTGAGATTGACGCTTCTGAGATTGGGGCAGGGGCCGTTTTGTCTCAGAGGGATCCTGTTGGTTCCTTGATGAAACCATGTGCCTTCTTTTCCCGTAAGTTTTCGCCTGCTGAACGCAATTATGATGTCGGCAATCGGGAGTTGTTGGCTATGAAGTGGGCGTTTGAGGAGTGGCGACATTGGCTTGAGGGAGCTAAGCACCGTATTGTGGTCTTGACCGATCATGAGAATTTGATTTACCTCGAGTCTGCCAAACGGCTGAATCCTAGATAGGCTCGATGGTCCTTGTTTTTTTCCCGTTTTGATTTCGTGGTCTCGTACCTTCCGGGTTCTAAGAACATTAAGGCTGATGCCCTCTCTAGGAGTTTTTTGCCTGATTCTCCTGAGGTCTTGGAACCGGTCGGTATTCTGAAAGAAGGGGTGGTCCTTTCTGCCATTTCCCCTGATTTACGACGGGTTCTTCAGGAATTTCAGGCTGACAAACCTGACCGCTGTCCTGTGGGGAAACTGTTTGTTCCTGAAAGATGGACTAGAAGAGTGATTTCTGAGGTTCACTGTTCCGTGTTGGCTGGTCATCCTGGCATTTTTGGTACCAGAGACTTGGTTGGTAGGTCCTTTTGGTGGCCTTTTTTGTCACGTGATGTGCGTTCTTTTGTGCAGTCCTGTGGGGCTTGTGCGCGGGCCAAGCCTTGTTGTTCCCCTGCTAGTGGGTTGCTTTTGCCATTGCCAGTGCCTGAGAGGCCCTGGACGCATATTTCTATGGATTTTATTTCCGATCTTCCGGTTTCCCAGAGGATGTCGGTTATCTGGGTTGTTTGTGACTGGTTCTCTAAGATGGTTTATTTGGTGCCTTTGCCTAAATTGCCTTCCTCTTCGGATTTGGTTCCGTTCTTTTTTCAGCATGTGGTCCGTTTGCATGGTATTCCGGAGAATATTGTGTCCGACAGAGGTTCCCAGTTTGTTTCTAGATTTTGGCGGGCCTTTTGTGCTAGGCTGGGCATTGATTTGTTTTTTTCTTCTGCGTTTCATCCTCAGACAAATGGTCAGACCGAGCGAACTAATCAGACTTTGGAGACTTATTTGAGATGCTTTGTGTCTGCTGATCAAGATGATTGGGTGGCTTTCTTGCCATTGGCCGAGTTTGCCCGAGTTGCAGATATACGTTCCACGTCTTTAGTTAGATGGAGGAATTTTTGTATAATCTGCTGTGGATATTTTTTGGAAGGGTTTTAATACTGACCGCACAGAACTCTGTCCTATTCTTTCCTATTTTAGCTAGAGCGGCCTCTTGTGCTAAATCCTGTTTTCTGACTGTGTGTGTCTTTCCTCTCCTACTCACAGCCAATATTTGTGGGGGGCTGCCTATCCTTTGGGGTTCTGCTCTGAGGCAAGATAGTATTCCTATTTCCATCTTTAGGGGTATTTAGTCCTCCGGCTGTGACGAGGTGTCTAGGGCTTGTTAGGTACACTGTTATGAACAGGTAATTCTGAACCACAATGGACCTTGAAGTTCAGAGCACACAAAGTGACCTGACAATTACCAAAAACATAGGACGAGCTCTGAGACGTGGGAACTCTGCTGACCGCAATCCCTAATCCTATCACACCACACTAGAGGTAGCCGTGGATTGCGCCTAACGCTCCCTATGCAACTCGGCACAGCCTGAGAAACTAACTAGCCCTGAAGATAGAAAAATAAGCCTACCTTGCCTCAGAGAAATTCCCCAAAGGAAAAGGCAGCCCCCCACATATAATGACTGTGAGTAAAGATGAAAATACAAACACAGAGATGAAATAGATTTAGCAAAGTGAGGCCCGACTTACTGAATAGACCGAGGATAGGAAAGACAGCTTTGCGGTCAACACAAAAACCTACAAACAACCACACAGAGGGGCAAAAAGACCCTCCGCACCGACTAACGGTACGGAGGTGCTCCCTCTGCGTCTCAGAGCTTCTAGCAAGCAAGAAAAACCAATATAGCAAGCTGGACAGAAAAAATAGCAAACAAAAGTAACACAAGCAGAACTTAGCTTATGCAGGATAGACAGGCCACAGGAACGATCCAGGAGGAAGCAAGACCAATACTAGAACATTGACTGGAGGCCAGGATCAAAGCACCAGGTGGAGTTAAATAGAGCAGCACCTAACGACTTAACCTCATCACCTGAGGAAGGAAACTCAGAAGCCGCAGTACCACTCTCATCCACCAAAGGAAGCTCATAGACAGAACCAGCCGAAGTACCAGTCACGACCACAGGAGGGAGCTTGGCCACAGAATTCACAACAGTACCCCCCTTTGAGGAGGGGTCACCGAACCCTCACCAGAGCCCCCAGGCCGACCAGGATGAGCCACATGAAAGGCACGAACCAGATCGGTAGCATGGACATCAGAGGCAAAGACCCAGGAATTATCTTCCTGACCAAAATCTTCTCCACTATATACTCCAATTCCCCTTCAACCAAAACTGGAGCAGGAGGATCAATAGATGGAACCACAGGTGCCACGTATCTCCGCAACAATGACCTATGGAACACGTTATGGATGGAAAAAGAAGCTGGAAGAGTCAAACGAAAAGACACAGGATTAAGAACCTTAGAAATCCTATATGGACCAATGAAACGAGGCTTAAATTTAGGAGAGGAAACCTTCATAGGAATATAACGAGATGACAACCAAACCAAATCCCCAACACGAAGTCGGGGACCCACACAGCGCCTGCGGTTAGCGAAACGTTGAGCCTTCTCCTGGGACAAAGTCAAATTGTCCACTACATGAGTCCAAATCTGCTGCAACCTATCCACCACAGTATCCACACCAGGACAGTCCGAAGACTCAACCTGCCCTGAAGAGAAACGAGGGTGGAACCCAGAATTGCAGAAAAACGGCGAAACCAAAGTAGCCGAGCTGGCCTGATTATTAAGGGCGAACTCAGCCAAAGGCAAAAAGGACACCCAATCATCCTGATCAGCAGAAACAAAACATCTCAGATATGTTTCCAAGGTCTGATTGGTTCGTTCAGTCTGGCCATTTGTTTGAGGATGGAAAGCCGAGGAAAAAGACAAATCAATGCCCATCCTAGCACAAAAGGCTCGCCAAAACCTCGAAACAAACTGGGAACCTCTGTCAGAAACGATGTTCTCTGAAATACCATGTAAACGAACCACATGCTGGAAAAACAATGGCACCAAATCAGAGGAGGAAGGCAATTTAGACAAGGGCACCAAATGGACCATCTTAGAGAAGCGATCACAAACCACCCAAATGACCGACATTCTTTGAGAGACGGGGAGATCCGAAATAAAATCCATAGAGATATGTGTCCAAGGCCACTTCAGGACCGGCAAGGGCAAAAGCAACCCACTGGTACAAATCCCACAGGACTGCACAAAAGAACGCACATCCCGCGACAGAGACGGCCACCAAAAGGATCTAGCCACCAAATCTCTGGTACCAAAGATTCCAGGATGACCAGCCAACACCGAACAATGAACCTCAGAGATAACTTTATTCGTCCACCTATCAGGGACAAACAGTTTCTCCGCGGGGCAATGGTCAGGTCTATTAGCCTGAAATTTTTGCAGCACCCGCCGCAAATCAGGGGAGATGGCAGACAAAATTACCCCCTCTTTGAGAATACCCGCCGGCTCAGGCAAACCCGGAGAATCGGGCACAAAACTCCTAGACAGGGCATCCGCCTTCACATTTTTAGAGCCCGGAAGGTACGAAACCACAAAGTCAAAACGGGAGAAAAACAGCGACCAACGAGCCTGTCTAGGATTCAACCGTTTGGCAGACTCAAGATAAGTCAAGTTTTTGTGATCAGTCAAGACCACCACGCGATGCTTAGCTCCTTCAAGCCAATGACGCCACTCTTCGAATGCCCACTTCATGGCTAGCAACTCTCGATTGCCAACATCATAATTTCGCTCAGCAGGCAAAAATTTCCTGGAAAAGAAGGCGCATGGTTTCATCACCGAGCAATCAGAACTTCTCTGCGACAAAACAGCCCCTGCTCCAATTTCAGAAGCATCAACCTCGACCTGGAACGGAAGCGAAACATCTGGTTGGCACAACACAGGGGCAGAAGAAAAACGACGCTTCAACTCCTGAAAAGCCTCCACAGCAGCAGAAGACCAATTGACCACATCAGCACCCTTCTTGGTTAAATCAGTCAACGGTTTAGCAATACTAGAAAAATTATTGATGAAGCGACGATAAAAATTAGCAAAGCCCAGGAACTTCTGCAGACTCTTCAGAGATGTTGGCTGAGTCCAATCATAAATGGCCTGAACTTTAACAGGGTCCATCTCGATAGTAGAAGGAGAAAAAATGAACCCCAAAAATGAAACCTTCTGAACACCAAAGAGACACTTTGACCCCTTCACAAACAAAGAATTAGCACGCAGGACCTGGAACACCATTCTGACCTGCTTCACATGAGACTCCCAATCATCCGAGAAGACCAAAATATCATCCAAGTATACAATCAGGAATTTATCCAGGTACTCTCGGAAGATGTCATGCATAAAGGACTGAAACACTGATGGAGCATTAGAAAGCCTGAATGGCATAACCAGGTACTCAAAATGGCCTTCGGGCGTATTAAATGCTGTTTTCCATTCATCGCCCCGTTTAATACGCACAAGATTATACGCACCACGAAGATCTATCTTGGTGAACCAACTAGCCCCCTTAATCCGAGCAAACAAATCAGACAGCAGCGGCAAGGGGTACTGAAATTTGACCGTAATTTTATTTAGAAGGCGGTAATCAATACAAGGTCTCAGCGAACCATCCTTCTTGGCCACAAAAAAGAACCCCGCTCCCAATGGCGACGATGACGGGCGAATATGACCCTTCTCCAAAGACTCCTTCACGTAACTCCGCATAGCGGCGTGCTCAGGTACAGATAAATTAAACAGTCGACCTTTAGGAAACTTACTACCAGGAATCAAATCGATAGCACAATCACAATCCCTATGCGGAGGTAGGGCATTGGACTTGGGCTCATCGAATACATCCCGGTAATCAGTCAAGAACTCTGGGACCTCAGAAGGGGTGGATGATGAGATAGACAGAAATGGAACATCACCATGTACCCCCTGACAACCCCAGCTGGACACAGACATAGATTTCCAATCTAATACTGGGTTATGGACTTGTAGCCATGGCAACCCCAACACGACCACATCATGCAGATTATGCAACACCAGAAAGCGAATATCCTCCTGGTGCGCAGGAGCCATGCACATGGTCAGCTGGGTCCAATACTGAGGCTTTTTCTTGGCCAAAGGTGTAGCATCAATTCCTCTCGATGGAATAGGACACTGCAAGGGCTCCAAGACAAACCCACAGCGCCTAGCAAACTCCAAGTCCATCAAATTCAGGGCAGCGCCTGAATCCAGAAATGCCATGACAGAATAGGAAGACAAAGAGCAGATCAAAGTAACGGACAAAAGAAATTTCGACTGTACCGTACCAATGGTGGCGGACCTAGCGAACCGCTTAGTGCGCTTAGGACAATCGGAGATAGCATGAGTGGAATCACCACAGTAGAAACACAGCCCATTCTGACGTCTGTGTTCTTGCCTTTCAGCTCTGGTCAAAGTCCTATAGCACTGCATAGGCTCGGGTTTATGCTCAGATAATACCGCCAAATGGTGCACAGATTTACGCTCACGCTAGCGTCGACCGATCTGAATGGCCAAAGACATAGACTCATTCAGACCAGCAGGCATAGGAAATCCCACCATGACATCCTTAAGGGCTTCAGAGAGACCCTTTCTTAAAATAGCTGCCAGCGCACATTCATTCCATTCAGTGAGCACAGACCACTTTCTAAACTTCTGACAATAAATCTCTATCTCATCCTGACCCTGACACAGAGCGAGCAAATTTTTCTCTGCCTGATCCACTGAATTAGGTTCGTCGTACAGCAATCCGAGCACCAGAAAAAAAACGCATCAATATTACATAATGCAGGATCTCCTGGCGCAAGGGAAAATGCCCAGTCTTGAGGGTCGCCACGTAATAAAGAAATAATGATCTTAACTTGTTGAACTGGGTCACCAGAGGAGCGGGGTTTCAAAGCCAGAAATAGTTTACAATTATTTTTAAAATTCAAAAACTTAGCTCTATCTCCAGAAAATAACTCAGGAATAGGAATTTTAGGTTCTAACATAGGATTCTGAACCACTAAATCTTGAATGTTCTGTACACTTATATTGAGATTATCCATCAAAGAGGACAGACCCTGAATGTCCATGTCCACACCTGTGTTCTGAACCACCCTGATGTAAAGGGGAAAAGAAAGACAGAACACAGTGCAAAGAAAAAAAAATGGTCTCAGAACGTCTCTTTTCCCTCTATTGAGAAGCATTAGTACTTTGGGCCTCCAGTACTGTTATGAACAGGTAATTCAGAACCACAATGGACCTTGAAGTTCAGAGCACACAAGTGACCTGACAATTACCAAAAACATAGGACGAGCTCTGAGACGTGGGAACTCTGCTGACCGCAATCCCTAATCCTATCACACCACACTAGAGGTAGCCGTGGATTGCGCCTAACGCTCCCTATGCAACTCGGCACAGCCTGAGAAACTAACTAGCCCTGAAGATAGAAAAATAAGCCTACCTTGCCTCAGAGAAATTCCCCAAAGGAAAAGGCAGCCCCCCACATATAATGACTGTGAGTAAAGATGAAAATACAAACACAGTGATGAAATAGATTTAGCAAAGTGAGGCCCGACTTACTGAATAGACCGAGGATAGGAAAGATAGCTTTGCGGTCAACACAAAAACCTACAAACAACCACGCAGAGGGGCAAAAGGACCCTCCGCACCAACTAACGGTACGGAGGTGCTCCCTCTGCGTCTCAGAGCTTCCAGCAAGCAAGAAAAACCAATATAGCAAGCTGGACAGAAAAAATAGCAAACAAAAGTAACACAAGCAGAACTTAGCTTATGCAGGATAGACAGGCCACAGGAACGATCCAGGAGGAAGCAAGACCAATACTAGAACATTGACTGGAGGCCAGGATCAAAGCACCAGGTGGAGTTAAATAGAGCAGCACCTAACGACTTAACCTCATCACCTGAGGAAGGAAACTCAGAAGCCGCAGTACCACTCTCATCCACCAAAGGAAGCTCATAGACAGAACCAGCCGAAGTACCAGTCACGACCACAGGAGGGAGCTTGGCCACAGAATTCACAACAGTACACCCCACGGTTACTTCTAGTTGCGGTGTTAAGATCAAGATTTGCGGTCAGTATAGTTGCCACCTACTCCAGTGAAAGTTTTCATGCTGCTCCAAGGTCACCGGATCATAACAGGCTACGCTGTATACTATTGTGTGGGCTGTGCTATATACTACTGTGTGGGCTGTGCTATATACTACTATCTTTGCTGGACTATATACTACTATGTGGTATGTGCTATATACTACTATGTTGGGCTGTGCTGTACAGTATACTACTATGTGGGCTGTGCTATATACTACAGTGTGGGCTGTGCTGTATACTACTACGTGGGCTGTGCTGTATACTGCTACGTGGGCTGTGCTGTATACTGCTATGTGGGCTGTGCTGTTATGGACCTGGTGGTTAAACTAACACAGGACAAGTTCTGGGAAGTGGGAGCTCTGCTGACCGCAACCCCTAATCCTATCAAACACACTAGAAATAGCCGTGGAGCGTACCTAACTCTGCCTAGACGCCTCTTCACAGCCTAAGAGCTAACTAGCCCTAGAGATAGAAAATAAAGCCTACCTTGCATCAGAGAAATTCCCCAAAGGAAAAGGCAGCCCCCCACATATATTGACTGTGAGTTAAGATGAAAGTCACAAACACAGAAATGAAACAGGTTTCAGCAAAGGAGGCCAGACTAACTAAACAGACTGAGGATAGGAAAGGTATCTTTGCGGTCAGCACAAAAAACTACAAAAAGACCACGCAGAGTGTGCAAAAAAACCTCCAAACCACTCACGGTGCGGAGGTGCCACTCTGCATCCCAGAGCTTCCAGCTAGCAAGGCAAAATCATGATAGCATTCTGGACAAGAAAACAATGAACAAATAATTAACTAGCAGGGACTTAGCTTCTGCTGGAGTAGACAGGTCACCAGAAAGATCCAAGAGCGAACTGAACCAGTACAAGAACATTGACAGCTGGCATGGAGTAACGATCTGAGTGGAGTTAAATAGAGCAGCCAGCCAAAGAATAAACTAAGTCACCTGTGGAAGGAACCTCAGAAGCAGCAGCTCCACTCACAGCCACCAGAGGGAGTCCATGGACAGAACTCGCCGAAGTACCATTCATGACCACAGGAGGGAGTTCGATAACAGAATTCACAACAGTACCCCCCCCTTGAGGAGGGGTCACCGAACCCTCACCAGAGCCCCCAGGCCGATTAGGACGAGCCAAATGAAAGGCACGAACTAGATCGGCAGCATGAACATCAGAGGCAAAAACCCAGGAATTATCTTCCTGACCATAACCCTTCCACTTGACCAGGTACTGGAGTTTCCGTCTCGAAATACGAGAATCCAAAATCTTCTCCACCACATAATCCAACTCCCCCTCGACCAACACCGGGGCAGGAGGATCAACGGAGGGAACCATAGGCTCCACGTATCTCCGCAATAACGACCTATGGAACACATTATGGATGGCAAAAGAAGCTGGAAGGGCCAAACGAAATGACACAGTATTGAGAACTTCAGAAATCTTATACGGACCAATGAAACGAGGCTTAAACTTAGGAGAGGAAACCTTCATAGGAACATAACGAGACGACAACCAAACCAAATCCCCAACACGAAGTCAGGGACCAACACAGCGCCGGCGGTTAGCGAAACGTTGAGCCTTCTCCTGGGACAATGTCAAATTGTCCACCACATGAGTCCAAATCTGCTGCAACCTGTCCACCACAGTATCCACACCAGGACAGTCCGAAAGCTCAACCTGCCCTGAAAAGAAACGAGGATGAAAACCAGAATTACAGAAAAAAGGCGAAACCAAAGTAGCCGAGCTGGCCCGATTATTAAGGGCGAACTCAGCCAAAGGCAAGAAGGACACCCAATCATCCTGATCAGCAGAAACAAAGCATCTCAGATATGTTTCCAAAGTCTGATTAGTTCGTTCGGTTTGACCATTTGTCTGAGGATGGAAAGCCGAAGAAAAAGACAAATCAATGCCCATCTTAGCACAAAAGGACCGCCAAAACCTCGAAACAAACTGGGAACCTCTGTCCGAGACGATGTTCTCCGAAATGCCATGCAAACGAACCACATGCTGGAAAAACAATGGCACCAAATCAGAGGAGGAAGGCAATTTAGACAAAAGTACCAAATGGACCATCTTAGAAAAGCGATCAGAAACCACCCAAATGACCGACATCCTTTGAGAGATGGGGAGATCCGAAATAAAATCCATAGAAATATGCGTCCAGGGCCTCTTCGGGACCGGCAAGGGCAAAAGCAACCCACTGGCACGAGAACAGCAGGGCTTAGCCCGAGCACAAGTCCCACAGGACTGCACAAAAGAACGCACATCCCGCGACAAAGACGGCCACCAGAAGGATCTAGCCACCAAATCTCTGGTACCAAAGATTCCAGGATGCCCAGCCAACACTGAACAATGAATCTCAGAGATAACTCTACTAGTCCATCTATCAGGGACAAACAGTTTCTCCGCTGGGCAACGGTCAGGTCTATCAGCCTGAAATTTTTGCAGCACCCGCCGCAAATCAGGGGAGATGGCAGACAAAATTACCCCCTCTTTGAGAATACCCGCCGGCTCAGGAACACCCGGAGAGTCAGGCACAAAACTCCTTGACAGGGCATCAGCCTTCACATTCTTAGAGCCCGGAAGGTACGAAACCACAAAATCAAAACGGGAGAAAAATAATGACCATCGAGCCTGTCTCGGATTCAACCGTTTGGCAGACTCAAGATAAGTCAAATTCTTGTGATCTGTCAAGACCACCACGCGATGCTTGGCTCCTTCCAGCCAATGACGCCACTCCTCAAATGCCCACTTCATGGCCAACAATTCACGATTACCAACATCATAGTTACGCTCAGCAGGCGAAAACTTTCTAGAAAAGAAAGCACATGGCTTCATCACCTAGCCCTCAGAACTTCTTTGCGACAAAACAGCCCCTGCTCCAATCTCAGAAGCATCAACCTCAACCTGAAATGGAAGCGAAACATCTGGCTGGCACAACACAGGGGCAGAAGAAAAACGATGCTTCAACTCCTGAAAAGCCTCTACAGCCGCAGAAGACCAATTGACCACATCAGCACCCTTCTTAGTCAAATCAGTCAACGGTTTAGCAACAGTAGAAAAATTAGCGATGAAGCGCCGATAAAAATTAGCAAAGCCCAGGAACTTTTGCAGGCTCTTCACAGATGTCGGCTGAGTCCAATCGTAAATGGCCTGGACTTTAACAGGGTCCATCTCGATAGTAGAAGGGGAAAAAATGAACCCCAAAAATGAAACCTTCTGAACTCCAAAGAGACACTTTGACCCCTTCACAAACAAGGAATTCGCACGAAGGACCTGGAACACCATTCTGACCTGCTTCACATGAGACTCCCAATCATCCGAAAAGACTAAAATATCATCCAAATACACAATCAGGAATTTATCCAGGTACTCTCGGAAGATGTCATGCATAAAGGACTGAAATACTGATGGAGCATTGGAAAGCCCGAATGGCATAACCAGGTACTCAAAATGGCCCTCGGGCGTATTAAATGCTGTTTTCCATTCATCGCCTTGTTTAATACGCACAAGATTATACGCCCCTCGAAGATCTATCTTGGTGAACCATATAGCCCCTTTAATACGAGCAAACAAATCAGACAGCAACGGCAAAGGATACTGAAATTTGACTGTAATTTTATTAAGAAGGCGGTAATCAATACAAGGTCTCAAAGAACCATTCTTCTTGGCCACAAAAAAGAACCCTGCTCCTAACGGTGATGACGACGGGCGAATATGGCCTTTCTCCAAGGATTCCTTTATATAACTCCGCATAGCGGCGTGTTCTGGCACAGATAAATTGAACAATCGGCCCTTAGGAAACTTACTACCAGGAATCAAATTAATTGCACAATCGCAATCCCTATGAGGAGGTAGGGCACTGGCTTTGGGCTCATCAAATACATCCTGATAATCCGACAAAAACTCTGGAACTTCAGAAGGAGTGGAAGACGAAATAGACAAAAATGGAACATCACCATGTACCCCCTGGTAACCCCAGCTGGACACAGACATAGATTTCCAGTCCAATACTGGATTATGAACCTGTAGCCATGGCAACCCCAAAACGACCACATCATGCAGATTATGCAACACCAGAAAGCGGATATCCTCCTGATGTGCAGGAGCCATGCACATGGTCAATTGGGTCCAATACTGAGGCTTATTCTTGGCCAAAGGCGTAGCATCAATTCCTCTCAATGGAATAGGATACTGCAAGGGCTCCAAGAAAAAACCACAGCGCCTAGCATACTCCAAGTCCATCAAATTCAGGGCAGCGCCTGAATCCACAAATGCCATAACAGAATAGGATGACAAAGAGCAAATCAGAGTAACAGACAATAGAAATTTAGACTGTACCGTACCAATGGTGGCAGACCTAGCGAACCGCTTAGTGCGTTTAGGACAATCGGAGATAGCATGAGTGGAATCACCACAGTAAAACATAGCCCATTCTGACGTCTGTGTTCTTGCCGTTCAGCTCTGGTCAAAGTCCTATCACATTGCATAGGCTCAGGCCCATGCTCAGATAGTACCGCCAAATGGTGCACAGCTTTACGCTCACTCAAGCGTCGATCGATGTGAATGGCCAAGGACATAGACTCATTCAGACCAGCAGGCATGGGAAACCCCACCATGACATCCTTAAGGGCTTCAGAGAGACCCTTTCTGAAGATTGCTGCCAGGGCACATTCATTCCACTGAGTGAGCACAGACCACTTTCTAAACTTCTGACAATATATCTCCGCTTCATCCTGACCCTGACACAGAGCCAGCAAGATTTTCTCTGTCTGATCCACTGAATTAGGTTCGTCATAAAGCAAGCCAAGCGCCAGGAAAAACGCATCAACATCACGCAATGCCGGATCTCCTGGCGCAAGGGAAAATGCCCAGTCTTGAGGGTCACCACGTAACAAAGAAATAATGATCTTTACTTGTTGAACAGGGTCACCTGAGGAGCGAGGTTTCAAGGCAAGAAACAATTTACAATTATTTTTGAAATTCAAGAACTTAGATCTATCACCAAAAAACAAATCAGGAATAGGAATCCTAGGCTCTGACATCGGATTCTGAACCACAAAATCTTGAATGTTTTGTATCCTTGTAGTGAGGTTATCCATCCAAGAGGACAGACCTTGAATGTCCATGTTTCCACCAGTGTCCTGAACCACCCAGAGGTAAAGGGGAAAATAGAGACAAAACACACTGCAAAGAAAAAAAAATGGTCTCAGAACTTCTCTTATCCCTCTATTGAGATGCATTAGTACTTTGGGCCACCTGTACTGTTATGACCTGGTGGTCAGGACAATAATGAACCTGGTGGTTAAGAGCACACGGAATGACCTGATAGTTACTGATAATAAGGATGAGCTCTGGGACGTGGGAACTCTGCTGACCGCAATCCCTAAACCTATCAAACACACTAGAAATAGCCGTGGATTGCGCCTAACGCTCCCTATGCAACTCGGCACAGCCTAAGAAACTAGCTAGCCCTGAAGATAGAAAAAAAAGCCTACCTTGCCTCAGAGAAATTCCCCAAAGGAAAAGGCAGCCCCTCACATATAATGACTGTGAGTAAAGATGAAAATACAAACACAGAGATGAAATAGATTTAGCAAAGTGAGGCCCGACTTACTGAACAGACCGAGGATAGGAAAGGTTACTTTGCGGTCAGCACAAAAACCTACAAAAAGACCACGCAGAGGGCGCAAAACGACCCTCCGCACCGACTCACGGTGCGGAGGCGCTCCCTCTGCGTCCCAGAGCTTCCAGCAAGCAAGACAACAAATTAAATAGCAAGCTGGACAGAAAAATAGCACACCAAAGAAATACAAGCTGGAACTTAGCTTCTGATGGGAAGACAGGTCACAAGAACGATCCAGGAGTGAACAGACCAATACTGGAACATTGAAAGGTGGCATGGAGCAAAGATCTAAGTGGAGTTAAATAGAGCAGCAGCTAACGAATTAACCTCGTCACCTGTGAAACTCAGAAACACCCACCAGAGGAAGTCCATGGACAGAACCAGCCGAAGTACCATTCATGACCACAGGAGGGAGCCCGACAACAGAATTCACAACACGCTTCATCCTGACCCTGACACAAAGCCAGCAAGATTTTCTCTGCCTGATCCACTGAATTTGGTTCATCATAAAGCAATCCAAGCGCCAGAAAAAACGCATCTACATCACGCAATGCAGGATCTCCTGGCGCAAGGGAAAATGCCCAGTCTTGAGGGTCACCACGCAACAAAGAAATAATGATTTTTACTTGTTGAACGGGGTCACCAGAGGAGCGGGGTTTCAAAGCAAGAAACAGTTTACAATTATTTTTGAAATTCAGGAACTTAGATCTATCCCCAGAAAACAAATCAGGAATTGGAATTCTAGGTTCTAACATCGGATTCTGAACCACAAAATCTTGAATGTTTTGTACCCTTGCAGTGAGATGATCCACACAAGAGGACAGACCTTGAATGTCCATATCTACACCTGTGTCCTGAACCACCCAGAGGTTAACGGGAAAAGAAAGACAAAACACACTGCAGAGAAAAAAAAATGGTCTCAGAACTTCTCTTATCCCTCTATTGAGATGCATTAACACTTTGGGCCAGCTGTACTGTTATGGACCTGGTGGTTAGGAGCACCCGGAACGACCTGCTGGTTAAACTAACACAGGACAAGCTCTGGGAAGTGGGAGCTCTGCTGACCGCAACCCCTAATCCTATCACACACACTAGAAATAGCCGTGGAGCGTACCTAACTCTGCCTAGATGCCTCTTCACAGCCTAAGAGCTAACTAGCCCTAGACATAGAAAATAAAGCCTTCCTTGCCTCAGAGAAATTCCCCAAAGGAAAAGGCAGCCCCCCACATATATTGACTGTGAGTTAAGATGAAAGTCACAAACACAGAAATGAAACAGGTTTCAGCAAAGGAGGCCAGACTAACTAAACAGACTGAGGATAGGAAAGGTATCTTTGCGGTCAGCACAAAAAACTACAAAAAGACCACGCAGAGTGTGCAAAAAAACCTCCAAACCACTCACGGTGCGGAGGTGCCACTCTGCATCCCAGAGCTTCCAGCTAGCAAGGCAAAATCATGATAGCATGCTGGACAAGAAAACAATGAACAAATAATTAACTAGCAGGGACTTAGCTTCTGCTGGAGTAGACAGGTCACCAGAAAGATCCAAGAGCGAACTGAACCAGTACAAGAACATTGACAGCTGGCATGGAGTAACGATCTGAGTGGAGTTAAATAGAGCAGCCAGCCAAAGAATAAACTAAGTCACCTGTGGAAGGAACCTCAGAAGCAGCAGCTCCACTCACAGCCAACAGAGGGAGTCCATGGACAGAACTCGCCGAAGTACCATTCATGACCACAGGAGGGAGTTCGATAACAGAATTCACAACACTGTGCTGTATACTACTGTGTGGGCTGTGCTGTATACTACTGTGTGGGCTGTGCTGTATACTACTACGTGGGCTGTGTTATCTGATATGTGGGTTGTGCTATATGCTATGCGGGTTGTGCTTTATACTATGCTGGTTGTGCTATATACTATGCGGGTTGTGCTATATACTATGCAGGCTTTGCTATATACTATGCGGGTTGTGCTATATACTATGAGGGCTTTGCTTTATACTAGGCGGGTTGTTCTATATACTATGCAGGTTTTGCTATATACTATGGGGGTATATTATATTCTATATACTTTATTATATACTATGTGGCTGTGTTATATACTATTGTGTGGGTATATTCTATTCTATGGGGGAGGCTGTGTTAAATACTATGGGGAGTATATTATATTCTATGGGGGAGGCTGTGTTATATACTATGGGGGGCTGCATTTTATTCTATGGGGGCTACATTATATATTATGGGGAGGTGGGCTGTATTATATTCTATGGGGGGCTGTATTAGATTTTATGAGGGATGATTGCATAAAACTCTTTGATGGGGCTGCATTATATTCTGTGGGGAGGTGGGCTGTATTATATTCTATTCGGGGCTACATTATATTCTATGGGGGGCTGTATTTTATTTATATTCTTTGAGGGGTGATTGCATCATACTCTATGAGGGAGCTGCATTAAAATATGAGGGGGGCTGCGTTATATTCTATGGGGTGGCTGCATTATACTCTGGGGTGACTGCATTATATTCTGTAGGGTGGTGGCTGCATTATAATATATATGGGCTGTATTATTCTGTATTGAGGACTATGGGGAATACGTTATACTATATGAAGAACTATGGGTGCATTATACTATGGGAAGTGAATTGTACTACATGGATGACTATGGCGGTGCATTATACTATATGGAATACTATGAGGAGTATATTATGCTATATGGAGGACTGAGCAGTGTATTTTAATATATTGAGGACTATAGGGAGTGTATTATACTATATGGAGGACTGTGGTGCACATTATAATATATGGAGGACTATGGGGTGTATTTTACTAAACAAGTAAAATGCTGCATATTCAGATTGTTTTTGCTGGAACAAAAATTATTGTTCTCAGCAGCACATTGTCGGTGTAAACTGTAGATGTGCTGCTGATAACATGATACTGTATGGGGATCTGTTAGTGATCTCTCAGTCCCATCATTATTCCTCAGCTGGTGGAAAGAGGCCTGGAAACAAGCGTTGAACAACTTCAGTATTGTCGATCAAACTGATTTAGCGGCCTAAGATCAGCGCATGTAAATACAACTGAAATGCTTTTGTGTGATGTGCAATATGTTAGCATTTGGAGGCCCATTTTAAACTTTGCCTTGGGCCCCACTTTGCCTAAAACCGGCCCTGCCTACAAGTGTACAAAGATATTATACAGTCACCATGTGACAAGTGGGCCTGTGTAATATCAAATGCCAGGACTGAATTTTAGTACCAGTCCGGCCCTGCTTGGTGCTCATAGCAAGTGAGCATTTCTGCTACACACGGTCAAAGTACTGCAGGTTATAGCCTCCCATGGAGACTATTGAAGCATGCTAAAAGTAATAAAAAATGTTTTTAAAAATATTAAAAACATTTAAAAAAATAAATGTTCAAATCATCCCCCTCTTGAATGGGGTATTCAAAATAAAAAAAAAATATCAAAATGCACATATTTTGTATCGCTGCTTTCAGAATTGCCCAATCTATCAATATAAAAAAAGAATTAACTGATTGTTAAAACGACGTAATGAGAAAAAAACTAAAAATGCCAGAATTACGTTTTTTTTGTTTGCCGCAACATTGCATTAAAATGCATTAACAGGCGTTATCTGCACCAAAATGGCATCATTAAAAACATCAGCTCAGCACGCAAAAAATAGGCCTTCACCCAACCCGAGATCACAAAAAATTGAGACGCCACGGGTATCGGAAAATAGGGTAATTTTTTTTCTTTTAACAAACTTTGGAATTTTTTTTATCACTTAAATGAAAAAGAAGATATACATGTTTGGGGTCTTTGAACTCACAATGACCTGGAGAATCATAGTTTTACCATTTAATGAACATGGTAAAAAAAAAAAACCAACTGTGGGTTTACACTTTTTTTGCAATTTCACGGCAATTGGGATTTTTTAAAATCATTTTTCAGTACATAACATGTTAAAACCAATGGTTTCAATCAAAAGTACAACTCGTTCCACAAAAAACAAGCCCTCACATGCCCATTTTGATCAAAAAATAAAAAAGTTATGGATCTGGGAAGAAGGGGAGCAAAAAATTAAAATGCAAAAACAACACCTCTGGTCGTTAACGGGTTACAGATCCATTGATGCAAGCACTTACAGCCCGGCATAGGAAGCCAGGCCCAACTCACTTTATGACACTGAATGATTGATACCTTTATTTAAGACCAAAAATATTGAGGAATTTTTAACCTAAATGTGGATGGGAGATACCCAAACAGCATGGGCAGGCTCCCTTGCTGCTTCTAAGGTCTTTTAGCATCAAAGGCTTCTTTATTCATCACTCTGTGCATGTTGCATTCCCCAAACCATGAAACATTAGTTTCCTTCCATTACATGAGAGTATCAGCTTCCTGAACAGCGAATCATATAGTGACATTAGGCTCCTTATAGATCAGCATTGTAAATTTTCATAACTCATGTACAATGCCTCTTCATAGCCATGGCCTAACAATAATTAGCAGCTTAAATGACCCATCAAAAAGCAGCCTTGATAGTTTTAGTGTGGTGAGAACCTAAATGTCCCCTTCTGAAACCCCTATAACTGCACTATTCTGTAATCTAGAACAGGGTCAGACTGGCCCACTGGAAAATCGTAGAATCCTCCGGTGGGACCGCCCCCTGACCAGCACCATAACTCCTGCCTCCTTCACATTAGTGCCTGCTCTGCCCTGTAATCCGATCGCGGTGAGTGCCTTATTCCATACCCAGTGCCGGCCGGCCAGCAGTCTGCACCAGTCAGCAACAAGTGATGTGAAGTGAGCGTTTTCTCATCACGTTCTGCTGTTGGCTTCTATTGATCTCATTGCGCTCACTGCGCTAGTGGGAATCTCACTGAGGTCACCGCAGTTCAGGGGTCATTGATGACGTCACCGCTGCTCAATGATGCTTATTTTATTTCTTACTTATTTTTGCTTTATCAATGGAATGGGTTATGACTTCTGTTTGTGTGTTTATTTACCATATAACTATAGGATTAGTAATGGAAAGGTGTCTTACAGAAGATTCTCCATTACTAAGCCGTGGGCTTGATGTCACCTGACAATACAAAGGTGACATCAACCCCACTTGCCACTGCTACAGGGCAAGTGGGAAGAGCAAGGCAAAGCGCCAGAATTCTAAAATATGCGCCTTTTCTGTGTGATTGTGGGCTGTTGTTTTTTGGATGGGGGGGGGGCAATATCAATGGACCTTTACCAGCCTGAAAATACCAGCCCACAACTGTTTACTTTAGCAAGAATGGTTGTCAAAATTGAAGGGGATCTCACGTTGTTTTTTTTACAATTATTTAAATAAATAATTTAAAAGAAACAGCGTGGGGACCCCTCTATTCTTCATAACCAGCCTAGCTAACGCTAACAGCTGAGCATTTCAGCCCCCAGCTGTCGGTTTTGCCTGTCTGTTATCAAAAATAGGCTGGTGTCACACTTGCGTGTGTAATGCGAGGAACTCGTGCGAGTCTCTCGCATCTATACCCGGCACTGCTGCTGGCACTCGGGATCGGAGCATGCGGCTGCATGTATTTCTATGCAGCTGAACGCTCCATTTTTGAGAGCCGGCGGCTGTGCTGGGTTTTGATGCAAGAGACTCGTGCGAGTTTCTCGCATTGCACTCACAAGTGTGACCCCGGCCATAAAGAGGAACCCATGCGGTTTTTTTCTTTTTCTAATTATTTTAGAGCACAAGCACCGGCTGATGAATAGTCCCATCAGCCTCTCCTGCTTTCACTGTTATTAGCAGCAGCAAGTGTAGGATGATGAGAGCAATAGTCCTATCAGCTGGCACCAGTGACTGGAGGTAAACTTTATACATCTGATCACAGCTGCGTGCTCACAGTGTCATTTGACAGAATGGGAACTGCGGCTGTCTGACAAGCGGTAATGATTTTACCGCCGATCAGAAGTAGTGTTTGCCGCGCTGTCATTCACATGACAGCATGGCAAGCACTATATGTTCGGCCCCCCATTCATGTGAATTGGATCTGGGTACTGTTCAGGTACCCGAATCCAAACCTTTTTTTAACTGTTTGGCCAGTCCCGATTATCCAGGGGTTCGCCCATCTCTAATCTTTTGTCTAGTGTTTGACGGGTGTGTGTGTCATGTGTCCAGTGTGTGACTGGTGTATATGTGTCTAGTGTGTGTATGTGTCTAGTTAATACAATCTTTCTGTGCTTATAGAATACAATTGTTCTTGGCAGCACTTGTCTGCTACCGATAAGGATGTTTTAAAATTAAGCATAAAAATCATTGCACCCAACAAATGAGCGTTTTGCTGGTTTGTCAGGTGTATGTTTGGACAGGTATATATAGTAGGAAAAAATTCCCTGATTATCAGCTTGACCTTATGCATGGTGGGCCCAAACTACTCCAGTCCAACGCTGGTGCAGAACAAATTAGATGATTGACAATCAGAAGGCACTGACCCTGACTGGCAGAGACAATAGGAAACATCAGGGAGCAAAATTTGTAGTCTCAGCTATGAGGCCAAACTCCAGCTGCGTGAGTTATTAAAGAGGACCTGTCAAAATGTCAATAGTACCAGTTTTTGCACTTATTTTATTTCCACTACTGCAAACAAACTTAGCAGCAAATAGAAAGGCCCATATCTCTGAAATTGTATGACGCATTTAAAAAAAATTGAAATAAACAAGGGGATCAATGGGAATAACATAAAAGCAAAAACTGTCCACTTTTGACCAGGGGACAGGTCCTCTTTGAGTGTAACATTGAACGTATTATAGATGTGAATGTGATTTTTCATATTTTAAAGGGGTTATCTATCCTGTTTTTGTTATCCAGGAGCAAATTTCCTCTGCATCTTCACTTCCTGAAGATTGACCGTTCAGGCCAAAAGCTTGGTAAAACCACTGGCCCTAGCTGCGAGCCCTCCATTGCAGCTGCATCAATGATGGAACAGAGACTGAAGCTGGTTGGATCCAGCAATCTTGACGGATTCAGTGCATTGCTTATAGCCAGTGTGAGAATGCGGAGATTGCTGGCAATCTGGGAAACAAGATAGAAAATATAACATAAAAAATCTGTTCATGCCTCATAATTGAGAGGATTTTTAATTAAAAGTAAGTTCAATGTTGCTTGATTTTACAAGCATTTTCTATTTTATGCATTTACCAACATGAGGAAACCCCTTGAAAGGAGATAGCCTTCAGCTTTCACACTATCACAAACCTGCCAGAAAATGGGCTATGTCTTCTGACATGCTGCAAGAAAGATGAGCTTTCACTTGCAATAAATACAGTGCCTTGCGAAAGAATTCGGCTCCCTAGAACTTTTCAAACTTTTCCCACATAACATGCTTCAAACATGATAATACAAAATGTAAATTTTTGGTGAAGAATCAGCAACAAGTGGAACACAATTGTGAAGTTGAACGAAATTTATTGGTTATTTTAAATTTTTGTGGACATTCAAAAACTGAAAAGTGGGGCGTTCAATATTATTCTGCCCATTTAACTTAATACTTTGTTGCGCCACCTTTTGCTACGACTACAGCTGCAAGTCACTTGGGGTATGTCTCTATCAATTTTGTACATCGAGAGACTGAAATTCTTGCCCATTCTTCCATGGCAACCAGCTCGAGCTCAGTGAGGTTTGATGGAAATCATTTGTGAACAGCAGTTTTCAGCTCTTTCCACAGATTCTCGATTGGATTGAGGTCTGGACTTTGACTTGATCATTCTAACACCTGGATACTTTTATTTGTGAACCATTCCATTGTAAATTTTGCTTCATGTTTGGGATCATTGTTGGAAGACAAATCTCCGTCCCAGTCTCAGGTCTTTTGCAGACTCAAGCAGGTTTTCTTCAAGAATGGTCCTGTATTTGGCTCCATCCATCTTCCCATCAATTTTAACCATCTTCCCTGTCCCTGCTGAAGAAAAGCAGGCCCAAACCATAATTATGCCACCACCATGTTTGACAGTGGGGATGGTGTCTTCAGGGTGATGCGTAGTGATGAGCGAGTGTACTCGTTGCTCGGGTGACCTCCGAGTATTTATGACTGCTCAGAGATTTAGTTTTCATCACGGTAGCTGAATGATATACAGCTACTAGCCAGCTTAAGTAAATGTGGAGGTTGCCTGGTTGCTAGGGAATCCCCACATGTAATCAAGCAGGCTAGTAGCTGTAAATCATTCAGCTGAGGTCATGAAAACTAAATCTCCAAGCAGTCATAAATACTCGGAGGTCACCCAAGCGTGCTCGGGAAAACCCGAGCAATGAGTACACTCGCTCATCACTAGTGATGAGCTGTGTTGCCTTTAAGCCAAATATATCGTTTGGCTTTGTTGCCAAAAAGTTCGATTTTCGTTTCATCTGACCAGAGCACCTTTTTCCACATGGTGTGTCTCCCAGGAGGCTTCTTGCAAACTTTAAACATCACTTTTTATGGATATCTTTGAGAAATAGCTTTCTTCTTGCCACTCTTCCATAAAGGCCAGATTTGTGCAGTCTACGACTGATTGTTGTCCTATGGACAGACTGTCCCACCTCAGCTGTAGATCTCTGCAGTTCATTCAGAGTGATCATGGGTCTCTTGGCTACATCTCTGATCAGTCTTCTCCTTGTTTGAGATGAAAGTTTAGAGGGACGGCCGGGTCTTGGTAGATTTGCAGTGGTATGATACTCCTTCCATTTCAATATGATCGCTTGCACAGTGCTCCTTGGGATGTTTAAAGTTTTGGAAATCATTTTTAATTCAAATTTGGCTTTAAACTCCTCCACAACAGTATCACGGACCTGTCTGTTGTGTTTCTTAGTCTTCATGATAGTCTCAGGGTTCTGTTTGAAGCACAGAGAGCATCACAGAGCAGGTGCATTTATACGGAGACTTGATTACACACAGGTGGATTATATTTATCATCATTAGGTATTTAGGACAACAGTGGATCATTCAGAGATCAGCAATGAACTTCTGGAGTGAGTTTGCTTCACTGAAAGTAAAGGGGCCGAATAATATTGCATGCCCCACTTTTCAGTTTTTGAATTTCCAAAATAATTTAAAATAACCAACAAATTTCGTTCAACTTCACAATTGTGTTCCACTTGTTGTTGATTCTTCAACAAAAATTTACATTGGTATCTTCTTTATGCTTGAAGCATGATATGTGGGAAAAGGTTGAAAAGTGCCAGGGAGCCGAATACTTTCGCAAGGCACTGTATGTAATGTTATAAATACCACTATGCTGAATCTGCCATTGGTTATTTTTTGCACCCATCTCTTCCATTTATATAAATCTAGTCTTTATGGCCAACAGGGCAAGGTCCTCGAGTGACAAAGAAGAGTTGAGTACCAAGCCCACTTGGCTAAAAAGACTAGATACTGTATAGTAGAGAAGACTAGATATTACAGTGAGCGAAGAGAGAATCATGCCTCACCAATGAAATGAAAATGACAATTTGTGAGCCTCATGAGAACAGAGGCACTTACAGCAGGTAAAAATGATATATTTATGGCAAGTGAAAGGTCCTCTTCTATCTCTTTCCCCTTTTTTCTGCTTTATTAATAGAGACCAAGAATAGTTTCACTTTTTCTCACCAAACGTCTGCATTTCAGAACTCTATGGCCTATTTGTCTTTTCTGTTACCATTTTTCATATTCTTTAAAATGAATATTGAGACTTATTTCAGGGTAAAATGATACACCTAGCATCTGTGCAAATGAGCCCTCAAGGCCAATTAACACAGCGATTATTTGTCCATTGCGAACAATAATAGGCAATAAGCTCCACACGTAAATCAGACAAAAGTGGATTGATTACTTAGTAAATGGATTGAATGAGCATAAAAATGAAATAATTACAATGCTGGAATACTTCAAAATGTGTAGACAGCAATATACACTGCTCAAAAAAATAAAAGGAACACTAAAATACCACATCCTAGATATCACTGAATGAAATATTTCAGTTGTAAATCTTTATTCACTACATAGTGGAATGTGTTGAGAACAATAAAACAAAAAAAATGATCAATGTAAATCAAAATGAATATCGCATGGAGGTCTGGATTTGGAATGATACTCAAAATCAATTTACAGGCTGATCCATCTTCAGTGGAAATGCCCCAAGACAAGGAAATGATGTTCAGTTGTTTGTTGCCTCCATGTGTTAGGTTCACACCTCTGCACAGGGGTAATCTCAAACCATCTTCGCTGCGGTCTCCCATTCTTCTCCAGCCGCAGTGGAGTCAACTCAGCGGAGACATCGGTCCCAACGTCTAGCTCAGGCTGATACTGGATGACTAGTTACTATTGCCCTTCCAGGCTCTGTCCTTGTAGCCAGCAATGTTCAGCAGCGAGCAGGTCTTTCTGGGACTAAGTCCTGCTTTTCACATACTGAGCATGCCCAGGGTAAGATCTCTCATTGGAGATCAAGGGTCAAATGCTTAGATACTGTAGCAAATCCCATTGGTCCTCTAGGAAGGTCCTGAAGGTGCTCAACTTCTGTGGCAGCCTTCCATTGGTCCTTCTGGGAAGGTCCTGTACTTGCTGCAGCTATAAAAGGTTTGCATGACTGAACGGCCATGTACTAGTGTGTACTTGAAATCGTGTGTGTGTTGATGTGTGAAAGTCGCTCATCAATCATCCCCTCCCTTGTGAATGACTGCTCGTATAAGGTGGATGTTTGCTATCTAGCGCCCGACAGAGCCATCAGTACTAAACACACGATACAGCGTCAATTGCTGTGACCGCCAGTGCGGCGCCGTGCGCTATTAGAGCGCTTTCCTATCCCAAGTCTGGGTGGTTAGTGGCATCTGCCAAAGCGGCACAGCATGCATTCTTGTGCATTTAAATTATATTTTCAGTTAGTCTGACACCCCAGTTGCGGTGTCGAGCGCAAGTGGTCTGAACGTACTCTAATCCTGTGTATTGGGATAGAGTCCTGAGACTCCTTGCTTGCACTCTTGGTGCGGTACCACGGCCCTATGATGCAACAGGGTTTGCTTCCTTCACACAGGGTGAAGTTAACCCGTGTGTGTATCCACATTATACCGCCATACTCTGCACGGTGGACCGCGGGCTGCGAACGCACCTTATACCATCTCTCTTATAATTTGGTGCATTCCGCTAGCCCTATCATTACAGGGTCTGGCTAGTAAAGATGGACAAACAGCAATCCTTGCTGTACATCCAGCAGCTGGAGGGTAGGTTGGCGGCTCTCTAGAGCACAACCTCAGCTGTGGATGTAACCGCAGTTGCTGTTCAGGCTGCTAGCGTGGCTGCAGCAACCTTGTCCACTGCCACCCCTGTTCCGACATTATCTCGCCTCCCGCTGCCAGAAAAATTTTCTGGTGATAGTAAGTCATGTAGGGGTTTTGTGAGTCAGTGCTCTATACATCTCGAGCTTCTGGCCGCTCGTTTCCCCACAGAGCGGGCTAAGGTGGGATTTATTGTGTCTCTCCTGTCGGACAGGGTGTTCGAGTGGGCTACGCCGCTGTGGGAGCGTGGCAATCATGTGGTCTTTTTAGGACCTCATGCCACCTATGATATGGAGCTCCAACTGTTGGCATTGACTCAGGGCTCGTCCTTGGTTAGCCATTTTGCAGTCAACTTTCGCACCCTAGCATCTGAGCTTGAGTGGTTGGATAAAGCCCTCATTCTCATATTTTGGAAGGGGCTGGCTAACCACGTGAAGCAGGGGTCCCCAACTCCAGGCCTCGAGGGCCGCCAACAGTGCAGGTTTTCAGGATTTCTTTAGTATTGCATCGGTGGTAATGTGATCATCTGCACAGGTGAGGATTCCAACCCCTGTGCAATACTAAGGAAATCCTGAAAACCTGCACTGTTGGCGGCCCTCGAGGCCTGGAGTTGGGGACCACTGACGTGAAGGATGCTCTGGCCACTAGCGAGATTCCCGCCACACTGGAGGAGTTAATAGCAGTGTTCTGTTATGATACGGTGGTCTAGGAGCAACATGGAACGAGCTCTGAGGAAGTGGTAACTGTACTGACCGCAGTTCCTAAGCTCAACACCACACTAGAAGTAGCCGTGGAATGCCCCTAACTCTCCCTAGGCATCTCGTCACAGCCTAAGAGCTAACTACCCCTAAAGATAGAAGCAGGAAAGCTATCTTGCCTCAGAGAAAATCCCCAAAGGATAGATTAGCCCCCCACAAATAATGACTGTGAGTGGAGAGGGAAAAGACATACACAGAATGAAACCAGGATGAGCACAGGAGGCCAGTCTAGCTAAATAGATAGGACAGGATGGAATACTGTGCTGGCAGTATAAAACACTACAAAAAATCCACGCAGAGTTTACAAAAAATCTCCACACCTGACTAAAGGTGTGGAGGGTAAATCTGCTTCCCAGAGCTTCCAGCAAGACAGAATTAATTCATACTGATAAGCTGGACAAACATAGCACAGAATGGATAAGTCCACAATCTATGGACAGAAAAGAGCAAGCAAAAACTTAGCTTTGCTGAACTGGTCAGGATAACAGGGAAATCCAAAGAGATGTGAATCCAACCAGGAACCATTTACAAGTGGCACTGGCTGAAGGAAAGAGCCAGGTCTAAATAGCCGAGAAGAAGAGACGAAAAGTGGAGGCAGCTGATGACAGCTAACTCCAAGGAGCAGCCATACCAATTGAAACCACAAGAGGGAGCCCAAGAGCAGAACTCACAAAAGTGCCACTTACAACCACCGGAGGGAGCCCAAGAGCGGAATTCACAACAGTGTCCACTCGTATTGACCTCCATTTTCACGAGTGGAGGTTAGAGCGAGCTCAGTGTAGGCAGAGGTTTCGGCTGGCTCCCGCCTTCGCCAAACCTTTGGAATCTCCAGTCCAGGCCTCTGAGTCACATGAGGCCATGGAAGTGTCACGAGCGGGATCTACAGTCATGGCCAGAAGTTTTGAGAATGACACCAAAATTATATTTTCACATGATCTGCTGCCCTCTGGTTTTTATTAGTGTTTGTCTGATGTTTATATCACATACAGAAATATAATTGCAATCATATTATGAGTACCAATAGGTTATATTGACAGTTAGAATGAGTTAATGCAGCAAGTCAATATTTTCAGTGTTGACCCTTCTTCTTCAAGACCTCTGCAATTCTCCCTGGCATGCTCTCAATCAACTTCTGGACCAAATCTTGACTGATAGCAGTCCATTCTTGCATAATCAATGCTTGCATTTTGTCAGAATTTGTTGGTTTTTGTTTGTCCACCCGTCTCTTGATGATTGACCACAAGTTCTCAATGGGATTAAGATCTGGTGAGTTTCCAGGCCATGGACCCAAAATCTCTATGTTTTGTTCCATGAGCCATTTAGTTATCACCTTTGCTTTATGGCAAGGTGCTCCATCATGCTGGAAAAGGCATTGTTGGGCGCCAAACTGCTCTTGGACGGTTGGGAGAAGTTGCTCTTGGAGGACATTCTGATACCATTCTTTATTCATGGCTGTGTTTTTAGGCAAGACTGTGAGTAAGCCGATTCCCTTGGCTGAGAAGCAACCCCACACATGAATGGTTTAAGGATGCTTTACAGTTGGCATGAGACAAGACTGGTGGTAGCGCTCACCTCTTCTTCTCCGAACAAGCTGTTTTCCAGATGTCCCAAACAATCGAAAAGGGGATTCATCAGAGAAAATAACTTTGCCCCAGTCCTCAGCAGTCCACTCCCTGTACCTTTTGCAGAATATCAGTCAGTCCCTGATGTTTTTTCTGGAGAGAAGTGGCTTCTTTGCTGCCCTCCTTGAAACCAGGCCTTGCTCAAAGAGTCTCCGCCTCACAGCGCGTGCAGAAGCACTCACACCAGCCTGCTGCCATTCCTGAGCAAGCTTAGCACTGCTGGTAGTCCGATCCCGCAGCTGAAACAGTTTTAAGATACGGTCCTGGCGCTTGCTGGTCTTTCTTGGGCGCCCTGGAGCCTTTTTGACAACAATGGAAGCTCTCTCCTTGAAGTTCTTGATGATGCGATAGATTGTTAACTGAGGTGCAATCTTTCTAGCTGCGATACTCTTCCCTATTAGGCAATTTTTGTGCAGTGCAATGATGGCTGCACGTGTTTCTTTAAAGATAACCATGGTTAACTGAAGAGAAACAATGATACCAAGCACCAGCCTCCTTTTAAAGTGTCCAGTGATGTCATTCTTACCTAATCATGACTGATTGATCGCCAACCCTGTCCTCATCAACACCCACACCTGTGTTAATGGATCAATCACTAAAACGATGTTAGCTGCTCCTTTTAAGGCAGGACTGCAATGATGTTGAAATGTGTTTTGGGGGTTAAAGTTCATTTTCTGGGCAAATATTTACTTTGCAAGTACAGTAATTGCTGTTAAGCTGATCACTCTGATATTCAGGAGTATATGCAAATTGCCATTAGAAAAAATGAAGCAGTAGACTTTGGAAAAATTAATATTTGTCTCATTCTCAAAACTTTTGGCCATGACTGTAAGTCCCGGAACACTTGTGCACTCAAGGTCTGTCATGTTTGCCAGCAGTCAGGCCATCTTGCCACCAGATGTGCCCAGCGGTCGAGGAAACGTCAGCGTCTAGTGGTAGTAGGTGGAGGTATACTAGACACGGTGACGTTTGCCTCCAAATTGTCCTTTAAAGGGACAATTACTATTGGCTCATTTACCCACTCAGTGGAGCTCTGCGTGGATTCTGGGGTGGAGGGCAGTTTTATGTCTTCCGCCTTCGCCCAACGTCACGCAATTTCCCTGGTAATGTTAGCTCAACCAGTAACCAACCAGTATGTGTGGTAAATGGGTCTACACTGCACTCACAGATAACACACCAGACCATCCCTTTTTCTCTGTCCATGTTACCATCTCATCAGGAAATCATATCTCTGCTCATCATTCCTGAGGGACTTGATGAGGTCCTGTTAGGGATACCTTTGCTATGTTACCACTCTCTTCATATTGAGTGGTCCACAGGCAGAATTTTGGGATGGGGTGAATCTTGTAGGGGCAGATGTCAGAGGGAATGTGTTTAGGTTGCTACTACTGAGGTACCTGCAGATCTTTCCTCTCTCCCCAAGCAATATTGGTCCTATGCTGACGTGTTCTCCAAAAGGGCCGCGGAAACCCTTCCGCCTAACCGCCCTTATGACTGTCCTATTGACCTCTTGCCTGGTGCTGAGCCTCCCCGGGGTCGAGTCTATCCGTTATCTCTCCCGGAGATGGAGGCAATGTCACAGTACATCCAGGAAAATCTTTCAAGAGGATTCATTAGGAAGTTAGTGTCACCTGCAGGGGCTGGGTTCTTCTTCGTGCAGATTACATGCATCACCGTTAAGAACAAGTATCCCCTGCCCCTGATATCTGAGCTCTTTGATAGGCTTCAGGGAGCAAGGGTATTTACTAAACTAGATCTGCGGGGTGCTTACAACCTGATTTGCATCTATGAGGGGGATGAATGGAAGACGACTTTTAACACCAGGGATGGGCACTATGAATATCTGGTGATGCCCTTCGGGCTCTATAATGCCCCAGCCGTTTTCCAAGACTTTGTGAACAACATCTTCTGGGATATGCTCTCCACCTTGGTCGTAGTCTATCTGGATGATATTCTCATCTACTCTCCAGATATTGACTCCCACTGGAGGGATGTTTGCAGAGTCTTCGACCTCTTACGGGCAAATTCCCTCTATGCAAAGTTGGAGAAATGTGTGTTTGAGCAGGAGTCCTTACCTTTCCTGGACTATATCATATCCGCCCAGGGATTGGCTATGGATCCTGCCAAACTACAGGCTGTGATGGACAGGCAGGAACCCCATTCTCTTAAAGCGGTGCAGCGCTTTATGGGGTTCATTAATTACTTTCGCCAGTTCATTCCACACTTCTCAACTTTGGTAGCTCCCTTGGTTGCCCTCACCAAGAAGGGAGCAAATCCCAAATTGTGGTCTGAGGAGGTCTCTAAGGCCCTTCACTCCATTAAGTCACACTAGCAAGCACTCCCATCCTACATCGCCCCAATGTAGATAAGCCATTTATAATGGAGGTGGATGCCTCATCCGTTGGTGCTGGAGCAGTCCTTTTCCAAAAGGATGCTCAAGGTCGGAAGCATCCTTGCTTCTTTTTTTCCAAGACCTTCTCAACAGCGGAGAGGAATTATTCCATCGGGGACAGGGAGTTGCTAGCCATGAAGTTGGACTTCTCAGAGTGTCAGAGTGGAGACATCTCTTGGAGGGGGCTCATTTTCCCTTCCACGTCTTCACAGACCACAAGAAATTGGTGTACTTGCAAACAGTCCAGCGGTTAAATTCTCACCAGGCCAGATGGTCCTTGCTCTTCTCCCGATTCCATTTCACCCTCCATTTTCTTTCCGGGGAGAGAACATTCATGCCGACGCTCTCTCTCACTCCGTTGTATCTTCAGAGGAGGAAGAGGAGCCTCGGCTTATTGCCCCCACTGAGAGCCTGAGAACTGTGGCCCCGCTTTTGCTAGAGTCTGTGCCTCTGGGCAAGACTTTTGTATCATCCAGTCTGCGTCCGGAGGTTCTCTCTTGGGCTCACTCATCCAGGGTGAGTGGACATTTTGGGTCCAAAAGGACATCTGAACTTCTGGCGAGGACATACTTGTGGCCGCATATGGCTCGTGACGTTGCAAACTATGTTCGGGCTTGTGTCTCTTGCACCAAGAACAAGTCTCCTCGGCAATGGCCAGCTGGATTGCTTTACCCCCTGCCGGTAGAGGACAGGCCCTGGGACATGGTCTGGATGGATTTTGTGGTTAGCTTACCCAAGTCTCATAGCTGCACCATTATTTGGGTGATCACCGACCATTTTTCCAAAATGGCGCACTTGGTGCCTCTTTCACGGCTACCTTCTGCACGGGTTCTGGCAGCGTTGTTTATTAAACATATTGTCACGATACCCGGGTATAAATGCTGCAGGGGAAACTGCACCCAGCAGCAACGGAGCTGAACCAGAAACCGGGTAACTTACATGAACACCAACAGGACCCTTCACATGAGACAGGGTGACCAGGTAAAGCAGAAGGACCTACGATTATGTGACAGAGTGGGAGGCGGTCAGGGGGTGGAGCCAAATGCCGGGGAAACAGAGAAGGAACAAGCATAAAAGAATAGTGAAACAAGCCGAGATCAAAGCCAGGAGATTACAAGGTACCAACAGGGAGAGTCAGAGAATAGTCAGGAGCCAAGCCAGGGGTCAGTAATCCAGGAAAGCGAATAAAGCAGGTAACAGCAAGACAAAAACAAGCCAGCACACGCTACAGAAGTCAAGCATACAGACTGCAGAAAACCTATAGCTGACAAGGATACCAGGTTAGGGGCGAGTATAAATAACCCTCCCATCTTGAAAGAGAGGCTAAGAACATTAACCCTTGAGAGTACAAGACATAACCTTTCTAACCATGACAGTACCCCCCCTTAACGGGGGGCCACTGGACCCCCAGGCTTCTCAGGGTACCTGGCATGAAAAGCCCGTACCAGTCGATCAGCATGCACAGAACTGGCCAGAACCCATGATCGATCCTCAATAGAATAAGCCTTCCAATGTATTAAGTACTAAAGCCTTCGACGCATCCACCATGAATCAATGATGCGCCCTACCTCATACTCCGGCTGACCCTCTACCAACACTGGCAGAACATTGGATGAGGAATCTTCTCTAACCGTCCCAATGGGTTTTAATAGGGATCTGTGAAAGACATTTGATATTTTGAAAGAAGCGGGCAACTGTAATCTATAGGCCACCGGGTTGATCACCTCTAATATCTTGTATGGACCTATGAACCTGGGGCCCAACTTCATAGAGGGTACTTTAAGTTTGATGTTACGGGGAGACAACCACACCTTCTCCCCCACTGTCAGTGTAGGAGATAACCCCCTCCTCCTGTCTGCAAAATGTTTGTACCTCCTTTGAGCTTTGGAGATATTACCCTGAACCTCCCTCCAAAGGGTTCTTAACTGTTGCACCAGACCCTCAGCACCAGGGCAACCAGAATCCATGCAGGAAAATTCTCCGAATTGCTGGACAAATCATAGTAACATAGTAACATAGTAACATAGTTAGTAAGGCCGAAAAAAGACATTTGTCCATCCAGTTCAGCCTATATTCCATCATAATAAATACCCAGATCTACGTCCTTCTACAGAACCTAATAATTGTATGATACAATATTGTTCTGCTCCAGGAAGACATCCAGGCCTCTCTTGAACCCCTCGACTGAGTTCGCCATCACCACCTCCTCAGGCAAGCAATTCCAGATTCTCACTGCCCTAACAGTAAAGAATCCTCTTCTATGTTGGTGGAAAAACCTTCTCTCCTCCAGACGCAAAGAATGCCCCCTTGTGCCCGTCACCTTCCTTGGTATAAACAGATCCTCAGCGAGATATTTGTATTGTCCCCTTATATACTTATACATGGTTATTAGATCGCCCCTCAGTCGTCTTTTTTCTAGACTAAATAATCCTAATTTCGCTAATCTATCTGGGTATTGTAGTTCTCCCATCCCCTTTATTAATTTTGTTGCCCTCCTTTGTACTCTCTCTAGTTCCATTATATCCTTCCTGAGCACCGGTGCCCAAAACTGGACACAGTACTCCATGTGCGGTCTAACTAGGGATTTGTACAGAGGCAGTATAATGCTCTCATCATGTGTATCCAGACCTCTTTTAATGCACCCCATGATCCTGTTTGCCTTGGCAGCTGCTGCCTGGCACTGGCTGCTCCAGGTAAGTTTATCATTAACTAGGATCCCCAAGTCCTTCTCCCTGTCAGATTTACCCAGTGGTTTCCCGTTCAGTGTGTATTGGTGATATTGATTCCCTCTTCCCATGTGTATAACCTTACATTTATCATTGTTAAACCTCATCTGCCACCTTTCAGCCCAAGTTTCCAACTTATCCAGATCCATCTGTAGCAGAATACTATCTTCTCTTGTATTAACTGCTTTACATAGTTTTGTATCATCTGCAAATATCGATATTTTACTGTGTAAACCTTCTACCAGATCATTAATGAATATGTTGAAGAGAACAGGTCCCAATACTGACCCCTGCGGTACCCCACTGGTCACAGCGACCCAGTTAGAGACTATACCATTTATAACCACCCTCTGCTTTCTATCACTAAGCCAGTTACTAACCCATTTACACACATTTTCCCCCAGACCAAGCATTCTCATTTTGTGTACCAACCTCTTGTGCGGCACGGTATCAAACGCTTTGGAAAAATCGAGATATACCACGTCCAATGACTCACCGTGGTCCAGTCTATAGCTTACCTCTTCATAAAAACTGATTAGATTGGTTTGACAGGAGCGATTTCTCATAAACCCATGCTGATATGGAGTTAAACAGTTATTCTCATTGAGATAATCCAGAATAACATCCCTCAGAAACCCTTCAAATATTTTACCAACAATAGAGGTTAGACTTACTGGCCTATAATTTCCAGGTTCACTTTTAGAGCCCTTTTTGAATATTGGCACCACATTTGCTATGCGCCAGTCCTGCGGAACAGACCCCGTCGCTATAGAGTCCCTAAAAATAAGAATTAATGGTTTATCTATTACATTACTTAGTTCTCTTAGTACTCGTGGGTGTATGCCATCCGGACCCGGAGATTTATCTATTTTAATCTTATTTAGCCGGTTTCGCACCTCTTCTTGGGTTAGATTGGTGACCCTTAATATAGGGTTTTCATTGTTTCTTGGGATTTCACCTAGCATTTCATTTTCCACCGTGAATACCGTGGAGAAGAAGGTGTTTAATATGTTAGCTTTTTCCTCGTCATCTACAACCATTCTTTCCTCACTATTTTTTAAGGGGCCTACATTTTCAGTTTTTATTCTTTTACTATTGATATAGTTGAAGAACGGTTTGGGATTAGTTTTGCTCTCCTTAGCAATGTGCTTCTCTGTTTCCTTTTTGGCAGCTTTAATTAGTTTTTTAGATAAAGTATTTTTCTCCCTATAGTTTTTTAGAGCTTCAATGGTGCCATCCTGCTTTAGTAGTGCAAATGCTTTCTTTTTACTGTTAATTGCCTGTCTTACTTCTTTGTTTAGCCACATTGGGTTTTTCCTATTTCTAGTCCTTTTATTCCCACAAGGTATAAACCGCTTACACTGCCTATTTAGGATGTTCTTAAACATTTCCCATTTATTATCTGTATTCTCATTTCTGAGGATATTGTCCCAGTCTACCAGATTAAGGGCATCTCTAAGCTGTTCAAACTTTGCCTTCCTAAAGTTCAATGTTTTTGTGACTCCCTGACAAGTCACCCTAGTGAAAGACAGGTGAAACTGCACAATATTGTGGTCGCTATTTCCTAAATGCCCGACCACCTGCAGATTTGTTATTCTGTCAGGTCTATTAGATAGTATTAGGTTTAAAGTGCTGCTCCTCTGGTTGGATTCTGCACCAATTGTGAAAGATAATTTTTCTTGGTTATTAGCAGAAACCTGTTGCCTTTATGGGTTTCACAGGTTTCTGTTTCCCAGTTAATCTCCGGGTAGTTAAAGTCCCCCATAACCAGGACCTCATTATGGGTTGCAGCTTCATCTATCTGCTTTAGAAGTAGACTTTCCATGCTTTCTGTTATATTTGGGGGTTTGTAACAGACCCCAATGAGAATTTTGTTACCATTTTTCCCTCCATGAATTTCGACCCATATGGACTCGACATCCTCATTTCCTTCGCTAATATCCTCCCTTAAAGTGGACTTTAGACAAGACTTTACATAGAGACAAACCCCTCCTCCTCTCCGATTTTTACGATCCTTTCTAAACAGACTGTAACCCTGTAAGTTAACTGCCCAGTCATAGCTTTCATCTAACCATGTCTCGGTTATTCCCACTATGTCAAAGTTACCTGTAGATATTTCTGCTTCTAGTTCTTCCATCTTGTTTGTCAGGCTTCTGGCGTTTGCGAGCATGCAGTTTAGAGGATTTTGTTTTGTTCCAATCTCCTCACTGTGGATTGTTTTAGAAATGTTCTTACCTCCCTTCTGAGTATGTTTTCCTGGGTCGTCTTTGTTCGAGTCTAATGTTTTTCTTCCCGTCCCCTCTTCTTCTAGTTTAACGCCCTCCTGATGAGTGTAGCGAGTCTTCTGGCGAATGTGTGTTTCCCAGGTTTGTTGAGGTGTAGTCCGTCTCTGGCGAGGAGTCCATCATACCAGTAATTCACACCGTGGTCCAGGAATCCAAATCCTTGTTGTCTGCACCATCGTCTTAGCCAGTTGTTTGCATCAAGGATCCTGTTCCATCTCCTGGTGCCATGCCCGTCTACTGGAAGGATAGAAGAAAAAACTACCTGTGCATCCAGTTCCTTTACTTTCTTCCCCAACTCTTATTATTATTATTATTATGCATTTTTATAGCGCCATTTATTCCATGGCGCTTTACATGTGAATACGCTTCAAAGTCCTTGCAGATTGTCGGTAGGTCCTTCCTTGCCGTGTCATTGGTGCCAACATGTATCAGAAGAAATGGGTGGACGTCCTTGGAGCTGAAGAGCTTTGGTATCCTATCGGTCACATCCTTGATCATCGCACCTGGAAGGCAGCATACTTCTCTTGCAGTTATGTCCGGTCTGCAGATGGCTGCTTCGGTGCCTCTCAGTAGTGAGTCTCCCACCACCACCACTCTTCGTTGCTTCTTGGCTGTACTTTTTGCTGTCACTTGTTGCTGTGTGCCCTTTTCTTTTTTGCTTGCTGGTATTGCTTCATTCTTAGGTGTGCCATCTTCATCCTCTACAAAGATTTGATATCGGTTCTTCAGTTGTGTGGTTGGTGATTTCTCTTAGTGATAAAATCCATGGACAGGTGTGTCCAAGGTTTATCCGGAATTGGCAAAGGAACCAATTCCCCGGCCGGCCGGCCCAGAGAGCTCTTAGAGCGAGCACACACCCCACAAGTATTCACAAATTTTTTAATATCAGTACCCATAGAAGGCCACCAAAAATTCCTAGTTACTGCCCGTCCGAGTAGCTGCAATCCCAGGGTGTGCACTCAACACAGATTCATGAAATTCTTGCAGACGTGTGAGACGGAAATGATCGGGTACAAACAATTTGCCAGAGGGTTTTTTCTTGGGAGCTTGTGACTGTGTGTCATGATATGTACTTTTGCCCTGTCCTGTATTTGAATAATATGCCATTTGATGTATGTAACTGTTCTCTGGTTTCTATTAGCTGTAATTTATGTATTTTCTTGTGCTGGGAGTTCACCTGTAACAATATGTCTCCTTCCCCCAATACTTGCAGCCCTAAGCTATAATGTAATTAAGCTTTGTCAACACCCCTAGTGAAGAATAGCCATTCTTCCTCACAGCAGGTGGCTAGTCATATGTACATACTAGATAGACTAAGCGGAGCCGACCAGTCTAGAATCTTCTGGTGGACCCAACCATTGAATAGAAGGTGTGACCCCTACCCCCCTTCATGGGCGGATCCCAGGAGCTCAGTCAATCCATTCTTATTTTTGAGATCAGATGTGAGTTGATCCTTAAAGGAGAAGGAGTGGGGATTCTTAGCTGAGGCAAGACCCCACGCCCATCTGTGACTGCGGAAGCGAACGGGGCGAGACATATCTCGTCGTTCGTAAGATTGTTTTGGGATCCCTTGGACTCGTGTGGACTATTGCTTTGTTAGCTGGCACAAGGATTATCGGGAGGTGCCCCCGAATCTGTGGACTCTGTAGATCTACCTGCATGTGTTGTTCCAGCGTTCTTGAAAATAAATCTGTTTGATCATCCCTTGGCCTGTTGTCCCTTCTTGCTCTGCCGTACACCCCGTCACAAACTGGTTGGCAGCAGAGGGATCAGAGCAGAAGGAATGGAGGACAATGGCCCAACATCGGGAACCAACACCGCAGAGTACAAGAACTGGACTTTGGGGAGCCTACAATCAAAGGCCCATGAAGTAGGAGTCCGTTTTAAAGGACTCTCCAAGGAGCAGCTAATTGAGGCTTTGGAATTAGTTCGCCTGCAAGATGACACTGAGGAAGGATCCTCACAGCAAATGGAGGAAAGACTGCAGCCGGAGGTAAATACCCAAAAAATTCAGTGGGTTGTGTGGTACGAGGAGGAGTTGGCATTGCTGGGAGAAGAGGCCACCATAGACGATAAGAGGGAGGCCATTCACAGAGCTCAGGAGAGGGAGAGGGAGGCCATTCACAGAGCCAAGGAGAGGGAGAGGGAGGCCATTCACAGAGCCAAGGAGAGGGAGAGGGAGGCCATAAACAGAGCTCAGGAGATGGCATTGCTGGAGAGGCAGATCGCTTTGGAAGCAGCTAGAAGCTCCAGACAGACTGTAACCCCAGCACCCACCATGGGGGAACTTCCCAGAGTGTCCCGCAAAGACTTCAAGCCCTTTAATGAGGCTGCAGGCGACATTGAGGGCTTCTTGCAGGACTTTGAGCATCAGTGTCGATTAATGGAAGTCCCGGAAAGAGAGCGAGTCCGACATCTGGTGGGGCTCTTAGAGGGTGAAGCTGCCGCAGCCTATAGAGCTATGGACCCTTGGGTAGTGTTGAGCATTCCGATACCGCAAGTATCGGGTATCGGCCGATATTTGCGGTATCGGAATTCCGATACCGAGTTCCGATATTTTTGTGATATCGGGAATCGGTATCAGGATTAAGATTAATGTGTAAAATAAAGAATAAAAATAAAAAATATTGATATACTTACCCTCTGACGCGCCCTGGTCGTCACCGCTGCAACCGCCTTGCTTTCGTTCCGAAGAATGAGCGCGTAAAGGGCCTTCGATGACTTCGCGGCTTGTGATTGGTCGCTGAGCGGTCATGTGATCGCTCACGCGAACAATCACAAGCCGCGACGTAATCGAATGTCATTAACGCGCTCATTCCTAAGACCAGGGCACGTCAGAGGGTGAGTATATCAATATTTTTTATTTTTATTCTTTATTTTACACATGAATATGGATCCCAGGGCCTGAAGGAGAGTTTCCTCTCCTTCATACCCTGGGATCCATTTCAGGATACCTTCCAATATTTGTGTCCCATTGACTTGTATTGGTATCGGATATCAGTATCGGTGATATCCGATATTTTTCGGATATCGGCCGATACCATCTGATACTGATACTTTCAAATATCGGACAGTATCGCTCAACACTACCCTCGGGGGAACTGTGAGTATGCGGAGATTAAACGGACTATTCTAGAACATTATGCTGTTACCCCAGACACTTACAGGACTCAGTTCCGTACTTTAGCCTGTGATGAGGAAGTGTCTTTCAAGATGTATGCCCACAGACTCAAACAAATATGTCATCACTGGCTGGAGGCAGAAGGGGCCTTAACCTGGGAGACCTTCCTCCAGGTTATCCTAAAAGAGCAGTTTTACTTCAAGTGCCCTGCTGAGATCCGGGAATGGGTGCGTGAGAGGAGACCAGCCACTGTGGAGGAAGATGCAGCTCTAGCTGATGAGGCTCTCACCATCAAGCCTCAGTGGAGGGTTCTGTTGGAGGATGGAGAGAGGCCTACCAGCTCCACAACACCGGTGGCCCCCTGTTCTTCTGTCCCCATTGTTCCCCGTTCCTCTAAGCCACCACCTCATGCTGATACCCGTGTAAATGCGCCTCCAGTTGCTTCTACTGCGTTTTCTGGAATACGATGAGGAGAGGAAGTAGCAGAGCGCAGGTGTTATGGTTGTGGGCATCCGGGGCATCTGCAGGCCTCATGCCCAGCCAGCCCTTTGAGGAGTCATCCTCAAAACCCTACAGCACCTTCAGGTGGGGGCCGGTCTCCAGGTTCCCTTACCCCTCGCCCAAGAGGACGCCTTGGATGGAGTGAGACCCAGCACAGATGCTATCAATGTGGACAGCCGGGGCATCTGCAAGCCTCCTGCCCAGCTGTTCAAATGAGGATTAATCCTGTACCCAGTCGTATTATTAATTATGTACAGCCATGTGCCATGGAGGACGTGTCACCACTACGTGAGGACTGGCCTAGTGCCTCACCCACCCATGTTGCACCACTAGGAGTTTATGGTGTGCGACCTGCAGCTATGACGACTTCTGCTCATCGAGGTAAGCACTTGCAGGAGGTCGTGCTGGATGGACAGAGACTTATTGGATTTTGTGACTCAGGGGCTTTCCTCACACTGGCTGATCCCCGAGTGGTTCAGCCTGAGGCAATCCATCGAGGACCTGGGATTGTCATTGAACTTGCTGGTGGACAATGGAGGACTATTCCCACAGCCACTGTGGATCTGAACTTTGGTTTTGGGGTCAGGCGATGTGTGGTTGGGGTGATGGGTGGTCTGCCTGCAGATGTTCTCCTGGGAAATGATGTGGGAGAGCTACGATGCCAATTCGTGGCTGCATGAAGCCACATGTAAGTTACGCTCTGCCTGTGTGTACTTAACCAGTGACCTGTAGAGGTCCCTAGTACGTACACAAATTGGGAGGGGAAGGGATTGTCATGATATGTACTTTTGCCCTGTCCTGTATTTGAATAATATGCCATTTGATGTATGTAACTGTTCTCTGGTTTCTATTAGCTGTAATTTATGTATTTTCTTGTGCTGGGAGTTCACCTGTAACAATATGTCTCCTTCCCCCAATACTTGCAGCCTTAAGCTGTGAAGGAACATATTAAGGATTCTCCATTTTGTGCTTTTCGACTCCATTTTGTTGTTTTGAATATAAATTTTGTTAGTAGGCTAAAATTTACAGCTGTTATGAGACCTTGATGAGACCTTGATTGTTGCAACCTGTGCAGAACATGAGACTGAGGGTGTATTGTTCTACGAGACTTTGACGTACAGACTGTTCCTGCATTCTTATAGGTTAAGAACCGTGAACGTGTTCTTATGCTGATTGGTTGAAGTATAATTTCTATGACTATGAAAAGTCAGACAATAAACGGGGGGGCCCAGAGATCTGCTTGATCCTCCCCAAACAGAGACATTCATCTCCGTCTGGTCATTTTCAGTTGCCGGCAACGCCCTGTAGATTAATTTGGAAATCACTGAGTTAACCATGAAGGATCACTTTAGATCCTCCCTCAACAAAGCTATAATGTAATTAAGCTTTGTCAACACCACTAGTGAAGAATAGCCATTCTTCCTCACAGCAGGTGGCTAGTCATATGTTGGCGCCCGAAAACGTGGGGCCCCAAACAGGAACACCTCTGCCCCCCGGAGGACAACAAGACAAAGGACCCTCAGACTGGACACAGGTACTGGAAAATTGGGACTGATCATCCCCCACAACAACCACGGTAAGTTGGCAGTTATACTGTCCAGACTGACCGTTTGGTGTGGTTTTCCTGTGTTTGTGCTGCAAAGAGGATCTGAGGTTTGTCCCCAATGGTGGGGAGATTTTTGGGTGGAATCATATAGAGGTGTAGTTCCGTTGGGAGCCCAGTGCTCGAACCGTACCTCATAAGGGACGGACACCCCGGATTGACCAGTGATGTAATTCTCTTTATAGTCAAAATATCCTGAATTCCTGATCACTGTTACGCTGGGTTCCCATTGCGTTATGGGACCGCGTTTAACGGACAGCGTTGCACGGCGAAATTAACGCCGTGCAACGCGTCCGTTAACGCGCCCATTGAAGGCAATGGGAGCGCGCTTCACTAGCGCGTGCCATGTTCGGCACGCGCTAGCGACGCGCCGGTGATTCCTGGCGCGCCGCGGACGCTGCTTGCAGCGTCCGAGGCGCGCCCGCGGTCCGTTCCCCGCTCTCGCAGATCGGGGATCTGCGAGAGCGGGGACGTTACCGCGACCCCGACCGCAGCCCCATAGAAAACATTGCGTTAGCGCAATCCGCTAGCGCTAGCGCTAAACGGATTGCACTAACGCAATGTGACCCTAGCCTTAGAATCAGGCGCGGTGAGGTGATCGAAGATGGGTAGGATGCGTAACTCAGGAATATATAGATATATATGTGTATTTCTAGAGGTATCCGGAGGGAAAGTTTGAAACGTCCTCCTCCTTTCGCTGAGTACCGCGTTTTTGGGTTGTCCCAGAGGGGGACAGGTAAACCTAGTGAGACAAACTAAAACGGCCGCTCTGGTATTGTGCACGACAAAGTAAGGATATTTAGCTCTAAAGTAGAATCAGTTTCTGTGGTAGAAAAAGAAGACTTTGAAGTTGTGTAATGAATCTGATATTGTTAGCCCAAAGACGGGGAAAGAACTCTGTCAGGAATGCAGGAAAATATTGAAAATATTCTCAATCATTGGTTTTTCTAAGGTGTTCTGGCATGTGAATTGTGTGATGAAGGTTTTGTAGAAATCAATTAAGTCTGAGAACTGCTGTATTCTGTTTCTGTGTAGATTTCCAAAATATCCGGTGGGAGGGGTAGGTCAAACAGCTGCGCTGTGTCTTTTTCTTTCTGTGTTGAGGAATGCTGTAAATTCTTATCTCTGTGTTTCTGGTATGGAGGGGGCACCTTGCTGCATTCTCTCTGAATTTTATGTCCTTGTTGTAGAACGCGCTGGGAGATCCGTGTTTAGTTTAAAACAACAATATTGTATTGAATTACAAAGAATTATTGTAAATTTAAAGTAAAATATGGTGTCTTATTTTAGAAGGAACTTGTATGATAGTTTGGTTATCAGTGTAATTGAAAGATTGGTAAAAGATTTATCTGCTTCAAGTTGAGTGGTTGATATATAGCAAATTAAGGATTAACAGAGAAAGTGAATTCGGATTTGTTTTTGTTACGTTGAAAAAGGAAAGTTGTCTATTACTATGACAAAAACTGGATGTTTGTGGTATAAGAAGGAACTGAGAAAGTGACTGAGATTAATGTGTTGGGAAAGCAAACAATTAAAAAATTGGGACAGGGGGGCTCCCTGCTAGATAATATGGTCCCTACCCAGGAAATTAAGCCTCTACTCCCGACTGTAAGCCCTATGCCCCTTAACCCCAAGGCACCAATATATCCTGGACTGCCGAGAAGTTCTATGGGCGTCTTATGGTAGTGTTTAAAGATCTGGGGTTTTCACTGTATAATAAAGTCCATTCACACCTTTTTGCAGTAGCTTTGACGTCCGAGCCTTAAATCTGAATTGAAAGAGGCAATAGTGTCAGTCAGACCCGATATTGAGACTTCCACTCCGGATGATGCATTAAAAGTAGAACAGGAAAAAAAAAAAAAAAAAGGTTTTCAGAACTTAACCCACTCTGCATCAACAGGGAAGGCAAAGGTTAAACCAGTAGCCACAGAGATTTCTGCTCCAATCTCAGCCCTCCCCCTCCCCAGTTACAAGGACGCAGCTGGTTCCTTATCAGTGGCCCAGACTTTAGCTCCTGCCCTCCCACCTTACACAAATCCAGTCCCATCCTCCAATATCCATTTTAACCCTATGTCTGGGAATCTCCCTCCCAAGCCTAGCCATGTTAATTCTCAGATCAAGAGCTTGTTTTAATTAGAGTAGATGGCAGACCCAATAAACATACTCTCACAAAACCCTTCCCTGTGGGACCTTTCCCTGAAGTTACTGCTCAGTTCGTAATCTCTCCCTCATGTCCGGTAAATTTACTGGGGGCAGATTTATTATCACAGTTCCGCTCCAGAATATAATTCCAAGATGATGGTCAGATGGTATTTACGTTATATAACCCCTAAGCAGATGAACATAATGAGATGTGTATCCTACACGCCCTTTCCCAATCAGTTTGCAATAAATATGGGCGAGTGTCTTTTACCCTGGCAGTTAGAATATCCTTATGTCACGCTGCTTCATTATGTGGATGATCTTTTGTTGTGTGCACGGACAGAGCGGGAAGCCATTGTTGCCACTGTTAGTCTCCTCAAGTATCTGGCAGATCTGAACTGTCGGGTTTCGGCCTCGAAACTTCGGTTCTGCCTTGGTCAAGTGATATTTTTGGGTCACTGTCTCCTTCAGGGTGCCAGACACCTCACAGAAGAAAAAAAAAAAAAATAGCCGTCAGCTCCCTTCCATTCCTAAAAGATGAGACTGAACTCCAGCGTTTTCTTGGACTATGTACTTATTGTGTCAGTGGATACCGGACGCATCCCGTATAATGCAGCCTCTCTACAAAGCCCTGAAAGACGGTTCAAGGTATGATGAGTTTGGCAGATTCCACACAGGATACGCTGTTACTACGGAAGACACTGTAGTGCACGGAGCTGCACTCCCTCCCTCCCTGTCAGGACAAGAAGCAGAACTTCAGGATCTGTCTACTGCATGTGTTCTGGCCAAAGACAGGCGGGCTAATATATACACGGACTCACAGTATGCATTTGGTATTGCTCATGATTTCGGAGCTCTATGGGCCAATCGAGGGTTTATTACTACCGCCGGGACTCCAGTGAAGAATGCTGAAGCTGTTAAAACCCTCATGGACTCAATCAAATTACCTACCCAGGTGGCTATTATCAAAGTTAAGGAGCACGGTCCTAGGAACAGTCCACAGACTGTTGGTAACACCTTTGCGGATATGCAAGCCAAAGCTGCTGCTCTCCTACCCGTTGAACAGACCATACCAGCTATGGTGACCACACGCTCTCAGCGTAAACAGTTACAAGAAACACTGACTCTACAGGAACCTGATGATCTATGCCAGACTGAGGTTTTCTGTCGGACCCCGCGAGACCGTTTAATCACGATGCAGAGAATGTCCCCAAAGGAAGAAGTGACGCAGTGGAAGGCTGATGGAGCATGTATGGACATGGTCTCTGGAAAAAGGACCAACTTGTGTGTCTCCCTAAGCGGATGTACCCTGCTATTGCCATGTGGGCACATGGGCCCACACATCGAGGAAAAAACAGGCCCTAGCCCTGGTACAAAAATTCTACTTTACTCCAGGTATTTCTACAGTCCTGACAGCACTCAACCGTGCATGTAATATCTGTCTGCAATCCCGGTCAACTTCAACGTGTACGCCCGAAGCACCTTGCTAAGCCCGACTATCCTTTCCAAAGGCTCCAGGTGGACCATATCACGTTGCCTAAGTCTGGAAGGTATGAATATTGTCTGGTGGTTGTCGACATGTTCTCCAATTGGCCGGAAGCATTCCCCGTTACCAATATGACTGCAAAAGACCACAGCAAAGAAACTGGTGATGGAAGTTATATGCAGATATGGTGTTCCAGAAGTTGTTGAAAGTGACCAAGGCCCGGCCTTTTCTTTTCATGTGTATCAGGAGGTTCTGACAATGCTTGGATCCACTGTAGCCCTCCATACTCCGTACCATACACAATCTAGTGGGAAAATTGAGAGGCTGAACGGCACACTGAAGGGACAATTGACCAAAATGATGCAGGAGACTACGGCTCCATGGCCAGAGCTCCTACCCATTGTACTGTACCATATTCGTACTACCCCTAAGGCAAAACATGGCCTGTCCCCTAATGAGATATTGTTTGGTGCTAGGTCCTCAGTTGCAAATTTCCAGTCTCAGTAGTTGTCAGGAGAAACTGACCGTGCTGTTCAATATGTTATTCAGCTTCGTAAAAATCTTGCTAACACCCATGTTTTAGTTTTTTTCTTCCCTCCCAGATTAAGCAGAAACCGACACTTGTCACAACTTGAAGCCTGGTGATTTTGTGGTCGTGAAAAGGCTATGTCAGAAAACACGGACTAGAACCCTTGTATGATGGTCCCTACCAAGTCCTCCTCATTACTCCTATGTCAGTAAAGCTGGAAGGCCGACGTGGATCCATGCATCCTGGTCAAGCAGACTAGTAGCAAACAAGGGGACATAATGTTTTGGTTTTTCGTATTTCCATATGATAATATTGATAACCGAATGGGACAGCCTAAATTCCCCAACATCCTTGAATAATAAGTTTGTACAATATCATGAAAGATTAGTAGTACAGATGGGTATAGCCAATAAAATTGTCAGTTCTATTTTCATTTACCCTATGATTACACAAATATGGGATAAATTGCTTAGGGCCACAGATTATCTAGCTTATCAAATTTGGGGATATATTGGATATACTTAATACTACTGTCGCTGTCCAAAACCAACTTATCATAGTCACTAATCAACATACTGTAGTACTGGACTACTTAACAGCAGCACAGGGTGGTATGTGTCAGATTATTGGACCCGCTTGCTGTCATTATATAGATCCCAATAGTACAATAAAGTTAAAGTTAGAGGACATTCAATGACTTAGAGATCAATATGATAAAGACAAAGACCATAATAAGGACAGTTGGTGGGCAGATATCTTCTCCTTTTTAATCCAGCCAATTGGTTTGAGGGACTTTGGGGGCTGGATAGCTAGAATCTTGCAAAGTTTGTTACACATCGCTGCCTTTATCCTTGTTATGTATGTAATACTAAAACTTGTTCTTTGGTGTATTTCTGTATTAGGAAATTCTGCACTAAGACAACTAATGATGAAACCAAAAGCGTTGCCACCCCTGCTCTTCTCTACACCGATTTCATAAAGTTACCTGATGAAGATGTTGAAGCCAAGCGCATGGCTATCTTCAAAAGATCCCAACCACTGTTATCAATAATTGTTATTCGTAAATTCTAGTATACAGGGGGGACGGGTACGCCGCAACAGCCATGGCTGGTAACATGGCACCAGTTATGTGAAGACCAGTACCCCTCGAGCTTATAGCTTGGGATAGTACCTCTGATGCTGGACATTAGTTAACAAAATTTATCTAGGGGGGAATGTGAAGGAACATATTAAGGATTCTCCATTTTGTGCTTTTCGACTCCATTTTGTTGTTTTGAATATAAATTTTGTTAGTAGGCTAAAATTTACAGCTGTTATGAGACCTTGATGAGACCTTGATTGTTGCAACCTGGGCAGAACATGAGACTGAGGGTGTATTGTTCTACGAGACTTTGACGTACAGACTGTTCCTGCATTCTTATAGGTTAAGAACCGTGAACGTGTTCTTATACTGATTGGTTGAAGTATAATTTCTAAGACTATGAAAAGTCAGACAATAAACGGGGGGGCCCAGAGATCTGCTTGATCCTCCCCAAACAGAGATATTCATCTCCCTCTGGTCATTTTCAGTTGCCGGCAACACCCTGTAGATTAATTTGGAAATCACTGAGTTAACCGTGAAGGATCACTTTAGATCCTCCCTCAACAAAGCTATAATGTAATTAAGCTTTGTCAACACCACTAGTGAAGAATAGCCATTCTTCCTCACAGCAGGTGGCTAGTCATATGTACATACTAGATAGACTAAGCGGAGCCGACCAGTCTAGAATCTTCTGGTGGACCCAACCATTGAATAGAAGGTGTGACCCCTACCCCCCTTCATGGGCGGATCCCAGGAGCTCAGTCAATCCATTCTTATTTTTGAGATCAGATGTGAGTTGATCCTTAAAGGAGAAGGAGTGGGGATTCTTAGCTGAGGCAAGACCCCTTAGCTGAGGCAAGACCCCACGCCCATCTGTGACTGCGGAAGCGAACGGGGCGAGACTTGAGCTGAGGACATATCTCGTCGTTCGTAAGATTGTTTTGGGATCCCATGTGTTATGACCCCAATGGCGAGGGTCTCAGAGGAACGTGGAAGTCTGCAAGATACAAAAATCCAGCTCATAGGGCAGTGGTAACTGGGTTGACCATATATCTACTCCTAACGCCAACACTAGAAGTAGCCGGGGGTCATACCTACGTTGATCCTAGATGACTCGCGCCAGCCGGAGAATCTAAATACCCCTAGTAGAGGAAAACAAAGACCTCTCTTGCCTCCAGAGAAAGGGACCCCAAAGCAGGATAGAAGCCCCCCACAAATAATAACGGTGAGGTAAGAGGAAATGACAAACACAGAAATGAACCAGGTTTAGCACAGAGAGGCCCGCTAACTAATAGCAGAATATAGAAAGGTAACTTATATGGTCAACAAAAAACCCTATCAAAAATCCACACTGGAAATTCAAGAACCCCCGAACCGTCTAACGGTCCGGGGGGAGAACACCAGCGCCCTAGAGCTTCCAGCAAAAGTCAGGATACAGATTAGGAACAAGCTGGACAAAAATACAAAACCAAAAACAAATAGCAAAAAGCAAAGTAAATGACTTAGCTGAATAACCGGACCAGGATCAGTAGACAAGAGCACAGCAGATTAGCTCTGATAACTACGTTGCCAGGCATAGAACTGAGTGTCCAGGGAGCTTATAAAGCAACGCCCCTAACTAACGACCCAGGTGCGGATAAAAGGAAAGACAGAAAAACCAGAGTCAAAAAACTAGTAACCACTAGAGGGAGCCAAAAAGCAAATTCACAACAGTACCCCCCCCTTAGTGAGGGGTCACCGAACCCTCACCACGACCACCAGGGCGATCAGGATGAGCGGCATGAAAGGCACGAACTAAATCGGCCGCATGAACATCAGAGGCGACCACCCAGGAATTATCCTCCTGACCATAGCCCTTCCACTTGACCAGGTACTGAAGTCTTCGCCTGGAGAGGCGAGAATCCAAGATCTTCTCCACCACGTACTCCAACTCGCCCTCAACCAACACCGGAGCAGGAGGCTCAGCAGAAGGAACTACAGGCACAACGTACCGCCGCAACAAGGACCTATGAAATACATTGTGAATAGCAAACGACACAGGAAGATCCAGACGAAAAGATACAGGATTAAGGATTTCCAATATCTTGTAAGGACCAATAAAACGAGGTTTAAATTTGGGAGAGGAGACCTTCATAGGAACAAAGCGGGAAGAAAGCCACACCAAATCCCCAACGCGTAGTCGGGGACCCACACCGCGGCGGCGGTTGGCAAAGCGCTGAGCCCTCTCCTGTGACAACTTCAAGTTGTCCACCACATGATTCCAGATCCGCTGCAACCTATCCACCACAGAATCCACCCCAGGACAGTCAGAAGACTCCACATGACCTGAAGAAAAGCGAGGATGGAAACCAGAGTTGCAGAAAAAAGGCGAAACCAAGGTGGCGGAACTAGCCCGATTATTAAGGGCAAACTCAGCCAACGGCAAGAATGTCACCCAATCGTCCTGATCAGCAGAGACAAAACACCTCAAATAAGCCTCCAAAGTCTGATTGGTTCGCTCCGTCTGTCCATTAGTCTGAGGATGGAAAGCAGAGGAAAACGACAAATCAATGCCCATCCTACTACAAAAGGATCGCCAGAACCTGGAAACGAACTGGGATCCTCTATCTGACACAATATTCTCAGGGATGCCGTGCAAACGAACCACGTTCTGGAAAAACACAGGAACCAGATCGGAAGAGGAAGGCAGCTTAGGCAAAGGAACCAAATGGACCATCTTGGAGAAGCGATCACATATCACCCAGATAACAGACATGCCCTGAGATAGCGGAAGATCAGAAATGAAATCCATGGAGATATGTGTCCAAGGTCTCTTCGGGACAGGCAAGGGCAAGAGCAACCCGCTGGCACGAGAACAGCAAGGCTTAGCTCTAGCACAAGTCCCACAGGACTGCACAAATGACCGCACATCCCTTGACAAAGAAGGCCACCAAAAGGACCTGGCCACCAGATCTCTGGTGCCAAAAATTCCCGGGTGACCTGCCAACACCGAGGAATGAACCTCGGAAATGACTCTGCTGGTCCACTTATCCGGAACAAACAGTCTGTCAGGTGGACAAGACTCAGGCCTATCAGCTTGAAATCTCTGCAACACACGTCGCAGATCCGGAGAAATAGCTGATAAGATAACTCCATCCTTAAGAATACCAACAGGATCAGCGACTCCAGGAGCATCAGGCACAAAGCTCCTAGAAAGAGCATCGGCCTTCACATTCTTTGAACCTGGTAAATACGAGACAACAAAATCAAAGCGGGAGAAAAACAATGACCAGCGGGCCTGTCTCGGATTAAGGCGTTTAGCAGACTCGAGATACATCAGATTTTTGTGATCAGTCAAGACCACCACACGATGCTTAGCACCCTCGAGCCAATGACGCCACTCCTCAAATGCCCACTTCATGGCCAACAACTCCCGATTGCCCACATCATAATTTCGCTCGGCAGGCGAAAACTTCCTAGAGAAAAAGGCACAAGGTTTCATAACAGAGCAACCAGGGCCTCTCTGTGACAAAACGGCCCCTGCTCCAATCTCCGAAGCATCCACCTCAACCTGAAAGGGAAGTGAGACATCGGGCTGGCACAAAACAGGCGCCGAAGTAAACCGGCGTTTCAACTCCTGGAAAGCCTCCACGGCAGCAGGAGCCCAGTTAGCTACATCGGAGCCCTTCTTGGTCATATCCGTCAAAGGTTTCACAACGCTAGAAAAATTAGCGATAAAACGACGGTAGAAGTTAGCGAAACCCAAGAACTTCTGAAGACTCTTAACTGACGAGGGCTGAGTCCAATCAAGAATAGCTCGGACCTTGACCGGGTCCATCTCCACAGCAGAAGGGGAAAAAATAAACCCCAAAAAGGGAACCTTCTGTACACCAAAGAGACACTTTGAGCCTTTGACAAACAAAGAATTTTCACGCAAAATTTTAAAGACCAACCTGACCTGCTCCACATGCGAGTCCCAATCATCAGAAAAAACCAAAATATCATCCAGATAAACGATCAAAAATTTATCCAGATACTTCCGGAAAATGTCATGCATAAAGGACTGAAAAACTGAAGGCGCATTGGAGAGCCCAAAAGGCATCACCAAGTACTCAAAATGACCTTCGGGCGTATTGAATGCGGTTTTCCATTCATCACCTTGCTTAATGCGCACAAGGTTGTACGCACCACGAAGGTCTATCTTGGTGAACCACTTGGCACCTTTAATTCGGGCAAACAAGTCAGACAACAGCGGCAGAGGATACTGAAATTTGACAGTGATCTTATTTAAAAGCCGATAATCAATACAAGGCCTCAAAGATCCGTCCTTTTTAGCCACAAAAAAGAATCCTGCACCAAGAGGGGAAGAAGACGGACGAATATGTCCTTTCTCCAAAGACTCCTTGATATACGAACGCATAGCGGTATGTTCAGGTACCGACAGATTAAAGAGTCTTCCCTTAGGAAATTTACTGCCTGGAATCAAATCTATAGCACAGTCACAGTCCCTATGAGGAGGCAATGCACTGGACCTGGACTCGCTAAAGACATCCTGATAATCAGACAAATACTCCGGAACTTCCGAAGGCGTAGAAGAAGCAATAGACACAGGCAGGATATCCCCATGAATACCACGACAGCCCCAACTAGAAACTGACATAGCCTTCCAGTCCAGGACGGGATTATGGGTCTGTAACCATGGCAGCCCTAAAACAACCAAATCATGCATTTTATGTAAAACAAGAAAACGTATCACCTCGCGGTGTTCAGGAGTCATGCACATGGTAACCTGTGTCCAATACTGCGGTTTATTTGCTGCCAATGGCGTAGCATCAATACCCCTAAGAGGAATAGGATTTTCTAATGGTTCAAGAGTAAAACCACAGCGCTTAGCAAATGACAGATCCATAAGACTCAGGGCAGCACCTGAATCTACAAACGCCATGACAGGATAAGACGACAGTGAGCAAATCAAAGTTACAGACAGAATAAATTTAGGTTGCAAATTACCAGCGGTGACCGGACCAACAACCTTAGCTATACGTTTAGAGCATGCTGAGATAACATGTGTAGAATCACCACAGTAGTAGCACAAGCCATTCCGGCGTCTATGAATTTTCCGCTCATTTCTGGTCAGGATTCTATCACATTGCATTAAATCAGGTGTCTGTTCAGACAACACCATGAGGGAATTTGCGGTCTTGCGCTCCCGCAATCGCCGGTCAATTTGAATAGCCAGTGCCATAGCATCATTCAGACCTGTGGGAATGGGAAAACCCACCATAACATCTTTAATGGCATCAGAAAGACCATTTCTAAAATTAGCGGCCAGTGCACACTCGTTCCAATGTGTCAGCACGGACCATTTCCGAAATTTTTGGCAATACACTTCAGCCTCGTCCTGCCCCTGAGACATAGCCAGCAGGGCCTTTTCTGCCTGAATCTCAAGATTGGGTTCCTCATAAAGTAAACCGAGCGCCAGAAAAAACGCATCAATATCAGCCAATGCCGGATCTCCTGGCGCCAGCGAAAAAGCCCAATCTTGAGGGTCACCCCGTAAGAACGAAATAACAATTTTTACTTGCTGAGCGGAGTCTCCAGATGAACAGGGTCTCAGGGACAAAAACAATTTACAATTATTCTTGAAATTCCTAAACTTAAACCTGTCTCCGGAAAACAGTTCAGGAATCGGTATCTTAGGTTCTGACCCAGGACTTCTGATAACATAATCTTGTATGCCCTGCACACGAGTAGCCAGCTGGTCCACACTTGTAATCAAGGTCTGGACATTCATGTCTGCAGCAAGCATAAGCCACTCTGAGGTAAAGGGGATGAAGAAAAAAAAAAAAAAAAAAAAAAAAAAAAAAAAATGAGAGAGGAGAAAAAAAAAAACTCAGAATCTTCTTTCTTATAATCCCTCTTTTGCAATGCATTAAACATTTAATATAGGCCTGGCAAACTGTTATGACCCCAATGGCGAGGGTCTCAGAGGAACGTGGAAGTCTGCAAGATACAAAAATCCAGCTCATAGGGCAGTGGTAACTGGGTTGACCATATATCTACTCCTAACGCCAACACTAGAAGTAGCCGGGGGTCATACCTACGTTGATCCTAGATGACTCGCGCCAGCCGGAGAATCTAAATACCCCTAGTAGAGGAAAACAAAGACCTCTCTTGCCTCCAGAGAAAGGGACCCCAAAGCAGGATAGAAGCCCCCCACAAATAATAACGGTGAGGTAAGAGGAAATGACAAACACAGAAATGAACCAGGTTTAGCACAGAGAGGCCCGCTAACTAATAGCAGAATATAGAAAGGTAACTTATATGGTCAACAAAAAACCCTATCAAAAATCCACACTGGAAATTCAAGAACCCCCGAACCGTCTAACGGTCCGGGGGGAGAACACCAGCGCCCTAGAGCTTCCAGCAAAAGTCAGGATACAGATTAGGAACAAGCTGGACAAAAATACAAAACCAAAAACAAATAGCAAAAAGCAAAGTAAATGACTTAGCTGAATAACCGGACCAGGATCAGTAGACAAGAGCACAGCAGATTAGCTCTGATAACTACGTTGCCAGGCATAGAACTGAGTGTCCAGGGAGCTTATAAAGCAACGCCCCTAACTAACGACCCAGGTGCGGATAAAAGGAAAGACAGAAAAACCAGAGTCAAAAAACTAGTAACCACTAGAGGGAGCCAAAAAGCAAATTCACAACACCCATGGACTCGTGTGGACTATTACTTTGTTAGCTGGCACAAGGATTATCGGGAGGTGCCCCCGAATCTGTTCCGTTGGACTAATTGTGGACTCTGTAGATCTACCTGCATGTGTTGTTCCAGCGTTCTTGATAATAAATCTGTTGAATCATCCCTCGGCCTGTTGTCTCTTCTTGCTCTGCCGTACACCCCGTCACACTGTGCTTCCAAAATCTCTCTCTGTAACTCAGAGGAGACTTCAGCCACAACCACTCCAGGTTGAAGAATGGAGGAAGGAGGTTCTGGAGGGGACACAGAATCAAAACTTCGGGATAAGGCATCCGCCTTTACATTTTTAGACCCTGGTCGGAACGTAATGGTAAAATGAAACATAAAAGTGGCCACCGAGCCTGCCTGGGGGTTAATCTCTTAGCAGACTCGATATAGGCCAATTTTTATGATCAGTGATGACCGTAACGGGATGAACAGCCCCCTCCAAAAAATGTCTCCATTGTTCGAAGACCAATTTAGGCTTCTTTCACACTAGCGTTGGAATCTCCCCGTCGCAATGCGTCGGGGAGAGATTCCGACGCTAGCGTTTGCTGCATTGCACAATGGGTGCAGCGGATGCATTTTTCCAGCGCATCGGGTGCCCCATTGTAAGGTGCGGGGAGGTGGGGGCGTAGTTCCGGCCGCGCATGCGCGGTCGGAAAAAGCGGTCCGTCAGGAGAGAAAAACGTTACATGTAGCGTTTTTTGCTCCCGACGGTCCACAAAAGCACAAAGCATCCGTCGCTCGACGGATGCGACGTGTGGCAATCCGTCGCAAATGCGTCGTCAATGCAAGTCTATGGGGAAAAAACGCATCCTGCAAGCACTTTTGCAGGATGCGTTTTTTTTTGCAAAATGACGCATTGTGATGGATTGCAGAAAAAGCTAGTGTGAAAGTAGCCTTAATTGCCAACAATTCCCTCTTGCCGACATCATAATTTCTCTCAGCCCAAGAGAATTTTTTAGAGAAAAAGGCACAGGGTTTAAGGTTAGTAAGGGTGGACGGGCCCTGAGACAACACTGCCCCCACCCCCACCTCCGATGCGTCAACCTCTACAATAAAAGGTCTCGACAGATCGGGTTGTATCAACACGGGGGCAGAAACAAAACATTTCTTCAGTGTCTGGAAGGAATTTTTTGCGGCCTCGGACCAATTTTTTACCTCTGCCCCTTTTAGTGTGAGGTCAGTTAAGGGTTTCACAACCTGCGAAAACCCTTTAATGAACTTCCTATAATAGTTAGCGAAGCCCACAAATCGCTGCAACCCCTTCAGGTCATGAGGTTCCACCCAATCAGAAATGACCTGAACCTTCCCCGGTTCCATGCAGAACCCATCCGCAGATACAATTAATCCCAGAAAAGATAGTTCTTGCATATAGAATGAACACTTCTCCAGTTTTGCGTAAAAATGGTTCTCCCTGAGTCTCACAAGAACTGTCTGGAGATGGTGTAAGTGAGACTGACTGTTCTCTGAGTATATCAAGATGTCATCAAGGTAAATGACAACATAGCGCCCAATCAGGTCAGAAAAAACAACATTAATAAAATTCTGGAACACAGCAGGGGCATTAGTGAGACCAAAAGGCATAACCAAATTTTCAAATAAGCCCTCGGTAGTCAGAAAAGCCGTTTTCCATTCATCTCCCTCTCGAATTCTTATCAGGTTATAAGCCCCTCGTATGTCAAGCTTAGAAAACCATTTGGCCCAGTGAGTTGATTACATAAATCAGGAATCAGAGAAAGAGGATACGTGCTTTTCACAGTGATCTTATTCAGTTCCCGAAAGTTGAGGCACGGTCGCAAACCACCATCTTTTTTCTTCACAAAGAAAAACCTGGCTGCGACGGATGAAACAGAAGGCTGAATATGCCCCTTACGGAGACTCTGAGTGATGTACTCTTTCATGGCTTGGCGCTCGGGCCCAGACAAATTGTATAAACGAGCCTTGGGTAATTTGGCTCCTGGGATTAAATTAATAGCACAATCACCGGGTCGATGTGGTGGAAGCGCCTCAGCCTCACTTTCGGAAAACACGTCTTCGAAGTCTTTCAGGTACTCCGGAATACCCTCCAGACCGACAGACGACACAGATACAGACTTTATAGGGTTAACAAAAAGTCCCCGGTTACAACACGGACCATTACCCTTACATCGCCATTGAGTAATCTCCCCTGCCGCCCAATCAATGGCAGGATTGTGGCGTTGCAGCCAGGGCATTCCCAGAACCAGTCCTGCAGGCAGATTATTCAATGCAAAACAACTTAATTGCTCCATGTGAGTGGAACCCACTTTCAGAGAAAAAACATCAGTTTTGAAACAAATTCCATCCCGGGAAGAGGGGACGAATCAACAACCACAATTTTAACAGGGTTTTTCAACCTAACTGTCTCTGTCTTATTATGAGTCACAACTTGGGCATCAATCAAATTAACGGAAGAACCGCAGTCAACAAAGGCGGTGGTTGTTGTGAATTCTGTTGTCGGGCTCCCTCCTGTGGTCATGAATGGTACTTCGGCTGGTTCTGTTCATGGACTTCCTCTGGTGGGTGTTTCTGAGTTTCCTTCCACAGGTGACGAGGTAAATTCGTTAGCTGGCTGCTCTATTTAACTCCACTTAGATCTTTGCTCCATGCCACCTGTCAATGTTCCAGTATTGGTCTAGTTCTCTCCTGGATCGTTCTTGTGACCTGTCTTCCCAGCAGAAGCTAAGTTCCAGCTTGTATTTCTTTGGTTTGCTATTTTTCTGTCCAGCTTGCTATTTTTATTGTTGTCTTGCTTGCTGGAAGCTCTGGGACGCAGAGTGTTGTGAATTCTGTGGTCAAGCTCCCTCCTGTGGTCATGAGTGGTACTTCGGCTGGTTCTGTCCTTGAGCTTCCTTTGGTGGATGTGAGTGGGGCTGCGGCTTCTGAGTTTCCTTCCTCAGGTGACGAGGTTAAGTCGTTAGGTGCCGCTCTATTTAACTCCACCTAGTTCTTTGTTCCTGGCCTCCAGTCAATGTTCCAGTATTGGTCTTGCTCTCTCCTGGATCGTTCTTGTGGCCTGTCTGCCCTGCATAAGCTCAGTTTTGCTGGTGTTACTTTTGTTTGCTATTTTTCCTGTCCAGCTTGCTATATTGATTTTTCTTGCTTGCTGGAAGCTCTGAGACGCAGAGGGAGCACCTCCGTACCGTTAGTCGGTGCGGAGGGTCTTTTTGCGCCCTCTGCGTGGTTGTTTGTAGGTTTTTGTGCTGACCGCAAAGCTATCTTTCCTATCCTCGGTCTGTTCAGTAAGTCGGGCCTCACTTTGCTAAAATCTATTTCATCTCTGTGTTTGTATTTTCATCTTTACTCACAGTCATTATGTGTGGGGGGCTGCCTTTTCCTTTGGGGAATTTCTCTGAGGCAAGGTAGGCTGATTTTTCTATCTTCAGGGCTAGCTAGTTTCTCAGGCTGTGCCCGAGGCGCCTAGGTCTGGTCAGGAGCGCTCCACGGCTACCTCTAGTGTGGTATGATAGGATTGCGGTCAGCAGAGTTCCCACGTCTCAGAGCTCGTCCTATGTTAATGGTAACTATCAGGTCACTTTGTGTGCTCTTAACCATTAGGTCCATTGTGGTTCTGAATCACCAGTTCATAACAGTACTGGAGGCCCAAAGTACTAATGCTTCTCAATAGAGGGGAAAGAGAAGTTCTGAGACCCTTTTTTTTTTCTTTGCACTGTGTTTTGTCTTTCTTTTCCCCTTTACATCAGGGTGGTTCAGAACACAGGTGTAGACATGGACATTCAAGGTCTGTCCTCTTTGATGGATAATCTCGCTATAAGTGTACAGAACATTCAAGATTTAGTGGTTCAGAATCCTATGTTAGAACCTAAAATTCCTATTCCTGAGTTATTTTCTGGAGATAGAGCTAAGTTTCTGAATTTTAAAAATAATTGTAAACTATTTCTGGCTTTGAAACCCCGCTCCTCTGGTGACCCAGTTCAAGTAAAGATCATTATTTCTTTATTACGTGGCGACCCTCAAGACTGGGCATTTTCCCTTGCGCCAGGAAATCCTGCATTATGTGATACTGATGCGTTTTTTCTGGCGCTCGGGTTGCTTTATGATGAACCTAATTCAGTGGATCAGGCAGAGAAAATCTTGCTGGCTCTGTGTCAGGGTCAGGATGAGGTAGAGATATATTGTCAGAAGTTTAGGAAGTGGTCTGTGCTCACTCAATGGAATGAATGTGCTCTGGCAGCAATTTTCAGAAAGGGTCTCTCTGAAGCCCTTAAGGATGTCATGGTGGGATTTCCTATGCCTGCTGGTCTGAATGAGTCTATGTCTTTGGCCATTCAGATCGATCGACGCTTACGTGAGCGTAAAACTCTGCACCATTTGGCGGTATTATCAGAGCATAAACCTGAGCCTATGCAATGTGATAGGACTTTGACCAGAGCTGAACGGCAAGAACACAGATGTCGGAATGGGCTGTGTTTTTACTGTGGTGATTCCACTCATGCTATCTCCGATTGTCCTAAGCGCACTAAGCGTTTCGCTAGGTCTGCCACCATTGGTACGGTACAGTCGAAATTTCTTTTGTCCGTTACTTTGATCTGCTCGTTGTCATCCTATTCTGTCATGGCATTTGTGGATTCAGGCGCTGCCCTGAATTTGATGGACTTGGAGTTTGCTAGGCGCTGTGGGTTTTTCTTGGAGCCCTTGCAGCATCCTATTCCATTGAGAGGAATTGATGCTACGCCTTTGGCCAAGAATAAGCCTCAGTATTGGACCCAAATGACCATGTGCATGGCTCCTGCGCATCAGGAGGATATTCGCTTTTTGGTGTTGCAGAATCTGCATGATGTGGTCGTGTTGGGGTTGCCATGGCTACAAGTCCATAACCCAGTATTGAATTGGAAATCTATGTCTGTGTCCAGCTGGGGTTGTCAGGGGGTACATGGTGATGTTCCATTTCAGTCTATTTCATCATCCACCCCTTCTGAGGTCCCAGAGTTCTTGTCAGATTACCGGGATGTATTTGATGAGCCCAAGTCCAGTGCCCTACCTCCGCATAGGGATTGCGATTGTGCTATCGATTTGATTCCTGGTAATAAGTTTCCTAAGGGTCGACTGTTTAATTTGTCTGTACCTGAGCACGCCGCTATGCGGAGTTACGTACAGGAATCCTTGGAGAAGGGTCATATTCGCCCGTCGTCGTCGCCATTGGGGGCAGGGTTCTTTTTTGTGGCCAAGAAGGATGGTTCGCTGAGACCTTGTATTGATTACCGCCTTCTAAATAAAATCACAGTCAAATTTCAGTACCCCTTGCCGCTGCTGTCTGATTTGTTTGCTCGGATTAAGGGGGCTAGTTGGTTCACCAAGATAGATCTTCGTGGTGCGTATAATCTTGTGCGTATTAAAAAGGGCGATGAATGGAAAACAGCATTTAATACGCCCGAGGGCGATTTTGAGTACCTGGTTATGCCATTCGGGCTTTCTAATGCTCCATCAGTATTTCAGTCCTTTATGCATGACATCTTCTGAGAGTACCTGGATAAATTCCTGATTGTATACTTGGATGATATTTTGGTCTTCTTGGATGATTGGGAGTCTCACGTGAAGCAGGTTAGAATGGTGTTTCAGGTCCTGCGTGCAAATTCTTTGTTTGTGAAGGGGTCAAAGTGTCTCTTTGGTGTTCAGAAGGTTTCATTTTTGGGTTTCATTTTTTCCCCTTCTACTATCGAGATGGACCCTGTTAAAGTTCAGGCCATTTATGATTGGACTCAGCCGACATCTCTGAAGAGTCTGCAAAAGTTCCTGGGCTTTGCTAATTTTTATCGTCGCTTCATCAATAAGTTTTCCAGTATTGCTAAACCGTTGACTGATTTAACCAAGGAGGGTGCTGATGTTGTCAATTGGTCTTCTGCTGCTGTGGAAGCTTTTCAAGAGTTGAAGCGTCGTTTTTCTTCGGCCCCTGTGTTGTGCCAGCCAGATGTTTCGCTCTCGTTCCAGGTCGAGGTTGATGCTTCTGAGATTGGAGCAGGGGCTGTTTTGTCGCAAAGAAGTTCTGATGGCTCGGTGATGAAACCATGTGCCTTCTTTTCCAGGAAGTTTTCGCCTGCTGAGCGTAATTATGATGTTGGCAATCGAGAGTTGCTGGCCATGAAGTGGGCATTTGAGGAGTGGCGTCATTGGCTTGAAGGAGCTAAGCATCGCGTGGTGGTCTTGACTGATCACAAGAACTTGACTTATCTCGAGTCTGCCAAACGGTTGAATCCTAGACAGGCTCGTTGGTCGCTGTTTTTCTCCCGTTTTGACTTTGTGGTTTCGTACCTTCCGGGCACTAAAAATGTGAAGGCGGATGCCCTGTCTAGGAGTTTTGTGCCCGACTCTACGGGTTTGCCTGAGCCGGCGGGTATTCTCAAGGAGGGGGTGATTTTGTCTGCCATCTCCCCTGATTTGCGGCGGGTGCTGCAAACATTTCAGGCTGATAGACCTGACCGTTGCCCAACGGAGAAACTGTTTGTCCCTGATAAATGGACGAGTAGAGTTATCTCTGAGGTTCATTGTTCGGTGTTCGCTGGTCATCCTGGAATCTTTGGTACCAGAGATTTGGTGGCTAGATCCTTTTGGTGGCCGTCTCTGTCGCGGGATGTGCGTTCGTTTGTGCAGTCCTGTGAGATTTGTGCTCGGGCTAAGCCCTGCTGTTCTCGTGCCAGTGGGTTGCTTTTGCCCTTGCCGGTCCCGAAGAGGCCCTGGACGCATATTTCTATGGATTTTATTTCGGATCTCCCCATCTCTCAAAAGATGTCGGTCATTTGGGTGGTTTGTGATCGCTTTTCTAAGATGGTCCATTTGGTACCTTTGTCTAAATTGCCTTCCTCCTCTGTTTTGGTACCATTATTTTTCCAGCATGTGGTTCGTTTACATGGTATCCCGGAGAACATCGTTTCTGACAGAGGTTCCCAGTTTGTTTCGAGGTTTTGGCGATCCTTTTGTGCAAGGATGGGCATTGATTTGTCTTTTTCCTCGGCTTTCCATCCTCAGACAAATGGCCAAACCGAACGAACTAATCAAACTTTGGAAACATATGCTTTGTTTCTGCTGATCAGGATGATTGGGTGTCCTTTTTGCCGTTGGCTGAGTTCGCCCTTAATAATCGGGCCAGCTCGGCTACTTTGGTTTCGCCGTTTTTCTGCAATTCTGGTTTCCATCCTCGTTTCTCTTCAGGGCAGGTTGAGTCTTCGGACTGTCCTGGTGTAGATACTGTGGTGGATAGGTTGCAGCAGATTTGGACTCATGTGGTGGACAATTTGACATTGTCCCAGGAGAAGGCTCAACGTTTCGCTAACCGCCGGCGCTGTGTGGGTCCCCGACTTCGTGTTGGGGATTTGGTTTGGTTGTCGTCTCGTTATGTTCCTATGAAGGTTTCCTCTCCTAAGTTTAAGCCTCGTTTCATTGGTCCATATAAGGTTTCTGAGGTTATCAATCCTGTGTCATTTCGTTTGGCCCTTCCTGCTTCTTTTGCCATCCATAATGTGTTCCATAGGTCGTTATTGCGGAGATACGTGGCGCCTGTGGTTCCATCCGTTGATCCTCCTGCCCCGGTGTTGGTTGAGGGGGAGTTGGAGTATGTGGTGGAGAAGATTTTGGATTCTCGTGTTTTGAGACGGAAACTCCAGTACCTGATCGAGTGGAAGGGTTATGTTCAGGAAGATAATTCCTGGGTTTTTGCCTCTGATGTTCATGCTGCCGATCTGGTTCGTGCCTTTCATTTGGCTCATCCTGGTCTGCCTGGGGGCTCTGGTGAGGGTTCGGTGACCCCTCCTCAAGGGGGGGGGGTACTGTTGTGAATTCTGTTGTCGGGCTCCCTCCTGTGGTCATGAATGGTACTTCGGCTGGTTCTGTTCATGGACTTCCTCTGGTGGGTGTTTCTGAGTTTCCTTCCACAGGTGACGAGGTAAATTCGTTAGCTGGCTGCTCTATTTAACTCCACTTAGATCTTTGCTCCATGCCACCTGTCAATGTTCCAGTATTGGTCTAGTTCTCTCCTGGATCGTTCTTGTGACCTGTCTTCCCAGCAGAAGCTAAGTTCCAGCTTGTATTTCTTTGGTTTGCTATTTTTCTGTCCAGCTTGCTATTTTTATTGTTGTCTTGCTTGCTGGAAGCTCTGGGACGCAGAGGGAGCGCCTCCGCACCGTGAGTCGGTGCGGAGAGTCTTTTTGCGCCCTCTGCGTGGTCTTTTTGTAGGTTTTTGTGCTGACCGCAAAGTAACCTTTCCTATCCTCGGTCTGTTCAGTAAGTCGGGCCTCACTTTGCTAAATCTATTTCATCTCTGTGTTTGTATTTTCATCTTTACTCACAGTCATTATATGTGGGGGGCTGCCTTTTCCTTTGGGGAATTTCTCTGAGGCAAGGTAGGCTTTATTTTTCTTTCTTCAGGGCTAGCTAGTTCCTTAGGCTGTGCCAAGTTGCATAGGGAGCGTTAGGCGCAATCCACGGCTATTTCTAGTGTGTTTGATAGGATTAGGGATTGCGGTCAGCAGAGTTCCCACGTCCCAGAGCTCGTCCTTTATTATCAGTAACTATCAGGTCATTCCGTGTGCTCTTAACCACCAGGTCCATTATTGTCCTGACCACCAGGTCATAACAGGTGGTCACCACAGGACCGTCAGCAAGCTCCAATTTCACCTGGAGCACAAGTTTTGTAAGTGAGAAAAAATGTACCTAGGAGTCTTGGCAACCTCCTAGATTGTTGCCCAGACTCAGTCATTTCTCAGATGGTTTCACAGAAGGGCAGGATGGACAGTTCCTTTTCCAATGTCCAGAGGCTCCACAGTAAAAACACAGTAAATTGTCTCTGCGGCGTCTTCTCTCACTTTCAGAGACCGAGACTGCCCCAATCTCCATGGGCTCAGATACAGGTGCAGAGTCACATAACTTAGAGAACAAGGATGTCTCCTGTTGCATCATTCCTCTAGCATGGAGTCTCCGGTCCATTTGAACTGCCTGCATCATAGCGTCCTCCAGAGTATCAGGAGGAGGATGAAGTGCTAGAGCGTCCTTCAGATGGTCAGACAGACCCATGCAGAACAACCACCTCAGGGCTGCATCGTTCCGAGAAACTTCAGCTGCCCAGCGCCTAAACTCAGAGCAGAACCATTCAGCGGAGTGCTTCCCATGTGTCACACTCATTACCATATCTTCTGCCAGACGCACTCTATCAGGCTCATCATAAATGTGCCCTAGAGACTCAAAAAACAGGTTCACAGACATGCGTTCAGTAGCAGAGGAAGAGAGTGAGAAGGCCGTGCCTGTGGGGACCCCCTTAATAAAGACATAACTACCCCCACCCTCTGCCTTTCATTTCCAGAGGCCCGGGGACGTAACTCAAAAAACAAATTACATCCCTCCTTAAAGACCCTGAGCAATTTTTTATCCCCAGAAAAAGTGTCGGGTAATTTTACCGGCGGTTCAGGGTCCGCTAAGGATACTTCAGAGGGACCCCCCTCCCGGGACCGAAATGGAGCAGACACCTGTACAGCACCTGCCACATCTCTCTGCACATGTTGGGGCGGGTGGACCAGGGCTTGCTGTTCCACAGACAGCTTCTGCAAAAGCTGAGAAAGCTCATTAACCTGTGCTGTGAGATCCTGTACCGGGTCCATGGCATACAAACACCACCCCCAAACCAGGGAGAAAACTATCAGGTCAGCTATAATGTCACGATATCCGGGTATAAATGCTGCAGGGGAAACTGCACCCAGCAGCAATGGAGCTGAACCAGAAACCGGGTAACTTACATGAATACCAACAGGACCTTTCACATGAGACAGGGTGACCAGGTAAAGCAGAAGGACCTACGATTATGTGACAGAGTGGGAGGCAGTCAGGGGGCGGAGCCAAACTCTGGGGAAACAGAGAAGGAACAAGCATAAAAGAATAGTGAAACAAGCCGAGATCAAAGCCAGGAGATTACAAGGTACCAACAGGGAGAGTCAGAGAATAGTCAGGAGCCAAGCCAGGGGTCAGTAATCCAGGAAAGCGAATAAAGCAGGTAACAGCAAGACAAAAGCAAGCCAGCACACACACCAGGGATTCAAGCTTGAGGAGGATAATTTGCATATTCCAGGTGCCTTCTGGGAAAAGCGAAGAGTCTCCCTCAGCTAGAAGATCGTTGGGTACAGCCGGGACCAGCTGCTCGGAAAGCATCACCAAACCAGGGATTCAAGCTCGAGGAGGATAATTTGCATTTTCCAGGTGCCTTCTGGGAAAAGCGAAGAGTCTCCCTCAGCTAGAAGATCGTTGGGTACAGCCGGGACCAGCTGCTTGGAAAGCATCACCAAACCAAATTTTTGCCTGTAGGACATTATTGCAAGAAAGCTTGGCTGAGTAGATTACACAAGAAGGAAAACACACAGCAAGTCAGCAGGATCTAGGAGCAACATGGCAGATGTGACAACCTACATGGTGAGCTGCAGCATGTGCTACATGTTCACAGATCGACCAGAAGAGGAAACGAATTTCACCTGTCAGAAGTGTAGACTAGTGGCCCTTTTAGAAGAAAATGTGCGGGGTCTGGAAGAAATAATAGCAACTTTGAAACTCATCAAAAAGAATGAAGACTTCCTAGACAGAACAGAAGCATCTCTACTGGTCACAGAAGGTGAAAAAAGTGTCAGAGAACCTCCAAAAGCAGATGAGTGGAAGCATGTGACCAAAAGAAGCAAGAAGACCATGGAGAAATCACCAACCACACAACTGAAGAACCGATATCAAATCTTTGTAGAGGATGAAGATGGCACACCTAAGGATGAAGCAATACCAGCAAGCAAAAAAGAAAAGGGCACACAGCAGCAAGTGACAGCAAAAAGTACAGCCAAGACAGCAAAAAGTACAGCCAAGAAGCAACGAAGAGTGGTGGCGGTGGGAGACTCACTACTGAGAGGCACAGAAGCAGCCATCTGCAGACCGGACATAACCGCAAGAGAAGTATGCTGCCTTCCAGGTGCGATGATCAAGGATGTGACCGATAGGATACCAAAGCTCTTCAGCTCCAAGGACGTCCACCCATTTCTTCTGATACATGTTGGCACCAATGACATGGCAAGGAAGGACCTACCGACAATCTGCAAGGACTTTGAAGAGTTGGGGAAGAAAGTAAAGGAACTGGATGCACAGGTAGTTTTTTCTTCTATCCTTCCAGTAGACGGGCATGGCACCAGGAGATGGAACAGGATCCTTGATGCGAACAACTGGCTAAGACAATGGTGCAGACAACAAGGATTCGGATTCCTGGACCACGGTGTGAATTACTTGTACGATGGACTCCTCGCCAGAGACGGACTACACCTCAACAAACCTGGGAAACACACATTCGCCAGAACACTCGCTACACTCATCAGGAGGGCGTTAAACTAGAAGAAGAGGGGACGGGAAGAAAAACATTAGACTCGAACAAAGAAGACCCAGGAAAACATACTCAGAAGGGAGGTAAGAACATTTCTAAAACAATCCACAGCGAGGAGATTGGAACAAAACAAAATCCTCTAAACTGCATGCTCGCAAACGCCAGAAGCCTGACAAACAAGATGGAAGAACTAGAAGCAGAAATATCTACAGGTAACTTTGACATAGTGGGAATAACCGAGACATGGTTAGATGAAAGCTATGACTGGGCAGTTAACTTACAGGGTTACAGTCTGTTTAGAAAGGATCGTAAAAAATCGGAGAGGAGGAGGGGTTTGTCTCTATGTAAAGTCTTGTCTAAAGTCCACTTTAAGGGAGGATATTAGCGAAGGGAATGAGGATGTCGAGTCCATATGGGTTGAAATTCATGGAGGGAAAAATGGTAACAAAATTCTCATTGGGGTCTGTTACAAACCCCCAAATAGAACAGAAACCATGGAAAGTCTACTTCTAAAGCAGTTAGATGAAGCTGCAACCCATAATGAGGTCCTGGTTATGGGGGACTTTAACTAACCGAATATTAACTGGGAAACAGAAACCTGTGAAACCCATAAAGGCAACAGGTTTCTGCTAATAACCAAGAAAAATTATCTTTCACAATTGGTGCAGAATCCAACTAGAGGGGCAGCACTTTTAGACCTAATACTCAGGACTGCCACTAGAAATTTCGGGGCCCCATACTGGCAAAATTTTCGGGGCCCCCTTGAAACTCCGCCCAGGCTCCACCCCAGCCCCGCCTCCAGGCTCCACCCCACGAACTGTCCACAGTCCCACCACTCTCTCTTGGAAAATCTCCACTTCTCACCTATCACACATTGACAGTTCCCATCACCAGATCACACATATAGCCGGCAGCTTTTGTTTTGGCCAAAAGATTTTTTAAGCCGCCACCACAACAAGGTAGACACTTTTGGCCGGGCCCTACTCTACTGTAACCTACTAAATATTTGTTAAAATATGCAATACAATTTAGGTATATTTTTATTTATTTTTCAATTTTTAAAATGACCTATAATACTACATACAAGGAACAAATACCACAGCACTATGACCAGATGACATATTACCACCACAGTGATCGAATAATATAAAATACAAGGAACAAATACCGCTACACCATGACCAGACCACATATTACCTCCACATCATGACCAGACCACATATTACCAACAATGACTGAATACTACAATACTGATCAGTAATACAAAAAAAACCCACAATACTATCACCATCAGTGCCATTATGCACAGGAGATCTGTAATTAGTAAGCAGTGTCTGTGTACAGGTAATACAGTGATCACTGGTGACATTACACACAGGAGCTCTGTATATAATGTATAGATAATACAGTGATCACTGGTGACATTGTACACAGGACCTCTGTATATAGTATACAGTGTATAGTGTAAGTGTATAGGTAACACTGACTCACCAGTGACGTCTCTAGGTGAAGTCCTTCATCTTTCATCCAGCACAGACCGCCATCACTTTATCCAGCCAGGACTCGTCTCTGCAGGAAATAAAACAGTTATCTCGAGTTCCGCTTGTAGAACACATTACTTAATTTTCCCAACTTCTACATTACACCACATGAAGAAGGCAACATAGTATCACTCTACACAGTAACAGGACCGCCCCCCCATTTAAAACAGTATACTCAAAAAATAAAATAAATACATCACTGCAATAATAATATCCCTTAATTAGCCCCTATGGTAATATTCGCCATCCTGGCCACCGTGTGTCTCATTTCAGGCACCAGCCATATGTTCTCTCATCCTGCCCTCATGAGTATCCATTCTACCCCATATGATCTCCCCATCCTGCCCCATCTGTCTCCATCGTATCCATCCTGCCCCATCTGTTTCCAATCCTGCACCATCTCTGTCCAGCACTCTGCCCCATCTCTGTCCAGCACTCTGCCCCATCTCTGTCCAGCACTCTGCCCCATCTCTGTCCAGCACTCTGCCCCATCTCTGTCCAGCACTCTGCCCCATCTCTGTCCAGCACTCTGCCCCATCTCTGTCCAGCACTCTGCCCCATCTCTGTCCAGCACTCTGCCCAGCACTCTGCCCCATCTCTGTCCAGCACTCTGCCCCATCTCTGTCCAGCACTCTGCCCCATCTCTGTCCAGCACTCTGCCCAGCACTCTGCCCCATCTCTGTCCAGCACTCTGCCCCATCTCTGTCCAGCACTCTGCCCCATCTCTGTCCAGCACTCTGCCCCATCTCTGTCCAGCACTCTGCCCCATCTCTGTCCAGCACTCTGCCCCATCTCTGTCCAGCACTCTGCCCCGTGTCCAGCTTTCTGCCCCCCATGTGTCCAGCTTTCTGCCCCCCATGTGTCCAGCTTTCTGCCCCCCCCCGTGTCCAGCTTTCTGCCCCCCCCCCGTGTCCAGCTTTCTGCCCCCCCGTGTCCAGCTTTCTGCCCCCCCCGTGTCCAGCTTTACTGCCCCCTCTGTGTCCAGCTTTACTGCCCCCTCTGTGTCCAGATTTACTGCCCCCTGTGTCCAGATTTACTGCCCCCTCTGTGTCCAGATTTACTGCCCCCTCTGTGTCCAGATTTACTGCCCCCTCTGTGTCCAGATTTACTGCCCCCTCTGTGTCCAGATTTACTGCCCCCTCTGTGTCCAGATTTACTGCCCCGTGTCCAGCTTTACTGCCCCCTGTGTCCAGCTTTACTGCCCCCTGTGTCCAGCTTTACTGCCCCCTCTGTGTCCAGCCTTCTGCCCCCCCTGTGTCCAGCTTTACTGCCCCCCTGTGTCCAGCCTTCTGCCCCCCGTGTCCAGCTTTACTGCCCTTCTGTGTCCAGCGGCCTTCTGCCCCCCCCCCCGTGTCCAGCTTTACTGCCCCCGTGTCCAGCGGCCTTCTGCCCCTTCTGTGTCCAGCTGCCTTCTGCCCCCTCTGTGTCCAGCTGCCTTCTGCCCCCGTGTCCAGCTGCCTTCTGCCCCCTCTGTGTCCAGCTGCCTTCTGCCCCCTCTGTGTCCAGCTGCCTTCTGCCCCCTCTGTGTCCAGCTGCCTTCTGCCCCCTCTGTGTCCAGCTGCCTTCTGCCCCCTGTGTCCAGCTGCCTTCTGCCCCCTGTGTCCAGCTGCCTTCTGCCCCCTGTGTCCAGCTGCCTTCTGCCCCCCTGTGTCCAGCTGCCTTCTGCCCCCCCTGTGTCCAGCTGCCTTCTGCCCCCCTGTGTCCAGCTGCCTTCTGCCCCCTCTGTGTCCAGCTGCCTTCTGCCCCCCTGTGTCCAGCTGCCTTCTGCCCCCTCTGTGTCCAGCTTTACTGCCCCCCCGTGTCCAGCGGCCTTCTGCCCCCGTGTCCAGCTGCCTTGTGCCCCCTCTGTGTCCAGCTGCCTTCTGCCCCCTCTGTGTCCAGCTTTACTGCCCCCCTGTGTCCAGCGGCCTTCTGCCCCCCTGTGTCCAGAGGCCTTCTGCCCCCGTGTCCAGCGACCTTCTGCCCCCTCTGTGTCCAGCTGCCTTCTGCCCCCTCTGTGTCCAGCTGCCTTCTGCCCCCTCTGTGTCCAGCTGCCTTCTGCCCCCCTGTGTCCAGCTGCCTTCTGCCCCCTCTGTGTCCAGCTGCCTTCTGCCCCCCTGTGTCCAGCTGCCTTCTGCCCCCTCTGTGTCCAGCTGCCTTCTGCCCCCCTGTGTCCAGCTTTACTTCCCCCCTGTGTCCAGCTGCCTTCTGCCCCCTCTGTGTCCAGCTGCCTTCTGCCCCCTCTGTGTCCAGCTGCCTTCTGCCCCCTCTGTGTCCAGCTGCCTTCTGCCCCCTCTGTGTCCAGCTGCCTTCTGCCCCCCTGTGTCCAGCTGCCTTCTGCCCCCTCTGTGTCCAGCTGCCTTCTGCCCCCCTGTGTCCAGCTGCCTTCTGCCCCCCTGTGTCCAGCTTTACTTCCCCCCTGTGTCCAGCTGCCTTCTGCCCCCTCTGTGTCCAGCTGCCTTCTGCCCCCCTGTGTCCAGCTGCCTTCTGCCCCCCTGTGTCCAGCTGCCTTCTGCCCCCTCTGTGTCCAGCTGCCTTCTGCCCCCTCTGTGTCCAGCTGCCTTCTGCCCCCTCTGTGTCCAGCTGCCTTCTGCCCCCGTGTCCAGCTGCCTTCTGCCCCCTCTGTGTCCAGCTGCCTTCTGCCCCCCTGTGTCCAGCTTTACTTCCCCCCTGTGTCCAGCTGCCTTCTGCCCCCTCTGTGTCCAGCTGCCTTCTGCCCCCTCTGTGTCCAGCTGCCTTCTGCCCCCTCTGTGTCCAGCTGCCTTCTGCCCCCTCTGTGTCCAGCTGCCTTCTGCCCCCCTGTGTCCAGCTGCCTTCTGCCCCCTCTGTGTCCAGCTGCCTTCTGCCCCCCTGTGTCCAGCTGCCTTCTGCCCCCCTGTGTCCAGCTTTACTTCCCCCCTGTGTCCAGCTGCCTTCTGCCCCCTCTGTGTCCAGCTGCCTTCTGCCCCCCTGTGTCCAGCTGCCTTCTGCCCCCCTGTGTCCAGCTGCCTTTTGCCCCCTCTGTGTCCAGCTGCCTTCTGCCCCCCTGTGTCCAGCTGCCTTCTGCCCCCTCTGTGTCCAGCTGCCTTCTGCCCCCCTGTGTCCAGCTGCCTTCTGCCCCCCTGTGTCCAGCTTTACTTCCCCCTGTGTCCAGCTGCCTTCTGCCCCCTCTGTGTCCAGCTGCCTTCTGCCCCCCTGTGTCCAGCTGCCTTCTGCCCCCCTGTGTCCAGCTGCCTTCTGCCCCCTCTGTGTCCAGCTGCCTTCTGCCCCCCCTGTGTCCAGCTGCCTTCTGCCCCCTCTGTGTCCAGCTGCCTTCTGCCCCCCTGTGTCCAGCTGCCTTCTGCCCCCTCTGTGTCCAGCTGCCTTCTGCCCCCTCTGTGTCCAGCTGCCTTCTGCCCCCTCTGTGTCCAGCTGCCTTCTGCCCCCGTGTCCAGCTGCCTTCTGCCCCCTCTGTGTCCAGCTGCCTTCTGCCCCCTGTGTCCAGCTTTACTGCCCCCCTGTGTCCAGCTGCCTTCTGCCCCCTCTGTGTCCAGCTGCCTTCTGCCCCCTCTGTGTCCAGCTGCCTTCTGCCCCCCTGTGTCCAGCTGCCTTCTGCCCCCTCTGTGTCCAGCTGCCTTCTGCCCCCTCTGTGTCCAGCTGCCTTCTGCCCCCCTGTGTCCAGCTGCCTTCTGCCCCCTCTGTGTCCAGCTGCCTTCTGCCCCCGTGTCCAGCTGCCTTCTGCCCCCCTGTGTCCAGCTGCCTTCTGCCCCCTCTGTGTCCAGCCTTCTGCCCAAACCCCCCCCCCGATCGCCGCTCTCCGCTCTCCGCTCTCCGCTCTTAATAGAAAAAAAAAAAAGTTCTACTTACCTGCCGCGCTCCTCTCTCCACGCAGCTGCACTGTGCACTCGCCGGCGACTGACAATGACGTCAGACGCCGGCGACCTGCACGCTGCGGCTGGCGGCTGTTAACTATTGACGTGCGGGCGCGGGCCCGCATGTCAATAGCGTACAGCTGCAGCGCCGGCCGCCGCTAAGGGCCCGGTTCAGCCTGCGGCTGCCGGTAGGGGCCCGGTGAGCAGGTAAGAGGGGGCCCGATGCGGGCCCCCTCTGCTCACCGGGCCCCTTACGCCAGTCACGGCTGTAATGCCCTGATGGCGGCCCTGCTAATACTATCTAATAGACCTGACAGAATAACAAATCTGCAGGTGGTCGGGCATCTAGGAAATAGCGACCACAATATTGTAGAGTTTCATCTGTCTTTCAATAGGGGGACTTGTCAGGGAGTCACAAAAACACTGAACTTTAGGAAGGCAAGGTTTGACCAGCTTAGAGATGCCCTTAATCTGGTAGACTGGGACAATATCCTCAGAAATAAGAATACAGATAATAAATGGAAAATTTTTAAGAACATCCTAAATAGGCACTGTAAGCGGTTTATACCTTGTGGGAATAAAAGGACTAGAAATAGGAAAAACCCAATGTGGCTAAACAAAGAAGTAAGACAGGCAATTAACAGTAAAAAGAAAGCATTTGCACTACTAAAGCAGGATGGCACCATTGACGCTCTAAAAATCTATAGGGAGAAAAATACTTTATCTAAAAAACTAATTAAAGCTGCCAAAAAGGAAACAGAGAAGCACATTGCTAAGGAGAGTAAAACTAATCCCAAACTGTTCTTCAACTATATCAATAGTAAAAGAATAAAAACTGAAAATGTAGGCCCCTTAAAAAATAGTGAGGAAAGAATGGTTGTAGATGACGAGGAAAAAGCTAACATATTAAACACCTTCTTCTCCACGGTATTCACGGTGGAAAATGAAATGCTAGGTGAAATCCCAAGAAACAATGAAAACCCTATATTGAGGGTCACCAATCTAACCCAAGAAGAGGTGCGAAACCGGCTAAATAAGATTAAAATAGATAAATCTCCGGGTCCGGATGGCATACACCCACGAGTACTAAGAGAACTAAGTAATGTAATAGATAAACCATTATTTCTTATTTTTAGGGACTCTATAGCGACAGGGTCTGTTCCGCAGGACTGGCGCATAGCAAATGTGGTGCCAATATTCAAAAAGGGCTCTAAAAGTGAACCTGGAAATTATAGGCCAGTAAGTCTAACCTCTATTGTTGGTAAAATATTTGAAGGGTTTCTGAGGGATGTTATTCTGGATTATCTCAATGAGAATAACTGTTTAACTCCATATCAGCATGGGTTTATGAGAAATCGCTCCTGTCAAACCAATCTAATCAGTTTTTATGAAGAGGTAAGCTATAGGCTGGACCACGGTGAGTCATTGGACGTGGTATATCTCAATTTTTCCAAAGCGTTTGATACCGTGCCGCACAAGAGGTTGGTACACAAAATGAGAATGCTTGGTCTGGGGGAAAATGTGTGTAAATGGGTTAGTAACTGGCTTAGTGATAGAAAGCAGAGGGTGGTTATAAATGGTATAGTCTCTAATTGGGTCGCTGTGACCAGTGGGGTACCGCAGGGGTCGGTATTGGGACCTGTTCTCTTCAACATATTCATTAATGATCTGGTAGAAGGTTTACACAGTAAAATATCGATATTTGCAGATGATACAAAACTATGTAAAGCAGTTAATACAAGAGAAGATAGTATTCTGCTACAGATGGATCTGGATAAGTTGGAAACTTGGGCTGAAAGGTGGCAGATGAGGTTTAACAATGATAAATGTAAGGTTATACACATGGGAAGAAGGAATTAATATCACCATTACACACTGAACGGGAAACCACTGGGTAAATCTGACAGGGAGAAGGACTTGGGGATCCTAGAGTTAATGATAAACTTACCTGGAGCAGCCAGTGCCAGGCAGCAGCTGCCAAGGCAAACAGGATCATGGGGTGCATTAAAAGAGGTCTGGATACACACGATGAGAGCATTATACTGCCTCTGTACAAATCCCTAGTTAGACCGCACATGGAGTACTGTGTCCAGTTTTGGGCACCGGTGCTCAGGAAGAATATAATGGAACTAGAGAGAGTACAAAGGAGGGCAACAAAATTAATAAAGGGGATGGGAGAACTACAATACCCAGATAGATTAGCGAAATTAGGATTATTTAGTCTAGAAAAAAGATGACTGAGGGGCGATCTAATAGCCATGAATAAGTATATAAGGGGACAATACAAATATCTCGCTGAGGATCTGTTTATACCAAGGAAGGTGACGGGCACAAGGGGGCATTCTTTGCATGTGGAGGAGAGAAGGTTTTTCCACCAACATAGAAGAGGATTCTTTACTGTTAGGGCAGTGAGAATCTGGAATTGCTTGCCTGAGGAGGTGGTGATGGCGAACTCAGTCGAGGGGTTCAAGAGAGGCCTGGATGTCTTCCTGGAGCAGAACAATATTGTATCATACAATTATTAGGTTCTGTAGAAGGACGTAGATCAGAGGATTTATTATGATGGAATATAGGCTGAACTGGATGGACAAATGTCTTTTTTCGGCCTTACTATGTTACAGAAGTCAAGCATACAGACTGCAGAAAACCTATAGCTGACAAGGATACCAGGTTAGGAGCGAGTATAAATAGCCCTCCCATCTTGAAAGAGAGGCTAAGAACATTAATCCTTGAGAGTACAAGACATAACCTTTCTAACCATGACACATATATTTCGCCTACACGGTATGCCGGACAAAATTGTCAGTGACCAGGGTCTCCAGTTTGCGTCTCGGTTCTGGAGAGAGCTTTGTCATCTACTCAGCATTGAGTTGAATCTCTCTTCAGCATATCATCCCGAGACGAATGGCTTGGTAAAGAGGGCCAACCACACCCTGGTCACATATCTGCGACATTTTGTCTCAGCTAGGCAGGATGACTGGGCATCCTTGCTACCGTGGGCGGAAACAACGCCGTAGCCGACTCCACTGGTCAGACCCAATTCCTCCTTAATTACGGCCAGCATCCACGGGTTCCTGTGCCTATGCCGTACTTGCTGCAGCTATAAAATGTTCGCATGACCACACGGCCATGCGCTAGTGTACACTTGAAATCGTGTGTGTGTTGATGTGTGAAAGTCGCTCATTAATCATCCCCTCCCTTGTGTATGACTGCTCGTGTAAGGTGGATGTTTGCTATCTAGCGCCCGACAGAGCCATCAGTACCAAACACACGATACAGCGTCAATTGCTGTGACCGCCAGTGCAGCGCCGTACGCTATTAGAGTGCTTTCCTATCCCAAGTCTGGGTGGTTAGTGGCGTCCGCCAAAGCGGCACAGCACACTCTTGTGCATTTAAAATTATATTTTCGGTTACTCTGACACCCCAGTTGTGGTGTCGAGCGCAAGTGGTCTGAACGTACTCTAATCCTGTGTCTTGGGATAGAGTCCTGAGTCTCTTTGCTTGCGCTCTTGGTGCGGTACCGAGGCCCTGTGATGCAGCACGGTTTGCTTCCTTCACACAGGGTGAAGTTAACCCGTGTGTGTATCCACATTGTACCGCCATATAGTCCATCATTACTCAGCAGCAGGTTCCATCTCTGCACGGTGGACCCCGGGCTGCGAACACACCTTATAACATCTCTCTTATAATTTGGTGTGTTCCGCTAGCCCTAACACCATGTGCCTGTATTACCTCCCTACAACGCCTTGGCATGCTCCTGATGAGGTGGCAGATGGTCTCCTGAGGGATCTCCTCCCAGACCTGGGCTAAAGCATCCGCCAACTCCTGGACAGTCTGTGGTGCAACGTGATGTCCCAGATATGTTCAATCGGATTCAGGTCTTGGGAATGGGCGGACCAGTCCATAGCTTCAATGCCTTCATCTTGCAGGAACTGCAGACACACTGCAGCCACATGAGGTCTGGCATTGTCCTGCATTAGGAGGAACCAAGGGACAACCGCACCAGCATATGGTCTCACAAGGGGTCTGAAGATCTCATCTCGGTACCTAATGGCAGACAGGCTACCTCTGGAAAGCACATGGAGGGCTGTGCAGCCCTCCAAAGATATACCGCCCCACACTAGTACTGACCCACTGCCAAACCGGTCATGCTGAAGGATGTTGCAGGCAGCAGATTGCTCTCCACTGCGTCTCCAGACTCTGTCACGTCTGTCACATGTGCTCAGTGTGAAGAGCACAGAGCGCCAGTGGCGAATTTGCCATTCCTGTGGCAAATGCCAAGCGTCCTGCATGATGTTGTGCTGTGAGCACAACCCCCATCTGTGGATGTCGATCACTCAGACCATCCTCGTGCAGTCGGTTTCTAACCATTTGTGCAGACACATGCACAATTGTGGCCTGCTGGAGGTCATTTTGCAGGGCTCTGGCAGTGCTCCTCCTGTTTCTCCTTGCAAAAAGGCTAAGGTAGCGGTCCTGCTGCTGGGTTGTTCCCCTCCTACGGCCCCCTCCATGTCTCTTGGTGTACTAGCCTGTATCCTGGTAGCACCTCTAGCCTCTGGACACTACGCTGACAGACTAAGCAAACCTTCTTGCCACAGCTCGCATTGATGTGCCATCCTGGATGAGCTGCAATACCTGAGCCACTTATGTGGGTTGTAGAGTTCGTCTCATGCTACCACGAGTGTGAAAGCCCAACCAACATTCAATAGTGACCAAAACATCAGCCAGAAAGCATTGGTACTGACTGAGATGTGGCCTGTGGTACCCACCTGCAGAACCACTACTTTATTAAGTGTGTCTTGATAATTGAAAATAATTTCCATCTGTTGTCTATTCCATTTGCATAACAGCATGTGAAATTGATTGTCAAACAGTGTTGCATCTTAAGTGGACAGTTTGATTTCACAGAAGTCTGATTTACTTGGAGTTATATTCTGTTGTTTAAGTGTTCCCTTTATTTTTTGGAGCAGTGTATAACAATTTATCTTTTAAAAGAAATACTGGTCATAATACTTGATATAATCAAACTAAGAAATTAAAGGCAATATGCCACATTGTGCATACAGATAATGGCAGCATGGTGGTTCAATGGTTAACACTCTTACATTTCAGCTTTGGGGTCCTGAAATCAAATCCCACAAGTATAACAGCGCAGCTTCTGCCTCCTGAGGACGAGTCACTTGAGTATCTGAAGCAAAGCGTTATCAAAAAGGAAGGAGTCAAAAGAAAAGCGGTTACAAATTATGGTTAAAGAAGGATAAAAACATTTTAATTCTAGGGGTTGTCCACAACTTGGACACCCCTTCTCATTCCTCATGTTGGGCTCCGTTAAAATAAAAACACCTCTGCAGTTCCAGCGATGGCGGCACTCGCGTTATCAGGCTAATGTGAGGTTGCTAGGTCACGTGAGCAATTTGCCCAATCAGTACTGGCGTTACTGTCCCCGCTTTCAGACAAATCGTGCATCAGGAAGAAGTCAGAGAGCCGCCTCAGCTCTCAGATCCTAGTGATTACTTATACTGTACATCTGAAGGCAGGGACAGCGATGCCAGTACTGATTGGGCAGAGGGCTCACGTGACATAACAACCTCACATGAGCCTGGGAATGCGAGTGCTGACAACGCTGGAACGTTGCTGACAGTGGAGGTTAATATAGGTCTGACAGCAGGTAATAGCAGGTGTACACAACGGATTTGCATCTGCCGTGCCCCCATGGGCAATGGGGTACTCGGTACCGGGTCCTTCAGTTCCCTCAGCGAGGATGTCACGGTGGCCCGACCCGGACTGTGGCCCTATGAGAGGCACACAAATAAAAGGGAGAGTTCGTAGATAACGGTAGTGTTCGTGGCGCCACCTGTGGTATTCGGTCAGGGTGAGCGACGCTGCTTAGGGGTCCGCTGGGGTGATGGAATAGCAGCTAGATGGTATACCTTCCCACAGGTGAAGTATTTCCGCAGGGCTTCCCAGAAGTGTAGATGTTGATGGTGGATGGTGCAAGGCGCGGTGAATAACGAGGACACAATGGGTGCAGTCTCTTTACCTTTACTGAAGGCTTCAGCATCCACAGTCCAGAGTGCCGGATGACAGGGTAGGCAGAGTCCGGCCGGTCTGATGGCAATTCCAGAGTCCCCTTATCCAGGTGGAAATCAGTAGCCTTCCCCTAGCACACAGTAACGTAGTAGGTCCCTACTTGCATTAGCTACAATAAGGTCCTCACTCTTGTTACTTCTCTCTCTCTGTCCCCCAGATGGATAGGACATAACCCGTATGACGGTGGTGGCCTGAGGCTATTTTATAGGGACAATAGTGTCGCCCCTCATCCGCGTTGCTACCTTGTCTGCTTAGGTGTTTAGGTCGGACAGCCAACTTGGAATCGACTGCCCTGCCTGTCTCTGAAGTAAAGCATAGAGTCTATTACTCCCTCGGTGTTCCGGCTACTGGATCTGCGCTTCAGGTGGAGGCAGCCTGCTTCTAGCTGGTCTCTCACTGATGTTTTACTCATGTTGCTATGACTTATGCGCTCACTCACTACGGCACAATTCCTTTCGTGTCCTTCTTTAGGAGGCTGCCGCATGGGTTGCAGGCGCAGCTCCGTGTCCTTCTTTCCTTCTGAGCCGCTGATGTTCTTTCACTTTTTCCTCTGTCTGCCTGACAGGAATTCCCTGGGCCGAGCCCAGTCTGCTTCTCTCCTTCTCCTTCCAACTCCTGACTCTGACTGACAAACTTCCTAACCAACCCACCAGTTTTACCCTTTGTGAGGAGTGGCCTAGTACATAGAACCCTTAGCTCCCCCTGGTGGACAGGCGTGTGAAGTGTGTGTGTGGCTGTGATACCTGGCAGGGTGAACTCCTTGAGTCCAACAGATGTAACATCGCTCCCCCTGGTGGAAGAATGACATTACTGCAACGACCAGGACTCTGGGGCGCTGCACATTCAACATGTCTGACAGCAGGTAATAGCAGGTGTACACATCGGATTTCCATCCAACATGTCTGCCAGCAGGTAAATGAAGGTGTATACATTGGATCTCCATCCAACATGTCTGCCAGTAGGTAATAGCAGGTGTACACATCGGATCTCCATCCAACACGTCTGACAGCAGATAATAGCAGGTGTACACATCGGATCTCCATCCAACATGTCTGACAGCAGGTAAGAGCAGGTGTACACATCGGATCTCCATCCAACATGTCTGCCAGCAGGTAATAGCAGGTGTACACATCGGATCTCCATCCAACATGTCTGCCAGCAGGTAACAGCAGGTGTAACATAGTAACATAGTAACATAGTTAGTAACATAGTTAGTAAGGCCGAAAAAAGACATTTGTCCATCCAGTTCAGCCTATATTCCATCATAATAAATCCCCAGATCTACATCCTTCTACAGAACCTAATAATTGTATGATACAATATTGTTCTGCTCCAGGAAGACATCCAGGCCTCTCTTGAACCCCTCGACTGAGTTCGCCATCACCACCTCCTCAGGCAAGCAATTCCCGATTCTCACTGCCCTAACAGTAAAGAATCCTCTTCTATGTTGGTGGAAAAACCTTCTCTCCTCCAGACGCAAAGAATGCCCCCTTGTGCCCGTCACCTTCCTTAGTATAAACAGATCCTCAGCGAGAAATTTGTATTGTCCCCTTATATACTTATACATGGTTATTAGATCGCCCCTCAGTCGTCTTTTTTCTAGACTAAATAATCCTAATTTCGCTAATCTATCTGGGTATTGTAGTTCTCCCATCCCCTTTATTAATTTTGTTGCCCTCCTTTGTACTCTCTCTAGTTCCATTATATCCTTCCTGAGCACCGGCGCCCAAAACTGGACACAGTACTCCATGTGCGGTCTAACTAGGGATTTGTACAGAGGCAGTATGATGCTCTCATCATGTGTATCCAGACCTCTTTTAATGCACCCCATGATCCTGTTTGCCTTGGCAGCTGCTGCCTGGCACTGGCTGCTCCAGGTAAGTTTATCATTAACTAGGATCCACAAGTCCTTCTCCCTGTCAGATTTACCCAGTGGTTTCCCATTCAGTATGTAATGGTGATATTGATTCCTTCTTCCCATGTGTATAACCTTACATTTATCATTGTTAAACCTCATCTGCCACCTTTCAGCCCAAGTTTCCAACTTATCCAGATCCATCTGTAGCAGAATACTATCTTCTCTTGTATTAACTGCTTTACATAGTTTTGTATCATCTGCAAATATCGATATTTTACTGTGTAAACCTTCTACCAGATCATTAATGAATATGTTAAAGAGAACAGGTCCCAATACTGACCCCTGCGGTACCCCACTGGTCACAGCGACCCAGTTAGAGACTATACCATTTATAACCACCCTCTGCTTTCTATCACTTAGCCAGTTTCTAACCCATTTACACACATTTTCCCCCAGACCAAGCATTCTCATTTTGTGTACCAACCTCTTGTGCGGCACGGTATCAAACGCTTTGGAAAAATCGAGATATACCACGTCCAATGACTCACCGTGGTCCAGCCTATAGCTTACCTCTTCATAAAAACTGATTAGATTGGTTTGACAGGAGCGATTTCTCATAAACCCATGCTGATATGGAGTTAAACAGTTATTCTCATTGAGATAATCCAGAATAACATCCCTCAGAAACCCTTCAAATATTTTACCAACAATAGAGGTTAGACTTACTGGCCTATAATTTCCAGGTTCACTTTTAGAGCCCTTTTTGAATATTGGCACCACATTTGCTATGCGCCAGTCCTGCGGAACAGAACCTGTCGCTATAGAGTCCGTAAAAATAAGAAATAATGGTTTATCTATTACATTACTTAGTTCTCTTAGTACTCGTGGGTGTATGCCATCCGGACCCGGAGATTTATCTATTTTAATCTTATTTAGCCGATTTCGCACCTCTTCTTGGGTTAGATTGGTGACCCTTAATATAGGGTTTTCATTGTTTCTTGGGATTTCACCTAGCATTTCATTTTCCACCGTGAATACCGTGGAGAAGAAGGTGTTTAATATATTAGCTTTTTCCTCGTCATCTACAATCATTCTTTCCTCACTATTTTTTAAGGGGCCTACATTTTCAGTTTTTATTCTTTTACTATTGATATAGTTGAAGAACAGTTTGGGATTAGTTTTACTCTCCTTAGCAATGTGCTTCTCTGTTTCCTTTTTGGCAGCTTTAATTAGTTTTTTAGATAAAGTATTTTTCTCCCTATAGTTTTTTAGAGCTTCAATGGTGCCATCCTGCTTTAGTAGTGCAACATGTCTGACAGCAGATAATAGCAGGTGTACACATCGGATCTCCATCCAACATGTCTGCCAGCAGGTAAGAGCAGGTGTACACATCGGATCTCCATCCAACATGTCTGCCAGCAGGTAATAGAAGGTGTACACATCGGATCTCCATCCAACATGTCTGCCAGCAGGTAATAGAAGGTGTACACATCGGATCTCCATCCAACATGTCTGCCAGCAGGTAATAGAAGGTGTACACATCGGATCTCCATCCAACATGTCTGCCAGCAGGTAATAGAAGGTGTACACATCGGATCTCCATCCAACATGTCTGCCAGCAGGTAATAGAAGGTGTACACATCGGATCTCCATCCAACATGTCTGCCAGCAGGTAATAGAAGGTGTACACATCGGATCTCCATCCAACATGTCTGCCAGCAGGTAATAGAAGGTGTACACATTGGAACTTCATCCAACATGTCTGCCAGCAGGTGAGAGCAGGTGTACACATCGGATCTCCATCCAACATGTCTGACAGCAGGTAAGAGCAGGTGTACACATCGGATCTCCATCCAACATGTCTGACAGCAGGTAAGAGCAGGTGTACACATCGGATCTCCATCCAACATGTCTGACAGCAGGTAATAGCAGGTGTACACATCGGATCTCCATCCAACATGTCTGCCAGCAGGTAATAGCAGGTGTACACATCGGATCTCCATCAAACATGTCTGCCAGCAGGTAATAGCAGGTGTACACATCGGATCTCCATCCAACATGTCTGCCAGCAGGTAATAGCAGGTGTACACATCGGATCTCCATCCAACATGTCTGACAGCAGGTAAGAGCAGGTGTACACATCGGATCTCCATCCAACATGTCTGCCAGCAGGTAAGAGCAGGTGTACACATCGGATCTCCATCCAACATGTCTGCCAGCAGGTAAGAGCAGGTGTACACATCGGATCTCCATCCAACATGTCTGCCAGCAGGTAAGAGCAGGTGTACACATCGGATCTCCATCCAACATGTCTGCCAGCAGGTAATAGCAGGTGTACACATCGGATCTCCATCCAACATGTCTGCCAGCAGGTAATAGCAGGTGTACACATCGGATCTCCATCCAACATGTCTGCCAGCAGGTAATAGCAGGTGTACACATCGGATCTCCATCCAACATGTCTGCCAGCAGGTAAGAGCAGGTGTACACATCGGATCTCCATCCAACATGTCTGCCAGCAGGTAATAGCAGGTGTACACATCGGATCTCCATCCAACATGTCTGCCAGCAGGTAAGAGCAGGTGTACACATCGGATCTCCATCCAACATGTCTGCCAGCAGGTAATAGCAGGTGTACACATCGGATCTCCATCCAACATGTCTGCCAGCAGGTAATAGCAGGTGTACACATCGGATCTCCATCCAACATGTCTGCCAGCAGGTAATAGAAGGTGTACACATCGGATCTCCATCCAACATGTCTGCCAGCAGGTAAGAGCAGGTGTACACATCGGATCTCCATCCAACATGTCTGCCAGCAGGTAATAGAAGGTGTACACATTGGAACTTCATCCAACATGTCTGCCAGCAGGTGAGAGCAGGTGTACACATCGGATCTCCATCCAACATGTCTGACAGCAGGTAAGAGCAGGTGTACACATCGGATCTCCATCCAACATGTCTGACAGCAGGTAATAGCAGGTGTACACATCGGATCTCCATCCAACATGTCTGCCAGCAGGTAATAGCAGGTGTACACATCGGATCTCCATCAAACATGTCTGCCAGCAGGTAATAGCAGGTGTACACATCGGATCTCCATCCAACATGTCTGCCAGCAGGTAATAGCAGGTGTACACATCGGATCTCCATCCAACATGTCTGACAGCAGGTAAGAGCAGGTGTACACATCGGATCTCCATCCAACATGTCTGCCAGCAGGTAAGAGCAGGTGTACACATCGGATCTCCATCCAACATGTCTGCCAGCAGGTAATAGCAGGTGTACACATTGGATCTCCATCCAACATGTCTGCCAGCAGGTAATAGCAGGTGTACACATCGGATCTCCATCCAACATGTCTGCCAGCAGGTAATAGCAGGTGTACACATCGGATCTCCATCCAACATGTCTGCCAGCAGGTAAGAGCAGGTGTACACATCGGATCTCCATCCAACATGTCTGCCAGCAGGTAATAGCAGGTGTACACATCGGATCTCCATCCAACATGTCTGCCAGCAGGTAATAGCAGGTGTACACATCGGATCTCCATCCAACATGTCTGCCAGCAGGTAAGAGCAGGTGTACACATCGGATCTCCATCCAACATGTCTGCCAGCAGGTAATAGCAGGTGTACACATCGGATCTCCATCCAACATGTCTGCCAGCAGGTAAGAGCAGGTGTACACATCGGATCTCCATCCAACATGTCTGCCAGCAGGTAAGAGCAGGTGTACACATCGGATCTCCATCCAACATGTCTGCCAGCAGGTAAGAGCAGGTGTACACATCGGATCTCCATCCAACATGTCTGCCAGCAGGTAAGAGCAGGTGTACACATCGGATCTCCATCCAACATGTCTGCCAGCAGGTAATAGCAGGTGTACACATCGGATCTCCATCCAACATGTCTGCCAGCAGGTAAGAGCAGGTGTACACATCGGATCTCCATCCAACATGTCTGCCAGCAGGTAAGAGCAGGTGTACACATCGGATCTCCATCCAACATGTCTGCCAGCAGGTAATAGCAGGTGTACACATCGGATCTCCATCCAACATGTCTGCCAGCAGGTAATAGAAGGTGTACACATCGGATCTCCATCCAACATGTCTGCCAGCAGGTAATAGAAGGTGTACACATCGGATCTCCATCCAACATGTCTGCCAGCAGGTAAGAGCAGGTGTACACATCGGATCTCCATCCAACATGTCTGCCAGCAGGTAATAGAAGGTGTACACATTGGAACTTCATCCAACATGTCTGCCAGCAGGTGAGAGCAGGTGTACACATCGGATCTCCATCCAACATGTCTGACAGCAGGTAAGAGCAGGTGTACACATCGGATCTCCATCCAACATGTCTGACAGCAGGTAATAGCAGGTGTACACATCGGATCTCCATCCAACATGTCTGCCAGCAGGTAAGAGCAGGTGTACACATCGGATCTCCATCAAACATGTCTGCCAGCAGGTAATAGCAGGTGTACACATCGGATCTCCATCCAACATGTCTGCCAGCAGGTAATAGCAGGTGTACACATCGGATCTCCATCCAACATGTCTGACAGCAGGTAAGAGCAGGTGTACACATCGGATCTCCATCCAACATGTCTGCCAGCAGGTAAGAGCAGGTGTACACATCGGATCTCCATCCAACATGTCTGCCAGCAGGTAATAGCAGGTGTACACATCGGATCTCCATCCAACATGTCTGCCAGCAGGTAATAGCAGGTGTACATATCGGATCTCCATCCAACATGTCTGCCAGCAGGTAAGAGCAGGTGTACACATCGGATCTCCATCCAACATGTCTGCCAGCAGGTAATAGCAGGTGTACACATCGGATCTCCATCCAACATGTCTGCCAGCAGGTAATAGCAGGTGTACACATCGGATCTCCATCCAACATGTCTGCCAGCAGGTAAGAGCAGGTGTACACATCGGATCTCCATCCAACATGTCTGCCAGCAGGTAAGAGCAGGTGTACACATCGGATCTCCATCCAACATGTCTGACAGCAGGTAAGAGCAGGTGTACACATCGGATCTCCATCCAACATGTCTGCCAGCAGGTAATAGCAGGTGTACACATTGGATCTCCATCCAACATGTCTGCCAGCAGGTAATAGCAGGTGTACACATCGGATCTCCATCCAACATGTCTGCCAGCAGGTAAGAGCAGGTGTACACATCGGATCTCCATCCAACATGTCTGCCAGCAGGTAATAGCAGGTGTACACATCGGATCTCCATCCAACATGTCTGCCAGCAGGTAAGAGCAGGTGTACACATCGGATCTCCATCCAACATGTCTGCCAGCAGGTAAGAGCAGGTGTACACATCGGATCTCCATCCAACATGTCTGACAGCAGGTAAGAGCAGGTGTACACATCGGATCTCCATCCAACATGTCTGCCAGCAGGTAATAGCAGGTGTACACATCGGATCTCCATCCAACATGTCTGCCAGCAGGTAATAGCAGGTGTACACATCGGATCTCCATCCAACATGTCTGCCAGCAGGTAATAGCAGGTGTACACATCGGATCTCCATCCAACATGTCTGCCAGCAGGTAATAGCAGGTGTACACATCGAATCTCCATCCAACATGTCTGACAGCAGGTAAGAGCAGGTGTACACATCGAATCTCCATCCAACATGTCTGCCAGCAGGTAAGAGCAGGTGTACACATCGGATCTCCATCCAACATGTCTGCCAGCAGGTAATAGCAGGTGTACACATCGGATCTCCATCCAACATGTCTGCCAGCAGGTAATAGCAGGTGTACACATCGGATCTCCATCCAACATGTCTGCCAGCAGGTAATAGCAGGTGTACACATCGGATCTCCATCCAACATGTCTGCCAGCAGGTAAGAGCAGGTGTACACATCGGATCTCCATCCAACATGTCTGCCAGCAGGTAATAGCAGGTGTACACATCGGATCTCCATCCAACATGTCTGCCAGCAGGTAAGAGCAGGTGTACACATCGGATCTCCATCCAACATGTCTGCCAGCAGGTAATAGCAGGTGTACACATCGGATCTCCATCCAACATGTCTGCCAGCAGGTAAGAGCAGGTGTACACATCGGATCTCCATCCAACATGTCTGCCAGCAGGTAAGAGCAGGTGTACACATCGGATCTCCATCCAACATGTCTGCCAGCAGGTAAGAGCAGGTGTACACATCGGATCTCCATCCAACATGTCTGACAGCAGGTAAGAGCAGGTGTACACATCGGATCTCCACCCAACATGTCTGCCAGCAGGTAAGAGCAGGTGTACACATCGGATCTCCATCCAACATGTCTGCCAGCAGGTAATAGCAGGTGTACACATCGGATCTCCACCCAACATGTCTGCCAGCAGGTAAGAGCAGGTGTACACATCGGATCTCCATCCAACATGTCTGCCAGCAGGTAATAGCAGGTGTACACATCGGATCTCCATCCAACATGTCTGCCAGCAGGTAATAGCAGGTGTACACATCGGATCTCCACCCAACATGTCTGCCAGCAGGTAAGAGCAGGTGTACACATCGGATCTCCATCCAACATGTCTGCCAGCAGGTAATAGCAGGTGTACACATCGGATCTCCACCCAACATGTCTGCCAGCAGGTAAGAGCAGGTGTACACATCGGATCTCCATCCAACATGTCTGCCAGCAGGTAAGAGCAGGTGTACACATCGGATCTCCATCCAACATGTCTGCCAGCAGGTAAGAGCAGGTGTACACATCGGATCTCCATCCAACATGTCTGACAGCAGGTAAGAGCAGGTGTACACATCGGATCTCCACCCAACATGTCTGCCAGCAGGTAAGAGCAGGTGTACACATCGGATCTCCATCCAACATGTCTGCCAGCAGGTAATAGCAGGTGTACACATCGGATCTCCACCCAACATGTCTGCCAGCAGGTAAGAGCAGGTGTACACATCGGATCTCCATCCAACATGTCTGCCAGCAGGTAATAGCAGGTGTACACATCGGATCTCCATCCAACATGTCTGCCAGCAGGTAATAGCAGGTGTACACATCGGATCTCCACCCAACATGTCTGCCAGCAGGTAAGAGCAGGTGTACACATCGGATCTCCATCCAACATGTCTGCCAGCAGGTAATAGCAGGTGTACACATCGGATCTCCACCCAACATGTCTGCCAGCAGGTAAGAGCAGGTGTACACATCGGATCTCCATCCAACATGTCTGCCAGCAGGTAAGAGCAGGTGTACACATCGGATCTCCATCCAACATGTCTGACAGCAGGTAAGAGCAGGTGTACACATCGGATCTCCATCCAACATGTCTGCCAGCAGGTAAGAGCAGGTGTACACATCGGATCTCCATCCAGCCTCCTACACACATGGATTCAGCTCCCTATAGCCTAGTATCAGACCCTGACTGCACAGACGGGCACACTATGGGCACCCTTGCTGCTCCCCAGGGAGGCTAGGTGAGGCTGGCTGGGTGCCTCCCAGAGCGGGGAGGTGTGAGAGGAGGGATACATATGGTTGGCTGGCAGGGCTGCGAGCTGTGTATATAACAGCAGAGTCCCGGCCACTTCCGAGCAGACACACACAGTCCATAGATGCAGGCACAGAGCGCCCGGCTTACCAGGAGCTGCTGCTGAGCCTCGGCATACTGCACAACAGCCGGAGCAGGACCTACAGGTGGGTCACAAAGCACAGCACCCACTCTGGTGCCCTGTGCTCCTAGCTGGGCAATCCCTGGCTTCCATGACTTCCTAATATTCCTGACTTTGCCAGGCAGCTGGGGCTTGTGCCTGCCAGGCTACCACTGGTGGGGGGATGACAGTGTCATTGTGCAGCAGTCACCTTCCATCATCTTCTTCATCTATTTGCCTGTTGTAGCTTGTGCTGCCTCTCTGCCACATACTATTCCCATGACAGTGATCACAGTGAAGCAGAGCTGGGTTTATTTGCCACAACTCATCACAGTAACATTGTGCTTCCTGGGGATTTACATAGGACTGCAGCTAGACCTACTGCTTTCTTATAGTCCATTTACTCTTAGTTTCCCCTGTAAAACCGTAATGCTAGTTTGTATATTCCTTTTATGAGGTATTATTTATATTAGTTCTGATTATCCGCAATTATTGTGTGAGAATATGAAGAATATGACAATGCAGTGTGAAAGAGTTAAGGGAGAAACGCAGTTCTGCTCCATCTATAATCAGATCATTGACAGCAGCCAAGGAGAAAATGCTGGAGCAACATTGATTCAAGTTTTCCATTGTGTATTAGTGAGCTTGGGTTGACAAGCCATTATTAGCCCTCCTAATGGCTGGGCTTGTGACCTGTGAATGGCAGGTGGGCACCATAAAGGGCTGACAGGTGGGAGGCAGAAGAGACCTGATGCCATTTACCGGTGGCAGCCTGTGCTAGATATATATTATTATTTATTATTATTATTATTTTATTCTATTGAAGGCAACCATGGCCAATATTTGTTTATGGCCCCTTATCTGTATTGTAGTTGTATCTAAGCCCTACGCGCAGTTCATCGCCCAACAGCTGCCCATAGACCTAATAATTCTTCCTCCATTAGAGGAGCCACAGGGAAAACATGTAATAATATATTCCTGGAATAATTTTTTTCTTTGATTTACACTAAATCTTTATGTTTGCCACAAATGGGAGATTTTTTTTTTTACCAATTCGGTTGTTATTGTAGATTGGTTTGTTTCCAAAGATCTATCACTTAAAATAATCTTTATAGTTTGCTACAATACTATGCCAGTGTAAATACTTGCTATCCATCTTTCAGATTGTAATCTGGATGTTTTGGATTATTCTCGGATGATGGGTAAAACATTTTAATAATAATTGTGAATAACGCTTAATAGGGTTTACAAAGCGAGATCTGCAAAAATGTTACTAACGAATTGAGTCTGAAAATGCTTAAAATTTGCCTCATTGCATTAAAATAACTCAGTTATAAAGGCAGAGGGGAAAAATAGGCTGCAAGAGCAAACCTAAAAGGAATGAAATTATGCAGACGTTTACAAACAAACAAAAAAGATGATAAATGTCATACTGTGAAAATGGGAAAAGTATGAGAGGCTCAGAAAAGCATTGAAGAGCTGCATCTGGCACTTATAATGTTCTAAAGATAAAGATTCTTATAAGTCTCCTTTATGGACACAGCTGTATGTGCTTGTGACACCTAACGTTCCTGTATGGCCATATTACACAATATAAAGACATAGGGTACTGTTTTATCATGACTCATGAGAGGTTTAACTTAAAGGGATGCTCCAGCATCTAAAATGTATTTTCTAACTATCTATCTTTGCCCCCTAACCACTTTTGCAATTTGCTTTATTACAGAACACCCTACACTTTTCATAACTAGGTAAATGTCTTTTTTTTTTACTGTACTTCTGTGAGGTTTCATTTGAGAAGAGTCTCAAACATAATGTCATGGGAGGCTGGGGATGCAGCCATTCCCTGCAGAGTCCATCACCCCTCCTGGAACAGGACATCACAGGGGGCAACAATGCAGTTACTAGTTTCTTGCATCACCGCCCCCTTTGAAGATGTCCTGAGTGATAGAAGCTGTGGAAGAGGTGAGTGCAGCGCCAGCATTCTGCCTCAACCGCTGCCTCCGCCATAAATTGTAACTGAAAGAAAACATTGTCAGTGTTGGTGACAGAAGTAACTGACACCAGCGCCGCCCCACAGCTTCTACCACCGCCCTCAAATGAATCATCATCAGGGGGCAGGGCTGGTGTCACTCACACAGGTTCTATCACCAGCTGCTGATGACGATTCATTTGGGCCATGGTATCTTAAGGTTTCCATACACATTATATTGTCTGCCGAACATGTCAGTATTTGTGGGTTCAAATGATATTTGTCTAATGTGTATGAGAGCCGTAAGATATCATGGCCCAAATGCAATTGTTACCTCTGCATTCCCTTATGGATATCTACCACGATGTTTCTACTTTGTGCTGTGATGTAGAATAAAGGCCCCAAAATATCAGATAAAAGTCAACTGAACGCGCTAAGTTCGTTGGGTTGATGTCAAAGATAAACAATGAGCAGTTTCATTTATCTTCTGGAAGATAAGCTGCTTACACGACTTGTCTGGATGTTGCCTTCTCCACCCTCCTCATTGAGAGCACATGAACGTTTAAGCAAACCAAACATTCATGTGTATTGGGGAGAGGTAGTTGTTGACCAAAGAAGTGTTCGCCGAACAGCAGTTTTCTTCACAACCCAAAACCATAGGACCTTGTCCAGGGAGTTTCAAGGAGCAAATATTCTCCAGTACGGTGATGGAAATAATTATTTGATCCCTTGATGATTTTGTAAGTTTGCCCATTGACAAAGACGTGAGCAGTCTATCATTTTAAAGGTAGGTTAATTTTAACATTGAGAGATAGAATATCAAATATAAAATCCAGAAAATCACATTGTATAAATTTGTTTGCAGTGAGAAATAAGTATTTGATCCACTACCAACCACTAGGAGTTTTGGCTCCTACAGACTAGTTAGACGCTTCTAATCTACTCGTTACCTGCATTAAAGACAGCTGTCTTACATAATCACCTTTATAAAAGACTCCTGTCCATAGACTCAATTAATCAGTCAGACTCTAACTTCTACAACATGGGCATGACTTTCTAAGGATGTTAGGGACAAGATCATAGACCTGCACAAAGCTGGAATGGGCTACAAAACCATAAGTAAGATGCTGGGTGAGAAGGAGACAACTGTTGGTGCAATAGTAAGAAGAAATACAAAATGACTGTCAATCAACATCGATCTGGGACACCATGCAAAATCTCATCTCGTGGGGTATCCTTGAACATGAGGAAGTTGAGAGATCAGCCTAAAACTACACAGGGGGAACTTGCTAATGATCTCAAGGCAGCTGAGACCACAGTCACCAAGAAAACCATTGGTAACACATTATTCTGTAAAGGTTTAAAATCCTGCAGTGCCTGCAAGGTCCCCTTGCTGAAGAAGACACATGTGCAGGCCCGTCTAAAGGTACCGTCACATTTAGCGATGCTGCAGCGATCTAGACAACGATGTCGATCGCTGCAGCGTCGCTGTGTGGTCGCTGGAGAGCTGTCACACAGACAGCTCTCCAGCGACCAACTATGCGAAGTCCCCTGGTAACCAGGGTAAATATCGGGTTACTAAGCGCAGGGCTGCGCTTAGTAACCCAATGTTTACCCTGGTTACCAGTGCTAATGTAAAAAAAAAACAAACACTACATACTTACATTCCGGTGTCTGTCCCCCGTCACTGTGCTTTCCTGCACTGACTGTGAGCGCCGGCTGGCCGTAAAGCACAGCGGTGACGTCACCGCTGTAATCTGCTTTACGGCTGGCTGGCGCTGACAGTGCAGGGAAGCAGAACGCCGAGGGACGCGACAGACACAGGAATGTAAGTATGAAGTGTTTTTTTTTTTACATTTACACTGGTAACCAGGGTAAACATCGGGTTACTAAGTGTGGCCCTGCGCTTAGTAACCCGATGTTTACCCTGGTTACCAGTGAAGACATCGCTGAATCGGCGTCACACACGCCGATTCAGCGATGTCTGCGGGAGATCCAGTGACGAAATAAAGTTCTGGACTTTCTGCTCCGACCAACGATGTCACAGCAGGATTCAGATCGCTGCTGCGTGTCAAACACAACAATATCGCTATCCAGGACGCTGCAACGTCATGGATCGCTAGCGATATCGTTGTGAAGTTGGTCAGTGTGAAGGTACCTTAAGTTTTTCCAGTGAACACCTGGATGATTCTGAGAGTGATTGGGAGAAGGAGCTGTGGTCAGATGAGACAAAAATTGAGGTTTTTGGCATTAACTCAACTCACCATGTTTGGAGGAAGAGAAATGCTGCATATGACCCAAAGAACGCTGTCCTCACTGTCAAGCATGGAGGTGGAAACATTATGTTTTGGGGTTGTTTCTCTGCTAAGGGCACAGGACTACTACACCGCATCAATGGGGGAATGGATGGAGCCATGTACCGTAAAATCCTGAATGACAACCTACTCCTCTCGGCTAGGACATTAAAAATGGGGCGTGATTGGGTCTTCCAGCAAGACAATGACCCAAAACATATAGCCAAGGCAACAAAGGAGTGGCTCAAAAAGAAGCTCATTAGGGTAATGGAGTGGCCTAGCCAGTCTCCAGACCTTAATCCCATAGAAAACTTATGGAGGGAGTTGAAGCCCCGAGATGCCAAGCGACAGCCTTAAAATCTTAATGATGTAAAGTTGATCTGCAAAGAGGAGCTGACCAATATTCCTTCTGACATGTGCGCAAACCTCATCATTTACTACAAAAAACGTCTGACTGCTGTGCTTGAAAACAATGGTTTTTCCACCAAGTGTTAAGACTTGTTGGCCAGAGGGATCAAATACTTATTTCTCACTGCAAAATGCAAATACATTTACAGGTGCATCTCATAAAATTAGAATATCATCAAAAAGTTAATTTATTTCAGTTCATCAATACAAAAAGTGAAACTTGTATATTATATCGAGTGTATTATGTGTATGTGTATTATATAGTCATTACAAAAAGAGTGATCTATTTCAAATGTATATTTCTGTTAATGTTGATGATTATGGCTTCCAGCCAATGAAAACCCAAAAGTCATTATCTCAGCAAATTAGAATACTTTATAACACCAGCTTGAAAAAAAAAGATTTTTAAATCCGTAATGTTGGACTACTGAAATGTATGTACAGTAAATGCACTCAGTACTTGGTCAGGGCTCCTTTGGAATCAATTACTGCATCGATGCTGCATGGCATGGAGGCGATCAGTCTGTGGCACTGCTAAGGTGTTATGGAAGCCCAGGTTGTTTTGATAGCCTTCAGCTCGTTTGCATTGTTGGGTCTGGTGTCTCTCCTCTTCCTCTTGACAATACCCCACAGATTCTCTATGGGGTTAAAGGAACTCTGTCACCTGAATTTGGCGGGACTGGTTTTGGGTCATATGGGCGGAGCTTTCGGGTGTTTGATTCACCCTTTCCTTACCTGCTGGCTGCATGCTGGCTGCAATATTGGATTGAAGTTCATTCTCTGTCCTCCGTAGTACACGCCTGCGCAAGGCAAGATTACTTTGCGCAGGTGTGTACTATGGAGGACAGAGAATGAACTTCAATCCAATATTGCAGCCAGCATGCAGCCAGCGGGTAAGGAAAGGGTGAATCAAACACCCGTAAACTCCGCCCATATGACCCAAAACCAGTCCCGCCAAATTCAGGTGACAGGTTCCCTTTAAGGTCAGAGGAGTTTGTTGGCCAATCAAGCACAGTGATAGTGTTGTTTTTAAACCAGGTATTGGTACTTTTGGCAGTGTGGTCAGGGCCAAGTCCTGCTGGAGAATGAAATTTCCATGTCCAAAAGCTTGTCGGCAGATAGAAGCATGAAGTGCTCTAAAATTTCCTGATAGACTGTTGCGCTGACTTTGGCCTTGATAAAACACAGTGGACCTGCAACAGCAGATGACATGGCTCCTGAAACTATCATTGATTGTGGATACTTCACACTAGACCTTGGAAATCAAGGTCCCAGAGTCTGGAGGAATAATGGAGAGACAGACAATCCAAGCTGCTTTAGGTCAAGTGTGAGGTTTCCACAATCAGTGATGGTTTGGGGAGCCATGTCATTTGCTGGTGTAGGTCCACTGTGTTTATCAAGACCAAAGTCAGCGCAGCCATCTACCAGGAAATTTTGGAGCACTTCATTCCCTCTGCCGACAAGCTTTTTGGACATGGAAATTTCATTCTCCAGCAGTACTTGGCACCTGTCCACACTGCCAAAAGTACCAATACCTGGTTTAAAAACAACACCATCACTGTGCTTGATTGGCCAGCAAACTCGCCTAACAGTAAGCCCATAGATAATCTATGGGGCATTGTAAAGAGGAAGTTGAGACACCAGACCCAACAATGCAGAGGAACGGAAGACTGCTATCAAAGCAACCTGGGCTTCCATAACACTTCAGCAGTGCCATAGGCTGAACGCCTCCATTCCATGCCCTATTGATGCAGTAATTGATGCCAAAGGAGCCCCAACCAAGTATTAAGTACAATTATTGAATATACATTTCAGTAGGCCAAAATTTCGGATTTTAAAATCATTTTTTCAAGCTGGTGTTATAAAGTATTCTAATTTTCTGAGATAATGACTTTTGGCTTTTCATTGGCTGTAAGCCATAATCATCAACTTTAACAGAAATAAACACTTGAAATAGATCACTCTGTGTGTAATGACTCTATATAATATGAGTTTCACTTTACGTGTTGAATTGAAACAAATTAACTTTTTGATCATATTCTAATTTTGTGAGATGCATCTGTATATACTGTATTTTTCGGACTATAAGACGCACTTTTTTTCACCCTAAATTTGGGGGGGGGGGGAAATGGGGGTGTGTCTTATAATGCAGATATAGCTTACTGGAACTGTTGCTTCGGGCCATGATGAAGGGGTGTCCGGTGGTGCTTTGGGGTTGTCCGGCAGTGCTGCGGTGGGTTTTGCTGACATTATGTGAAAGGCCAGAGCCCCTGCAGTACCATGGTTTCTTATGTGGTGGGCTTTGGGAAAATGGCTGCCAGGGGGCGGCGCAGGTGGATATCTCAGCACTAAGATCTCCGGAGATGAGCGCCGAGAGCTCATCTCCCGAAATCTTGGTGCCGAGATATCCATCTGTGCATGTGCCGCCCTCCAGCAGCCATTTTCCCAGAGTCCACCAAATAGGAAACCATGGAACTGTGGGGACTCTGGCCTTTCACAAAATGTCGGCAGATCCTCCGCAGCATCGCCAGACACTCCTGCAGCACCATGCTGCACATCCGAACACCCCCTCATCCCAGCCTGCGGCTTGCCTCATCGCCCCACTCCTGCCTCCGCCAGCAGCAACCTTGGGACCCCGCTTCACCACAGCCACCACCCCGGTAAGCAGTAAGACGCATGGATTATAAGAAGCACCACCATTTTATTAAAAAAAAATAAAAATTTCCCATTTTTCTCCTCAAAATTTGGGGTGCATCTTAAAATCCGAAGCTTCATATAATCTGCAAAATACGGTAATTTATACAATTTGATTTTCTGGATTATATTTTTAATATTCTATCTCTTAATGTTAAAATTAACCTACCCTTAAAATTATAGACTGTTTATGTTTTGTCAGTGGGCAAACTTACAAAATCAACAAGGGATCAAATAATTAATTCCTTCACTGTATGTACTAAACTGCCACAGTTTTTGAACATATTAGAACCAATACAATTTTCCATGCTTTATAAATGGACATATATGAGAAGATTTTTTAATGGCCAAGAGTTGGTCACAGCTTGATTACTAAAGCACGCTGTGGGCCAAAACACTGCTTAGCTGATAGCAATCTTACTTCGAGTCAACCTTTGCCTGCTGCTTATCTCCCTGTAAATATGAAAGATTTGGCAATTGGCATTCCAACTGCAGGATCTTTCTCTTCCCCCAACATTATCTGTCAGGGGAAAAAGTCAGGTGGACCGCAAGTTAAGGGGGTATTCAATCAACTTTTACCTTAAACTAACCAATCAATGTTGCAGGCAACAGGGTATTCTCTTAAATAGTGATTTCCATCTTTCGGCAATCCCATAGAGAAGGAATGGAGCCGTGGTGCATATGTTCAGCCACTGCCCCATTCAGATGGGGAGACCCATTCTTGGGGTCCCATTGGTCTAACTCTTATCAATCAGCATGTTATCACCCATTCTATAGATAGGTGATGCCTTCTAAAGTGTAGCATCGGTGTCCCTGCACTCTGCTCCTCTTTCCTCACTCACCGCCGCAACCCCTGTCTTCCTCCTGCTACCTTGGCGGTGGCTGCCTGGGAAACACGCACTGTGCTTGGGGTACGCTACCTCCCTCTTAAAGAGGCCGAGCGTGCCATCCCAAAGTGCTCCCAGCCAATAGCTGGGGAACACTTACTATTTAAGGCACCCACTCCAGCATGAAGGTGCCTGAGCAATGTGGTTAGTCTGTCCTTGGCACGCTTGCTAGTTGTCAGGTTCTCTACTACCTACCAGTCAGTCTACCTGTCCAGTACCTGTCTGCCAATACTTGCATGCCTATCTATATTTCAGTGATACCAGCCCGCACCTGCCAGTGCTCTTCTGTATACCAGACGATTCGCTCTGCACCTGCCAATGGTTATTCCTGACAGTTCATTCCGAACCTGCCAGTGCTTTCTGTATAACAACAGTACCTGTCAGCATCCTTGGGCCCTGTTTTCCTGGCGTGCCTTGCTGTATTAGCTGTACACTCCTACTGGGCCGTTCCAGCTTCTTGTCCCCTGGGGGGCAGCTGCCGTGCATTCGTTTTCTGTCCTAGAGTAGCACCTGGTGTTGATCGGGACCTATATATAACCCCACCATCAGGGACTCTAGTGAAAACTCAGGTGCTTACCCAGTCACACCCCTCCAAGTTGTCCTCGGACCACAGTACAGTGGTTCCACCCTCCTCGTTACATAAAGATGGCAAAAAATGATGCCAGAAATAGGCTCCTGAAAAAAAAAATCCTGTACCTAGCAGCAATTTGACTGAAAGTAAGAACAGGCTACTGGAAAAACCTACAATTACCAACATACATATTGTCAACCACTGCCAGCTGTGACTTCCAAATAAAAACAAGACACTTCATATAAAATAATAATAAAAATGAAAGAACAAAAATATAGAGACAAACAAAACACTTTATTGCGGACCTTTCACTGGATTTTTTTTTTATGCCGAGTACTTCATCTATTGATTCTGGAACCCTTCAATAAGCTGGGCATATACCACAGAATTTTCTGTGGGAATTACTTTTCTCCTCTGAGAATTGCCAACCAAAAAATGGTCATGTCATAGAGGGGACAAGTAAACTCCTACTGAGAAGGTCACAGCTGCAGTCAGGCTCAGCTTCTTTTACTGAGACAAGGTTTGTCTCATATGAACACGCTGAGAACGCTGCATTTGCCTTGATTTGTTTGGCCAATATCATAGAATCATAGAATGTTAGAGTTGGAAGGGACCTCCAGGGTCATCATGTCCAACCCCCTGCTCAATGCAGGATTCACTAAACCATTTGAGACAGATGTTTGTCGAACCTATTTGAAGTCTTCCATTGAAGGAGAATTCACCAACTCTTGTAGCATCCTGTTCTACTCATTTATCACATTCACTGTCAACATTTTTTTCTAATACTATTCTGTATCTTCTCCTTTTCAGTTTCATTCAATTGCTTCTCGTGTTTCTGTGAGGTGGCCAGGGCGGTAGTCATGGTGAGGGGCTGCTGTACTGGCATCCTGCAAATGAAATAGAATGTCCTGTCTGTTGTGTGGTGTGGGAGTATTACACAACTCACGTTTGCGTTTGCTGATCCCATAATTTCTTCTCTGGACGATATCACACATTCGGGAAGTGGTAACAGGTTCGCTTTAAACTAAAAAATCAAGTGAATGGTTCTCTTTTACATGGACTTGTGTTTTACAATATGGATGACCCTTCAACCATTAACTACACTGAACAAAAATATAAACGCAACACATTCGTTTTTGCTCCCATTTTTCATGAACTGAACTCAAATATCGAAGACTTTGGATATACTGCTAAATTCTCTGAAGTGCCTTTGGAGATGGCTTATGGTAGAGTAATGAACATTCAATTAACAGACAGCAGATCTGGTGGACATTCCTGCAGTCAGTATGCCAATCGCACGCTCTCTCAAAACTTCTGTGGCATTATGCTGTGTTATAAAACTGCAAATTTTATCGTGGCCAGCCACCTGTGCAATAATCATGTTGTCTAATCAGCAGCTTGATATGCCATACCTGTCAGATGGATGGATTTTCTTGGCAAAGGAAAAGAGCTCACTAACAGATTTAGACAAATTTGTTAACAATGAGAGAAAAATGCATTTTGTGTAGATACAACCCCTGGCAAAAGTTATGGAATCACTGGCCTTGGAGGATGTTCATTCAGTTGTTTAATTTTGTAGAAAAAAGCAGATCACAGACATGGCACAAAACTAAAGTCATTTCAAATGGCAACTTTCTGGCTTTATTAAGAAATACTAAAAAAGATCAAGAACAAAAAATGTGGCAGTCAATAATGGTTTCCATTTTTTTTGAACCAAGCATAGGGGAAAAATTATGGAACTGCTGTGATCCTGCTGGGTCTTGTGTTATGTGGTTAGGTATGTGCTGAAACATGGTCTGCTCATACGACAGCTGCTGGGCAGGGAGGGGTGAGCAAAAGTGTAAGGCCGGAGTCACACTACAGCGAGATACGGCAAAGTCTCGCAGGTTAAAAACAAGCTCTGGCACCGGAACTAAAGAGCGAAGCGTGCAGCTCCATGTATTGCTATGCGGCCGCACGCTCCACTCTGGAGTTCCGGCGCCAGAGCTTGGTTTTAACCTGCGAGACCCGGCCGTATCTCACTGTGTGTGATCCCGGCCTAACACAGATATTACAGCATGGGATCACAGCTGATTCTTTTTCTGAAGCAAAACATCTCGCATCTCGAATAATTAGCGATCCCCTCCTGTAATGTCTGTATACTGCCTGGCATCCTCCCCTGCCCAGGAGATGTGGTATGATCAGACCATGTTCCTGCAGACACAGCCATTACACAGCACACAGCAGGGGCACATGCATAAGATTATCTCAGCACAGGAGCTTTTTTTTAAAACCTATCTAATTGTGGAATTTTTCATTATTCCAAGATCTATTGATTTAAAATGTTGATCAAAATTAACTTTGTGGGAAAACCCCCTTTAAAAAGAAGGCATATGAAGGTGAGAATATTATGGAGTACTTTACCTCTTACTAATACTAGCCATCTCAGGGGCAAGTTGTGGCACAAGGGATTAGAATAAAAACTGGTGGGCCCCTTCTGTCTTTCTCTCCTTGCTCAGAATATTGTCCTTTAAACTTTTTAAATATGAAATTAGTGTATTATTAGTTAAATAAAATTATGAAAATTGTCCTAAAACAAAATAAAAGATAAGTTTGTATCCAGGATACCAAATCTAAAGAAAATGCTTTGCGATCTATTACTTTTTTAACAGCATTCCCATTTCTATTTCTAATATAAAATGTTACAACAGAAGAAAACTGCAAAAACAAAAATAAAGCAAATGTACTGTATTAGAGCAACATCCAGTGGATTATGACTAGAGATGGGGAAACCATTTTTGCTTGAAAGAGACACTAATCCTAAAGTCTGTTGTCTACATTTGTTGGGTAGGTGAATGAGATCTACTGTTACCAGTGAATAGTGGTTTCAGGTTGGAGAGAATCCAATTGTAGGGTTCTGCTATGTGATTCCTCATGTACTGTAATTCCAGAAAAGAATATCTGACATAGGGATAGCTGAGGTCACTATATACGTGAGGATAGATTTGTACAACCACAATGATACAGCAAGTCGTTAACGCTCAAGAGACATGCCTGTATGTGTAGCAATAAGGTTTGTTGAAACCTTGATAGTTTCTAACATCGCTTTTTTTTTTTTTTGCTCCTCTCTTTCAGACTTGCCTTCTAGTGATGAGCAAGTGTGCTCGTTACTCGAGTTTTCCGAGCATTCTCGGGTGATCTCCGAGTATCTTGGGTGTGCTCATAGAATGTGTTTGTGTCCCTGCAGCTGCAAGATTTGCGGCTGCTAGATAGCCTGAATACATGTGGGAATTCCCTAGCAAACAGGCAATCCGTGCATGTGCTCAGGTTGTCTAACATCCGCAAATCATGCAGCTGCGGAGACACAAACATTCTATGAGCACACCCAAGATACTCGGAGATCACCCGAGAATGCTCGGAAAACTTGAGTAACGAGCACACTCGCTCATCACTATTGCTTACTAATGACCGGCACATGCCTGTTTACACACGGCAATGTAAGCCTATTTTTAGACCAAAAAAAGTGTAATTACCAGCAAGCAAACCAATTCTTGCCTATAGCACAGCTACAGCAAGTGTTTACACTGAAAATAATTGCTAACTTTTCCACGATTTTGTCATCAATTTTTTAGTTAGCAATGCATCTATTGTCAACCATTTAGGACTCTTTGGCCCCAATTTATTAAGACTAGTATTTTGTACACCAGTCCTAATGAGGGGCATTCAGGAATAAAAAAAACCTTTTTCATTAAGAGGCGTACCCCACTTAATGAATTTGGCACATCTTATTCCTCGTGCCCCTCACCAGAAAGTAACATCAGTGACTGAAGTAACATTTCTGGCATTAAGTAGACAGTAACTTTTAATGAATTTTTCTTGAGATGGGTTTTGCCAAAAGTTGCAACATTCTTAAGCAACTTTGTGTGGTGCAAACCTTTTACTAAACCTTAAGATGTGTTACTCCAGAATTTAGTCAAAAACCTTCGTGAATATGGGCCTTGGATTTTATGTTTAATTTTTAGTCAATATGACAATGCTTTACATGAAAACCATCCCATTTAAATTTTCCTCACATGTCTTCAGTACTGAGAACCTACATTAACCACTTCACGGCATGTGCCGTACATGTATGGTGCATGTTGGTTCTCCCCTTTTGATGTGGGCTCTGGCGCTGAGCGTGCATCTTTTCTTGCACATGTCAGCTGATTTAATTAGCTCACATGTGCCCCTAACAGCCACAGGTGGAATCATAATCCACCCATGGCTGTTAACATGTTAAATACTGCTGTTAATCTCTGATAGCGGCATTTAACATGCTTGCGCCATGAGCGTGTCACAAACCATGCCCGTGTCACATTACCGGGGGTCGCCGATGGGTTAGCATGACAACCTGAGGTCTGCAGGAAATCCCTGTGGTTGTCAGAGCCGGATAGCTATGAGCGCTGCCTCGTGATCAGCTCTCATAGCAAGTAAGTATTTCTGCTGCACAGAGCAGGGCTGCAGGACAAGCAATCGGATGATTGTAGCTTCCAATGGAGACTACTGAAACTGGTAAAAAGCAAATAAAAATGTTTTTAGAAATATTAAATATATATATATATATGTGTCAAAACTCCAGAATTAAGTTTTTTTGGTCGACGCAACATTGTATTAAAATGCAGTAACAGGCGACCAAAAGATCATATGTGCACCAAAATGGTATCAATACAAACATCAGCTCGGCGCGCAAAAAACCCTCTCACCTAGCTCCAGACTTCATCAGTTTTTGCATTTAGTGAATATGGTAAAAAAAACAAACAAAACAAATCAAAACAAAAAAAAATTGTGGAATTGCACTTTTTTTTGCAATTTCACCACACTTGGAATTTTTTTTCTGTTTTCCAGCACATTATATGGTAAAATCAATTGTGTCGTTCAAAAGTACAACTCGTCCCGCAAAAAACAAGCCCTCACATGGCTGTATTGATGGAAAAATAAAAGTTACGGCTCTGGGAAGAAGGGGAGCAAAAAAGACATGGAAAAAAAAATGGAAAATGTTCCGGGGTGAAGAGGTTAGGATTAGATATATAAGCATTTACTCTTAGCAGCTCCACTAAGGCTATATTCACACTAATGTTTTGACATTTTGTTTGTTGCATTTTTATAATAAACAAATTAATGTAAAAAAAGGATCCATTGCATAACTGGTACAAATGGAAGCAGAGAAACCTCACTGGCTATTATGGGTCCATCTAGGTTCCGCTGTTTTTAGAAAGGAAGAAAAAGAACCAGTTGCATGAAGGAACACAAGACAGACCCCGTACTAATCAATGCAGGGCCGGCTCCATGTTTTTGAGGGCCCCGGGCGAAAGAGTCTCAGTGGGCCCCCCTTTAACACATACCCCGATTCATGATCGCATATAAACACAGCCATGTAGTATATAACACTGCCCACATAGTATATAGCAGCCATGTAGTATATAGCAGCCCAAGTAGCATATAGCAGCCCACGTAGTATATAGCAGCGCAGCCCACATAGTATATAGCAGCGCCACTCACTCATGCACTGGTAGGACTAGGAGCTCCTCCTGAATCTGCCTCATAACTTCAGCAGCACGGCAGCCAGCCAGGGGCGGAGATCAGAGCAGAGAACGTGCACTCTCCCCCCACAAACAATGTCACGCTGGCTGCCTTCTCTTAACCCCTATGTGTGCCTGCCTGGCTGCACTCACTGAGTGATAAGATGCTTGTGTCAGAGCTGGCACATAGGGGTTAAGAGAACGCAGCCAGCAGTGACTTTGTAGGCGGAGAGAGCATGTTATCTCCTGCTCTGCTCTCCCAGCTGTATCTATGACAGCATGAGTGGGCCCCCCTCTCTCCCCAGGGCCCCGGCATTTGGGGAGCTGACGCCGGCCCTGATCCTTTTTGCATCAGTTGCCTAATGCATCTTTTTTTTTTTCATTTCCTAGAAATGGAACAGACAAATAGAATGTGAAAACTGTTACAAGAGTAGTGTAAGCACAGCCTTAGGCCGGGATCACACACAGCGAGATACGGCCGAGTCTCGCAGGTTAAACACAAGCTCTGGCACCGGCACTCCGGAGCGGAGCGTGCAGCCGCATAGCAACACATGGAGCCAAATGCTCCGCTCCGGAGTGCCGGTGCCAGAGCTTGTGTTTAACCTGCGAGACTCGGTTGTATCTCGCTGTAGTGACTCTGGCCTTAGGCCGGGTACACATTGCGTTAGCAGCAGCCCGTTCAGCACATACGCTAACGGGCTGCTGCTAACGCAAGTGCCGACGATATATCGCGCTAGCGCAGATAGAGCATCTGCTAGCTCCATCTGTGCTAGCAGTGGCGGACCCGGAAACGCTGCAGCCCGCGTCTTGGAGTCCGTCACTCAATGACGGCACATCCCTAGCGTACACCCATTGTGGGCGTGCGCTAGCGATGCGTCTGACATTGCAGTCAATGGCAGCCGTAACGGACTATGTTACACCGCGTTTATGCCGCGGTGTAACGTAGTCCGTCTAACGGACACCATTAACGCAATGTGAACCCAGCCTTAGTCGCACTTGCAACTGCTGCCATTCATTTTTCTTAGGTTTAGATTGCATATAGAGTAGTGTGTACGATAAAGTGCGAGAGAGAACAGTTTGAGACACCAGTTCATTTGCTTTTTTTACTGACTCACTATTTACGGCAGGGGTATAATTCATGTTCACAGAGAGACTTGTGAAGCACAATAGTACAAGGTCTGCACACTTGACAGATTTCTAGGTATGTTGCATTGTATCCATTGTTTGCTGCAACCTGCAGATCATTACTGTACATTTCATGTTGGAAAGTGCGGTTTGTAAGTAGAGGCAAATCGGCAAGTCTGATCTATATAACCTCATGAAACAAGTGCTAAAGTGGTGTCAGATTTGATTTATTAGACAAGCAGTCTCACCCATGCTCCGCCAATTTTGGTGAATGTTATAAGCAACTGGCAGTTGCACAAACATTTTTACATTTGCTGTAGGGATGCACAAATCCGAGCAAGAAAATTTGGAGTCCGTTACTGAACCCCGACAACAGACTTTTTATTGTAAATCCGGTTTCCTGTTCGTATTCGGCAGTCTAATAAAGCTCATTGAAAGGCGGCAGTGTAGCTAATTAACGTGCTTTCAGACTGTGGGCACTTAAGGAGCCATCACAGCCATGACAAGTAGCTATCTTTAGTGTAGGGATGGGACACAGCTGGACTGAGGGACAGATTCTGACTGCGCTGTGCGTACTCTGCACCCCTCACCTGTGGCAGTACTGTCCTTTAACCCCTTTCTGCCAGCTGACGGAATAGTACGTCAGCTGGCAGATCCCCTGCTTTGAGGTGGGCTCCGGCGGTGAGCCCACCTCAAAGCCGCGACATGTCAGCTGTTTTGTACAGCTGACATGAGCGCGAGCGGAATCGCGATCCGCCCACGCCCATTCACTAGTTAAATGCCGCCGTCAAGCACTGACAGCGGCATTTAACTAGCGTGCGCGGCCGGAAGTGCTCGCACCGCTGACCCCCGTCACATGATCGGGGGCCAGCGGTGCATTGCCATAACAACCAGAGGTCTCCTTGAGACCTCTATGGTTGTTGATGGCCGATTGCTTTGAGTGCCACCCTGTGGTCGGCGTTCAAAGTACACCTGCATTTCTGCTACATAGAGGTGATCTGTACTTCACCTCTATGTAGCAGAGGCGATCGTGTAGTGCAGAGGTCCCCAATGTTTCTGACCTTGAGAGCCACATTCAGCTCTGAGAGAGGGTCGTGAGCCATATCCAGCCTTGAGAGAGGGTCGCGAGCCACATTCAGCTCCCGCCCCCCTCAGACAATGGTAACCAAACAAAAAACAAGTGTGAGATTGCACTTTTTTTGCAATTTCATCACACTTGGAATTTTTTTTCCCGTTTTCTGTTACATGGCATGGTAAAACCAATGGTATTGCTCAAAAGTACATCTCGTCCCGCAAAAAATAAGCCCTCACATGGCCATATTGACAGAAAAATAAAAAAGTTATGGCTCTGGGAAGGAGGGGAGCGAAAAACGAAAATGAAAAAACGGAAAAAGCTCCGGGGGTGAAGGGGTTAAGCTGCTGTGTGTACTCTGCACCCCTCACCTGTGGCAGTACTGTCCTTTAAGCTGCTTTGTGTACTCGGCAGCCATATTTGTGGGAGTACTGTCCTTTAAGCTGCTTTGTGTACTCGGCAGCCATATTTGTGGGAGTACTGTCCTTTAAGATGCTGTTTAATTTTCTAGTAGTCTGAGAAACAAATTGGCATCAACTGTCTCGTTGCCATTCCTATGCCCAAAAAATAATTTTTCTGGACTAGTGTGTTTTTTAGTAGTCTGGGAAACATACAGCACCACCATGTAATAGCATACATATTTGCAGGAGCCATCATTACAACAACATGGTAGAAGAGTACGTGTCCACACGTCTCCACATACTAACAGATGGGTCTGTCCCATTTTACTTCTGGGTCTCCAAAGTAGGTTACTTTCACACTGGCGTTTTTTTTAATACGTCGCAATGCGTCGTTTAGGGGAAAAAACGCATCCTGCAAAGTTGTTTGCAGGATGCGTTTTTGCCCCATAGAGTTACATTACCGACGCATTGCGACGTATTGACACACGTCGCAACCATCTTGCGACGGTTGCACCGTGTTGTGGAGGACCGCCGGGAGCAAAAAACGTTAAATGTAAAGTTTTTTGCAGCCGACAGACCGCTTTTTCCGACCGCGCATGTGCGACCGTAACTCCGCCCCCACCTCCCCGCACCTCACAATGGGGCAGTGGATGCGCCGGAGAAATGCATCCGCTGCACCCGTTGTGCGGCACAACAAACGCTAGCGTCGGAATCTCGGCCCGACGCAATGCGACGGGCCGAATCCGACACTAGTGTGAAAGTAGCCTTAGACACATGGCTTGAGCCTGGGCCGTATTTAGAGTTTGTGCTGCCCCAGGCACTTTTAGTGCTGCCTCCCCCATTGGTATGACTTAGGGCTCATACTCACATGCAAGAAACTCGGATGAGTGTCACATGTCAATACCCGGCACTGAGATCGGAGCCTGTGGCCGCATAGCAGTACACACTCCGCTCCTGAGTGCCAGGTATTGATGTGCGACATTCATCCATGTTTCTCACATGCGAGTATGAACCCTAATGCAGACACTGTCGGCAGTGACTTAGGCTACTTTCACATTAGGGATTTTTGCCATTCGCCACACACATACTTGCAGCCACACACACACACACACACATATACAGCTACACACACACAGCTCCGCACACACATACTGTATATATACAGCTCCGCACACATACACACACACACACACATATATACAGCTCTGCACACACATATATACAGCTCCGCACACACACATATATACAGCTCCGCACACACACATATATACAGCTCCGCACACACACATATATACAGCTCCGCACACACACATATATACAGCTCCGCACACACATATATACAGCTCCGCACACACACATATATACAGCTCCGCACGCACACATATATACAGCTCCGCACACACACACATATGTATACAGCTCTGCACACACACATATATACAGCTCCGCACACACCCACACACAGCTCCGCTCACACACATACAGCTCTGCACATACATACGCACATACAGCGCCGCCACACATATAGCTCTACACACACTCATACAGCTCCACTCACTCACAGCTCCGCACACACAGCTCTGCGCACACTCACACATACCTCACCGCCGCCCACACACACACAGTTCTGCACACACACACATCTCCACACACATACAGCTCTGCTGCCCACACGCACACACACACACACACACACACACACACACACACACACACACATACATACAGCCCCACACACATACCGCTCCGCACACACACACACAGCACCACACACACATACATACAGCTCCACGCACGCACACACACACCAGCACTGGCAGTGTTTGCTCCCAGGACCCAGAGAGTGAGTGGGGGTGTATTATACTCCACCCCGACCACTCACTCTCTGGGTCCGTCTGCCGGGAGCAAAGATCGAACATTAGGGCTGCTGACTGTGTTTTCATGGCTCCTCCAGCCTCAGGCACTACAGGCACAAAGGAGGCTCAGGAATGTGAGGGAAGGGAAGGGGTGAGGACTGTGAGGTGAGTCACAGACAGAGCCATGCAGCAGGCAGCGCTCGGGCAGGAGCAAGGAGGGAGATCATTAGACAGAGACAGTGTACACTACTCTGCATGTACTGCTCTACTGTCTGCGAGTCTTCCAGGCCAGCAATGTGAATTCAGGACATGACCCAGGGTCAGGACACAGGGCACCTGTTGTGAATTCTGTGGTCGAGCTCCCTCCTGTGGTCACAAGTGGTACTTCGGCTGATTCTGTCTATGGGCTTCCGTTGGTGGATGTGAATGGTACTGCGGCTTCTGAGTTTCCTTCCTCAGGTGATGAGGTTAGGTCGTTAGGTGCTGCTCTATTTAACTCCACCTAGTGCTTTGATCCTGGCCTCCAGTCAATGTTCTAGTATTGGTCTTGCTTCCTCCTGGATCGTTCCTGTGGCCTGTCTGCTCAGCATAAGCTAAGTTCTGCTTGTGTTACTTTGGTTTGCTATATTTTCTGTCCAGCTTGCTATATTGGTTTTTCTTGCTTGCTGGAAGCTCTGAGACGCAGAGGGAGCACCTCCGTACCATTAGTCGGTGCGGAGGGTCTTTTTGCCCCTCTGCGTGGTTGTTTGTAGGTTTTTGTGTTGACCGCAAAGCTATCTTTCCTATCCTCGGTCTATTCAGTAAGTCGGGCCTCACTTTGCTAAATCTATTTCATCTCTGTGTTTGTATTTTCATCTTAACTCACAGTCATTATATGTGGGGGGCTGCCTTTTCCTTTGGGGAATTTCTCTGAGGCAAGGTAGGCTTATTTTTCTGTCTTCAGGCCTAGCTAGTTTCTCAGGCTGTGCCGAGTTGCATAGGGAGCGTTAGGCGCAATCCACGGCTACCTCTAGTGTGGTATGATAGGATTAGGGATTGCGGTCAGCAGAGTTCCCACGTCTCAGAGCTCGTCCTATGTTTTTTGGTTATTGTCAGGTCACTTGGTGTGCTCTGAACTTCAAGGTCCATTGTGGTTCTGAATTACCTATTCATAACAGTACTGGAGGCCCAAAGTACTATGCTTCTCAATAGAGGGAAAAAAGAAGTTCTGAGACCATTTTTTTTTCTTTGCACTGTGTTTTGCCTTTTTTTTCCCCTAGACATTTGGGTGGTTCAGGACACAGGTGTAGTGATGGACATTAAAGGTCTGTCTTCATGTGTGGATCATCTCACTGCAAGAGTACAAAATATTCAAGACTTTGTGGCTCAGAATTCTTTGTTAGAACCAAGAATTCCTATTCCTGATTTGTTTTCTGGAGATAGAGCTAAATTTCTGAGTTTCAAAAATAATTGCAAACTGTTTCTGGCGTTGAAACCTCGTTCCTCTGGTGACCCAGTTCAACAAGTTAAGATCATTATTTCTTTATTACGTGGCGACCCTCAAGACTGGGCATTTTCCCTTGCGCCAGGAGATCCTGCATTATGTAATATTGATGCGTTTTTTCTGGCGCTCGGATTACTGTACGATGAACCTAATTCAGTGGATCAGGCAGAGAAAAATTTGCTGGCTCTGTGTCAGGGTCAGGATGAGATAGAGATTTATTGTCAGAAGTTTAGAAAGTGGTCCGTGCTCACTCAATGGAATGAATGTGCGCTGGCAGCTATTTTCAGAAAGGGTCTCTCTGAAGTCCTTAAGGATGTCATGGTGGGATTTCCTATGCCTGCTGGTCTGAATGAGTCTATGTCTTTGGCCATTCAGATCGGTCGACGCTTGCGTGAGCGTAAATCTGTGCACCATTTGGCGGTATTATCTGAGCATAAACCTGAGCCTATGCAGTGCGATAGGACTTTGACCAGAGCTGAAAGGCAGGAACACAGACGTCAGAATGGGCTGTGTTTCTACTGTGGTGATTCCACTCATGCTATCTCCGATTGTCCTAAGCGCACTAAGCGGTTCGCTAAGTCTGCCACCATTGGTACGGTACAGTCGAAATTTCTTTTGTCCGTTACTTTGATCTGCTCTTTGTCTTCCTATTCTGTCATGGCATTTGTGGATTCAGGCGCTGCCCTGAATTTGATGGACTTGGAGTTTGCTAGGCGCTGTGGATTTGTCTTGGAGCCCTTGCAGTGTCTTATTCCATTGAGAGGAATTGATGCTACGCCTTTGGCCAAGAATAAGCCTCAGTGTTGGACCCAGCTGACCATGTGCATGGCTCCTGCGCATCGGGAGGTTATTCGCTTTCTGGTGTTGCATAATCTGCATGATCTGGTCGTGTTGGGGTTGCCATGGCTACAAGTCCATAACCCAGTATTAGATTGGAAATCAATGTCTGTGTCCAGCTGGGGTTGTCAGGGGGTACATGGTGATGTTCCATTTCTGTCTATTTCATCATCCACCCCTTCTGAGGTCCCAGAGTTCTTGACTGATTACCGGGATGTATTCGATGAGCCCAAGTCCAATGCCCTACCTCCTCATAGGGATTGTGATTGTGCTATCGAGTTGATTCCTGGTAGTAAGTTTCCTAAGGGTCGACTGTTTAATTTATCTGTACCTGAGCACACCGCTATGCGGAGTTACGTAAAAGAATCTTTGGAGAAGGGTCATATTCGCCCGTCGTCATCGCCATTGGGAGCAGGGTTTTTTTTTGTGGCCAAGAAGGATGGTTCGCTGAGACCTTGTATTGATTACCGCCTTCTAAATAAAATCACGGTCAAATTTCAGTACCCCTTGCCGCTGCTATCTGATTTGTTTGCTCGGATTAAGGAGGCTAGTTGGTTCACCAAGATAGATCTTCGTGGTGCATATAATCTTGTGCGTATTAAACGGGGCGATGAATGGAAAACTGCATTTAATACGCCCGAGGGCCATTTTGAGTACCTAGTTATGCCATTCGGACTTGCCAATGCTCCATCAGTATTTCAGTCCTTTATGCATGACATCTTTCGAGAGTACCTGGATAAATTCCTGATTGTATACTTGGATGATATTTTGGTCTTCTCGGATGATTGGGAGTCTCATGTGAAGCAGGTCAGAATGGTGTTCCAGGTCCTGCGTGCTAATTCTTTGTTTGTGAAGGGATCAAAGTGTCTCTTTGGTGTTCAGAAGGTTTCATTTTTGGGGTTCATTTTTTCCCCTTCTACTATCGAGATGGACCCTGTTAAGGTCCAGGCCATTTATGATTGGACTCAGCCGACATCTCTGAAGAGTTTGCAAAAGTTCCTTGGCTTTGCTAATTTTTATCGTCGCTTCATCTGTAATTTCTCTAGTATTGCTAAACCATTGACCGATTTGACCAAGAAGGGTGCTGATGTGGTCAATTGGTCTTCTGCTGCTGTGGAAGCTTTTCAAGAGTTAAAGCGTCGTTTTTCTTCTGCCCCTGTGTTGTGTCAGCCAGATGTTTCGCTTCCGTTCCAGGTCGAGGTTGATGCTTCTGAAATTGGAGCGGGGGCTGTTTTGTCGCAAAGAGGTTCTGATTGCTCGGTGATGAAGCCATGCGCCTTCTTTTCCAGGAAGTTTTCGCCTGCTGAGCGAAATTATGATGTTGGCAATCGAGAGTTGCTGGCCATGAAGTGGGCATTCGAGGAGTGGTGTCATTGGCTTGAAGGAGCTAAGCATCGCATGGTGGTCTTGACTGATCACAAGAACTTAACTTATCTCGAGTCTGCCAAATGGTTGAATCCTAGACAGGCTCGTTGGTCGCTGTTTTTCTCCCGTTTTGACTTTGTGGTTTCGTATCTTCCGGGCTCTAAAAATGTGAAGGGGGATGCCCTGTCTAGGAGTTTTGTGCCCGACTCTCCGGGTTTGCCTGAGCCGGCGGGTATTCTCAAAGAGGGAGTAATTGTGTCTGCCATCTCCCCTGATTTGCGGCGGGTGCTGCAAAAATTTAAGGCTAATAAACCTGATCGTTGCCCAGCGGAGAAACTGTTTGTTCCTGATAGGTGGACGAATAAAGTTATCTCTGAGGTTCATTGTTCGGTGTTGGCTGGTCATCCTGGAATCTTTGGTACCAGAGATTTAGTGGCTAGATCCTTTTGGTGGCCGTCTCTGTCGCGGGATGTGCGTTCTTTTGTGCAGTCCTGTGGGATTTGTGCTCGGGCTAAGCCCTGCTGTTCTCGTGCCAGTGGGTTGCTTTTGCCCTTGCCGGTCCCGAAGAGGCCTTGGACACATATCTCTATGGATTTTATTTCTGATCTCCCCGTCTCTCAAAAAATGTCGGTTATTTGGGTAGTTTGTGATCGCTTCTCTAAGATGATCCATTTGGTACCCTTGTCTAAATTACCTTCCTCCTCTGATTTGGTGCCATTGTTCTTCCAGCATGTGGTTCGTTTACATGGCATTCCAGAGAATATCGTTTCTGACAGAGGTTCCCAGTTTGTTTCGAGGTTTTGGCGAGCCTTTTGTGCTAGGATGGACATTGATTTGTCTTTTTCCTCGGCTTTCCATCCTCAGACAAATGGCCAAACTGAACGAACCAATCAGACCTTGGAAACATATCTGAGATGTTTTGTTTCTGCTGATCAGGATGATTGGGTGTCCGTTTTGCCGTTGGCTGAGTTCGCCCTTAATAATCGAGCCAGCTCGGCTACCTTGGTTTCGCCGTTTTTCTGCAATTCTGGGTTCCATCCTCGTTTATGTTCAGGGCAGGTTGAGTCTTCGGACTGTCCCCCCCCCGCTTGTTCCTGCCCTAGGCAAATGCCCTCAAGTGCTTAGTGGCAAAAACGGCCCTGGCCTGAGCTCACCCTTTATGCTTTGGAGGTGCTGGCCTGTCCTGCTGCAAGTGTCATGTTGCAACGTTTGTTTAGCACAGAGGGGAATGTGATCACAAATGGTCACATCTGCCTGTCAACATCCAAAGTGAACCAGGCGTGAATCCCACAGACCCTGGCCATACCTTTGGATGACTAGACAACTATGCCAGCCGTACCCAGCCAGTGTTCAACTCTATTTGATATTGGTTTCATTTGCGATCCTCCTCCCCAAATAAAAACACCCAAAATCTGTGTTGAATATCTCCTCCTCCACTTGGACCTGTTCCTCCTGCTTCAAGATTCTTATTTTTTATTTCTGCTCTGCTTACCTTACAGACAGAATGCAGCTGTAGTGAGGGAAAGTGTTATCTTTTTCATTTGTGCAGTTTGAAAAAAAACACTGTAGTTTGCACCAGTGTCTGTGATAGTGCCATGCGTAACCAAAAGTTTTAATAATCTTCTGCTGTGTCCAGCGTCAGACTGGAGCACCTTGGGCCCACCAGAGAAAATCATTCTTGGGGCCCACTATGTAGCTACATAGAAATAAATGCAAGACCACCAATTGTGTGGTAAAACGCGCTAATATCAGGGTATAATATAAGGTAGTACACATCTTAATTATGTAGCAGGGGTTGGGGTAGCCCCCCTCATAGAATATAAAGTAGCCAACTCATAGAATATAAAGTAGCCCTCTCATAGGGTACAATGTAGCCTCCTCACAGAATATAATGCAGCTCTCATATAGTATAATGCAGCTCCTCATAAAATATAATGCAGCCTCCATAGAATATAATGCAACCAGCCTCAGAGTATAATGCAACCCCATCAAAAGGTATAATCCAGCCCTCCACAGAATATAATGTAGCCCCCTCATAGTGTATAATGCATCCCCCTTCATATAGTATAATACAGCCCTCCAGAATATAATGTAGCCCCCTCAGAGTGTAATGCAGCCCCTCCATAGATTATGCAGCCCCCTTCATATAGTATAATGCAGCCTCCCATAGGGAATAATGCTGCAACCCTCATAGGGTCCAATGCAGCTCCCCATAGGGTATAATGCTGCCCCATAGGGTATAATGCAGCTCCCCCAATAGGGAATAATGCTACACCGCTCATAGGGTACAATGCAGTTCCCCATAGGGTGTAATACTGCCCCATAGGGTATAATATAGCTCCCCCATAAGGAATAATCCCTCATAGGCAATAATGCTGCCCCCTCATAGGGAATAATGTTCCTCGCTCCCACTCTGCACACAGCAGGTACGCGATGATGTGATGTCATTGGGCACCCGCTGTGTGTCAGAGGCGAGGGGAATGATGGGAGAGGGATTTTCATCTGACGCTCTCTCCTCCATTAACGCACGCTGGGGGCGGCGCTGGTCACGGGTTCCTCTGGCTTACTGCCCCATAGCGGCCGCAAGGACTGGGGGCCCCTGAGGGAGTGGGGGCAGGGGCCTGGTCTGCGGACACTGATAGTGGGCAGTGTTAGCTGCTGCATGCAGCAAACACTGCCCGCTATTATAGTGAAATTAAGTCACTCCTCTCCACACCCATGGGGGCGTGCGGAAGCGTGAATATTCATTTCACTTTAGCAGCGGGGACAGGCTTAGCCTTCCTGTAACCCGCTGCTGCTCCGCTGGCACCTGGGCCCCATAGCAGCTGCATGGTGTGCTGCTATTAGCGAAACCCCACTGGCTGGGGACCCCTGGAGCAGCGGGGGCCCTAGGCAGCTGCTGGCCCTGTATGCCAGCAGGTGTCAGGGCTGTGTCGGTGGGAGTTATGTGCTTCTAAACATATTTTTCTACTCTTATGCATACATGGCTGTGATAGTACTGTGTGTATACATTCTTTAACTGATATCTGTGGGAGTACTGTGCCGTTAAGTCGTTGTGTGCTCTGCAACCCTACTTGTGGGGGTGCTGTGTCCCTTTGTCGGGTGTGAAATTTGGAATTAGCTTTCTCAGGGAAATGTGAAAACATGCTGTGTGGTTGAAATTTAGTGGAGTCTTATTGGGGGCATTGTTCCCCATGTTCTGAGGCTGACCTATTTAATAGTCTTATGTGGAGGTGTTGTGCACTATGCTCTGTGGGTGACACTTGAATCAGCTTCTGTGGAGGTACTGTGCCCCTTGGTCTTTGGGTGAAGCTTGTAAGCTGCTTCTGTGGGTATTCATTTACTTCCTATTTTACCATGATTGCTAGGATGAAATAACCAATTTAAGTAATTTCCCAAATCCATATTTGGTTGCAGGGCAATTGTCCTGCTCTAAAGCCCACTTTTCTTCTTTTTGCAGTCCCATAACCCTGACTATAACCATTTTACTGCACTGAATTTGGGGTCTGATGTCTGGGAACAAGCTCAAGTCAAAGTCCGGATGAAACCGGCGAGTTCCCTCATCACTTATTTGTAGGTGTTTTACACCCAAGAACTGGCAACAAAAACCTTCTTGAATTGGGTCCCTATAACTTTATAATCTTGTTTGTTTAGACAAAAGTATGTATTCAGGAATGGTCCAGGAAAAAGTTAAACGGGTATTCTGAACTTTGGGAGTTATCCCTCATAAATGGGATGGGGTATAACCTCCTGATCACTGGGTGCCAGTCCAGAGATGTGGGGCTCTAAACCGAGTGTCAATGGAGCCAGTTGATCATGTGCTTTATTAAAAATGAATTAAATGACAGTGAGCATGATTGACCGCTGCTGCGTTCACATTGGCCCTTCAGAGCCCTCACGTCTCAGAGGGGATCCAAGCAAAGCATACCCAAATACTAGCTGGTGACTGACTCATGCAGATTAAGATGTATTACATATTTATTATAATACATAGCTGACTGTAGAAACAAGCTCTGTTCAACCTGTTTTGTCACCTCTATCTCCACACAGATTGTTAGCTTGCAAGTAGGGCTCTCATTCCTCTTTTTTGAATTCTTGAATATTGTGGTGTTCTGTAATGTCTATTACTGTTTGTACATGTACCCTCTGAATTATCCATTTATATTATTTCTAGAGCATAGAAGGAGCCTCGGTGGCTGTCTGAAGGTTTTGCTTGTATGTAATAATAGACTTTAGTTATCTTGTGGTTGTAAAAGGATGGTTGTTTTGTATGTTAGACGCATATTACATGAATCATTTTGCATCCCCATAGGTTTCAGCGGATGTCACCTTCTTTTCTGGATATATGTATAAAATAGACTCAATGTGCATTTAAATTGTGGCAGAGTAGTGTATGTGGAGCACAATAAACTAGCAGCAGATGTGGTTTCTCTTCCAGAATAAACTGTCAATCAGACATGTTAAGCACACTGAAATTTATAAATTTATGAGCATTAGAGAAACCTATTCTGCCACTGGAAAGATTCAACAATGGAGAGGTGACAGTCCTGTGCTAGAAATGGGATGAGCCTTGGCTCAGCCACATAATTATTTAGGGTCTCTTCTGTGGGACTTTAAGCTTTATTATTATTATTATTACTAGATTGTGGCCCGATTCTAACGCATCGGGTATTCTAGAATATGCATGTGCCCGTAGTATATGGACAATGATGATTCCAGAATTCGCGGCAGATTGTGCCCGTCGCTGATTGGTCGAGGCAACCTTTATGACATCATCGTCGCCATGGCAACCATTATGACATCTACGTCGATACTGTGCCCGTCGCTGAATCAGAAACGTGGGATTTCTACGTCCTTTATGACATCATTATGACATCATCGTCGCTGTGCCCGTTGCTGATTGGTCGAGGCCTGGCGGCCTTGACCAATCAGAGACGTGGGATTTCCAGGACAGACAGACAGACAGAAAAACCCTTAGACAATTATATATATAGATTATTCATTTATATAGCACCATTAATTCCATGGTGCTGTACATGAGAAAGGGGTTACATACAGGGTTATAGATATCGTTTACAGTAAACAAGTTTACAGTGACAGACTGGTATAGAGGGGAGAGGACCCTGTCCTTGCGGACTTGCATTCTATGGGATTTAGAACTTCAAAAAAATCCTTTTTAAATGCAATAATTAGATTTTTCTTTTTATTACAGCAAATTTGTGAGTGACTGCTATGTCTTTTAATTGTCACGTGAGAATCTAGATTCCAATGAAGAGCCACTAGTTTATAAATAGATAAAAAGATTATTCTTGTGCTGTGTTAGCAGAGGTTTTCTCTGCAGAATTGGGCGTGAAATATTTTAACTATTGTTATACGTGAAGATGAATATTATGTTTGCAAAGGGAAGTGCCCCGGAATATATTTATTGTGGTAGATCGGCTCATTCGGCTGTACACAGAGACACAGGAACACTGTGCTTTAAGAACTTCCTTTGGTTTATTATGGACAGCATAAACCAAGATGTAGTAAAACAAATACACCCTCTGGGCAAAAGAGGAAAACAAAACAGTGTTAGCAGAAAGCACAGTCCTTCTGAGAGCAGGGTTCCTCCCTCTCACTGCTAGCAAAACACACAGTTCAGGTTGGTTCTGGCACAACCTCTCTGGAGTTTTCCTCTCCAGAATGGCCGTACTGGGCCCCTGGCCCTTGAGGGAGGCCAACATGACGGGGTAACGTGGGAATGTTAGGAGCCTTCAGGTTAATGGGGCAATGCGGGGTTAAATTCGGGTTAAGCCAGATTTTGAAAAGAAAGGGATTGTGTTAGCCTGAGAAGGGGGGGCGGGGCTGGATGATGAGAGGTGGGACTCAACGATTGGACGCCGAAAAGCCCGCCATTCCTTGGAGGTAGCCGTTATAGTTACCTCATTCTTAGAAAGCGGACAAAGCTCTCAACAAATGGCGAGCAGGGAGGTTGAAGACCTGCTGCAAAGCTTGCGCGATGCAGCAGGCACTCAGGGCACAGCCTGGCTACAGCAGTCTGTACACAACCTTCTAGGGGGAGTGGTGACGGGATCTGCCCAGGTCCCCGTGGAGCGACGCCGGCCATGGAGGTCCCGGCCTCCGGCACGCCTGAGCCCCAAGGTCACCCCCCGGGCCCGGCGCCGAATTAGGAGCCCCTCCAGGGACCCTCCGGCTGTTGGTGTGAGCAACGGGCCAGCGCAGGCCCGCGGCAGAGCCGGGAGGAAACCTGCAGCACGGCGGGGCCTGCGACAGGGGGAGGTGTCGGCCTCCCCTTCGTCTGAGAGCTCGCACAGGGGATCTGGAGCTGGAACGGCGGGCACCGCCAATCCAGGTGAGCCTGCTCTGCGGGGAGTGTTGAGGGGACCCAGGAGACGGGGGCCCTATCAGCAGGCCTCTCGGCAGGGAGCAGATAGCGGGCTGCGTCAAGCCGGCTCAGTTAGCAGTGCTCTGCAGGTGACGGAGCAGGGAGCGGCAGAGCGTGGCGCAGCTGCACAGGTTGGATGTAGTTGTGGTGCAGGGGTCTGGCAGTCCCAATTCACCCTCCGTTGCTAGCAATGATTTCCAGCATGGGCAGCACTATGCTGGCCTAGACACAAATGCACAGGCTGTTCCAGCGACAAGAGCTTCACCTCGATTGGGGGGGGGGGGGGGGTACCGCAGGACGATGGTCGACAGCCCGAAGTAACAGAAGATCTGCGCAGAGGGAATTTGGAAGAAAACCAACATCGTCAGGCTTCAGGATCTGCGGCTGCCGGGGCCACAACACTCAGGCAGCTAGGTGAGAGCAATCAGATTTTCTCTTACACTCCTATGTTAACTTCCTCTGTGAATAGTGGCAGGGGTTTGTTTACAGGGGGAGTTGGCGGGGGCTTGGGTTTAATCATGCACAGGCTTAGAGACGCTTTGGGGGTCTAGGATAGCCCAAGTAGGGGCGCCATCGTCTGCGGCATGGGTTGGAATGCCAGTGAGAAATCAGTTTCTCGGGGTCCACTAGGCAGCAGTGTGTGTTCTAGGGATGGGCTGACAGATGTTTCTTGGAATGATAATGTGATGTCGGGAGTTAATTCACCGTCGGTTAATGCGTCGGAGGCGGAGAAGGAAAAGGAGGCTGCAATTCGCTTAGATGATACGGCACGGGGTGAAGTGTATGTATGTTTTGAAGGCCCAATGGGGGCGCATCTAAAAAACAAGATGAGGGAAAAAATATGGAGAGGGGAGTACGTCGAAATATTTCCTTTACTCTCTTTGGAGCGCTTTAATTTAAATAGATTACGTAAAGACGAGTCTAAAAAAGAAGATTAGGAAGAGGAGATACCGTTTGATTCCCAGGACTTTTTCAAACTGGCTCCAGGCGTTTGCCATTTTGGCTAGCGTTATTGGCGAGAAGGCCCCAGAAAATTTTTAAGGCCTGTTTTGTTATATGGACGCTATAGGGGAAGCTTATCGGGTTTACGGGGATTTCGGCAGCGAAAGGCGATCAGGCCTAACATCCGTTGGGACCACAAAGACATAGCCTTATGGATGAGGGTGATGGTCCCATCTCGGTTGGGGTGTGGTACCCAGTCCTTTCAGGGGAGCTCTGGGGGTTCAAGACAGTCGGGACACTCAGCGGCGATGCAGAGAGGGCTGTGTTTTGCATTTAATGAAGGGTTGTGCAGATTTGGTACGAAATGCCAGTTCAAACACGAGTGTGCGTTATGTGGGGGCACACATGGATCAGCAAAATGTTTTAAGGGAAACAGACAAAGAGGGGAGCATGGAGTTGAAAAAAGGAGTGACCCCAATTCGTCTGGAAGAGATGGTACTTTCTAAATAGATACCCTGATGCGGAGGCGGCTGCCTTTTTGGAAAGGGGTTTTAGGGAAGGTTTTCGGATCCCATTTGTTGAATCTGCAGCATGTTTGTCCAAAAAGAATTTGAAATCGGCATTACAATTTCCCGAGGTAGTCTCAGACAAGTTACAGAAGGAGGTCACCCTAGGTAAGTTGGCGGGTCCATTCCCGTCAGGTCCCATGCCTAATTTGAGGGTCTCCCCATTAGGGGTAGTGCCGAAGAAGGAACCTAATAAATTCAGGCTCATACATCACTTGTCCTTTCCAAAAGGGTCATCAGTAAATGACTGTATTGATCTGCAATTGTGCTCTGTGATTTATACATCATTCGATACAGCAATGGATTGGGTCTACTTATGTGGTGAGGGTGCAAAATTGGCAAAAACAGACATTGAAGCGGCGTTTAGGCTTCTGACTGTTCATCCCGATAGTATGCATCTGTTGGGTTGTTACTAGGAAGGAGGATTTTTTGTTGACCGCTGTCTTCCCATGGGTTGTTCTTTGTCTTGCGCCAATTTTGAAACTTTCAGCACATTTTTGGAATGGGTGGTCAAGGATATGTCAGGTTTGGAATCATGTATTTATTATCTGGATGATTTCCTATTTATAGGTTCTGCGCAATCTACTGATTGTTCATTGTTATTGCATATGATGGAGAGAGTGGCAAAACGTTTTCGGGGTTCCGTTAGCTGCGGACAAGACCATGGGTCCAGTCACTGTTTTTGAGTTTCGTCGGTATCAAAATTGATACCATTGAAATGGTTTGTAGATTGCCCGATGACAAGGTTATCGAGTTGCGTGAGGAAGTGGTGATTGCACCCAGAGCAAAAAATCTAAGGCTGCGTGAAGTACAATCCTTACTAGGCAAATTGAATTTCGCCTGCCGGATCATGCCGATGGGCCGGGCTTTCTGTCGTAGGCTCTTTGGCGACTGTAGGCATCAGTTCGCCTGTTCATTTTATCAGATTATAGAGAGAATTGCGTGATGATCTGGCAGTCTGGGTGGAATTTTTGCAGAATTATAGCGGAAAATCTATCTGGATCGATCCGGTAGTGAATGCCGAGACATTAGGATTGTTTTTCACCGTAGTAAACGATCAAGGTTTTGGTTTGTTTTTCCAAGGAAGTTGGTTGTTGGCTGAGTGGCCAGTTTTTTTAAGAGAGCTGGGTTGGTTGTCCAATCGAGTATTGCTGCATCTGTTTCCAATTGTTGTCACCTCATATGTGTGGGGCGCCAGGGTGCAAAACAAAAAGATCCGTTTTCCATGTGTGGCCGAAGGGGCGGCAGTTGCTTTAAATTCCTTTTTGGCAGCTTCTCCGGCTGTGGTCAAGGTGTTACAACGCCTGGTGTTCTTGGGGTTATCTTGCAATCTGTGGATCGTGGCTGAGGTTAGGCCGATGGCACTTAACCCTGTCGTTGTTGCTCTTTCTCCTCTCCAGGGGGATCGTTTTCGAGAACTAATTCCTCAAGTGTATTCGGAAGGCCTAGAATGTACAGCGGAATTGTGGAATCTTCCTGGCGAACCGTAGATCATTTGTTTTCAAATTCTCTGTCGGCCAGGTCATGGAGGCAATATGAGCAAGCATGGGGTATTTGGGAGGAATGGATCATGTCGTTGGGTGAAGGTTTGCAGGATGAGAGCAGATTGCTGTTGTTGATCGGTCATTATAAAGAGGCTGGTTGGTCCGTGTCAAAACTAAATTAATTAATGGCAGGTTTGGCATTTGGTTTTAAAGCAAGAGGCCTCAGAAACGTGACAAAATCCTTTTTAGTGACTCAGACACTAAAAGGGTGGAGAAAAGGTTGGTCGGTAATGGACAAGAGATTTCTTACGAGGTGTTACTAATTTTGGGCGAGCAGTTGTCAACGGTGTGTTCATCACGTTGGGAGGTAGATCTTTTTAGGGCGGCGTTCGCACTGGCCTTTTTCTGAGCTTTTCGTCTTGGGGAGTTGGTTAGCCCTTCCAAAATTAAAAAAGTAGGCTTATTGAGAGATGAAGTATAATAATGATGTATATAATGATAGAGTAGTGGTATTTCTGCGTTCCTCCAAAAGAGATGTGCTAGGAAAAGGTTGTAAAGTGGTTCTGATTAGGGTAGCAGGTTCTGTTATGTGTCCGGTTTTATGTGTAAAGAATTTTGTGGATCGTGGCGGGTCTTTGTCTAACCCCTTATTGGTTCATGAAGATGGCTCTTTTTTATCTCGTTTCCAGTTCATTGCGGTATTTAGACAATGTTTGGTGTCAGGCGGAATTTCGCCAGTAGATTACAGTGGTCTTTCATTCAGGATCGGCGCGGCGACAGAGGCGGCCAGAAGGGGACTAGGGGAAGATGTGGTGAAGAGAATTGGGCGGTGGGAGTCAGTGAGATTTAGATCATACATTCGCCCGAGTCTAGCTTGATGATGGTTTGTATTTCAGTTGTTGTCATTTAATGTTTTATTATCTGTTGCAGGCTGCGAGCATCGGCTTGTTTGGATTATGGGCCATTCTTTCGTTTTTTGGGCGGCATTGTGAGCAGCGTTTCGGCCTGAAGGGCGGCAGCTGGGGTTCCCGCGAGAAACAGCAACACTACGTTGGATTGGAAAGCGCGGGATGGTTTGGAATCAGTTTTTACCTGAGTTTCATCAGTTTGTGCGGTTAGATAGGGCTCCGGATGTAGTGGTAATTCATTTAGGAGGGAATGAGTTAGGCAAAAGGCCCTGTAGGGAATTGATAAAGGATGCCAAATTTGACATGCTGAGCTTTGGTCATTTTTTCCAAAGGTTCTAGTCATTTGGTCTGACATTATCCCTAGAAAAGTGTGGCGAGGGGCGCGTTCTATTGACGGGACAAATAATGCAAGAATGAAAGTGAATAGAGCAGTATCTCGCTTTATGGTGCGGAATGGGGCCATGGTAGTGCGTCATGTAAATTTGGAATCGGGTCAAGGTGAATACTGGAGATCGGATGGCATGCACTTGAATGCGATAGGCACCGACCTGTGGTGTCTGGTCGTTCAGGATGGTATCGAAACTGGTGTGAAAAAATGAAGGGACATAAATGTTTGATGGGTCAGAACTAGAGTTGAGCGACTTTTACTTTTTAGGAATCGAGTCAGGTTTCACGAAACCCGACTTCCTCAAGTCGGGTCGGGTGAAATCGGCCAATTATTGCGAAACGTCGGGAGCCGACCGAAACACAAAACCCAATGCAAGTCAATGGGGAATCAAAGTCGACAGTGAGTGGAGGACAGGAAAACACCTACAGTGCCCATTTTAATGCCAAAAACATCAATTCTTATTTCTTAAGCTTGTCTGTTATGATACGGTGGTCTAGGAGCAACATGGAACGAGCTCTGAAGGAAGTGGTAACTGTATTGACCGCAGTCCCTAAGCTCAACACAACACTAGAAGTAGCCGTGGAATGCTCCTAACTCTCCCTAGGCATCTCGTCACAGCCTAAGAACTGACTACCCCTAAAGAAAGAAGCAGGAAAGCTATCTTGCCTCAGAGAAAATCCCCAAAGGATAGATAGCCCCCCACATATAATGACTGTGAGAGGGGAGGGAGAAGACATACACAGAATGAAACCAGGATGAGCACAGGAGGCCAGTCTAGCTAAATAGATAGGACAGGATGGAATACTGTGCGGTCAGTATAAAACACTACAAAAATCCACACAGAGTTTACAAAAAATCTCCACACCTGACTAAAGGTGTGGAGGGCAAATCTGCCTCCCAGAGCTTCCAGCAAGACAGAATTAATTCACACTGATAAGCTGGACAAACATAGAAATCACAGAATGGATAAGTCCGCAATCTATGGACAGAAAAGAGTAAGCAAAAACTTAGCTTTGCTGAACTGGTCAGGATAACAGGGAACTCCAAAGAGATGTGAATCCAACCAGGAACCATTTACAAGTGGCACTGGCTGAAGAAAGAGCCAGGCCTAAATAGCCGAGCAGAAGAGACGATAAGTGGAGGCAGCTGATGACAGCTAACTCCAAGGAGCAGCCATACCACTAGAAACCACAAGAGGGAGCCCAAGAGCAGAACTCACAAAAGTGCCACTTACAACCACCGGAGGGAGCCCAAGAGCGGAATTCACAACAGTACCCCTTCCTTGAGGAGGGGTCACCAAACCCTCACCAGAGCCCCCAGGCCGATCAGGACGAGCCAAGGGAAAAGCACGAACCAAATCGGTGGCATGGACATCGGAGGCAACAACCCAAGAATTATCCTCCTGGCCATAACCCTTCCACTTGACAAGATACTGAAGCCTCCGCCTCAAAAAACGAGAATCCAAAATCTTCTCAACCTCATATTCCAACTCTCCCTCAACCAACACCGGGGCAGGAGGGTCAACCGAGGGAACAACGTGCACCACATATCTCCGCAACAAGGATCTATGGAAAACATTATGAATGGCAAAAGAGGCTGGAAGAGTCAAATGAAAAGATACCGGATTAATAATTTCAGAAATTTTATAAGGACCAATAAACCAAGGCTAAAACTTAGGAGAGGAAACCTTCATAGGAACATGACTAGAAGACAACCAAACCAAATCCCCCACACGAAGCCGGGGACCAACACACCGACGGCGGTTAGCAAAACGTTGAGCCCTTTCCTGAGACAACGTCAAATTGTCCACCACATGAGTCCAAATCTGCTGCAGCCTGTCCACCACAGAATCAACACCAGGACAATCAGAAGGCTCAACCTGCCCAGAAGAAAAACGAGGATGAAAACCAAAATTACAAAAGAAAGGTGAAACCAAAGTAGCCGAACTAGCCCGATTATTAAGGGCAAACTCGGCCAACGGCAAGAAAAACACCCAATCATCCTGATCAGCAGACACAAAGCATCTCAAATAGGTCTCCAAGGTCTCATTAGTTTGCTCAGTTTGGCCATTAGTCTGAGGATGAAACGCCGAAGAAAAAGACAAATCAATGCCCATCCTAGCACAAAAGGCCCGCCAAAATCTAGAGACAAACTGAGAACCTCTGTCAGACACAATATTCTCCGGAATGCCATGCAAACGAACCACATGCTGAAAAAATAATGGAACCAGATCTGAGGAGGAAGGCAACTTAGGCAAAGGTACCAGATGGACCATTTTAGAGAACCGGTCACAAACAACCCAGATAACAGACATCTTCTGGGAAACAGGAAGATCCAAAATAAAATCCATGGAAATATGCGTCCAGGGCCTCTCAGGGACTGGCAAAGGCAAAAGCAACCCACTAGCGCGGGAACAGCAAGGCTTGGCCCGGGCGCAAGTCCCACAGGACTGCACAAAAGCACGCACATCGCGCGACAAGGAAGGCCAACAAAAGGACCTAGCAACCAAATCTCTGGTACCAAAAATCCCAGGATGCCCAGCCAACACTGAACAGTGAACCTCAGAAATTACCTTACTTGTCCATCTATCAGGAACAAACAGCTTCCCCACTGGACAGTGGTCAGGCCTATCAGCCTGAAATTCCTGAAGCACCCGCTGCAAATCAGGGGAGATAGCAGAAAGAATCACCCCCTCCTTAAGAATGCCAACCGGCTCAAGGACTCCAGGAGAATCAGGCGAAAAACTCCTAGAGAGGGCATCGGCCTTAACATTCTTAGATCCCGGAAGATACGAGACCACAAAATCAAAACGGGAGAAAAACAGGGACCATCGAGCCTGTCTAGGATTCAGCCGTTTGGCAGACTCAAGGTAAATCAGATTCTTATGATCGGTCAGGACCACAACACGGTGTTTAGCTCCCTCAAGCCAATGTCGCCACTCCTCAAACGCCCACTTCATAGCCAACAACTCCCGATTGCCGACATCATAATTGCGTTCCGCAGGCGAAAACTTTCTGGAAAAAAAAGCACACAGTTTCATCAAAGATCCATCAGACTCCCTCTGAGACAAAACGGCCCCTGAACCAATCTCAGAAGCGTCGACCTCAACCTGAAAAGGAAGAGAAACATCCGGCTGACGCAACACAGGGGCAGAAGTAAATTGGCGTTTAAGCTCCTGAAAGGCCTCAACAGCCTCAGAGGACCAATTCGTCACATCAGCGCCTTTCTTCGTCAAATCAGTAAGGGGCTTAACCACACTGGAAAAGTTGGCAATGAAATGGCGATAGAAATTAGCAAAACCCAAAAAAGAGACCTTCTGAACTCCGTATAGGCACTTAGACCCCTTCACAAACAAAGCATTATCACGAAGGATCTGGAACACCATTATGACCTGATTCACATGAGACTCCCAATCATCGGAAAAAATCAAAATATCATCCAAATATACGACCATGAATTTATCAAGATAATTGCGGAAAATATCATGCATGAAAGACTGGAACACAGATGGAGCATTAGAGAGCCCAAATGGCATCACAAGGTACTCAAAATGGCCTTCGGGCGTATTAAATGCAGTTTTCCATTCGTCACCCTGTTTAATACGAACAAGATTATATGCCCCTCGGAGGTCAATCTTAGTAAACCAACTAGCCCCCTTAATCTGAGCAAACAAATCAGTAAGCAAAGGCAAGGGGTATTGGAATTTGACCGTGATCTTATTAAGAAGACGATCATCAATACAGGGTCTTAAGGAGCCATCCTTCTTGACAACAAAAAAGAAACCCGCTCCCAATGGTGACGAAGGGGGCCGAATATGCCCCTTCTCCAAAGACTCCTTAACATAGCTCCGCATGGCGGCATGCTCTGGCACAGACAGATTGAAAAGTCGGCCCTTAGGGAACTTGCAACCAGGAATCAAGTTAATAGCACAATCACAGTCCCTGTGCGGAGGAAGGGAACTGGACTTGGGCTCATCAAATACATCCTGGAAATCCGACAAAAACTCAGGGACCTCAGAAGAGGGGGAAGAGGAAATTGACATCAAAGGAACGTCACTATGTACCCCTTGACAACCCCAACTAGTCACCGACATAGTTTTCCAATCCAGCACCGGATTATGTTCCTGTAACCTCGGAAATCCCAGTACAACAACATCATGCAGGTTATGCAACACCAGAAAACGGCAATCTTCCTGATGTGCAGGAGCCATGTACATAGTCATCTGTGTCCAGTACTGAGGTTTATCCTTGGCCAAGGGTGTAGCATCAATACCCTCAAAGGAATAGGGCTCTGCAAAGGCTGCAAGGAAAAACCACAGCGCCTGGCGAATTCTAAGTCCATTAAGTTCAGGGCAGCGCTTGAATCCACAAATGCCATGACTGAAAAGGACGACAATGAGCAAATCAGGGTCACAGATAAGAGAAATTTAGGCTGTATAGTACTAATGGTAACAGACCTAGCGACTCTCTTAGTACGCTTAGGGCAATCAGAGATAACATGAGCCGAATCACCACAGTAAAAACACAGCCTATTCTGACGTCTGAATTCCTGCCGTTCTATTCTAGTCAAAATCCTATCACATTGCATAGGTTCAGGACTTTGCCCAGAGGATACTGCCATATGGTGCACAGCTTTGCGCTCGCGCAGACGCCGATCAATCTGAATAGCTAGAGACATAGATTCACTCAAACCGGCAGGCGTAGGAAAGCCCACCATAACATCTTTAAGGGTTTCAGAAAGACCTTTTCTGAAAATAGCAGCCAGAGCCTCTTCATTCCATTTAGTGAGCACAGACCATTTTCTAAATTTCTGGCAGTATAACTCTGCCGCTTCCTGACCTTGACACAAGGCCAACAGGGTTTTTTCTGCATGATCCACAGAATTAGGTTCGTCATACAATAATCCGAGAGCTTGAAAAAATGCATCTACATTCAATAATGCCGGATCCCCTGTTTCAAGAGAAAAAGCCCAGTCTTGAGGGTCACCACGCAGCAAGGATATGATGATTTTTACTTGCTGAATAGGATCACCAGAAGAACGAGGTTTCAAAGCAAAAAACAATTTGCAGTTATTTTTAAAGTTCAAAAACTTGGATCTGTCCACAAAAAACAAATCAGGAGTTGGAATTCTAGGCTCTAAAGCCGGAGTCTGGACAACATAGTCCTGGATACTCTGTACTCTTGCAGCAAGTTGATCCACACGAGAAAACAAACCCTGAACATCCATGCCAAAGCATATATCCTGAACCACCCAGATATCAAGAGGAAAAAAAAGACAAACCAGAGCACAGAAAAAAAAATGGTTCAGAACTTTCTTTTCCTTCTTTTGAGATGCATTTAATTTATTTTTGGCCACTTGTACTGTTATGATACGGTGGTCTAGGAGCAACATGGAACGAGCTCTGAAGGAAGTGGTAAACTGTACTGACCGCAGTCCCTAAGCTCAACACAACACTAGAAGTAGCCGTGGAATGCTCCTAACTCTCCCTAGGCATCTCGTCACAGCCTAAGAGCTAACTACCCCTAAAGAAAGCAGGAAAGCTATCTTGCCTCAGAGAAAATCCCCAAAGGATAGATTAGCCCCTCCCCAAATAATAACTGAGTGGAGAGGGAAAAGACATACACAGAATGAAACCAGGATGAGCACAGGAGGCCAGTCTAACTAAATAGATAGGACAGGATGGAATACTGTGCGGTCAGTATAAAACACTACAAAAATCCACGCAGAGTTTACAAAAAATCTCCACACCTGACTAAAGGTGTGGAGGGCAAATCTGCCTCCCAGAGCTTCCAGCAAGACAGAATTAATTCACACTGATAAGCTGGACAAACATAGAAAGCACAGAATGGATAAGTCCACAATCTATGGACAGAAAAGGGCAAGCAAAAACTTAGCTTTGCTGAACTGGTCAGGATAACCGGGAACTCCAAAGAGATGTGAATCCAACCAGGAACCATTTACAAGTGGCACTGGCTGAAGAAAGAGCCAGGCCTAAATAGCCGAGCAGAAGAGACGATAAGTGGAGGCAGCTGATGACAGCTAACTCCAAGGAGCAGCCATACCACTAGAAAACACAAGAGGAAGCCCAAGAGCAGAACTCACAAAAGTGCTACTTACAACCACCGGAGGGAGCCCAAGAGCGGAATTCACAACACTTGTCAATCTTAATTTACTTTATAGTAATAGGCATTGAAAACAGGGGGTCATTTGGCTAAAGTTATGGGGGGTAGGGCTGGCTCAAGATTTTCGTGGGCCCAGGAAACGCGGAATACGTCAAGGTGGTGGAGCAGGGAGAGGTAAGTATTTCAACTTTGCAAGTGCTGTGATCCTGAGCAAGCAGGGGGGGCCCACTCGTTGGCACTGGCACAGGTGTTATGATCCGGTGACCTTGGAGCTGCATGAGAACTTTCACTGGAGAAAGTGGCCACTATACTGACCGCAAACGTGAACTTAACACCGCAACTAGAAGTAGCCGTGAAGTGTACCTAACACACCTAGACACCTCGTCACAGCCGGAGGACTAAATACCCCTAAAGATGGAAATCGGAATACTGTCTTGCCTCAGAGAAAATCCCCAAAGGATAGACAGCCCCCACAAATATTGGCGGTGAGTCGGAGAGGAAAAAACATACACAGGCAGAAAAAACAGGATTTAGCACAGGAGGCCACTCTAGCTAGATAGGACAGGATAGGACAGAGTTCTGTGCGTTCAGTATTAAAACCCTTCAAAAAATCCACAGCAGAATATACAAAAAACTTCCTACATCTAACTAAAGATGTAGGAGCGTATATCTGCAACTCCACTGAAACCAACCAGACTGAGAAAACACAGACACAGTCTAATCAGGACAAAAGAAAAAACAAACGAACAGTACTGAAAATAAGCACACTGCATGTGTGCCACAGGAAAAGAAACAGACACTTATCTTTGCTGAACTGGCAGATAAGCAGGAGAGGCCAGTCAGAGATCCAACACTTCCAGAGAAACATTGACAACTGGCAAGGGCTAAAGGATCCTGCACACCTAAATATCCCAGTCAGAATTGTAATTATCCGATACACCTGGCCAGGACTGCGAGTCAGAGACAACTGCATTCCAACCAACAACCACTGGAGGGAACCCAAGAGCAGAATTCACAAAACACAGGGCCCCTCATAGTACGGCGGTGTGCTTGACGGCGGGTGGCGCCTCATACTGCCAGAGACACTTTTGCGTACTATGAGGGGCCCTGTGCCAGTGACGTCACCAACTAGTCTGCCCCACCTGATGAAGGAACCTGCACTTTCATCTGCACCTTCCTCTTTGTCCCCGTGTAAGGTGGTATAGTATGCGGGAAGGGGAACCTGACTTTCAGCAGGGTTAGATTCAGGCTGTGTAGAGTGCATGGGGAATGTAGTGGTCTGGGTCAATGTACCAGCAGACTCATCTAGCAGTGGCTGGGCAATGGGCAGGATGAGGAAGAAACACAGATATAGGCCCAAATAATAAAGTAGGCTAAATGCAGTTCAAAATTGGTAACAGGACTAAACAGGCGGCATTGCTTTGTTCAGTGGAGGACAACTGTAATGAGTGGCAGACATAGTTGGTAGGCCCAAATAATAAAGTGGGCTAAATGTCTGCCAAAAAATAGTTCATAAATAAACAGGTGGCATAGCTAGGTACTGGGGTGGGCTCCTCTGCTGAGTAGCAGACAGTGGTAGTAGGCGCAAAGTAGTAACTGGTCTAAATGGAGGCCAGGGCCCCTGTATATTTTAACTATCATCTATCATTTCAACAAATTTGTATTGGCAGTGCTATTGAAGGATTTAACAGCACAGACTACACAGTGGTGGAGCAGGGAGAGGTAAGTATTGCAAGTGGTAGAGCACTGTTCGAGCTGGGGGGGAACACTCTCTCGTGGGTGACGGTACTGGCACAGGGTTCCTCATATTACGACGGTGTCTGACGTTGGTTGTGCACCACCACCGTCAGAGACACTTCATTGTACTATGAGGGACCCTGTGCCAGTGCTGTCGCCCAAGAGTGGGAGCACCCACCTGTCCAGGCAAACGGGACTCGCACGGGTGCTTGCGCCAGGTGGTGACCACGGCCCTGTGGGGGGAGTCAGCCCATTTAGGGAGGTATAAAAATGGCCTATGGTAGACATTCAGCAGCTGCAAATGGCGGAATTGGAGAAGTCAGTAAGAGGAGGCCAAAAGCAAGACATTTTTCAGGCAAGATACGTGTCAGCAGGAGAAGGTGGGCACAATAATTTGAAATCCACAATTGGTTCATTTTAATGAAGGTTAGATCATCAACATTCTGGGTAGCCAGACGTGTCCTTTTTTCGGTCTGCATTGAACCAGCAGCACTGAAGACTGATAGCACACTAGAAGCAGGGCAAGCGAGCTCCTGTAATGCATATTCTGCCAATTCAGGCCAGGTGTCTATTTTAGATGCCCAGTAATCAAAGGGGAATGACCTGTGAGGGACAACATCGATAAGGGAGGAAAAGTAGTTTGTAACCATACTGGACAAATGCTGTCTCCTCTCACTTTGAATTGATGCAGCAGTACCTGTCGTGTCAGCGGTTATTGTGAAATCACTCCACAACCTGGTCATAAAACCCCTCTGTCCAACGCCACTTTGGATTTGTGCACCTCTAACACCTCTGCCATGTTGCCCCCTACAGCTTGTGTGAGAACCATCACCGCCGCTGTGTGCTTGGAATGCCTGAACCAAACGGTCTACAAGAGTTGCTTGTTTGATAGCCAATATTAGGCACAGTGTATATAACAACGCAATCTAAGTGGCAGAAAGTGGCTGGCTGATATACGACAAACTAACAGGAAAGAAGTATATCCACTTTGTGAGAATTTGAATCTCACTTTTTGGGGGGGAGACTGAACCAAAACTCAGGCCCAGTGTATAAAGCAACAAAATGTAAGTGGCTGGAAGATATATGAAAAAATACAAGGACTGTAGTACAATTTCAATCCTCCCTAAAATGATCTCAGGAAAAGTATGGCAGCAATAAAAAGGACTGCTGCACACAAAAGTGTGGACAAATAAACAAGATAACTGTGCAGAAAGGAGCAACAGGATTTTTGCTTTTAAAAAAGCAGTTGGTTTGCACAGTGGCATGCAAACAGCAATGCAGCTATCAGGGAGCCTTATAAGGCAGCCTAATAAGCTACAGAGCTGATGCACAAAAATATAACCTCCACTGTCCCTGCAAACAAATGGTGGTGTTGGACAGTGGAAATCGCTACAGCACAAGCAGTTTTGGGGCTTAATCTTCCCTCCCTAACTATATCCCTTCTGATGAAGCTGCGGCAACCTCTCCCTATGCTACGATCGGCAGAAGTAAGATGGTTGTCGGCGTGCACGCCCCTTTATAGCCCCTGTGATGCCGCAGAAAGCAAGCCAATCAATGTCATACCCTTCTCTAAGATGGTGGGGACCGAGACCTATGTCATCACGCTGCCCACACTCTGCGTCCTCCTTCATTGGCTGAAAAATGGCGCTGAAAGCATCATACGAAACGCGACTTTGGCGCGAAGATCGCTGACCTCATGGCCGATCCCACACCAGGGTCGGGTTTCATGAAACCAGACTTTGCCGAAAGTCGGTGATTTTTGAATTTGTCCGATCCGTTTCACTCAACCCTAGTCAGAACATTTATGTTTGTGGCAGGGGACGGAGGTCCTCGAAGTTGGTGAAAAGTGGGACTGGCGGATTGTGGGGGGGATCTCTAGTGGTCCTGGACTCCCCATAAATGGATTTGAGTGGATGTGTTAGATCATCCCGTGGAAGGGATAATTAATGGGCTTGATAATCGATTGGTTTGGCTGGGTTTGGTCACTATCTGCCCCCGAGCTTTTGCGTAGCGGCTGGGGGTAAGACTAAACCTGGATGCCAAGGTTAAACATTTTGGCATTGATGTTGTGTTACTTTGAGGCTTCGAGGACCACCCCTCCTCGGGGGGGATATTGTTAAAATGTTTGTAATTTTATGTTTAATAAAAAGGCTACTGTGGCCATTTAATCCAAAATTCAGTATCGTGTCAGTTATTTGGGTTTTATTATGATGGTTAAGTTTTGATAAGTCGGGTGTATCCTTATTAAAGTGAAATGAGGAGGGTATTTCTAGGTCTGTGGTAAGGCTGTCATGAGTCACGTGTACCCCTCACGTCAAGACACAGAACACTGCTGACTTTGGAGGCCAGCTACTTAAGCCCAGACCACGCAATGGGGTGGCGATAAGGTGAATATCCTCCCACCCGCTCTATGAATGTTCACATAAGTCAGCTCATTATACAAACTGTAAGGAAAATAAATATAAAAGTTCCTCATTATTCAAATTAGCTGTGACCCCTCACCACACTTAGTGTGCTGAAGTAGGGTTGAGCGAAACGGGTCGGTCATTTTCATAAGTCGCCGACTTTTGGCAAAGTTGGGTTTCATGAAACCCAACCCGATCCCTGTGTGGGGTCGGCCATGCGGTACGCGACTTTCGCGCCAAAGTCGCGTTTCAATGACGCGAAAAGCGCCATTTCTCAGCCAATGAAGGTGGACGCAGAGTGTGGGCAGCGTGATGACATAGGTCTCAGTCCCCACCATCTTAGAGAAGGGCATTACAGTGATTGGCTTGCTTTCTGCGGCGTCACAGGGGCTATAAAGGGGCGTGACCACCATCTTACTGCTGCTGATCTGAGCATAGGGAGAGGTTGCTGCCGCTTCGTCAGAAGCAGGGATAGCGTTAGGCAGGGTGCATTAACCCTCAAACCGCTTGTGCTGTAGCGATTTCCACTGTCCAACACCACCTTTTGTTTGCAGGGACAGTGGAGGCTACATTTTTTTCCCCTCAGCGCTGTAGCTCATTGGGCTGCCCTAGAAGGCTCCCTGATAGCTGCATTGCTGTTAGTACGCCGCTGTGCAAACCAACTGCTTTTTTCAATGCACAAATCCTGTTGCTCCTTCCTTTCTGCACAGCTGTCTTGTTTGTTTGTCCACACTTTTGACTTTTTTGTGCAGCAGTCCACTCCTTGTTATTGCTGCCTGCCATACTTTGCTGAGATTACTGCAGGGAGATAGTAATTGTAGGACAGTCCCTTTTTTTTTTTGTTTCGTTATATCTCTTTAAGCCACTTTCTGCCACAGAAAATATACTCTAATACAGTGGCCCAGATTTATTCACTAGTCTCCCTGAAGAAAAAAAAAAAAAAGGGTGCAGATTAAAACTGGCAAATCTGCATCAGTGGCAGTCCTGTGTGTGGCATCTGTGTCTCATTTTCTGGTACAGAAAACATACAGTCTAAGAGTGGGCCTGATTTCTTGCCAATTCTCCCATAAATAAAAAAAAATAGTGGGAGATTAAGATTGGCAATTTTGCCTCAGTGCCAGTGCTGTGTGTGGCATCTGTCTCTAATTTTGTGCCACATTAAACCTAGCGTGTAATACTGGGCCAGATTTCTTTTAAATTCTCCCTGAAAAAAAAAAATAGTGGGAGATTAAGATTGGCAATTCTGCCTCATTGCCAGTGCTGTGTGTGGCATCTGTCTCTAATTTTGTGCCACAGAACATATACTGTATAAGAGTGGACCACATTTCTTCAATATTCTCTCAGAAAAAATAAAAAGGGGGAGATTTTTATTGGTAGTGTCTGCATCAGCGTCAGTCCTGTTAGTGGCATATCTGTCTGCCACTGAAGCTGTGTACTGTTATACATTGGGCCTGATTTTCCCTGCAGTCTCACCCACCTATAAAGGGATATATAAATCCAACAGAAGTTTGAGTTCACCTTGTAACTGGTTTTACAGTAACAAATACCATTAGTTGGGTTACGTTTTTCAAACAATGAGGAAGTCTGGTGGAAGAGGTCGTGGACGTGGGCGGTCATTGCCAGCTGGTAATGATGGTAGTGGTGGTGGAGCATCAGGTGGTCGTGGGAAAAGCAATATAGCACCTAAGTCTCGAGTTGTGGAGCCAGGTTCGTCGTCTGGCTACACAAGGCCTCGCGCGCTCCCTTTTCTGGGAGTAGGAAAACCGCTTTTAAAGCCGGAGCATCAAGAACAAGTTTTGTCTTTCCTTGCTGACTCAGCCTCTAGCTCTTTCGCCTCCTCTTCTGAAACTGCTAAATGTAAAAGCAGCGCGCCGTTAGTGGATGTTCACGGTCAGGGACAAGTCGCTTCCTTGTCTTCTTCACCAAGAACAACAGAGAAGGATGCGTCAGACGACACAACGGGTTACTCCATGGAGCTCTTTACACATACCGTTCCTGGGTTAGAAAGTGAAACAGTTAACAGACCATGCCCATTACAAGTTGAATCGGACATGGAGTGCACAGATGCACAGCCACAGCCAGATTACTATGCTGTTCCTTTGACTCAGAGCAGAACATTGCCCTCGCAGAATCAGACCCTGATGAGACTATGGTGCACCATCACGAACGCTATACCACAGGCTTACACGGTGACACAGACGAAGTTGCACACGAGATAGAAGAGGAGGTCATAGATGAACCAGTTTTTGACCCCGATTGGCAGCCATTGGGGGAACAGGGTGCAGGCGGCAGTAGCTCTGAAGCGGAGGAGGAGGAGCCGCAGCAGGCATCAACATCGCAACAGGTTCCATCAGCCGGGCCTGTGTCTGGCCAAAAATGCATGGCAAAACCAAAACCAGTTGTAGGACAGCGTGGCCATCCAGTTAAAGAAGCTCAGTCTGCAATGCCTGAAAAGGTATCAGATAGTAGAAAGAGTGCAGTCTGGCATTTTTTTAAACAACATCCAAATGATCAGCGCAAAGTCATCTGTCAAAAATGTTCAACTACCTTAAGCAGAGGTCAGAATCTTAAAAGTCTAAATACAAGTTGCATGCGTAGACATTTAACCACCATGCATTTGCAAGCCTGGACTAACTACCAAACATCCCTTAAGGTTGTAGCACCCTCGGCCAATGAAGCTAGTCCGCAACGCTACATCCCTTCCCTCACTGTAAGCCCACCATTTCCCGCACCACCTGCAGTAAATGTGCAGGTTTCGTCGCCAGGCCAAAGCAGTCAGGGAATCACTAGGTTCGTGGTAGGAAACACTGCATGTAGGGCACCAGCAAGAATACCATCTCCAACCCTCTCTCAGTCTGCCATGTCCACCGGCACCCCCGCTAGTTCCACCATCTGCAGCTCTCCAGTCCAGCTCACCCTACATGAGACTCTCGTTAGGAAAAGGAAGTACTCATCCTCGCATCCGCGTACACAAGGTTTGAATGCCCACATTGCTAGACTAATCTCATTAGAGATGATGCCCTACCGGTGAGTTGAAAGCGAAGCTTTCAAAGCCCTCATGGACTACGCTGTACCACGCTACGAGCTACCCAGTCGACACTTCTTTTCGAGAAAAGCCATCCCAGCCCTCCACCAGCATGTAAAAGACCGCATCGTCCATGCACTCAGGCAATCTGTGAGTACAAAGGTACACCTGACAACAGATGCATGGACCAGTAGGCAAGGCCAGGGACGTTACGTGTCCATCACGGCACACTGTGTTAATGTGGTGGATGCAGGGTCCACCGGGGACAGCAATATTGGGACAGTTCTGCCTAGCCCACGGTCTAGGAAACAGTTGGCTGTAGGCGTTCGCCCCCCCTCCTCCTCCTCCTCATCCTCCTGCAGAAGCGAGAGCTTGTCCACAGACCGCAGTCACACAACCACTCCATCCACAGCTGCCACTGTTGCACACGAGGTGTCCCATCATGGGACAGCTAGTGGCAAGAGTCAGCAGGCTGTATTGGCAATGAAGTGTTTGGGCGACAACAGACACACCGCGGAAGTACTGGCCGAGTACTTGCAGCAAGAATCTCAGTCATGGCTGGGCAGTGTACATCTTGAGGCAGGCAAGGTAGTCGGTGATAACGGAAGGCATTTTATGGCTGCCATAGCCCTTTCACAACTGAAACACATTCCTTGCCTGGCTCACACCTTAAACCTGGTGGTGCAGTGCTTCCTGAAAAGTTATCCGGGGTTACCCGACCTGCTCCTCAAAGTGCGCAGACTTTGCACGCATATCCGCTGTTCGCCCGTACACTCCAGCTGTATGCAGAACCATCAGCGGTCTTTGAACCTTCCCCAGCATCGCCTAATCATCGACGTTGTAACAAGGTGGAACTCCACACTGCACATGCTTCAGAGACTGTGCGAACAGAGGCGTGCTGTTATGTATTTGTGGGAGGATACACATACACGGGCAGGCAGTTGGATGGTAGACATGGAGTTGTCAGGTGTGCAGTGGTTGAAGGTACAAGACATGTGTCAAGTCCTTCAGTGTTTTGAGGAATGCACACGGCTGGTTAGTGCAGACAATGCCATAATAAGCATGAGCATTCCCCTAATGCGTCTGCTGATGCAAAGTTTGACGCACATAAAGGAGCAGGCGTCTGCAGCCGGGGAAGAGGAAAGCCTTGATGACAGTCAGCCATTGTCTGGTCAGGGCAATCTACAGGACGAGGTAGCGGGCGAAGAGGAGGACGACTAGGAGGATGATGGGGATGAGTATTTTTTGAATGAGGAAGCTTCTCTGGGGCAATAGAAACTGGTGGCGTTGCAAGGCCGGGTTCAGGTTTTTTGAGGGAGACAAGTGACGTAGATTTGCCTGAAACTGCCCCTCAACCCAGCACAATCGCAGATTTTCAACTGGAACTTTGGCCCACATGGCGGATTATGCCTTACATATCCTCAAAAGGGACCCACGCATTATTAAAATGATGACCGATGATGATTACTGGTTGGCCTGCCTCCTTGATCCTCGTTATAAAGGCAAATTGCAAAATATCATGCCACATGATAACCTCGAACAAATATTAGCAACCAAACAAGCAACTCTGGTAGACCGTTTGATTCAGGCATTCCCAGCACACAGCGCCGGTGATGGTTCTCACACGAGCTGCAGGGGGCAACAGGGCAGAGGTGTTAGAGGTGCACAAATCAGAAGTGGCGTTTGACAGAGGGGTTTTCTGACCAGGTTGTGGAGTGATTTCGCAATGACCGCAGACACAACAGGTACTGCAGCATCAATTCAAAGTGACAGGAGACATTTGTCCAGTATGGTTACTAACTATTTTTCATCCCTTATCGATGTTCTCCCTCAACCGTCATTCCCATTTGATTACTGGCATCCAAAATAGACACCTGGCCTGAATTGGCAGAATATGCATTGCAGGAGCTTGCTTGCCCAGCAGCTAGTGTGCTATCAGAATGAGTATTCAGTGCTGCTGGTTCAATATTGACTGAAAAAAGGACTCGTCTGGCTACCCAAAATGTTGATGATCTAACCTTCATTAAAATGAACCACTCATGGATTTCGAATTATTTTGCCCCACCTTTCCCGGCTGACACCTAGCTTTCCTATAAAAAGGTCTTGCTTGTGGACTGGTCTTACTGACTGTTCCAATATCTTAATTTGCAGCAGCTGTTTGTCCAGTATACAACATGTTTACACCTCCCTAAATGGGCTAACTCCCCCCATGGGGCCGTGGTCTCGCCACTTGGCGCAAGCACCCGTGAGAGTGCTGTTTGTCTGAAGAGGTGGGTGTGCCCGCTTTTGGTCAACGGCACTACCACTGGGTCCCTCATAGTACAATAAAGTGTCTCTGGCGGTGGTGGTGCGCAACCAATGTCAGACACACCGTTGTAACATGAGGGGCCCTGGGCCTGTACCGCCGGCCACAAGAGAGTTTCCCCCCCCCAGCTCAAACACTGTTCTACCACTTGCAAAATTATCTCTCACAGCTCCACCAATGTTTAGTCTATGCGCTGACATCCTTCAATGCCTGGCACTGACAATACCAATTTGTTGACATGTGTGATGATAGGTAAAATAGTCAGGGTCAGTGTCCTATATTGACACCAGTAAATACTTAGCGCCAAATTACTATGTCTGAAACTCAGCAGAGGAGCCCATCCCTGTACCTAAGTATGCCACCCTTTTGTTTTTTGGTTTTGTTGTTTTGCGAGACATTAACATCTATTTATTTTTTGGGAGTACTAACTGTGTCAGACACTCCTTCCAATCGTCCTCCGCTGACCACACCAATGCTGCCTGTGTACCCCTGCAAGATAATTCAAACTGCTTTGAGCCTATTTTTTAAAATTTTAGGCCTACTAAGTCTGTCTGCGGTCCGTCCTTCCATTTGTCCTCCACTAAGCACAACAATGCCAACCGTGTACCCATGTAACTTTTTTTCAATCTGCAGTGAGCCTACTTTGTGGTGTAAGGCCTACTAGCAGTGTCTGTCTGCACCACTTAATACAGCTGTCCTCCTCTTAAAAAAAAAAAAAAAAAGGCTGCTTTTCAGCTTGTCAGAATTATAAAACTGCATTGGGGCCACAAGTTTTGTTGTGGTCTACAAACTGAGTCTTCCGCTCCAAGGTGTTCTCTCTGTTGCCTCTCCCTCGCTTCTATCTTGAAGCTCTTGTTAAGTAGTTGTTGAAACAACACTGCATTAGGCCTACAAGTTGGGTCTTGGTTGTAGAGACGGTGTCTGCCGCTCCAAGGTGTTCTCCAGGTTGCCTCTCCCTAGCTTCTATTTTGAAGCTCTCGTTAAGTAGTTGTTGAAACAACACTGCATTAGGCCTACAAGTTGGGTCTTGGTTGTAGAGACGGTGTCTGCCGCTCCAAGCTGTTCTCCTCGTTGCCTTTCCTGAGCTTCAATCTTCAGGCTCTTGTTAAATAGTTTTTTAATCGAACAACTGCAGTGGGGCTACTAGTTTGGTTGGGGCCTACTAACTGTGTATGCCGCTCCGTGCTGTTCTCCTGGTTTCCTGTCCTGAAATTCCATTTTCAGGCTCTCGTTAAGTAGTTGTTGAAACAACACTGCATTAGGCCTACAAGTTGGGTCTTGGTTGTAGAGACGGTGTCTTCCACTCCAAGGTGTTCTCCAGGTGCCTCTCCCTAGCTACTATCTTGAAGCTCTTGTTAAGTAGTTGTTGAAACACTGCATTAGGCCTACAAGTTGGGTCTGGGTTCTACAAAATGTGTCTTCCGCTCCAAGGTGTTCTCCAGGTTGCCTTTCCCTAGCATCTATCTTCAGGCTCTCGTTAAATTGTTTTTAATATAACACTGCATTTGGCCTACGTGTTTTGTTGGCCCTACTAACGGTGTCTGCCGCTCCTTGATGTTCTCCTACACTGAACAAACCAGTGCCGCCTGTTTACTTCTGTTACCAATTTGGAAATGCATTTAGCCTACTTACTGATTTGGGCCTACTCACTGTGTCTCATTACAGTTGTACTCCACTGAACAAAGTAATGCCCCCTGGTTAGTCCTGTTACCAATTTTGAACTGCATTTAGCCCACTTTATTATTTGGGCCTATATCTGTGTTTCCTCCTCATCCTGCCCATTGCCCAGCCAGTGATAGATGAGTCTGCTGGTACATTGACTCAGAACGCTACATTCCCCGTGCACGCTACATAGCAAGATTGTGACCCTGCTGAAAGTCAGGTTCCCCGCATACCATACCACCTTACACGGGGACAAAGAGAAAGGTGCAGATGAAAGTGCAGGTTCCTTCATCAGGTGGGGGGGAATACTCGTTGGCGACGTCACTGGCACAGGGCCCCTCATAGTACGCAAAAGTGTCGCTGCCGGTGGGAGGCGCCCCCGCCGTGCAAACACACCGCCGTACTTTGAGGGGCCCTGTGCCAGTGCCAATGCCAACGAGTGGGCCCCCCCTGCTTGCTCAGGATCACAGCACTTGCAAAGTTTAAATACTTACCTCTCCCTGCTCCAGTGCCGTGACGTGGTCCAGATTTCCTGGGCCCACTAAATACTTGAACCAGCCCTACCCCCCACAACTTTAGCCAAATGACCCCCAATTTCCAATGCCTTACTATTATTATAAGGTAAATTAAAATTGACAAGCTTCAGTAACAAGAATGGATGTTTTTGCCATTAAAATGGGCACTGTAGGTGTTTTCCTGGCCTCCACTCACTGCCGTCTATGCTCCCCCATTGACTTGCATTGGGTTTCGTGTTTCGGTCGATCCCCGACTTTTCGCGATAATCGGCCGATTTCACTCGACTTGACTTTTGAGATAGTCGGGTTTTGCGAAACCCGACTCGACCCTAAAAAACTAAAAGCCGCTCAACCCTATGCTGAAGGAAAAAAACTGGGTTTTATATCAATGATGCCATTAGAAACATATCTCCCCTCCAGTCCCCTCCAGCACCTTACCAGCGTCTTTGTCACTATATATATATATATATATATATATATATATATATATATATATATATATATATAGTGACTATATATATATATAGACTTCCACCCGGTATATGCTCCCACGTCTACCCATGGGTAATGCCCCTCTGTTGCCCTTTGCCCCCTAAACTGTATATGTTTGTGGGGGAACAATCACTTTCTCACACAGGACCCTATAGGCTTTGATTTTTGTTTCCCTTAATAATAAAGACCTTCATTTGAAAACTGCATTTTCTGGTTACTTTTGTCTACAATTTAAATTTGTTTGAGATGAAACATTTAAGTGTGACAGGCATGCAAAATAATAGGAAATCAGGAATGGGGCAAACACTTTCACACAACTGTATATACCCCATATTGTTCCCCTTATAATAATGCCCCCCATGTCTCCATATGCGTAGATATGCTTGAAATCAACGTTTTGGAGTAATTTATAACTTTTAATAAAAATAATAATACATATATAACCTAAAGTGCAAGTCGCCAAGACAGACCAGACAAATATAGTGGTACACACAAAAAAACACACTAGTCTATGACATACCTTTGGGACCCTCAGTCCTCTTTTCAAATGGCAGATTAACAGTTGTTGATATCCTATGGTACTGAGTTTCCCCACGGGCTAGGGGTACTCGGTACCGGGTCCTGCGGTTCACAGAGGGATGTCACGGTGGCTGCAACCCGGTCTGTGGCCCTGGGCACACATGTAAAAGGGAAAAGTCTTTAAAAGGATAACATTTATGTTCGTGACGCCACCTGTGGTATTCGGTCAGAGTAACCGACGCTGCTTTAAGGGATCCGCTGGGGTGATGTTATGTGTTGTGAATTCTGTTGTCAAGCTCCCTCCTGTGGTCGTGAATGGTACTTCGGCTGGTTCTGTCCATGGGCTTCCTCTGGTGGTTGTGAGTGGGGCTGCGGCTTCTGAGTTTCCTTCCACAGGTGACGAGGTTAATTCGTTAGCTGGCTGCTCTATTTAACTCCACTTAGACCTTTACTCCATGCCACCTGTCAATGTTCCAGTATTGGTCTTGTTCACTCCTGGATCGTTCTTGTGACCTGTCTTCCCAGCAGAAGCTAAGTTACTGCTTGTTTTTCTGTTTGCTGTTTTTCTGTCCAGCTTGCTATTTTGATTTTTGTCTTGCTTGCTGGAAGCTCTGGGACGCAGAGGGAGCACCTCCGCACCGTGAGTCAGTGCGGAGGGTCTTTTTGCGCCCTCTGCGTGGTCTTTTTGTAGTTTTTTGTGCTGACTGCAAAGTTGCCTTTCCTATCCTCAGTCTGTTCAGTAAGTCGGGCCTCACTTTGCTAAATCTATTTCATCTCTGTGTTTGTAATTTTCATCTTTACTCACAGTCATTATATGTGGGGGGCTGCCTTTTCCTTTGGGGAATTTCTCTGAGGCAAGGTAGGCTTATTTTTCTATCTTCAGGGCTAGCTAGTTTCTTAGGCTGTGACGAGTTGCATAGGGAGCGTTAGGAGCAATCCACGGCTATTTCTAGTGTGTGTGATAGGATTAGGGATTGCGGTCAGCAGAGTTTCCACGTCTCAGAGCTCGTCCTATATGAGTAATAACTATCAGGTCATTCCGTGTGCTCTTAACCACCAGGTCCATTATTGTCCTAACCACCAGGTCATAACAGTTATGGCAGCTAGATGGTATAATTTCCCACAGGTAAAGTATATCCCCAGGGCTCCCAGTGTGTAGATGGTGGTATGGTGAGAGGTGCAGAGAAAAACGAGGACACAGGATTGCAGTCTCTTTACCTTGTTTACTGTTGGTTTCAGCAGCCACAGTCCAGAGCACCAGACCACAGGGCAGGCAGAGCAGTCCGGCCGGTTCGGAGGCAAGTCCAGAGTCCCCTTACCCACGTCGAAAGTAGAAGCCTTCTTTGCGCTTTAGTGATGTATTACCTTACTGCTAAGCTTCACATAAGGTCCTCACAGATGTTATCTCTCTCTCTCTGTCCCCCGGATAGGACATAACCCTTATGACTGGTGACTTGAGCCTGTTTATAGGGTTTCTTAGATGATCCGGCTCTGTGGGGTGTCACCGTGCCTCCTGGGTGTGCGTGCAGACAGGTAACGTGCAATTAGCTGTCCTGCCGGTCTCTGATGTAAGGCATGGAGGTCCTCACAACCTCGGTGTTCCGGCTACCAGTGTTTCTACGCCTCAGAAGGAGGCAGCCTGCTCGGGGCTGGTCCCCTTCTGGTATCCTCTCCTGTGCTTCCTCCCCTGCATGCTCTCTGCAATCATTTCTGCTTTCTGAATGTCTCTTTCCGGGAGCTGCAGCTCTGGGGGCATGCACAGCTCCGTAAACTCTGTGTCCTCCTCAGACGGATGTTTGGAACTAACTAACTTTCCCTACAGACTACCAGTTATATATAATGGAGTCACCTAGTAAATGGGATCAAAAGCTCCCCCTGGTGGCCTCGAGTATGAATGTGTTGCATGTTTGTGGTACCTGGTTACAGTTATCCTTTCTTGCCTCCGAACGTAGCATCACTCTCTCCGGGAAGAAAGCAATGCCACTGGGACGACCAGTACCCTGGGGCGCCACACTAGCAATACATTATTATAACGGTACACAGCTCCACTTTCAGAAGTGTGTGGAGATAATCAACCAGATTGTGTATAAATTCCACAATCGCAAAAACTACAATACTGCAGGTTATACAGACTAGCTTAAATAGGTCATTTTTCTATGTCCAACTCAAATCCATGCACCAATTTTATACATTTGCATATAGATATGTTAGGTTGAACAATTAATAAAATGTTCTCTCTAGTTGCCTACTCCTGGCCTAATGGATATTGATCAGGTGCGCACCAAAGAAATAACATATGACAACACACAGTCAGATGTAAACTCTCCTTGATCAATCTATGGCTCAGCTCCAAGGGGCTTTATTTAGTCAGGACACAGATTTATATAACCCCTGTAAGGGGGGCTCGGTTAGCTTTAAAATGGTAGTGATCGGATGCATTCCATTGGTTAGCAAGTCCATGGGCAGATCCATGAGGTCATCAGGGTGGGTGGGTCCATGAGGTCATCAAGGTGGGCGTCACTGTGGGTGGATCCATGAGGTCATCAGGGTGGGCGTTATCTTGGATATCAGCACATGGTATGCTGATACAGGAAATGGCAGCCATCTTTAGGGTCTCACTTTGATCTGAGAAAGCTTAAGTAAGGTTAAACAATACACGTTATGGGTCACTTCTCTCAACCTCTTATGTCTTGAGGTTAATTAAGTATTTGATCTTATGGCTCTCCTCATTTGATCTTATGGCTCTCCTCAACAGATATATTGCAGGTGTTGCCACGTAAACAACCTGCATACCGCTAAACGGACCTTTATTTCATGGTGTGTCTCACATCAGTCTCATAGGTCATCATGCACCATATTCATGTATAAGAGCTGCAATATAATATAGGCAAATCCTGAGGAGGTCTTGTATTCGGAGGTGTTATATACTACACACTAATCATTCCCATTAACACACAGTGATTGGCATTCCTATAGCAGACCCTTCCTGTCATAGGTTTAGGGGTCAGTACGACATATTGGTGAGTCATATAAACAGGAGAGGTCTCACCTGATTCAGAGGGAGTAATTTGATGGCTGTGTTCCTCTTTCCAGGCTCAGTAGTGGACACTCTCCCCCATACTTCCGACGCTTTTCATCAATGCTCATCAAGTAAGTACTTTAGGGCCAATGCCACCATGTTGCCAGTTAGGTTGCTGTCATATGTGGACAACTTGACACTGTTGGAGCGCCTGCCAGGGCCGTGGGCATATTTGATACCGGGCTGATTCTTAAAGGGATGTGTCACGGCAGCAGTATCCCAGTCCCTGGCCGTGGGTGTCCAATGGAAAATGATGATTAAAGGGGAGGAAAGTTTAAGGAGATTGTTCGGGACGCCACCCGTGGTGTTTGGCAATGGATGGCCGATGCTACGGTTCAGGTCCACTGGGGCAGTGGGTGACACAGCAGAGTTGGTACAGCTCTCCACGGGTAGAGCTAGGCCCCAGGGCACAGATGGTGTTAAATGTGGTGGTCATAGTGCAGGGGAGGTGACGCAGTAATTCAGAGGACACAGCAGGGTGCAGTTTCCACAGTTTACTCACAGTTTGAAGTGCAGGCCGCGGCACTAGTTACAGATGATAATGGAAGCCTGGAAGCAATATAGGATTCACTAAGCCAGATGGGAATGATGCCTCCTTACTACACTGTCCTCTGAGGTCCTTGTGGCCTAAAGCTATGCTCAGTCCTCTGTTCCTTATGGTTCTATATGGCAGGCAGCTTGAGCCAGTTGCAGGTGTCGTTCCGATATGGCGGCTCAGGTCTGCTGCTGTGCCTCCGGGTGTCTGCTGGGCCAGGAGACCTGTAATCCCCTTCTATCCAGATTTAGCTGCTGGGACTCTTGTACCCGTCTGCCACGGACTACTGCGTCCGGCTTCTAGTGCTGTACTCTGGTCACAGCTCCACTCCCCAGGTTCTCTTTAACTTCTTCCTCTGTTCAATCAGACTATCTCTCCTCAGTTCCAGACACTGACTGACTGACCCCTCCTCTAGGCCAGAACTCATAGAGAAGCTATATTATATTTTTTTTGCCCTAGCACATCTGGTATACAGATTCTGGCATCTTACCTATGCGCATACGTCATGAGCGCTTGCGTTCCACTGAGGACCTTGCGGTGCATACACCAGAAGTACTGCAGCTCATATACAGGATATCCGTTGGATGTTTGCAGTCCAAAAACTGGAAGTACTAGTAACTGCGAACCGAAAGTACTATTCTGTTTGAAGCTAAGGCGTGATTACAAGGAAGTACAGCATCAACTTGCCCACATGACGGCAACGCATCTGGAAACATGGTCGCATTGGCCCTAAAGTACTCCCCTGATGAGCATTGACGAAACGCATCAGGAGGATGGGCAAGTGTCCACTACTGAGCCTGGAAAGAGGAACACAGTAACTATCAAATTACTCCCTCTGAATCGAGTGAGACCTCTCCTGTTTATATGACTCGCCAATATGTCGTACTGACCCTTAAACCTATGACAGGATCGGGTCAGCTATAGGTGTGCTGATCACTGTGTGTTAATGGGAATGATTAGTGTGTAGTGTATATAACACCTCCCAATACAAGTGAGACCTCCCCAGGATTTGCCTATATTATATTGCAGCCTTATACTGTACATGAATATCTTACATGATGACCCATGAGATTGATGTGGTACATACCATGAAATAAATGTATGATTAGTGTCAGGCAAGTTGTTTGCATGGCAAGCCACTTTCTTCTGCAACACCTGCAATATATCTATATGCAAACGTATAAAACCAGAGGAAGACTGCAGTAAGGCTGACTCGGGTACAAACGGCAACTCTTTTCCACTGGCGTCATCATCTGAATGGGAGTCACCACCACCCAATCAGTCATCCTAGAACCAGCAGTCCCCACTTAAACAGGTCATATTTTCTGGTATGGCTGCCCCCGCCATCCTGACTTCAGCTTGTAGAGCGCTGTCGTTCCCCTGTGTCAGTGTTTCTGACAGCACAACATTGTACTTAACTCCAGCGGTTGCTACTGGCAATGACATGTCAGTTACCCCCGAAGTCTGTGTCACATCCCCAACATGGTGAACCCTCCAGTTGCTTTCTAACCGGGTGTCAGCTCCACAGGTTTTATCTACCACATCACTAACAGTCATATTGTGGCACACGTCAGGTGATATCCTGTCCGTAAGTTGAGGTCGTTCACCATTTTCCTTGGTCATGCCTAACTTAGGACTGTCAACTATAGGGGGCGCATTCTCCACATTCTTACCACCTATACATATTACACTTTTCCTTTTACCCACCAGTCCCATAGGGCTTCCAAGTCCCGCTCTATTACCATAGTGTACAGTAAGTCCGAGACTTTGGCATGATTTTGGACGCAAAAAAAAGCAACTTGCTGCGTCCTCTGCGCCCTGACGCTTGCGGCAAAAATGACGCATGCGTCACAAAACGCAATACAACGCATGTCCATGCGCCCCCATGTTAAATATAGGGGCGCATGACGCATGCGTCGCTATGCGTCGCCGAACCTGCGCCCGACGCAACGCAAATGTGATCGTAGCCTAATATTGCATGCCCCACTTTTCAGTTTTTGAATTTCCACAAAAATTTAAAATAACCAATAAACTTCGTTCAACTTCACAATTGTGTTCCACTTGTTGTTTCTTCACCAAAAATTTACATTTGACTTATTTATGTTTTGAAGCATGATATGTGGGAAAAGGTTGAAAAGTTCCAGGGAGCCAAATACTTTCGCAAGGAGATATATACACCGTGTGCAGAATTATTAGGCAAGTTGTATTTTAGAGGATTATTTTTATTATTGATCAACAACTATGTTCTCAATCAACCCAAAAGATTCATAAATATCAAAGCTTAATATTTTTGGAAGTTGGAGTAGGGTTTTTTTTTAGATTTGGCTATCTTAGGAGGATATCTGTTTGTGCAGGTAACTATTACTGTGCCAAATTATTAGGCAACTTAATGAAAACCAAATATATTCCCATCTCACTTGACATGCAAAAACAAACCCCCCCAAAATTAGAGACCAATATAGCCACCTTTCTTTATATGACACTCAGAAGCCTCCCATCCATAGATTCTGTCAGTTGCTTGATCTGTTTATGATCAACATTGCATGCCGCAGCCACCACAGCCTCCCAGACACTTTTCCGAGAGGTGTACTGTTTTCCCTCCCTGTAGATCTCACATTTTATGAGGGACCACAGGTTCTCTATGGGGTTGAGATCAGGTGAACAAGGGGACCATGTCATTATTTTTTCATCTTTGAGACCTTTACTGGCCAGCCACGCTGTGGAGTAGTTGGAGGCTTGTGATGGAGCATTTTCCTGCATGAAAATCATGTTTTTATTGAACGATACCGACTTCTTCCTATACCACTGCTTGAAGAAGTTGTCTTCCAGAAACTGGCCATAGGTCTGGGAGTTGAGCTTCACTCCATCCTCAACCCGAAGAGTCCCACAAGTTCATCTTTGATGATACAAGCCCATACCAGTACCCCACCTCCATCTTGCTGACGTCTCGGTCGGAGTGGAGCTCTCTGTCCTTTACTGATCCATCCTCTGGCTCATCCAGAGTCACTCTCATTTCATGAGTCAATGAAACATTTGAAAAGTCAGTCTTAAGATATTTCTTGGTCCAGTCTTGACATTTTATGTTATGTTTCTTGTTCAAAGGTGGTCGTTTTCCAGCCTTCCTTACCTTGGCCATGTCCCTGAGTATTGCACATCTTTTGCTTTTTGTTACTCCAGTAACGTTGCAGCTCTGAAATATGGCAACACTCGTGGCAAATAGCATCTTGGCAGCTTCACACTTGATTTTCCTCAATTCTTGGGCAGTTATTTTGCCCTCTTTTGCCCAACACGCTACTTAAGACCCTGTTTGCTATTTGCCATGAAACGCTTGATTGTTCAGTGATCCCGCTTCAAAAGTTAGGCAATTTCAAGACTGCTGCATCCCTCTGCAAGACATCTCACAATTTTGGACTTTCCAGAGCCCGTCAAATCTCTCTTCTGACCCATTTTGCCAAAGGAAAGGAAGTTGCCTAATAATTAAGCACACCTTACATAGGGTTTTAATGTCATTAGACAACACCCCTCCTCATTACAGAGATGCACATCACCTGACTTACTTAATTGGTAGTTGGCTCTCAAGCCTGAACAGCATGGAGTAGAACAACATGTATAAAAAGGATCGTAATCAAAATACAACTTGCCTAATAATTCTGCACACAGTATATGTATGTATTTGTATATTAGTACAGACCAAAAGTTTGGACACACCTTCTCATTTAAAGATTTTTCTGTATTTTCATGACTATGAAAATTGTACATTTGCACTGAAGGCATCAAAACTATTAATTAACACATGTGGAATTATATACTTAACAAAAAAGTGTGAAACAACTGAAATTATGTCTTAGGCCGGGTTCACACTGCGTTAGCAGTAGCCCGTTCAGCACATACGCTAACGGGCTGTTGTTAGCGCAAGTGCCGACGTTCACATCGCGCTAGCGCAGATAGAGCATCTGCTAGCTCTATCTGCGCTAGCAGTGACGGACCCGGAAACGCTGCAGCCCGCGTCTCCGGGTCCGTCACTAAATGACGGCACATTCCTAGCGCAAGCCCATTGTGGGCGTGCGCTAGCGATGCATCCGACATTGGAGTCAATGGTGGCCTTAACGGACTACGTTACACCGCGTTTATGCCGCGGTATAACGTAGTCCGTCTAACGGACTGCCAGGATGCAGTGTGAACCCGGCCTTGTATTCTAGGTTCTTCAAAGTAGCCACCTTTTGATTTGATGATTGCTTTGCACACTCTTGGCGTTCTCTTGATGAGCTTCAAGAGGTAGTCACCGGGAATGGTTTTCACTTCACATGTGTGCCCTGTCAGGTTTCATAAGTGGGATTTCTTGCCTTATAAATGGGCTTGGGACCATCAGTTGTGTTGTGCAGAAGTCTGGTGCATACACAGCTGATGGTCCTACTGAATAGACTGTTAGAATTTGTATTATGGCAAGAAAAAAGCAGCTAAGTAAAGAAAAACGAGTGGCCGTCATTACTTTAAGAAATGAAGGTAAGTCAGTCTGAAAAATTGGGCAAACTTTGAAAAGTGAAGTTGCAAAGACCATCAAGCGCTACAAAGAAACTGGCTCACATAAGGACCGCCCCAGGAAAGGAAGACCAAGAGTCTCCTCTGCTTCTGAGAATAAGTTTATCTGAGTCACCAGCCTCAGAAATCGCAGGTTAACAGCAGCTCAGATTAGAGACCAGGTCAATGCCACACAGAGTTCTAGCAGCAGACACATCTCTACAACAAATGTTAGGCTATGTGCACACTTTGCAGATTCCACTGCGGATTTTTCCGCAGCGGAATTGCAAAATCCGCAGTGAAAACCCATCGCGGTTTTTACTGCGGATTTATCGTGGTTTTTACTGCGTTTTCTTCTGCGGATTTTCAACTGCAGTTTTCTATTGGAGCAGCTGAAAATCCGCAGAAAAGAAGTGACATGCTGCGGAATGTAATCCGCAGCGTTTCCGCGCGGATTTTTCTGCAGCATGTGCACAGCGTTTTTTGTTTCCCATAGGTTTACATTGAAATGTAAACTCATGGGAAACTGCTGCGGATCCGCAGCGGTCAAATCCGCTGCGGATCCGCAGCAAAATCCGCAAAGTGTGAATATAGCCTTAAGAGGAGACTTTGTGCAGCAGGCCTTCATGGTAAAATAGCTGCTAGGAAACCACTCCTAAGGACAGGCAACAAACAGAAGAGACTTGTTTGGGCTGAATAACACAATGAATGGACATTAGACCAGTGGAAATCTGTGCTTTGGTCTGATGAGTCCAAATTTTAGATCTTTGGTTCCAACCACCACGTCTTCATGCGACGCAGAAGAGGTGAACGGATGGACTCTACATGCCTGGTTCCCACCGTGAAGCATGGACCAGGAGGTGTGGGGGTACTTTGCTGGTGACACTGTTGGGGATTTATTACAAACTGAAGGCATACTGAACCAGCATGGCTACCACAGCATCTTGCAACCGCATGCTATTCCATCCGGTTTGCGTTTAGTTGGACCATCATTTATTTTCAACAGGACAATGACCCCAAACACACCTCCAGGCTGTGTAAGGGCTATTTGACCAAGAAGGAGAGTGATGGGGTGCTACACCAGATGACCTGGCCTCCAGTCACCAGACCTGAATCCAGTCGAAATGGTTTGGGTGAGCTGGACCGCAGAGTGAAGGCAAAAGGGCAAAAAAGTGCTAAGCATCTCTGGGAACTTCTTCAAGATTGTTGGAAGACCGTTCCCGGTGACTACCTCTTGAAGCTCATCAAGAGAATGACAAGAGTGTGCAAACTGTCCACTTAGGAAGCAATACTGTTTGACAATCAATTTCACATGTTATTGTGCAATTGGAATAGGCAATTGGAATAGGAGTTTGGAAAAACGAAGACTAAGGGGTGATCTTATTTTAATGTATAAATATATGAGGGGACAGTACAAAGACCTTTCTGATGATCTTTTTAATCATAGACCTGAGACAGGGACAAGAGGGCATCCTGTACGTCTGGAGGAAAGAAGGTTTAAGCATAATAACAGACGCGGATTTTTTACTGTAAGAGCAGTGAGACTATGGAACTCTCTGCCGTATGATGTTGTAATGAGTGATTCGTTACGTAAATTTAAGAGGGGACTGGATACCTTTCTGGAAAAGTATAATGTTACAGGATATATACACTAGATTCCTTGATAGGGTGTTGATACAGAGAATTAGTCTGATTGCCGTATGTGGAGTCGGGTAGGAATTTTTTTCCCCAATGTAGAGCTTACTCTTTGCCACATGTTTTTTTTTGCCTTCCTCTGGATCAACATGTTAGGGCATGTTAGGTTAGGCTATGGGTTGAACTAGATGGACTTAAAGTCTTCCTTCAACCTTAATAACTATGTAACTATGTAACAGATTGAAATTATTGGCAATTATTAAGACACACTCAATAAAGGAGTGGTTCTACAGGTGGGGACCTGTTATAATACGGTGGTCTAGGAGCAACATGGAACGAGCTCTGAAGGAAGTGGTAACTGTAATGACCGCAGTCCCTAAGCTCAACACGACACTAGAAGTAGCCGTGGAAAGCTCCTAACTCTCCCTAGGCATCTCGTCACAGCCTAAGAGCTAACTACCCCTAAAGAAAGCAGGAAAGCTATCTTGCCTCAGAGAAAATCCCCAAAGGATAGATTAGCCCCTCCCCAAATAATGACTGAGTGGAGAGGGAAAAGACATACACAGAATGAAACCAGGATGAGCACAGGAGGCCAGTCTAACTAAATAGATAGGACAGGATGGAATACTGTGCGGTCAGTATAAAACACTACAAAAATCCACGCAGAGTTTACAAAAAATCTCCACACCTGACTAAAGGTGTGGAGGGCAAATCTGCCTCCCAGAGCTTCCAGCAAGACAGAATTAATTCACACTGATAAGCTGGACAAACATAGACAGCACAGAATGGATAAGGCCACAATCTATGGACAGAAAAGGGCAAGCAAAGACTTAGCTTAGCTGAATTGGTCAGGATAACAGGGAACTCCAAAGAGATGTGAATCCAACCAGGAACCATTTACAAGTGGCACTGGCTGAAGAAAGAGCCAGGCCTAAATAGCCGAGCAGAAGAGACGATAAGTGGAGGCAGCTGATGACAGCTAACTCCAAGGAGCAGCCATACCACTAGAAACCACAAGAGGGAGCCCCAGAGCAGAACTCACAAAAGTGCCACTTACAACCACCGGAGGGAGCCCAAGAGCGGAATTCACAACAGGGACCACAGACCACATCTCAGTACCAATGCTTTTTGGCTGATGTTTTGGTCACTTTTGAATGTTGGTTGTGCTTTCACACTCGTGGTAGCATGAGAAGGGCTCTGCAACCCACACAAGTGGCTCAGGTAGTGCAGCTCATCGAGGATGGCGCATCAATGCAGGCTGTGGCAAGGAGGTTTGCTTTGTCTGTCAGCGTGGTGTCCGGAAGCGCTACCAGGAGACAGGCCAGTACACCAGGAGACGTGGAGGGGGCCATATGAGGGCAACAACCCAGCAGCAGGACCGTATATGTATATAATTGCAAAAAGTGACAGCAGCACAGAAAAACAAATTCAGAGTGCAATGCCCCTCAGGCATGTACCAAACCTTATAAAAAGAGTCCAAAAAGTCAGAGGCAGAACACCATTGCAAATAAATTTCAAAAAGTGTTCAGGTTTTAATAGCCCATCATGGCAACGTTTCGGCTCATAAAGAGACCATTGGGCGGTCCGATCAGTGGTTGACAGTTATGACTGTATACATGCTTAGATAGCTATCAGTCACTGGTAGGACCGCCCACTGGGCCAAAAGTCACAGAAAGTGAAAAGGTTTGAATGATTAAAATGCAGATTATACTGGATCTTTTCTCAAAAAATTATATATTAAACTATTCAGCTCTCCCTGCCCTATGGCATTGTGCCTGCAGATTGGACTGCATTCTCATGGTGACAGGTTCCCTTTACGGCCCCAATACAAATTAGACAAATGTCCCACCCACCATCAGGTGAAAGCATATCATTAATTGTGAACAAGTGAAAACCAAATACATGCATTACAAAAAATATTGTTAAAAACAGATAAATAAAAACAAATCACAAAAACACAGCCATGTCGAGTTTGTCATTAAAGCCTAATGGACCTTGAGCATGAGTCCGAATAATCCATCTAGCCTCCTTTCCTAATAATAATTTATTGAGGTCACCTCCTTGTGCAGGCATTTTAACAGTTTCAATCTCTGCATACCGCAAGACTTCAGGCTTGCCTGCATGTTTTTTCCTTATGTTCAATTAATCTAGGGATCCCTTTACCTGAGGTGATGGAATTAAAATGCTCACGGAAACGTACGAATAAGGGATGAATAGTCTTTCCAATATAATGAAAACTGCATGGTCAAAAAACAACGTATACAGTCTGGTGTTCTTTTTTTTTTTTTTCCCCAGAAAACAAGTTACATAATCCGGGAACCCCCGTCCTCCCATACACGTCATTAACAAAAAAATACGGAGTTCTTTTTTTATTTTTAATACAAATGCACATAGATACAACATATACTGTATGTTATAAACATAGATGTGCTTGTTTTAAGATGTATCAGTTTCCATTAGTTTTACCAAAAATCAGTATTTATTATAATACTAGATTGTGGCCCGATTCTAACGCATCGGGTATTCTAGAATATGTATGTCCCTGTAATATATGGACAATGATGATTCCAGAATTCGCGGCAGACTGTGCCCGTCGCTGATTGGTCGAGGCAACCTTTATGACATCATCGTCGCCATGGCAACCATTATGACATCATCGTCGCTGTGTCCGTTGCTGATTGGTCGAGGCCTGGCGGCCTCGACCAATCAGAGACGCGGGATGTCTACGTCCTTTATGACATCATCGTCGCTGTGCCCGTCGCTGATTGGTCGAGGCCTGGCGGCCTCGACCAATCAGAGACGCGGGATTTCTACGTCGATGCTGTGCCGGTCTCTGATTGGTCGAGGCCTGGCGGCCTCGACCAATCAGAGAGCCGGGATTTCCAGGACAGACAGACAGACAGACAGAAAGACAGACAGGCAGACGGAAAAACCCTTAGACAATTATATATATAGATAAAAACATGCAGCTATTAAAGATTACAAAATGTGGGGTGAAATATGTTAGAGTTAGGCCGGCCTCACACTAGCGAGTTTTACGGACGTATGAGAGGTGCAGAAAATGCGGATTGCATACGGTACAATGATTCTCTATGGCCCAGCTCCTATCTGCCGTATTTTACTGATCCGTATTATATGGTGTTCTACGGCCGTAGAAAATCGCAGCATGCTGCGTTTGTCACCGTATTGCGCAAAAAATCACCAATGAAAGTCTATGGGGGACAGAAAAATACGGATTACACACGGACCAGCAGTGTGACTTGCGAGAAATACGCAGCGGTGTTCTATAGAAAAGCCGGTAATTCAGTGCGGTGTACAGTAAAATCACACTGACAGGTTAGAATAGAATAGCTAAGATAAATGTCTACACATAGTATAGGGGCATATATATATAGTGAGACACATACAGTGGGGCAAAAAAGTATTTAGTCAGTCAGCAATAGTGCAAGTTCCACCACTTAAAAAGATGAGAGGCGTCTGTAATTTACATCATAGTTAGACCTCAACTATGGGAGACAAACTGAGAAAAAAAAAATCCAGAAAATCACATTGTCTGTTTTTTTTAACATTTTATTTGCATATTATGGTGGAAAATAAGTATTTGGTCAGAAACAAAATTTCATCTCAATACTTTGTAATATATCCTTTGTTGGCAATGACAGAGGTCAAACGTTTTCTGTAAGTCTTCACAAGGTTGCCACACACTGTTGTTGGTATGTTGGCCCATTCCTCCATGCAGATCTCCTCTAGAGCAGTGATGTTTTTGGCTTTTCGCTTGGCAACACGGACTTTCAACTCCCTCCAAAGGTTTTCTATAGGGTTGAGATCTGGAGACTGGATAGGCCACTCCAGGACCTTGAAATGCTTCTTACGAAGCCACTCCTTCATTGCCCTGGCGGTGTGCTTTGGATCATTGTCATGTTGAAAGACCCAGCCACGTTTCATCTTCAATGCCCTTGCTGATGGAAGGAGGTTTGCACTCAAAATCTCACGATACATGGTCCCATTCATTCTTGCATGTACCCGGATCAGTCGTCCTGGCCCCTTTGCAGAGAAACAGCCCCAAAGCATGATGTTTCCACCACCATGCTTTACAGTAGGTATGGTGTTTGATGGATGCAACTCAGTATTCTTTTTCCTCCAAACACGACAAGTTGTGTTTCTACCAAACAGTTCCAGTTTGGTTTCATCAGACCATAGGACATTCTCCCAAAACTCCTCTGGATCATCCAAATGCTCTCTAGCAAACTTCAGACGGGCCCGGACATGTACTGGCTTAAGCAGTGGGACACGTCTGGCACTGCAGGATCTGAGTCCATGGTGGCATAGTGTGTTACTTATGGTAGGCCTTGTTACATTGGTCCCAGCTCTCTGCAGTTCATTCACTAGGTCCCCCCGCGTGGTTCTGGGATTTTTGCTCACCGTTCTTGTGATCATTCTGACCCCACGGGGTGGGATTTTGCGTGGAGCCCCAGATCGAGGGAGATTATCAGTGGTCTTGTATGTCTTCCATTTTCTAATTATTGCTCCCACTGTTGATTTCTTCACTCCAAGCTGGTTGGCTATTGCAGATTCAGTCTTCCCAGCCTGGTGCAGGGCTACAATTTTGTTTCTGGTGTCCTTTGACAGCTCTTTGGTCTTCACCATAGTGGAGTTTGGAGTCAGACTGTTTGAGGGTGTGCACAGGTGTCTTTTTATACTGATAACAAGTTTAAACAGGTGCCATTACTACAGGTAATGAGTGGAGGAAAGAGGAGACTCTTAAAGAAGAAGTTACAGGTCTGTGAGAGCCAGAAATCTTGATTGTTTGTTTCTGACCAAATACTTATTTTCCACCATAATATGCAAATAAAATGATAAAAAAACAGACAATGTGATTTTCTGGATTTTTTTTTCTCAGTTTGTCTCCCATAGTTGAGGTCTACCTATGATGTAAATTACAGACGCCTCTCATCTTTTTAAGTGGTGGAACTTGCACTATTGCTGACTGACTAAATACTTTTTTGCCCCACTGTATATGTATATATATTAATATTTCATACAGCGCTAGATAGGAGAAAAGCCGGTAATTCAATTGCCGACATGATATGAGACATGGTTTACATACAGTAAACAAGCTCATATCCCTTTTTTTTTGCATATTCCACACTACTAATGTTAGTAGTGTATATGTGCAAAATTTGGGCGCTTTAGCTATTAAATTAAAGGGTTAAATTGCGGAAAAAATTGGCGTGGGCTCCCGCGCAATTTTCTCCGCCAGAATGGTAAAGCCAGTGACTGAGGGCAGATATTAATAGCCTGGAGAGGGTCCATGGTTATTGGCCCCCTTCCCTGGCTAAAAACATCTGCCCCCAGCCACCCCAGAAAAGGCACATCTGGAAGATGCGCCTATTCTGGCACTTGGCCACTCTCTTCCCATTACCGTGTAGCGGTGGGATATGGGGTAATGAAGGGTTAATGTCACCTTGCTATTGTAAGGTGACATTAAGCTAGATTAATAATGGAGAGGCGTCAATTATGACACCTATCCATTATTAATCCAATAATATGAAATGGTTAAAAAAACACACATTATTACAAAGTATTTTAATGAAATAAATACACAGGTTGTTGTAATATTTTATTATACTGGTAATCCACCTGAAGACCCTTGTCACCTGAAACAAATGTAAACAAAACAAACAACAATATTCCATACCTTCCGACGATCAGTCTCGTCCCACGCTCAAAATCCATCTGAAAGGGTTAACTAATTTTACAAGCAGAAGCCTGCTAATGCAGCTGCCCCTGCCTTTAAAAACCCGTGGAATGAATGGAATATAGGTGAATGACCTGTAGTTACCTCAAGTTGCGGTGATGCGCCCTCTGCTGGATGTCCTCATATGAACTTGAGCCTGGGAACATTTCAGAATATTTTTCTTCCAGATGTGCCTTTTCTGCGGTGGCTGGGGGAGATGTTTTTAGCCGGGGGGGCTAATAACCACGGACCCTCTCCAGGCTATTAATATCTTCCCTCGGTCACTGGCTTTACCACTCTGGCGGTGAAAATTGCGTGGGAGCCCACGCCAATTTTTTCCGCAATTTAACCCTTTAATAGCTAGAGCGACCAAATTTTGCACATACACACTACTAACATACTAATGTTACTAGTGTGGAATATGCAAAAAAAAAAAAAGGGATATGAGATGGTTTACTGTATGTAAACCATGTCTCATATCATGTCGGGTATGAGAAGGAGATAGGAAAAGCTGGCAATGGAATTACTGGCTTTTAAGCTATCTAGCGCTATATGATATATATATATATATATATATATATATATATATATATATATATATATATATATATTTGTATATGTGTGTGTCTCACTGAAAATCTCACAGTATGGATGCCATACGGATTACATACGGAGGATGCCATGCGCAAAATACGCTGACACACCCTGCCTACGGATGACATGCGGATCACTATTTTGGGGACTTTTTCGCGTATTACAGCCGTAAATAACGGACCGTATTTTCATACGCTGAGTGTGACGCCGGCCTAAGGCCTAAGTCTTGGAGAAGTTGTCCATATCAATGAATTTCTGTGACTAGTGCCAGCCCTTTTAAGATTTACCAGTATTTATCAGAGACAGCGTAGATCTTTGAAGATGTTGTACTTATTCTCAATATATTTTTTTTATTTTTATTACGGTCACATAAGAATACTAGTATAATTGCACCTCCTTTGACTTAAATGCGTTTTCCACTACCTGTATATCCCTTTTAAAGGTAGTCACCCTTGTAAAATGAAAGCACCATATACTCCCCTCATGCATTTGCAGTGTACCAGTGATGTCGGCTTTGGATCAGTAGCTGCTATTGGGCTGCTGGGCTCTCTGCTGAATTGTAGAAGGGCTCTTGTGCCACAAACATGTCTCGTGAACCCGAGGACTCCCGAAGCCGACATCGTTGGAGCAGCACCAGTGCAGGAGATGAGCATATGGTGTTTTGTCTTATAAGGGGGACTACTTAATTTAAATTTAGGTTATCCAGAAAGTGTCCAACTTCTTCAAAGCCTGCTAGACTAGCAGTGACATAGTTGCTTAGCCATGCACTATGCAGCAATGCCAATAATTTATGTTCACCAATAGTGACAGTAATGACAATTATGGTAACATGGCCAAGCATCAAAAATTATCTCTCATATTCTTTTTGTCTTCTCTGAACAAACTGTTACAATAATTTATCTGTGTAGATAAGCATTTAACCCCTTCAGTCTTGTTTTTTGTGCTTTCGTTTTTTTCCTCCCCTTCTAAGCGCCATCATTTTTTTTTAATTTTTCTATCAACAAAGCCATATAAGGGCTTGAATTGTATGGGATATGTTGAAGATTTGCATGACACCATTAATTTTAACATACAATGCTGTTCTGTCCTCACTAGCTGAGGCAGGCTCATACGTAGCTATACAGTCAGCTAAACCGCTATACCGGGGTCCAATAAGGAGACTGTGATTGAGTCTGTGCTTTATTAAACGTAGTAGTATATTGATGCGGTGAAACTGTGAACAATGATATACATAGAATCAGTGCATGGCCTAGAACAGATACATAATACACATGATATACATTATGCATAACATTTAGAAAGCTAGTGACTAAACTGGGAGTACAACTGGTTAAACTAAGCTAATATAGAGCAGGAATATCTATATGAAGCATAAAGACATACCGGCAATGCAATCGCAAGGGGGATGAAGTGAAGCGTCTTTCCTTGAAGGCAAACTGAAGAAAGTGAAAGGAAAAATGGAGGGAAATGGAGGCTGAGCTACCATAATGCATTGCAAAGGAGGAGGAGAATCAGACATGGATAATACAAAAACAAGATTGAACTGCCAACATAACTCTGACCGCTAGAGGGAGCCAAAGCATCACAGATGAATAAAGGCATGAATATATCAATACTGTATACTGAGGAAACTGCAATTATGCAAGCAAATAATCAGGGTAACAATATTAGATGGCGGAGACAGAACAAATGCATTGGCAAATGGTAAAAAATAGTCCAAATGCAGTGAAGCTATTAAAAACAAAAAAAAAACAAAAAACCACAATTCGATCATTGCTTTATGTAATATACTGCGTTCCTTGTGCTGTAGAAATGATGTAATATGATTCCACAGATCAGTACAATCAGAGCAATATCAAACTTTTTAAAAATAAAGTTGCAAAAGAATGAAGTTTGTTAAAAAAAAAAAAAGTTTGGTATGCGCCACTTTCAGAGACCTGTAATGTTTTCAATTTTACCTCAATAGAGCTGTGTGAGGGCTTGCTTTTTTTAACGTGGTGATTTTTTTTCTTTTCTTTTTTTAACCATTTGGGTTTTGTTTACAGTGTTTTATTCCCCGCTCATTGCATTTTTTGAGTTGCCATGGGCAAAAAATGCAATAAGAAAAGTGCAATTCTGGGTTTACGTTTTTTTTCTCCTTATAGCTTTTGCTGCATGAAAATTTTGATAGATTGGACTTTTATGGATGCAAGACCACAAAAACATTATTTATTTTTTTTACTTTATTTTCCTAGACCCTTTGAGAAATTTGAATTTGAGATTCTGATCACTTGTTTTATATACTGCAACATCATACTATTGCAGTATATAGGGACAACCAATAGTTAAAGGGCACCGAAGAATCAGGAAGGACGCTGGTATGGTCACTTAAAGTGAACCTGTCTCCCCCCAGCCATCTTGTGCAGCACTAATGCTGCATTCTGACAAGGTGGCTCTTTTAGTTTGGGTCCCTAGCACTGCTGCAATAATCACTTTCGTGAAGAAAGAAGATCCAGCTCCAGGAGTAAAAAATACCAAAAATGTATTTAAACATGTTAAAGTTTGGAAAACTTCAGCATGAAGTCTAAGAGCACTGTTTGTGCTTGAAACGCGTCCAGCGGCTAAATGGTAGCTTCCATCCAAATGATGTATTTGATCGCTTGTCAGCAGTTTTCCAAATTTTAACATGTTTAAATAAATTTGTGGTATTTTTTCACTCCTGGAGCTGGATCTTTTTTCTTCACGTATACTGATGCATCTTACCTTGGCAAGTAGGTCTGGCAAGTCAGGCTATGCCTTTAAAAAATGCTGTACAACCAAGTTCAGCACGTGGGCCATGCATGGAACATGTGCCAGCTTACTGAGCTTTAAAGTCGCCACCAAGTTATACCTATTATTGCACATAATCAGATCAGGTGGGAGTTTCAGCTGGGAGAGCCACTGATCAGTCTGGTCTTTTATCCCTTTCAACTGCTCTGCATTGTGAGCTTTATCGCCTAAACAGATGAGCTTCAGCAGAACAGGCTGCCGCTTCACCAAGGCAATGCTGCAGAGCTCCCAACTGGGGAGTTATGGGGAGGCTAGTTCGGGTTAGGATGATGAGGAGAGACAGGAACTGGAATACGAGAAGACTGAAACCCTGATGGAAGTTGGGCCCACTATTCTTGGTGTGGGTAAGGGGTGTGGTGTCCCAGCCTCAGACTCTGTCCCAGACTCCACCAGGTTCACTAAGTGTGCCGTCAGGGAAATGTAGTGTCCCTGTCCACAATAACTTGTCCATGTGTCTGTGGTTTGATGGACTTTCCCTGTGACTGCATTGGCCACAGCATGGTTGATGTTGTGTAACACGTGATTATGTAACACGGGGACGGTATACTGGGAAAAATAGTGGCGGCTGGGAATCGAGTACAGTGGGTCTACCACCGCCAAGAGGTCACACAAAGACTCAGTTCCCACAATCCGAAACAGCAACATTTTCAGGGCTAGCAATCTGGCAATGTGGGTGTTTAGCATTTGGACCTGTGGGTGGATATTTCTGCTTCCTGTGAAATGTCTGTGGCAGGGATAAGTGAATGCTTGGACAATGAACTGGACATGGTTTCTGACTGTTGTTTTTGTGCAACTGCTGGTTGTGGGCAGGAGGCATCAGCGCCTGTTTCCTGGAAAGCAGATTGGGAAGGGGCAGTGGTTTCACCCTCACACAGATTTTGTACGTAGGCGTTCTGCCCACCTATTGGGGTGCTTGACTGCCATGTGCTTCTGCTCAGGTTGGCAGTGTTCTTGCCGCTCCTCAGCTTGCTATGGCAGATGCTGCAAGTTACAGTTGTTTTGTCTGAAGGACTTTAATAAAAACCTGCCATACAGGGGAACAACGTTCTCTTGGCCTGTGATCTAGTGGGGGAGCTCTGTGGAACAGTTGACCACATTCTCCCTCTGGTCAAACCACTACCTCTTCTTGCCTGTTTTCATACTATGGATCCATCCCTCTCTGCACTGCTGTGCTCGCTTTGCGAGCCACCGTGCCAGGTTGGTCAGTGACCTTATCGACCATATTGTTTTCCAATTTATCAATCTGATCCGCCTTCTGAGTTGCGATTTTAGGCTGACCTGCTTGCAGCTGTGCGTCATGATTATCCTCCACCTCTTCAGACATGAATTGACCTTCCCCAATGTGGCTTTCTTCTGGCTGTGGGTATTCAAATGTTTGTGCATCACTGCACTCCACCTCCTCATGACCTTTTTTAATTATGCACTGTGAGAGTCCAGAATTATTGCAAGGAAACGTAAACAATTCCTCAGAGTGACCAGCATTGGTGTCATATGTCTCCTGAGACTCTTGATGGTGGGAGGAAGGAGGACCAGTTTGAGGTTTGTGAGGCCCAGCCTCTTGGCTACTGAGACTGGACCGTGTGGAAGACTTGGTGGTGCTGCTTGTCAACACACTGGAGCCTTTGTCTGCCATCCAACCCACAACATCCTTGCACTTGTTTGGGTTCGACAGGGGTGTAGAGTGCAGATCAAATTTTGGAAGCTAGAACGAGATAACATGACCTGTCACATGGCCTTGTCGGGCACCACCACATCCATGTTCCCGTTCCTTCATGTCACCCTTTCTCATATTGAATGCATTGTGAAAAATAAAGCCAGGACACTTTTTTTCCTAAGTACCCTCACACTGAGGTGTTATGTATAAATTCCCTGTATCTAGCACTGTGTGGGTAATTTTTTTAGCCATCAGCTTTATTACACGCAGCAAATAGTGACGTTTGCGTACCTCTACAGGTTTTGTACCAGTCGCATAACTGCTAGATAAATATTAGTTATTTCAGCAATAGGTGAGGAATATAATTTAACCTTTAAAAAAGATGTTCAGTATATGCTGGTATGCAGGAATATATACCAGTGTATGCTGGTACTGATTAATATGATTTGGCCCTAAAAAGAGCTATTTTGTATATTCTGGTACAAAATATGAAACCCTGCCTCTCTCCCTAATCCCAGTTTCTGTTCCAACACTGTACAACACAATGTAAACTAGCAGAAATCTGCAGCAGGTACTTGCAATGATAACACCCAGGTGCCTGCCTTTCCCTCTCCCACATATTAAATCTCTCCCTACTTTATCTCTCCCTAACAGAGAACTAATCTTCCCTCTCTGTAGATCTTAAAAGAGCTCTTTGTAATCCCAAACTCTCCCTATACCCTGCTTTCACTCTCCCTACAGTCACACTACTCTCACACTATGCTGTTTCCACCAGTAATGTTTTTCCAAACCAAACTTTTTGACTATATGTGGGGCATCACAGCACTGTTTAAAGAACCAGGAAGCATATGTCTAATTGAACTGTAAAAGACCTGTTTGTGTCAAATGACCTAGGGCAATAAATAATCCAATTTACAGCAGTACACTTCTTAACTCCTTATAGTACATCAGCAAAATCACAAATGTCTTGGCGGGCTGATTGTTAGTACATTTGGGCTAACTACTATGTGTTTTTGAATGTCACACTCTTTATTTATATATATATATATATATATATATATATATATATATATATATATATATATATATATATATATATATATATATAATGAATTCATTTTCCAGTGAAAACATATTAAAATATGATGGCTCAATGAATAGCATTGTTATTCTGTAGAGCTGGAGTCCTTGGTTCTTATCCCACCCAGGACAACATCTGCAAGGAATTTGTATGTATGTCCGTGTTTGTGTGGGTTTTCTTCTGGGGACTCCGATTTCTTCCCACACTCCATAGACATACTGATAGGGAATTTAGATTGTGAGCCCCAATGGGGACAGTGATGATATTGTCAGTCAAATAATGCACAGACGACACGTGGTTTGGTTATACCCTTGGGTTAGTAAATAAAAACAAAAATTGGGCTACGGGGTGGTCTCAGTCATGGCAATCCATTTCTATATACCCTGTTAGTGCAAAAGTGTGCTCCACTTGGCACTTAGCTGTCAAGTTGGAGAGCATGGGTATTATTAACCCCTTATCACTAAAGCCTATTTTAACCTCCTGACAGAGCCCCATAATTTGGAATCTGACATGAACCACTTAAGGTTAAGTTCCCATGATTACATAAGTTTTTGATGAGTATTTGACACTGCATATTTTCGCTGAACATAACACGCAGTGTTTTTTATGCAACCTAAACTGACCTGTGGCGCGTGTTTGAAATCCACAACTCGTCAATTTCCCTTGTGGGTATGCTATGTGGCTTTAATTGCATTAGATGTAGGAAATCCGCAGGTAAATATATATATGCGTTTTTAGTGCATTCCGCTACATTTTGATTCATGAATTCAGCTAAAGGTATGACAATTTTATACCTTAAGCGTGAGCCAAAATTACTGTTTGTTCACTAAAAATGTTGCTTTTGCCTCATTTTATCAAGGGTAACAGGAAAAAATGGATATCTTAATTTTCACCCAATATCTCCTGAATGTGTCCTGAACACTTACCAGATTCAGGAGAAATTGAGTAGCAAATTGTGGCATCTGCCAGCGCCTCAGCATGGTTTACCTCCCCCCACTATGTGAGCACGCCAGCTTACTCACCCGGCCCCAGCAGCATCCCTGGAAGCTGTCTTCTCCTCCTCTGTGCGCTCCGCACTGTGGTCCAGGGGCGCGGCAAGTATGCGCATATGCGTGCACCCCTGCTCTTAAAGGGGCAGAGTGCGCCTAAATTAAAATGCCCCATCTTTCACCTGGGGGGCATTTCGTTAAAGTCCTTCCCTGCAAGTTATATTCCAGCCAATAGCTGGGAGGCATCTTGTATAAAAGGCACTCTCACCAATAGGGAGGTACCTGAGCAACCCCTATAATTTCTTAGTGGTATTGATGTGTGCAACTGTATGTTGCCTGGTCCTGTCTTTTTTAAACTTATTCCTGTATCCTGTGTTCCCTTCGGTGGTATCCCAATCCCGAAACCGCATCTGCGGTACCTATGTCTGTTCTCCAAGTCCTATTGCGGCCAGCTCCAAAACTATTTCTTGGTATCTACAAGTGTGAACAAGAACCTATGTTCAATATTCAAGTTGTCCGTACAGTCTCAGTCTCTGTTACCTGCTAATCAGTGAACTTGGTCACATCTTCTCGTGTCAGCAAACCTGACCTTGGGATCGGCAGCTGGCTGCAGCACTGCTGCCTGCCTAGGAGTGGTACCTGGTGGCTACCTGCAGCTCAAGTCTGACTCCACCATCAAGAGCTCCAGCGAATACCAGGTAGCTACTTAGCTATACCCCTTCCTAGGCAGGCCCTGTGGCACAGTGAGTCTACGAACATGACACAAATTTCCTTGGAAACCACATCCATCAAGAAATTCATCTGTGGGTGTTGTGAGCATTTCTACTCCATAGATGCTTCACAGATTTTTTTAATGTTACTATGTGGAAACAAAAAATATTTTTGTTCCCCCTAAACAATCCATTATCCCAATTTTTTTATTTTCTCAAGGGATATTAGGGATTAAGGAGACAATGGATCACACTATTTATAATGAACTTTTCTCCTTAAGGTAGCAATACACAATACCCAACATTTAGTTGGAAACTACTGTTTGGGCATATGGAAGGTGTTGGAATGGAAGCAAAGTTATTTGGCTTTTGCTGCACAATTTGGGAGGAATAGTTTGTAGGTGCCACATGTGGAGCCCCGAGGTGCCAGAACATCAACAAAAAAATGACCACGCTGTGCGAAAATAATTGACATTTGTTACAATAATAAGTAGATTTAGTTTAACATTTTAATTTTTGCCAAGAAGAAAATAAGTACCCAATACATTAGGGTAAGAAAAAGAGCAGTATTTGTCTTTTGGGGCACAGATTTTCCTGGAGTAGCATGCAGGTTCCATATGCAGACATCCTCAAAAAGTGATTTTGCAAATTACACTCAGGAATTTGATTTATTGTTATAGTGACTGTTTTGACTCCACATGCATTTTCCAGCAATTAGCGCGCAAGTGGATGTTGCATGAAAATGTTGAGTGAAAATTGCAAATATGTCATTTTAGCACCCAATTCATAGTGCCCAGTACCCCATATTGTTAAATGTCTTGTCCAAGACTTAACAATTCATGATCTTTCTCAATGTGAGATTGGTGTCAGTACGACACAAACAATGAGCTGAAAATTGCTGAGGCAGCAGCCAGAACTAAGTGATGTACAGGTGGAACACAATGAACCCTCACTGAATATCGTATTGATGATCAATCCAATGAATAGATCACAAATCGTTAAGTCCTGGAGAACTTCTCATTTGATCGGGTTCCATGTAGCAGTGCCATATTTATAGATGTTAACAGTGGTTGGACAAGATGCAAGGCTCGTGGGTCCTCTAACTCACGTCTGTCACTTCATCACGGGCATCTGAAATCTATGTCAGTTAGGGACAAGTATGCAAGCTTGGCACAAGCTTCTGTATGGAATTTTTGCATTTTCTTTTGCAATTCTTTTTGTGAAGGGAGGAATAATTTATTATTAAAAGAAAAAGAAAATTTACCAAAATACTGTGACTGTCTACTACACAAAGTGTGTACTTTGACATCAATTATTATTTTGCACATCTATTTTATATCTGTACTGTACATGCCACACCAATACATTACCCTGTTACAAGATCTGGCATTTTGGAAGGGCACCTACCTAACATTTCTTATTTTGTCATTTTTGAGGACATGATTGAACTTTGTTTAAAGAAAAAATGTAGACACTTAACGGTGCATGCCTGTTTTTGCACACCTGTTTTACTAGTCTAATTTGACACCCATACACACCACACCTATACTGTAGCATGCTGCCACATTAAGCTTTCAGTTTTTGTATGTGTACCTAGATAGTATTTCTTGTTACAACCTTTTTGGCTAGGGTTGAAAAGATTGTTCAAAGTTAATTATAGTGATATACATCATCTATGGTGAAAAAAAAAGTGGCAAAGGATGGGGTAATGTAAAAAGAAAAATCCGATACATGGAGCAAAGGTAAAAATATAGATAATTATCTCAAGTGACAGGTCTTCTTTAAGATCAGTACTAAGTAGAATAAGCTTGTTCTGACAATAAATTAATGTTCTCCTTCTTTATTAAATAAACCACTTTTTTTTTTTTTTGCAGGCAGTTTAGCCTGTATCCAGTGACAACACAAATTTCACTCCATATAAGAAACAGAATGTGGCTGCTGGAGAGGATCCGAGGCACAGTGGATCATAGCAGTGGTCGACAGGCAGGAGAATCTGGTGACAAGCAGTCAAAAGGTGGATCATACAGCAATGTTCTGACTCCAGACAAGATTCCTGACTTTTTCATCCCACCAAAACTCAGCAGTATACCAGCAGAAGGTGGAGCTGAAGGTGCTTCAGCAGGTGAAGGAGTACAGTCCAAACCTAATATAGGCACTTCTGCATCTGAGCAAAACTTGTCAGGAAGACGTCCACAACGTAGCCCTCGTCTACCAACCAAAACTACTTCAGAGAGCAGAAACCTTGTAAAAGCTGCTAACCGGCACATCATTCAGATTGAAAGTGCAGATGAGTGGGCTTCAGAGGAAGATTTGGGTACAAATGCAGACCCACAATCTCAAACTGCAATGTCTCTTCCATATGTTCCAAAGGCCCAGACATCATATGGTTTTGTGACTCTGATGGAAAGTCCACATACCCGACGTAAGGAGTCTCTTTTTCACACTGACCAGGGCTCTCTTTCTCCATGTCCATCACAGTCTAGTTCACCTAGTTCTCAGAGAAGGAGTGGAACAGAGGGAGGATCCCAGTTAAACACTTCAGATTTTGGAATGTCTTTGATGAATCCATACCGGTATTTTAGTGGTGGTGAAAGTGATACCTGCTCCTCAGCTGAGTCATCACCATTCAGTTCACCTTTACTTTCACGCTCAGTCTCTCTGCTGAAAATATTCACACCAGACACACAGTCAAAACTCATTAAGCTCAAACACTCAGTAGCTAGAAACAGTTCACTATCTACAGATGAGTGCAGTTCTGCTGATACTAGCCCCAGCATGCCCAGAAGAAGAGTAAGAGGTGCCAAAGGAGCAGGCATAGGTTCTGGCCACCAAGGTGTGCTACCTTTGGACCTTCTACAGAAGGAACACAATGTGGGACTCAGTAAAGGAGGCAGTATGAGACTATCAGCAGAGTATGACCCATCTAATGCCCGTCTCCGAGTACGGTTAATCGCAGCGGAGCATCTCTTCGACAAGCTCTGTGATCTGAAGGGAGTAAACTGTTGCGTGGTTCTCTATCTGAATCCTGGTAAAGTTCACCGCCAGAGAAGCACTATTATCAAGAATAGTCGAAACCCAGTGTTCAATGAAGACTTTTTCTTTGATGGATTGGTGGCCGGAAGTGCTAAAAAGATGTCACTTAAACTAAAAGTGCTGAACAAGGGAAGCAGCCTTAAAAGAGACACTCTTCTTGGAGAAAAAGAGATCCCACTGACCTCACTTTTGCCTTTTCTTTGAGAATGGAGCTGCAACGGTGGCGTGCATGGTGTGTGAGAGAGCTGCTTGTGCTCTGCAGTGGAGAATGGTTACCAGATGAATTACTGTCCTGTGTATGATGGAGCAACACCCTACAGAGCACTGCCCTAGAACGCAGACGGTAGTACTTCCATGTCTACAAAACGTGCACGCCATCATTCAAAAAATGGCATAGCGTTAAGCTTCCACCTTCAAGCTTTAGGAACCTTCAAGTTTTGACAAATCAAACCTGCATAAGACAGAGTCTTAAAAAAAAAGTAAGCTCAGATGATGAAGAAACATTAATAACATACCTACAGAGCACTCTGCAATGCCCCAGGTTCCAGAAATCAAAGCCTGCAGACACGTACTGCTGGTGCAAAGGAGTCTTTGCATTTAGAATACATTCTCATGGGCAAAACCTGGCGATTATCTTTTAGACAAAGGAGCACATTAAATGTAACCTGTTGTTACAGCTGCCATATGTACACATATTAAAGGCATGTGTTGTATGGCTGCATGAATTCTGATTTGTTCTGTGTGCTTGCATAGCAACAGTAGGCATACACTACATGTACTTTATATGAATCCAGTTTCAACTGAATAAATTGGCAGCCTAGCCTCTGGTTATATAATATTAGTTATTTTTATATTTTGTATCTTAGCAGTAGCTAACATGCAGGAACAGAAACTTCAAGGCATCATCATTTAGCCAGAGTCGGACAGGCACCCGCCAATGTATCACACCACAGCCGACAGGACCTCTTGCAGCTTGTCACTTTGGACCTATAGAAAGGCAGCTCTCTGGCCACTGACTTGATTTTTGTGTATTCTGGCATATATAATGCAGAATAATATAGTATTATTGGATAATGATTCTTTCATACTAATATTAGATGCTTCCAAACATTCTCCAGGTATATGATGTACTTTTCACCATCTGGATAGACAGAAGACCCAGCAATCTTCCTTTAAGCAATGTGTTCATACCTTTTGCATAGACGACATCCATTTCCTTAGCACTCCCACACAGAAAACAATGTTTGATCTGACGTGTTCTTTCTGTTTCACACCTAGAATATAAGAAGATGCAGCGTGAGTATTTACATCATACACACCCATTGTGCAGATGGTAAATTCAAAAGGCCAAACATTCCCATATGGGGAAATGAATGTGAAATGAGACTCATGAAAAATGATTAGCTCAAATAGCAGTACAATCGTTAACTCATTTTTAATAAACTAAGGATCTAAAGTTCTTGTTTGAAAATGTGCCAGTGACTAGATAAAAACTTGGCCAGCTGTGGTCATGTACAAACATGGAAAAATGGAAGTTCCTATTTCCTGTTTTTACCCCTTGTCTTATCCCTTTTTTTTATAGAACCGTACTAGATGACCTATGACTAGCTATAATTTTTGTACTGCTATATCAATCTAGTCTAGTTAGTCAGCTAGTCATGGTCAATGCAATAGAGGGGTGATGAGGAACACACCCACTTGACTAAAACGACTTGATCTCCATAACGTAGTAATAAAGAAAATCTAGACCAGATTTGGGAGAACTGCCGCATTTACACCAGGTAAACAAAAATTACATATTTATGGCAACTGACAGTTCTTCTTTAAAGTGATTTTCAGTTTTCATAGTTCAATGGACCGAAGACTTGAATTATAGGAAAAAAGAATACAACCTTACTTACAGCTGTTACGTCAATGCCACTTCTCTGCGGCTTCCCCACTGGTCTTTCTTAACATGGCTGCAATAGTGAGATCATGTCAGCAGCAAGTGACCTCTGAAGCCAGTCGCTAGGCTCAGGGATGATGTCTGGGTAAACCGCGTGAGACCACTGAGCCCAGTGATTGGCTGCAGCAGTCACGTCATGTAAACATGTCATCACCTCTTATGACTTTTCAATTAACACCAGAGGAAGCAGCGAACAAGAGGCACTGGAGCAGCTGTGATAGTGGAAAACCCCTTTAATAAAGTTCCACATTGCGGTAATTTGCAGAAGGATGAAAATGTTATATGGACTATATTCAAGTGTATTCGATGACTGAGATTATTGAATTTACAGGGCTTTTAATGTGCCATTTGATAGTGTTTGAAGCCAAAACTACAGTAGTAGTGAATTAATGAAAAACAGATGAATTAGAGCTGTTAATCTCCTCCTAAAAAAAAAAAAGTCCTTGAAGCACCACTCCAGCTGTATTTTTTTAAGAGCCAGAGTGGCGCCTTAAATCTAAGCCCCCTGCTCCGGTCATATACTTATCCTCCGTCATCTTCATAGTTTTTTCAGTGTTTGATCCCCTGCACCATCTTCTGACAGGAGCTTCTGACTGACCAGAAGTGAGAAGCTACTTCACAAGCTCTCAATACAAGTGTATGAGAGCCAGGACAAGTCTCTTATAGACTCGTATTGAAAAGTGACATCCGTGCATCTCCATGAAACACTGGACCTGTGAGTGGGTCCCTTTTCGCCAGAAACCGACACTGTAAATGGATGAAGGAGGTGACAGGTGAGGGCGTACCGGGAGCAGGCAACTTACATTTAAAGCACCACTCCAGCAATGCAATAAAAAAAATGCTGGGGTGGTGCTGTAAAAACTGATTCAAGAAGCTGCTTTAAAAAAGCATATGGAAAAGTACCCTTAGGGCAAAATTATATATTTTTTATTCTTTCATTATCAAAAACAGATGAAAGCAAGGAACTTTTTATTAGTATAGTGGAAGATAATAGTCATTGTGGGTTTTTGGAACTCATTTTCTAATCCCCTAGTTTGAACTTGCAGACTTTTTTCTCTCTCTTTATAGTAGTATTGAAGGCAGTGTGTTATCAGAAAATGATATATTGCTTAAAATTTAATATTGCTTGTAGTTTTTTTACAAGTTTAGATTTTCTTATTTTTCATATAAATATCTATGCTAAAAGAATCAGATAAGGTTTAATATTCACACTGGACACTATGTTTAAGGCCGGTGTCACACTTGCAACTGCAGGGTGAGAAACACGCGCAAGTCTCTCGCCTCAATACCCGCACTGCCGCCGGCACCCAGGACCGGAGTGTGCGGCTGCATGTTTTTCTATGCAGCTGAATGATGCGGTCCGAACCGCCGGAGGCAGTGCGGGTATTGATTCAAAAGACTCACGTGAGTTTCACATTGCATTTGCAAGTGTGACACCGGCCTAATTCTTATGGTAACTCCTACTACCTGTCCTCCAGTCTCATTATCATCACAGGCAGGATTATAATAAAAGGTAACAGCTCCGTATAAAGTAGATAACAGGGTCCTCTATTCACAATAGGGGATGATCACAGCTCACCTCCTCCTCATTCCTTCACAATGACCTCTGCCAAGAAAAGAGCATAACATCCTTGTATAAAAGCAGTAGAGTCATAGCCATCAGTTGTTTATGTTCAAGTGACTGCTGATAACCATTCGAAGTATGCATCTAATATTAGGCCTAGTTGTAAAATGTATACAAGTTCTGATTTTTGGGGAGGAAATATAGTTCAATGATTTAAATTAAGACTCATTTTCTTATGCTACATTCCCTACTCTTTCAATTAGCTAAACACAGGAAAGTTTACTTCTATGAATTATTAGAGCAGTAAACTACTCACATGAGTATTACCTATCATGATGGTGGCAAGGTAGAATTTTTTTTGAATAACGTACACATTGTACACAGATCAGGCATGGTGGTACACAGACTGGCCAATGGGTCCACAAAGCAGACATTTATTCCATTCATGTGTCTCCATCTGGTACCAACTTAATACAGCATATATTTTACAAGATCTGATTTAAACAAATTTGGGGTTTGACATTAGGGTTTTAGAGAAGCATTCCCATCTGTATATTTTTAAAAAAATGTATATGTTCAAGTGAGAGTGTTACTATACTGCTCTTTCCGGTGTTCAGCACCATTCTATCCTCTTGTCAGTGATGTCACCGCAATTGCGACTAGCTGGTTCACTGTATTCTCTGTGTGTAACAAGGTGGCATGGGGTGGTAGTCATGGCCGAGTTTACTAAGACACAGTCAGTGAGCACCCTGGCCCCTTGCACACAGACAAGTGAGGTCCTAGTCCTGTAGTACAGTCAGTTATCTCCATCATACGTGTACTCCAGCTGCTGGGGATGAGCTCGCAGGAAAACACAGACCACAGTTCTGTTCCAATGAAAAAACTTTACTATAACAATGCAATGCTTCCTGCTTTTTCCCTGCAGCTTTGTGAGATGGCACAGTCTTCACAGTTCCCATCCAGGCCAGGAACCATAAAATTCTTTCTGGGGTTGGTCCTCAACACCAGGACCCATCCACACTGCCCAACAGTCCATGTTAGCTAGTGTCCCTCTTGACCGGGGAACCCTCTGCTCCTGGCAGTAGAACGTGTCCTGCCTCGGGCAAGCCTGCCCAGGCTCTGCTGAAAGAACAGGAAATTCTTCTCCTGTAAGCCTGATTTATCAGCCTCATTTTTAACTCCTTCTTTCCCTGAACTAACTTTATACAAATGCAGTCACATAACATTCACAGTACATTACACATAAAACATACATGAATCATTACACATAAAACTTGAGGGAACCATTGAGGTGCCACATGGGCTCAGTGTGTAGGAGTGAGGAGGCAACTGAGTTTCCCCGCCACCTCCTTACATGTGAGCCGGAATTCTCATTTACAGTGGAATTCTAGGAGCCTTTTCCTGATGCTCCACAGGCTTACATTATAAAAGCCACTTCCAAGTCAGGCAGTGCGCAGTGCAACTCAGTGTCTGCAGAGCAGTGACATCACTAAGAATAGGAGCAGAACAATGCTGGACACCGGAGAAAGAGGTGGTAGGTAAATATTTCAACACACTACATTACATGCACATATACACACATTTAAGAAAAAAATATGTAGATGGGAGTGCTTCTTTAACAAATTCCCATAAAAGAAAGAGCCTCACGGTATATGCCTCCCGTCATTCACAAAATATGATTTATATACATTGGTTTTATATACATATATAGTTCTGATCTAATCCCACTATATTGCACTCTGTAATAATGCCACATTTTTCCACCCTAGAAGATAAAAAAGGTGGACACTTTTGTTGTGTGGCGGTACTCAGGAGGCTAATAATATTGTTTTGGAGCTGATGGGGGTATTGTTAACACACTCTTTCTACTCAGTAACAGTAATAATTCCAACCTTTTTTTGTGCCTTCGCACAAGAAAAGTTCCCATTGTTGTGTTCAGTAATGAAAAACAGCTTGGTCCTGCCTGCTTGCCCAGGGCTACCTGCTCTGTCATAGGTTTCAACTATAGCAATTCCAAGAAAAAGAAAAAACAGAAATGCCGCGCTTCTACGGGTCTCAATGCCGACAGGAATTGGAAAAGCACCCTTTATTTCCCACATCAACAAGGGAACTCCCATTAGATGGCAACATGAAAATGAACACCCACCCACCACAGAAGTGAGGTACTAAAGTGAATAAATACAATAATTAACAATCTTATAGACAAAAACTACATTAAACATAACAATGAACATGAAAACAAGTTACTCCAAACATTTTGAATATAATGCTATCATCTAAACTTTGATATATGTCCAGGAACTAAGACATTAACTATTTAAGAAAATGGGTTTTTGTTTTTTTTCCCTACAGAGAAACTGCCATGTCAATCTTTTCATTTAAGCCTAATGGACCCATTACATTTGCACGTAAAATCCATTTACTTCCTCTTCTTAAGAAGGACTTATGCAAATCTCCTCCCCGTTGCGGAAATGACACTTGTTCTAAACCCGCAAATTTTAATACTTGAGTGTTGCTATCATTAATTTGAGTATAATATTCATTTTAGGAGTAATGGATTTCCTTTAGAACAGAATAGGCTGTATTCTACAATACCGCCATGTTTTATTGACCCTCATAGCAGTGCTAATTCTGTTATACGAATAGAGGTGCAATGTTCTTTTACCTGAGTGCCCCCCTCTTTGGACCCCACAGACGCAGAGCTGCTAAGGCTACAGTTACACCAATAGATACTAGCAGAAAGATTACTATTTTTATGGACTGTGTGATAATTTACAAACAACCCAAAAACCACACAATTTGGTTGCATACTATATTCTTTCCGTTGACTCCTTGCCAGCTGATGTGTTTTGAAACTATATCTCGAGATCTATAAAAGCTTGGCAAATTCAAGGGCGTTGACCAAGGTTTCGTATGTTTCCAACAAGATAGTGATAACCAAGGGTGTAACTACAACAGGTACAGGGGTTGCAATCGCATCCTAAAAGTCCCTTTGGCCTATAGAAAAAGACTATTGCTATTAAAGATATAAATATTTGGTGGCCCCGTTGGAACTTTCGCATCGGGGCCCATGAGTTTCAAGTTACGCCACTGGGGATAACCTTTGCCTTGCACTCCCTGTAGGAATGGTTACCCTCCATCTCTTAATGTTCTAGTAAATATCAGTATTCTTCACAGGCTACTTAACAATTCTACTAGGGAGTCATACATTGATTACAGGATGAATATGTTTTGTGAGAGATGGCAGTATGCCATGGGGCTGTCACACTTGATAATTAGGCATTCCCTTATTACACAATGAATCATGTTGTCTACCTTCTGAAAACTATGACTGTGCCCAGAAGCTGTATTTGTGATAACAGCTGCTATCAACAGTCACTCTAGTAAATACCGATGAGCAAATCTCTTAAAATCACTCCAGACTTCCTCTCCACATATCTGCAGCCCAATCAATGTCCAGACCAACAGATGGCTTAATACAGATTTTGCATAGACCGAACATATTGAAATTCCTAAAATGATGCAATCTACATTCAGTGGCATTGTTAGACGCTTAAAAAAATCTTCAAGTAAATGATAGTAGTTTAAATAGAACTAGAATGCTGTGTAAGCTATGGGCAGCATGAGGTAGAGCTGAAGAAGCTGAGCAGATTCATTAAAGTTGGTGGCAATTTATTTGCACATCCCATTCCACCAACAACAACAATGGTCTGTGGGTGCCACGTGTGAGCAGGAGTATGCGCTTTACCTGCTTGCTTCCATGGCTCTTTTAATTAATTGGCCTGGTGTGATCTTATCACTGCAGTGTGACACATATGTGATGTAGCGCCAGGCCAGCTAATCAGCAGAAGAGTTGTGGATGTCGGTAGGTAAGAGGCGGTATTCCCGCTTCTGTGAAGTGGCCACAGACCACTCACTATCGTGGCAGATGGAATGGAACGTGCAAATTGATTCACTCCTACTCTAAGATATACTGTACACGTTTGTGGGAAAACATTTAGTATAATATGTTTTGTTCATTGAAATACCTGCTTAATAAACAAAAAAAATTTCAGCTTGATTGGGACTTTGGCTAAATATTGCAAAAAAAAAATAAATAAATGTGAACACAGGGAGCTATCCCATCCATTAATAACATTGGGAGAAAGGAAGAAATTTAAAAATTATACTTGTCCATCTTCACCAAATATGTTAGTCTTTATTTTGGCCTGGAAATATTCTTTGGTAGAGGAGAGGAGAAAGTTATGCATTTTCAAAATATTAATTTTCCCATAAACTGGTTCAAGCCCTCTCTGTCTCGTAAAGAAATGTGGTTTTACATTTTTCCAATTTGTATATGCCTCGCTGTGTCCAAATGATCATTGTTGCATGTTTTAAACTGCTTGTGGGTTTCTGGCACTTTTTTACATGTGAACATGACCAAATTAGCTATTTTTGCATTCAGTTTGTAATGTTTAGATTTTGATATTTCACATTCGAACCCAATGTCTCAGGCCTGAGAAAAATGGATCCAGCAAGGATTGTAATAACTGACACATAGACCAAAAATAAGTTAAGAACACTGACAAAAGCATAGAGCGTTCTTCACATATGAGGAAAACCCTTATGTGCGAAACCTACCTTAAATGTTTGTGGGGGTAACGAGGTGAATAATACGGTGTTTTGATGCAAATCAGACTCCTCATTTTCAGAGGTTTATTGTATCTGTTTGAAAAGAATCTGTCAGAGGTTTTCGCTGATGGAGGTTTTTAAACACTCTGCACATGTTGAATAAGGTGAATAAGAAAGTAAACCATGGTTGTCATGAATCAAGGCCTGGCTTCATGATTGCTGCCAGGTACATTTAGTCTCTGAAATCCCCTTCAGAGAAAACATAGTTTGAAGAACCAGGAGAGACAAGACTACCCCTTCTCCCAGCTGTGTGTACATAAGGAGAGACATGTCAGTCACCGGGCAGAAGCCTGCCAGAGGCAGCACTGGCCTAGTCTCTTCTCTCCCTGTGTTCACGACCAGATCTTTAAACTGTCTTCTCTCTGAAATGGTGGAGCGTCTCAGAAATAATCATGCCTGGCTGCAACTGTGGTTTGGGCAGCATGAATTGAATGCCAGTTTCCCTTTATTCCTGCAGGCGCAACTTCTGCAAGTGCTTCCTGGCGTTTCTTTCCCAGGAGTGCTCTCCATTCTCAACAGTACAGGATCCAAAACCCTTTTACTGAACTTTTTTGTAATGTGCTCCTGGTTGGAGGCTAGCCAACATTTAGGAGCAGACAGGAGCGTGTTGTGGATGAGGGAAAATTACAGGAGTAGTAGATTCCCAGAAAACACTTGAGAACGGCATGTGCACGTATTCAACTTCTCCTTCTCACTCATGCTGCTGATGAAAAGGTACATAAAGGTCTAGTTACGTCTACATGTCTCTAATCTAGAGCTGTCAGCAGCTTTACGGAATCCAGACTATTGCCTCCCTTTATTTGTCTACGTGCAGGATAGAAAATCTGGAGCGCATGTAGTTTGGTTCTGTAGCTAAGTAAAGACTCCATTTTGTTTAATGTAGAAAATGAATAGTTAGATATGGGTAGAATAGGCTTGTGTAAATGAAGTCTAAGGCCTCAATTCCTCATTTCTAGGTTTTTTAAAGTCGCTTTTCTTTATTGTCTTGTGGTATTTGTTGCTGCTTATTTCAGCAAATTCTTCAAAATGGTGTATGCAAGTTCATGAATTCTGCACAACGTAAAACATGTCTATTTTTGTCTGTATCCTTTTGATGACTTTTTATTGCAAAAAAAAGCTTCACGTTTTGAAAAATGGCTCAAATGCTTGCATTGAATTATCTGCCATATGTATACTCATACCAGGGTGGGGCTGGAGTGCTTTTGTGACTTTTCAAAAAGTAGAAAAAAAAGAATCAGGCAAAAACATTTGGAAAGCCTAAAGTGCAAACACTTACACAGGCAAACACATCTAAAATACATTGTAGAAACGGCGCACGTGGAAAGATGAAAATGGTACAACTAAAAAAGGTGCAAAACACGCAACAAAAAACAGGTACAAATGCAATAATAAATCACTCCCTATGTGAGTGTAATCCGTCTACCCATTTTTTATCTAAGGGTATAGCAGATGGATGCATTCCTTATCTTTGGATAGTCCCAATTTTCAAATACATTCACTAATCATAGATTAAAAGTTCAGTGCCCCTATTTTAAATGGTTTATTTTTGTATGAATATTTGTAATGCAATCTGTGTGTTGCTAGCAGTTATTATTGACATGCGTCTTGAATACCCATTGATAGCCTAGCAATACTTTGTAATCTGATTACGGACACTTAGAAATGGATCTGTATATAAATTATGTTACGCATTTGCATTAATGTTTCTAAATTTTCCTGTGTTTACATGAATTTTCTTTTGGACTATTATTCAGAGCAGATAATCTTGTTAGCCTGTGATCTTCTCCACTGCTGTGGGACAATATGTAACACACGTGTGCACATACAGCCATGATTCTTTAGTTCTGAGGGAAGACTAAGGCAATTGCTTCCAAATGTCTACTAAGATGACATCTCCTGCCATCAGTGACGCTCAATGTACTGTATGGGAACCAGATTGTTGGAATTGTCTGCAGTCAATATAATTATGTCCCTTTTAAATCAAAAGAAGGATTGGATGGTGATTAAAGGGAGATGTAAACATTTCCTATAGAAGTAATAAGTAATGTTTCTACTCTTTCTAGTCTCCTTCAATCATTAAAAATGGTGTTTCTGTATTATGTAAAGTATTTTAGTTATATTATTTCTGTATAATGTAAAGTATTCTTGATTGCAAATATTCTGCAATTCCCAGATGGACCTTTATTTCCTTTTTGTTATAAAGTACAGGCCTAGATCCTTCCATCTGCTTCCTACTCCTTCCTAACTTATTCAATATACATTAGCCGAATTGAAGGCAGCAGGACTACAGGATCAGACTACACAGGGTCATTTGTAGTCTGTAACCATGGAGATACATACATCTAAATAGGAACTGTTCCCACAAAACAACAGGGTATTTTAGATTAAGAATATTTATAAATTTGCTACATTTTTCCATTCTATTTTATACTTTATTAGGATTCGGAGTATCAAAAAATGGTGGAAATCCTGCCGTACGCCTTTAAGACATAATCATGGTGTATTGTAATATCTCATATAATTGTGTATAACACTTTGCTAGAAACTAAATAATTAGGTTTCACTCTGAGAACTAAGTAGTGGCATATTACACATCCTAGAAGCCCACACAATATTCTGCCAGATGTGGTTTCTGGATCCTTTGTGAAGATGTGCAGCGTTACAAAGCACTATCATGTCATTGTACGCCGCATACAAATAAGCCTATATAGATAATGTGGATTCGATCAAGCAGCAAAGGTCACAACATAAATCATTCTTTGTACAGTAGAACATAACCTCGATTGGGGCCTGTGACACATATCGAGGGATGAGATTGTGATTCTCCAGCAAATCACTTTCTGCAGCCCAGAAACGTGTAGATATACAGTATTTTAGTGCCATTGGTCAAATTTTTGTTGTAACCTTCCATTTTAAAGTGTTTCTTTGTGCACTGCGCTGTATCTTCACTTTCTAATGAATTGTATAGCAAATCTAGTGAAATCTTGTTACATGTGTTATGAACATACTGGATTTATCAGTCCATTTACTTGAATGATTACTTTTGTGTTTATTATATATCACTCCTTTCATTGTATCGCGGAACAATGTGGTGCATGTCCCTGCTGTTCCAGACATGTGATGGTGATTTATTTTGGTAGCTTGATTCACCCAATGTAATATATATATGAAGCATGTACAACTGTGGTTTGTAAATGATATCACCGGCCTATTTCTGAATGCCCTATAGTAAATAATAGAGAACACATTTCCTGAAAAAACAAAATGTGCTGGTATTAAAGGCTTGTTCCCATCTCAGCAGGGAAACGGTCCTGAATGACTTATCTGTGCTGTTTCTATAACTCTTGTACAAATGAATTGGAGTTACCTAACTCATCAACTCCCCACTGTTCCTGTAGCTTCACCTCAAGTGGCCGGTGCCTGCATGTAGTTATTCCTAGCTCTGTCATAGGAATAACCTTTCACAATGGGTTCCCAATGCTCTCCTTAGATGTGGCTAGGCCCAAATAATAATGATGGTTTTTATGCATAATGTACACTTGGTCCTAGAGGGCAGTTTGTGTGGTGCCATTTTATATATTCTGCCCTAGGAGTGATGCTACTAAAGGAAGGACACTCTGTAGAACACATTCCATTCTTATTGTATATGAAATTAAGACCTGTAGGGATGCAGTGGAATCCAAGTGTACTATATTACCACTCTCTAGAACGCCGAGGTTATGCCCAGCAGGACACTCATGTGGATGATCCCTTTTAATAGCGGTTATAGAATTGGAATCTTCTTGTCATAATGTTCTTCATATTAACATACTCAGATAAAGAAAATCTATCAGCAGGATTTAACCCCCCCTCAGCACTATTTACATGTGCATGCTTTACCTTTATAAGTCCAGCAATACCTTTACATGGCCGGTCTGTTCCTCTATTACTGAGAAATCAGTGTTTGAATTGATATGCAAATAAATCTGTAGATCTGAAGCCTCTGGCACACCAGCTCTATTCCCATGCTGTGTGGTGTGACTTGAGGCAAAGTAACGTCAGTCAAGCAGGAGGAGGCGGCGTTGGATGGTGGATAGAGCTGGAGTGACAAAGGCTTCAGATCTACAGCCTCATTTACACATCAATTCAAAGGCTGATTTCTCAGTAGTGGAGGAACAGAGCAGTCATGTAAATGTGTTGCTGGACTTGTCTTTGAAAAAGCTATATGTGCATATAAATGTCTTTTTGAGGGAAGGGGTAAACTTCTACTAACAGATTCCCTTAAGACACCTTACATCCATTTCAAGTTAAATAGATATGTTATTCTGGGTTTTCACACTATAGATCAATAATACTGTACTTATAATGATTATTACTACTGGATAACCATTTATGTGTTTACTTGCCAAAACAAATGAGTAATAAGGAATTCTGAAAACATGACTGCAGATAATATAACTGTGTTGGAACCAAAGTCACCCTTAAATATGCACTTACTGTAAAATGCACGCTGCATTAAATAAAAGGAGTGTAACAATTATGTAGCAATACAAATGAATGATAAATGAATAAATTAGGAGAGCCTATGAAGTGTACACTGTGGAAAATAAGTATTTGATACACTGCCGATTTTGCAAGTTTTCCCACTTACAAAGAATAGAGAGGTCTGTCATTTTTATCATAGGTACACTTCAACTATGAGAGCCAGAATCTTAAAAAAAATTGCATGGTATGATTTTACATAATTCATTTGTATTTTATTGCATGAAGTAAATATTTGATACAATAGAAAAACAGAACTTAATATTTGGTACAGAAACCTTTGTTTGCAATTGCAGAGCTCAGATGTTTCCTGTAGTTCTTGACCAAGTTTGCACACACTACAGCAGAAATTTTGGCCCACTCCTCCATACAGATCTCCAGATCTTTTAGGTTTTAGGGCTGTCATTTAAGCTCCCTCCAAAGACTTTCTATTTGGTTCAGGTCTGGAGACTGGCTAGGCCGCTCAGGGACCTTGAAATGCTTCTTACAGAGCCACTCCTTAGATGCCCTGGCTGTGTGTTTCTGGTCATTGTCATGCTGGAAAACCGAGCCACCACCCATCTTCAATGCTCTGAGGGAACGAGGTTGTTCATCAAAATCTCCCCATCCATCCTCCCCTCAATACACTGTAGTCGTTCTGCCCCCTTTGCAGAAAAGCACCCCTAAAGTATGATGTTTTCACCACCATGCTTCACGGTTGGGATGGTGTTACTGAGGTTGTACTCATCCTTATTTTTCCTCCAAACACAGTGATTGGAGTTGATAACAAAAAGTTTTATATTGCTCTCATCTGACCACATAATCTTTTCCCATGCCTCCTCTGGATCATCCAGATCGTCATTGGCGACCTTCAAACGGGTCTACACAAGGGAGCTTTCAGGATTTGAATCTAGACTATGACTGCTTAGTGAGTTACGCTAATGTTTGAGACTGGGGTCCTAGCTTCCTTACCTCACCAAGCTGGTTGCCTATTGTCCTGTAGACTTTCCCAGTCTTGTGCAGGTCTACAGTTTAGTCCCTGGTGTCCTAAGACAGATCTTTGGTCTGGGCTGTTATGGAGAGGTTGAAGTGTGATAGATTGACTGTGGTGTGGACAGGTTTCTTTTGTGCAGGTAATGAGTTCAAACAAGTGCAATTAATATAAGTAATTAGTGCAGAGTACGAGGGCTTTTTTAAAAAAAAAAACTTGCAAGTCTGTGACAGACAGAATTCTTGCTGTTTGGTAGGTGATCAAATGCTTATTTCATGCAATAAAATGCAATTATTTAGAAATCATACAATGTTATTTTCTATTTTGTTATTTTTAGATTCTGTCTCACAATGAAGTGTACCTATGATAAAAATTACAGACCTCTAAATTCTCTGTAGGTGGGAAAACTTGCAAAATCAGCAGTGTATCAAACACTTATTTTCCTCACTGTAAGTGAATTCTGTTAAAACATAGTTAGGTTATGTGCACATGATATTTTTTTCAGGCGGATTCTGAATGAGAGTTGGTGCAAAAAGATTTCATTTTTCACAGTAATATTAAAACAACACTGATCTGCACTAGTGATGAGCGAGACTGCTCATTACTCAAGATTTCCGGGCATGCTCTGGTGTTCTCCAAGTATCTTGGGCATGCTTGGAGATTATGTTTCTATCCCCGCAGCTGCATGATTTGCGGCTGCTAGACAGCCTACATACATATGGTGATTCCCTAACAAACAGGCAATCCCTGCATGTGTTCAGGTTGTCTATCAGCCACAATACATGCAGCTGCAGGGACACAAGCATAATATACGAGCATGCCCAAGATACTTGGAGAACGCTCGAGCATGCTTGGAAAGCTCAAGTAATGAGCACACTCGCTCATCACTACTCTGCACATATTGATTTTTTTACTACCTCTTCTAACCACATCAGAGTTTGGAAACTGTGAAATGGTTAAATGAAGTAACCTGTTTACTTCTCTCTATAGTTCAAAATACTGATAATAGCTACCAGTGACAGAGCCACCACAAAGAACAACGGCAAAGCAAGTGAAGCCTAGTATAAGGGTGTGCTCACATCTGCGGTTAAACTTGGTTTGTGCAATGTGAGAAAACCTTGCATTGCACTCGTTACAATGCTAGTCAATCAGGCAGTGCACATTTGGAATTAGGGTGAGGAAAAATTTGCATCAGCAAGGTGACTGGAGTTCATAGCCGATGAACTCTGGTCACCAAACTGACGTTACAACTCACTGCATGACATCAGGTGGAAAGAGCATGAGGCTAATGGATATGCCATTTCTGGGGCGGCTGAGGAGTGATGTTGTTAATCTGGGAGGGGGGCCAATATTCATGGCCCCTATCAGCCCGTAGCTGTCTACATATTTGCTCTCTAATAAAAATAGTGGTAACACTATGTTATTTTTTTGGGGGGGAAAACCCCTTGTTAATAACCAGTAAAGGCTAAGTAGACAGCTGTGAGCTGATATTAATAGCCTGGGAAGCTCCATGTTTATTACCCACGTCCAAGACTATAAACATCATCTATCTATTTATGTCTGTATGTAAGATTGTTTTATTAGTTAGAAACATGTTAAAATGCATTGCATACATGTCATACAGATGCTTGGTGAGGGATAAGGCTGGAGTTAAACTACTGTACAACATAGCTGAGTGCTATGCGATAAAACTTTGCATAGCACTCGGCCCAGTGTAATTCTATTGTGGAGCTCAGATCTGCGATTATTTTCTCATGCCGAATCAGCTTTCGAGAACAATTGCAGCATGCTGCAATTGGCAGTGAAACTCGCCTCACTCGCACCCATGTAACTCTATGGGTGCGAGTGATACAGTGCACTGCACTTGTGTATTACCCGAGTGTGGTGCGATATACTCTGACACCAGTAGCAGAGGAAATGAAGAAATTAATTTCTCCGTCTCCTCTACAGCTTCGATCCTCTCTGTGCGAGAGCATGACACCCGGCTCCCGCTCGCAGCAGAGAAGGAGCCGAGGGTCATTAGCTCTCTCATGGGATGTGATGCGCTGGTCTGACTCCAGCCTAAAATGCACCCTCGCATGGCATATGAATGCTAAGTGAGACTAGGTGAGAAAAAACATGCATGCCACTGGCCTGCACTCTCCAACTTTTCTGGTTGACAATCGCAGGTACTTTATACACGCAGACGTGAGTGTACCCTAACTCAGTAGCTCCACTTGCAGAATAAAGAAAGACATTGTGTGCACACACCCTTATCCAGATTTTGTCCAGATTGTTAAAAAAAAAATCTACATTTGGAGTTTTATATGTGCTTTTTAAAAATTACAATTATATGGAGTTTTTTTTTCATTTTTAATATTAAAAGTCATGGATTTCATACATTATCAATTCCAAGACTCCTTTTTAAATCACACAATTTGTAATGTCATAATATTAAAAAAAAATAAAAAATACAATATAGTAAATGAAATACATAGTGACATGCCAGAAAAACTTGACAGGCTCACTGACAAACGTACTGTAAAAAAAATAACCCAGACACTGAAAAAATGCAATGTACAGGATGCATTGCAGCTAATGTTTTCCTACTGACTGTCACCAAAAATTTTAGAGTTTTCTCTGCAAAAAAGCCTCTAAATACCACTGAAGATGCAGTATTTTTTTATTTTAGAAAGCAATGTACTGTATGTGTGGGAAGCCGTATATGGTATAACCTTTTAGAACACTATGAAAAATGTCTCTGGCATAGTCTGCTTAAGGCTGGTTTCACACGTCAGTGGCTCCGGTACGTGAGGTGACAGTTTCCTCACATACCGGAGCCACTGACACACGTAGACACATTGAAATCAATGCATCTGTGCAGATGTCATTGATTTTTTGCGGACCGTGTCTCCGTGTGCCAAACACAGAGACATGTCAGTGTTCGTGGGAGTGCACGGATTACACGGACCCATTAAAGTCAATGGGCCCGTGTAAAACACGTACCGCACACGGACGTTGTCCGTGTGCAGTCCGTGTGCCGTGCAGGAGACAGCGCTACAGTAAGCGCTGTCCTCCCTACTGGTGCTGAAGCCCCATTCATATCTTCCCTGCAGCAGCGTTTGCTGTAGAGAAGATATGAATATTCCTTTTTTTGTTTGTTTCTCGTGTTTAAAATAAAGCTCCATGTCCCCACCGCCCTCCCACCCCCTGTGCGCCCGCCCGCTGTTCTTAAAATACTCACCCGCCTCCCTCGCTGGCTGGCGCTGCTTCCTGTCCTGGCCGCACCATCTACTGTATGAGCGGTCACGTGGGGCCGCCGATTACAGTCATGAATATGCGGCTCCACCTCCAATAGGGGTGGAGCCGCATATTCATTACTGTAAATGAGCGGCCCCACGTTACCGCTTTAGCGCTGTCTCTTGCATGGTGCGTGTGGTACCCAGTGGGCACACGGGCGGCACACGTGTGCCACACTGATGTGCCACAGAAACGCATGGGCACACGGACACGGATAATTCCAGTACCGATTTTTCCGGTACCGGAATTATCTGGATGTGTGAGACTGCCCTAAATTTAAGTTTGCAAACATAAGGCTAGGGCTACACGATGAATCACACTGAAGTCACAATGTTGCATTGTGACAATGCATCTAATAATTTTCTATGGTATCGCTCTACGACACTGTGACACAGACTTGCATATGTTTTCCAAACATGTTGGATTTTTTTGTCGCTGGCTACAAGTCACTTGCCATAGGCTTCGATGCAGGTCATAAGTAACTGCTACTTGGAAGAGACTTGACCATTTTTTACAGCAAAATCACAGCTCTAGAACAGATGTGCAGAAGCAGATCACAGGCAATTTGCACAGATGCTTTTGGTGGCACAACTTTTCTGAGAATTGCTATCAAATAACATGTCACAGTGTAGCCTCAGCCCTAGGCTTGTCTTATTAGGCCTCATTCTGTACATGTACAGTTGAAACCAGACTAAAAAAAATACACAGACATATAAACAGCTCCATTGACTTATGGGCATATATTCTATCCATGAAAAACAGATCACATACAGTTGAAACTAGAAGTTTACATACACTATATAAAAAGACATATATACTGTACATGTTTTTATCAATATCTAACATGAAATCAGAATAAACCTTTCCCACTTGAGGTGAATTAGGATTACCATAATTATTTGCGAAATTTCAGAATAATGATAGAGAATATTTTAAGACATTTTTATTACTTACTGCAAAGTCAAAAGTTTACATACATTTCATTAGTATTTGGTACCATTGCTCTTAAACTGAATGACTTGGGTCAAACATTTGTGATATCCCTCCACAAACTTCTCACAATAGTTGGTCAGAATTTGGGCCCATTCCTCCTGACAAAACTGGTGTATCTAATCCAGGTTTGTAGGTAGCCTTGCTCGTACCTGACCCTTCAGCTTTGCCCATAAATTTTCAATAGCATGGAGATCAGGGCTTTGTGATGGCCACTCTAAAACATTTATTTTGTTATCCTTAAGCCACTTTGCTATCATTTTAGTAGTATGCTTCTGATCATTGTCCATTTGGAAGACCCATTTCCGCCTAAGATTTATTTTCTTGGCTGATGTCTTGAGATGTTGCTTCAGTATTGCCACATAATTTTCTTTTCTCATGATGCCATATATTTTGTGAAGTGCACCAGTCCCTCCTGCAGCAAAACAATCCCACAACATGATGCTGCCTCCCCCATGTTTCACAGTTGGGATGGTGCTCTTAGGCTTCCAAGCTTCTCCCTTCCTCCGCTAAACGTAATGATGGTCATTATGCCCAAAAAGTACAATTTTAGTTTCATCAGACCACAGGACGTCTCCAAAAATTAAGGAGTTATGGCTTCTTCCTGGCAGAGTGGCCTCTCAGCCCATGTTGATACAGTACTCGTTTCACTGTGCATATTGGCAATGTCACCAGCTTCCGCCATCATCTTCAGAAGGTCTTTTGCTTTTGTCCTTGAGTTGATATGCATATGTCGGACCAAAGCACGTTCATCTCTGGGACACAGAACCTGTCTCCTTCCTGAGTGGTATGATGGCTGAACATTCCCATCTTGTTTGTGCAGATGAGCGAGGCACCTTCAGGTATCTTGAAATTGTAGAAAGGATGAGTCACACTTATGCAAGGCCACAATTCTCTTCCTGATATGTTGGCCGATTTCTTTAGACTTTCCCATGATGCTACACAAAGAAACTGTGTTTCAGGTGTGCATTAAGCTATATCCACAGATGTGTCTCTAATTAACTCAGATGTTACCAAAAAACTATCCGAAGATTCCAAACACATGACATCATCATATGGGCAGTCCAGGTGGTGTATTTCACTTTTGCTGATGATAACACTCAGGCAGAGGTAATATCCAAAGAGTCTAGTATTACAGGTATTAAACTATTTGGATTTTACCTCTGCCTTGAGTGTTATCAGCAGTGCAATTGAAATACACCACTGGCTTGCACATTCATTTTTCTGGTCTATCTCTGATCGGTGTCTTACGGTAACTGTATATATCTGTTTCATGTTGCTAGCTCACAACCGTACCAGGTGAGTGGTTCCACATCTTTTATTTATCTGTACCATTGGATAAGACCCTATTGCTTCTTATATCCTAGTTTTCTCTCCACAGAATTGTTTAAAGGCATAGTAATTAGTGATGAGCGAATATACTCGTTACTAGAGATTTCCCGAGCATGCTCGGGTGTCCTCCGAGTATTTTCTAGTGCTCAGAAATTTAGTTTTTATTGCCAAATGATTTACATCTCTTAGCTAGCATAAGTAAATATGGGGGTTGCCTGGTTGCTAGGGAATCCCCACATGTACTTATGCTGGCTAACAGATGTATATCATTCAGCTCCGGCAATAAAAAATAAATTTCCGAGCACTAAAAAATACTCGGAGGACACCAAAGTGTGCTCGAGAAATCTTGAGTAACGAGTATATTCGCTCATCACTAATAGTAATCTTAGTGTATGCAAACTTTTAACTTTGCAGTAAGTAATAAAAATGCCTTAAAATATTCTCTCTCATTATTCTGGCATTTGGCAAATATTAATAATTATGATGATCCTAATTGACGGGAAAGATTTATTCTGATTTCATATTGGATATTGAGAAAAACATGCAGATGTGTCTTTTTATATAGTGTATGTAAGTCAATGCATCTGTTTATATGTCCGTGTTTTTTTTAGATTGTGGGTCCATGCAAAATCATGGCGACATATTTATTTTTTACCAGCATCACAGATGAAAGTACCAATACAAGTCAATGTTTCTGAGAAAATTAACAGACAGCTGACGGATGGCATCAGTAAAATTCTGATGGATAGAAGATGCTTTGTAATTTCTTTCTTTTCCATACATGAAAATCACTGATGAAACCTTGATGGTAAAAACTGACCACACTGAACAAACACTGATGACCCTGGTACCATTTTTTTACTTATTTGAACAAACATAGATGTCTGAATGAGACCTAAGATAGAGACAACAGGGCCGATTCATCAAAGTGTTTTCTGGTTTAAAACACTTCGAAAAGTCAACAAATTTTTGCAAAAGGCTTAATTGTTATGCCAGTCAATGCCATCTCTACCCGTCAAATTCATCATAAATTATGTCAGATATGTTTCTCCAGTCCCTGACTCTCTAAATTAATTCAGTGCACCTTACACCACCAGTCCAACTAAAACCCTGCTGTAAGTTTCTTTATGTACTCCGAGGCATACAGAGTTACAGTGAGGTCCCATGCCACCACTATATGTGGGTCATACTTCTATACAACATGGATCTGTAATATGGCAGTGTGTGTAAGGCTTTAGACTCCTTTCCAACGTTGCCGCGTTGTGGGTCTTTGCCGCAAGTAAAACCACAGTATTACTGCAGTGATTTTGAAATAATAACAAGTGCTTTGCTGCAAAAAAAACGCAATACATCCGCAACATGCGAACTCAGCCTTAGTCACTTTCAGATTTAACAAATGAAACTTGCGTTTTTTTGGTTGCGTTTTTCGACACGTGCGTCGTTTCCGACGCTAGCGTCGGACGCAAGAAAATGCAACAAGTTGCATTTTTCGTGCGTTCGATTTTCGTCAAAAAACGACGCACGCGTCGCAAAACGCAGCGTTTTTGCGCGCGTTCTGCGCGCATTTTTTGTGCATCGTGCGTTGCATCGCCGACGCACCGGCGCGCAACGCTAATGTGAACGTAGCCTTATTGACTCCTTGTTAATGCACGAGCTTTTTGTCCTGATATAGTTTTGGTATCTAGATAGGCGGTTTATAACCTCTTTACACAGCTTCCCTCTATCAAATGGGGGTATACCTTCTTCCTAAAAAGCCAATGTCCTTTTTAAGTTTCATAAATTTGGGGGTTTGTATTATACAATATATATACATATCTATATTGAATGAATAAAAGTTGAAAAAATAATATCCAAAATGTGTTGTATGTTTATATATAATGAAAGGTTGCATTTTTTGTGTGCAATAAATAATATTTCTAAGAATGTATAACTGTGGTGCTTATTCATTTAGTGTAATCGGGTATTTCCTTATCACAATCAAATTGTCTTAATTTCCATGGAAAATAAATCACTAGTAGCCTGAGTGGCCACCGAGCCTCCACACTAGAGCATTTAGATAACCTCTATTCTATGAAGGCACCCATGCTCACCCATCTCAGTACCCATGCCCACCAGACCTCCAGACCTATAGATACATCCTGTAGTTCCTTTCATAGCAGGTTTTGCATGTGCATTGGATATCAAGCTTCTTGTCTGATGCAGCCTAGCAACAGCAGAAATACCATCCACTGAAACAAAAATGGTTTTCTCATTAAAATAATTAATATTTATGTCAATATTTGTTATAATGATCACATCCTATCAATAAACACTTATCTATACTGTCTAAAAGAGTAACTTATTTTTCCTTAGTGCCCACAGTAACAAGAAAGAGCTCAGTTTTCCTTTTTTAAACAGCTTTGGCAAAATGAAAGCTCCCATGTAATTGGTTGCTCTGGAAAGCAACATCTAAAGTCAAGGACTATAAACCTTAGGCTGGAGTCAGACTGCCGTAGAATTTGGCAGAGTGCTATGCCAGAAAACATGGCACAGCGCTAGGCCCAGTGTTAATCTATGGGGCAGCTCACATCAGCGTTTTTTTTTCTCAGGTGCATTTGTCCGTGCAATTGTCACCGAGACTCGGCCGAGACTCTCCAATGCAAGCCTCTGGGTGCAAGAAAAAAAAAATCGCATAGCATTTGGACCATGCGAGTGCTGTCCAATTTTTACGCACCAATCTCTTTTGAAAAGCCGGCAATTCATCTGCCATATACAGTAAAATCACAGCATGACAGGTTAGAATAGAATAGATATATACACATAGAATACATAGATATATAGATGTCAGTGACACACACACATATATATAGTATATATATATATACAGTACAGACCAAAAGTTTGGACACACCTCATTTAAAGATTTTTCTGTATTTTCATGACTATGAAAATTGAACATTCACACTGAAGGCATCAAAACTAAAGCATCAATTATGTCTTATATTGTAGGTTATTAAAAGTAGCCACCTTTTGCTTTGATGACTGCTTTGCACCCTCTTGGCATTCTCTTAATGAGCTTCAAGAGGTAGTCATCGGGAATGGTTTTCAATTCACAGGTGTGCCCTATCAGGTTTAATAAGTGGGATTTTTTGCCTTATAAATGGGGTTGGGACCATCAGTTGTGTTGAGCTGAAGTCTGGTGGATACACAGCTGATAGTCCTACTGAATAGACTATTAGAATTTGTCTTATGGCAAGAAAAAAGCAGCTAAGTAAAGAAAAACGAGTGGCCATCATTACTTTAAGAAATGAAGGTCAGTCAGTCCGAAAAATTGGGAAAACTTTGAAAGTGTCCCCAAGTGCAGCTGCAAAAACCATCAATCGCTACAAAGAAACTGGCTCACATGAGGACTGCCCCAGGAAAGGAAGACCAAGAGTCACCTCTGCTTCTGAGGATAAGTTTATCCGAGTCACCAGCCTCAGAAATCGCAGGTTAACAGCAGCTCAGATTAGAGACCAGGTCAATGCCACACAGAGTTCTAGCAGCAGACACATCTCTACAACAACTATTGAGAGGAGACTTTGTGCAGCAGGCCTTCATGGTAAAATAGCTGCTAGGAACCCACTGCTAAGGACAGGCAACAAGCAGAAGAGACCTGTTTGCGCTAAAGAACACAATGAATGGACATTAGACCACTGGAAATCTGTGCTTTGGTCTGATGAGTCCAAATTTGAGATCTTTGGTTCCAATCACCGTATTTTTGTGCGGCACAGGAAAGGTGAACGGATGGACTCTACATGCCTGGTTCCCACCGTGAAGCATGGAGGAGTAGGTGTGATGGTGTGGGGGTGCTTTGCGGGTGACACTCTTGGGGATTTATTCAAAATTGAAGGCATACTGAACCAGCATGCCTACCACAGCATCTTGCAGCAGCATGCTATTTTATCCGATTTGCGTTTAGTTGGACCATCATTTATTTTTTTTAACAGGACAATGACCCCAAACACACCTCCAGGCTGTGTAAGGGCTATTTGACCAAGAAGGAGAGTGATAAGATGCTACGCCAAATGACCTGGCCTCCACAGTCAACAGACCTGAACCCAATCGAGATGGTTTGGAGTGAGCTGAACCGCAGAGTGAAGGCAAAAGTGCCAGTATCAGGACTTAGGAAGTGGACCCTCTGGGTCATGACTTCAGAGCCCCTGAGGGCGAGTGAACCAGATGATGTCACCCCCTGTACAGGGAGTGTTATGGACAGGCCCAAGGAGGGTGAAACCGCAACTGCGGGAGCCAAAGGGACGACTGAAGATAGAACAAACAGAGAACGGAAGATGGAGGGAAGACGGAGCTACTGAAGTGAATGGCGGAGGCACTGGACAGATAGAAGCAGCAAAAGACAAAGTACTGACCGTAAGATGAAAACACGCCTTAGACAGGAACAACGGAGACTCAGGACTGGCAGGCATGGCAGGAATACAGGACTGGCAGGAAAGGCAGGCACACAGGACTGGAAGGCACAGCAGGAACACAGGACTGGAGGGCACGGCAGGAACACAGGACTGGCAGGAATGGCAGGAACACAAGACTGGCAGGAACAGCAGGAACACAGGACTGGAAGGCACGGCAGGAACACAGGACTGGTAGGTATGGCAGGAACACAGGACTGGCAGGGTACGGCAGGAACACAGGACTGGCAGGGATGGCAAACAGAGACAGTCTGAGTCACAGCAAAGGATGCACAGAACAGAGCCTAGGAACCTAAGGAGATGCTGGCAATAAGCCAGTGAACGCAATAGACGCAAAGGCATCTGAGCAGGGCAGGCGCTGGGAAGAAGTACGATTTGACACAAAGGTTTTTCCTGGGGGTGTAGTGATCACCTTCAGAGGAGCCAACGAAACAATCTTAGCAGGATCAAGAATATGCGCTGGTCTCTCCTCTTCATCCAGAGGTTGAAAAGATCTTGACAGAGCATCAGCTTTAATGTTCTTGATCCCGGGTCGGAAATGTAACTCAAAGTCAAAACGTCCGAAAAACAAGGACCATCTGGCTTGTCGAGGGTTTAGCCTTTGGGCGGACCGGACATAGGACAGATTCTTGTGATCTGTAAAAATAATGAAAGGATGTACAGCCCCGTCTAGGAGGTACCGCCACTCCTCCAGGGCCAATTTTATGGCCAGTAATTCCTTGTCACCAATGGAATAGTTTCGCTCTGGAGGAGAGAAAGCCTTAGAGAAAAACCCACAGGTGACTAATCGACCCGAGTTAGACCTCTGGAGTAGGACCACTCCAGCTCCAATAGAGGATGCATCAACTTCAAGGATAAACAGCTTGTTGGAATCTGGTCGATGGAGCACTGGTGCAGAAGCAAACCCTTGCTTCAGAGTTTGGAAAGCAGCTTCGGCCTCTGGAGGCCAGAGATTGGAGTTTGCTTCCTTGTGGACCAGAGCAGAAATTGGTTTGGTCAAAGAGGAGAAATGAGGGATAAACTGTCTATAGAAGTTGGCAAAGCCAAGGAATCACTGAATAGCCTTCTCTCCCGAAGGATGTGGCAATTTAGAACGGCCGACACCTTCTCAGGATCCATCTTCAGACCATCCTCAGAGACAATATAACCCAGGAAGGGTACCGAGGACTGTTCAAAGACACATTTCTCAATCTTTGTGAAGAGTTGATTTTGTCTTAAACGTAGCAAGACCTGGCAAACATCACGTCAACGAGTGGATAAATCTGGAGAAAAGACAAGGATGTCATCCAAGTAGACCACGACACTGGTATAGAGGCAATCTCGAAAGATATCGTTGACGAACTCTTGGAACACAGCAGGAGCATTACAAAGTCCAAAAGGCACTACCAAATACTCGTAGTGACAGTCCCGAGTGTTGAATGTGGTTTTCCACTCGTCTCCCGCACGGATACAAATTAAGTTATAGGCTCCCCGGAAGTCTAGCTTGGTAAAAATTTGTGCTCCCCTCAGGCGATCGAAGAGTTCTGAAATAAGAGGCCATGGGTATTTATTCTTCACAGTGATGTTATTTAACCACCTGCCTCAGCTGGAGACGAAGACGTTCGAATAAAACCCTTGGTAAGGTTCTCTTGAATATAGTCCGACTAAGCTTGAGTTTCTGCAGGCGAGAGAGGATAAATTCTTCCTCTAGGGGGAGTGGTACCAGGTACAAGGTCTACAGGACAGTCATAGGGTCGATGTATCCGCCTCCTTTTTGTCAAAAACATCCGCAAAAGAAGCATAAACAGAGGGCAACCAGGAAGGGATGGAGAAGGGACAGGGGACACCAACAGGACGCACCGGCAGCAGACAACGAGTCTGACAGGAATCCCCCCAGAGAAGAATGTTGCCCCTATGCCAATCTAAGAAGGGTTCTTGGACCTGCAACCACGGAAGACCGAGAAGAAAGGGATGAGAGATGTTGGCTAAAACAAAAAATGAGATTCTCTCCCTTTGAAGAGGCCCCAACTGAAGCTCAACTAAGTGAGTAACTTGAGCGACACTCTCTTGCAGAGGTCTCCTGTCTATGGAAGCGAGGAAAAGAGGATTCTCTAAAGACCTAGCAGGGACAGAAAACTTAATAACCTCCTCCAACCTAATAAAATTTCCCGCTGCATTGGAGTCCACATAAGCCTCAAGAGAAATATGCTTATCATGAATGTGCAACAAAACTGGTAGAGTGAGGGGTAGAGAGGTTTCACGTGCACCTAGGGAGGCCTCTCTTACCTGACCTAGGTGGAGGAATTTTCCGGACGATCTGGGTAGGCTCGGAGAAGATGAGAGGAGCTCCCACAGTAAAAACCATGACCTTTGGCGTGTCTCTCCTTCCGACGTTGTTCGGAGAGTTTAAGACAATCCACTAGCATTGGCTCTGGGGCAGGAACCGAAGCAGGGATTCTGGGCCATGGACTGAGAAGTCTATGAGAAGGCATATAAGGACGAGAACATTTCTTCTCCCGAGCTCGCTTATGAAAGCGAAAGTCTATGCGAGTAGCCAAGGCAATTAAATCCTCCAAATTAGGTGGAGTATCACGACCTGCTAATTCATCTAGAAAGCCCCCGCCAGAAAGCCCCTACTAACACCTCATTATTCCAACCCAAGTCAGAAGATAAGGTCCGAAACTGGATAGTGTATTGCCCAACAGTTAAAGGCCCCTGCAGTAAATTAAACAAAGCCTCAGTGGTTGAGGCCAAGCGACCCGGTTCATCAAATACCCGACGAAAGGTCTCTAAAAATGGAGTGAGCTGAAGAAACATTGGATCATCCCGCTTCCAAAGAGGATTAACCCATGCTAAAGCATCTCCCTCCAAATGAGAAACAATAAAAGCCAACTTGGCCCGATCCATAGGATACTGCATAAGAAGAAGCTCAAAATGAAGACGGCACTGAATGAGAAATCCCCGTCAATGTTTGGGATCTCCATTAAAGCGAGGAGGTTTGGCCAAACGGGGAGTGGGATGAGGAGCTAGAGCTGGTGAAGGAATGGACGCGGCAGATTGGAGAGAAAGAAGATGACTATCAACAGAAGCCATATACCCCAGAATATGGGACTAAGCATCACGCTGCTGTGCCAGTTCTTGTTGGAAACTGGCCAGCTGAGAGGCATTCCCCGGATCAGAGGACTGGAGAGCAGAGAGATGGGAGTTCATAGACTTCATAAAGGATATCATCCGATTCTGGTTCTCCTGCAGGAAAACAAGCTCTTTCTGAGCGGCCACAGCTCCAGCGGGGTCCATGGTCTTTTTGTACTATCAGGACTTAGGAAGTGGACCCTCTGGGTCATGACTTCTGAGCCCCCGAGGGCGAGTGAACCAGATGATGCCACCCCCTGTACAGGGAGTGTTAGGGACAGGCCCAAGGAGGGTGAAGCCGCAACTGCCGAAGCCAAAGGGATGACTGAAGATAGAACAAAGAGAGAACGGAAGACGGAGAGAAGACGGAGCTACTGAAGTGACAAGAATGGCGAAGGCACTGGACAGATAGAAGCAGCAAAAGACAAAGTACTGATCGGTAAGATGAAAGCACGTGTTAGACGGGAACAACAGAGACTCAGGACTGGCAGGCACGGCAGGAACGCAGGAATGGCAGGCACACAGGACTGGAAGGTACGGCGGGAACACAGGACTGGCAGGAACAGCTGGAACACAGGACAGGCGGGAACGGCAGGCACACAGGACTGGAAGGTACAGCAGGAACGCAGGAATGGCAGGAACATAGGACTGGCAGGAACAGCAGAAATACAGGACTGGAAGGCACGGCAGGAACACAGGACTGTTAGGTATGGCAGGAACACAGGACTGGCAGGGTTTACGGCAGGAACACAGGACTGGCAGGGACGGCAAACAGAGACAGTCTGAGTCACAGCAAAGGATGCACAGAACAGAGCCTAGGAACCAAAGGAGATGCTAGCAATAAGCCAGCGAACACAATAGATGCAAAGGCGTCTGAGCAGGGCAGGCGCTGGGAAGAAATACCCGATGGGCGCAGCCATATTGAAGGCGGAGCCGCCGGGTCACGACCTCCCAGAAGCCCCAGCGACGAAAGGAGCGTGTCTGCGCATGCGTGGACGGCAGAATGGACGAGTGCCGGAGAAGCTGGAAGATGGTGAGCAGGAAGGAGCATCGGGAGCGCGCCGGCCGGATAGGTAAGTATGAGGTAGCGGCGTAACAGCCAGCAAGTGCTAAGCATCTCTGGGAACTCCTTCAAGATTGTTGGAAGACCATTCCCGGTGACTATCTCTTGAAACTCATCAAGAGAATGCCAAGAGTGTGCAAAGCAGTCATCAAAGCAAAAGGTGGCTACTTTGAAGAACCTAGAATATAAGACATAATTTCAGTTGTTTCACACTTTTTTGTTAAGTATATAATTCCACTTGTGTTAATTCATAGTTTTGATGCCCTCAGTGTGAATGTACAATTTTCATAGTCATGAAAATACAGAAAAATCTTTAAATGAGAAGGTGTGTCCAAACTTTTGGTCTGTACTGTATATTACATAGAAGAAAAGCCAGCAATTCAGCAGCCGTGTAGTGTAAAATCACAGCAGGAGTCGACAGGATAGTATAGATGGATTACATACAGTATATACACATAGAATAGATAGATATATAGATGTCAGTGGCATATACAATTAGTACAGTGTGTGCAAATTACTGTACATATATTTAATTATTAAAATAATATTTTTCTTAAAAAAATGGTGTGGGCTCCCCCATAATTTTCTTAACCAGCAGAGGGAATAACAGCTGGAGGCTGATGTTTATAGCCTGGGAAGGGGGTAACACCCATGGAGCTTCACATGCTATTACTTTCAGCTCACAGCTGTACACTTAGACTTTACTGGCTATTAAAATGGGGTCCCCCCAAAAAATGATGTATGGTCCCCCTATAATTAATGACCAGCAAAGGCTAGGCAGACCACACTGCTGCAGGCTTATATTAGCAGCTTAGGAAGGAGGCAGGAATACTGCCTCCCCAGGCTAAAAACATCAGCTCCTTGACCATTCTTACAGCTTGATATTTGTCCCCCAGGATGCGTACAAAGTCATATTAAACCAACTGGCTAAAAATAAGAATAGTGGCAGGTGCACCACTAGAATATAAGCAAGTATATAATGAGGTAACAGGGTGCTACATTAGGCATGAAAGCAGCAAATATAATCAAAGAAGAAAAAGAGCCAAAAAGACCACACCCCACATTTTGGCCCCGATATGCCTGGGTGTTTTGTGGACTATTTTCCTTGCTGCTTTCACTTTTCAGCATTGCACAGTGTTTTCTGGTCTCTCTGTGGTCCACATTTTTTTGCCAGATACATGACCGGGCTCCAGGTTGTATTCATTGCCGGATTTACTTGAGCTTCTCTCTACTCTCTGTGGTTCCCAGGGTTTATTTGCAGGCTCGTACTTTACGAGATTTAACTCATGTGCAGCATTCCTTTCACCCTTTCGGCCCTGAAATTATATATGTGTACACGCTATATGCCCTTTCATTTGTTTTCATTTAGGACACATATAGGGACGCCTATAGTGTGTGTGTGTTTTTTAGAGGGCTTGGTCTGTGTATCTTTTGTTATAGACATTCATGTTGGTATACCTCATATTGTATTTCTTGTGAACAAGGTGTTTATTAGTACAGTATATTTAGCGTGTTTTTTGCAGATTTCGTATTTCCTGCATAGGCTGTTATATGGGGGTGTTGTGTACTTTGGTACAGTTTTTTAATTGATTTTATATTTTTATGGTGTCTTTGCTTGTAATAAAATTTATTCTATATTTTGCTATATATTTTGTAGCAGGTGTGCACATTCTTTTTGGCTCTTTTTCTTCTTTGATTAAACCAACTGGAGCGCATTGTGTTTACAGCAAAATGCCTACAAGGCAAAATAAAAGTAATTGTGGAATTGGTCAAAGTAGTTGACCAGGCCAGATTTTAGAAAAACCCAACATGGGCTTTTATTTTTAGAGGTATTTTCAGGTGTGGTAGTGGGGTGAATCCCTCTCTGTGTAAGTTTTAGTTTTGCAAGCTGCAGAGCAGGAGGCTCTGTGCACCTAGACCTGTGTGAAGCTAACACAAAGCCATGGACTTCAAAGCGGCTGACGCACCCAGGAGTTACCGCAGTGCCAGGAGTTACAACCGAACCGGAGGATATCGTTTTCTGTTTATATGAGGTCTGGAAAGAAATGCATTTTATGTTGAACTATCTGTAGTCCCTGCCTATCTGTAGCACTGTGTAAATCCTGCTGCACTACATGATATATATCACTGATATCTTTAAATCTATCTATTCTATGTGTTGTAGTGCAGCGGGGCTGGTGCAGTGGGACAGATAGGCAAGGACCACAGAAATTTCAACATAAACAGTGTTTTTATTGCAGACTCACATAGAGGAATGATATCCTCCGGATCACAACTGGATTTCCATATATACAGTGCATGTTCTGAACCTGTTGCTGTGGACAATAAGACCGCCGTGTCTCTTGGGTGCGTCAGCCACCTTGAGTTCCTTGGCTTTGTGTTAGCTTCACACAAACCCGGGTAGAACAGAGCCACCTGCTCTACAGAGTGGAGAACCATACTGACACACCCACGGCAAACTGACAGATTTTAAATTGAATCATGGCCATAGAGACACTTCCAAAACCCGAAGTGGAGAGAGGGATTAGCCCCACTACCAATCCTGCAAATCCCTCTAAAAATAAAAGCCCTTAATGGGTTTTCCAAATTGGCTGAGTCACTACTTGGACCCAATCCAGATTTTCTTTTATATTGCCTTGTGACTCATAGGCATCCTGCTGTGAACACAGGGCACTCCAGTGGGTTTAATAGGACACAGTTCACTTCTCGATGGACACATATCATCCCTCGCATATAATGCCCCTCTGTCACGCTCACGCCCTTACTGGTGGGCATGAGCTCGGGGGGTTCCAGACTACCCTGGAAGGGGCGCGACTATGACAGCTGCCTAGGTTTTTGCTGGAGCATCTGATGGCGAGGTCAGGCTTGTGCAGCAGGCAGCTGTCAGGTGCTACTCCAGGGTGGTGTCTTGCTGTGGCTGCTGATCCCACTTGGGAGACAGGAACACTAGGACAGGTGCGGACGACTGGCAGATGAGCACTGCTGAAACTTGGACAAGTAGGCAAGAAGGCACAGCAGAGAACACAGGGCTGGCAGGCACGGCAGAGAACACAGGGTTGGCAGGCACGGCGGAGAACACAGCGCTGGCAGGCACGGCAGAGAACACCAGGCTGACAGGCACAGCAGAGGACACAGGGCTGGCAGGCACAGCAGAGAGCACAGGTCTGGCAGGAACGACAGAACACAGGGCTGGCAGGCACGGTAGAGAACACAGGGCTGGCAGGAATGGCAGGAACACAGGACTGATTGGTGTGGTGTATGAAGGAACAGGTAGGGACCTATTCACACAGAAGGTGCAGGTATGGATATTAAGTATGAAGAAACAGGTAGGGACCTGTTCACACTGTAGGTGCAGGTAAGAAAGCAAGCAGAAAGGAATGAAGTATAGAGGAACAGGTTGAGTCCTGTTCACACAGGAGATGCAGGTACGGAAACAAGCCAGAAGGAAAGGAGAATGAAGGAACAGGTTGGGACCTGTTCACACAGGAAGAGAACCACAAGGCTGCGGATAGGAGTGGTAGAGCAACAAGAGATAGCGGAGCAACAAAAGCTAAGCAGAGCGGAACCACAAGGAATGCGGAGAGGAGCTGCAGCAAGAGATTACTGCAGCAGCAGAAGCTAAGCAGAGCGGAACCGCAAGGAATGCGGAGATGAGCTGCAGCAAGATATATCTGCAGGAGCAGAGCAGAGTAGAACGGAGCAGAACCACAGAAGTGCAGAGCAGAGGCAAAGCTGCAAGAGAGCGGAGCACAGGCAAAGCCGCAAGAGTGCGGAGCACAAGCATATAGAGAGAACACAAGGAAAGACACAGCAGGGAGAGATGCCACAGAGACAAGGAGACAGAGGTAGGACAAAGTTCAGACAAGGCAATGGAACAAGACAAGGCACAAGAACAAAGACAGGGACCAGGATATTCTGCCTCCTGGAGGGCGGACAACAAGATCAAGGCAAAAACACTGAGAAAAGCCTCTAGTGAGGGAGTAACACAGAGCAAGGCCTGGCAAACTCAGAAGCTAAACACAAACTGAGCTAACACATTGCACAGGCCCAGTCCACTGGGTGGAGCTGCACTAAATACTGGAGGCCTCTTGGTAATTGGTCAGGAACAGATTAGAAAGGTACACCCGATTCCTATAAGAACCAGAGAGTTCAGGTGCCCCCCCCCCCCATGCACACAGCCAGGAAGCATGCAGAGAGCAGAGGAACAGAATATGGAGCTGGCAAGAAACAGAAACCACATCATGGCCAGGAGCAGTGGGTAAAATAGTGTGAGAGATGAGAGGCCATGCAGTGATGCCAGCAGAGTTGTTACACCCTCACTGCCTCTCAGTGTACAGTATATATCTATTCTATAAATTCTATTCTAACCTGTCACACTGTGATTTTACTGTGCATGGCAGATTAATTGTTGACTTTTAAACTATATCTATTATATACATACAATATGTATTTATGTTGCATAGAAAGATAGACGAAAAGCTGGCAATTCATGTGCCATGTACTGATAAATCACTTCAGGAGCCGACAGGATAAAAGAGATGGATAAAATACAGTAAAAACAAATACAATAGGTAGATATATAGAGTTCTGTGACAAATACAATTAGTACAGTGTGTGCAGCTTACTGTACATGTATTTAATTAATAAAAGGTTATTTTTCAGAAATAAATGGAGCAATTTTCGTCACCAGCAGAGGGAGAGCTGATGGCTGGGGGCCGATGTTGATAGCCTGGGAAGGGGGTAATACTCATGGAGCTTCCCAGGCTATTAAAATCAGCTCAAAGCTGTATAATTAGCATTTACTGGCTATTAAAATGGGGGGACCTTCAAAAAATGACATGGGGTCCCCTATAATTAATAACCAGCAAAGGCTATGCAAACAGTTGCGGGATAATATTAATAGCCTAGGAAGGGGCCATGGATACTGCCCTCCACACAGGCTAAAAAAATCAGCTCTCAGCCGCTCAAGAAAAAGCACGTTTCTAAGTTGTACCAATTCTGGCACTTAACCTCGCTCTTCCCACTTGCCCTGTAGCGGTGGCAAGTGGGGTGATAGTTAGAGGGGTTGATGTCACCTTTGTATTTTCAGGTGACATCAACCCCTCCAGGTTAGTAATGGAGAGGCATCAATTAGACGCCCCCAGTACTAACCCCATAGTCGCATTTTAAGAAAACAAACACCCAGAAAGAAGTCCCTTAATTGAAAGAAAGACACAGACTCCTTTAATTAAACTATGCTTACAACCTCACCCATTCCCCGATGCCCTCGTCATCTGCAAAAGAGGTACAAAACCAAACAACAATTTTCAGCAGCTTTCCGCAGAGATGCTTTTAATCCATTTGTCCCATGATGCGACCATGAAGCCTGTCATCCACAGGGTGCTCAGTGTCTGCTTGTGCACTCTAACTTTATTCCCTGTCTGAGGGCACCATGAACGTGAGAAAGTTCTGTGGTAGTTAGTCTTTGGCTCCATTACATTGACAATGTCTTTGTTATTTGTAGGGGCAGTGAACATGATTTTGGCAGCTTAGTAGTGGGACTAAACATTAATAACCTTGGTCTTTGGTTCACTTTTGAGGTCAGCAATTTGAGACTTCCATTTTCTGGATGTGCTGATAAAAAAAAATATGTGAGAGGTGAGCTGAAGACGAGTAAATACAGAAAACCAATTTCAAAAAATTCACTCCTAAGGTAGGAATCGAACAATGCAGCCCCCCTCAGGAGAGGTATCCCAAGTGGACAATACTTGAGGTTACGTAGAAACTGCTCAGACGCCTCCACTTTTCAACAGCAGGCATATGAACAGACCACTTGCAGCAGCTAGCTCCATCTCATTATAGGATGTATACCATATTATCCATATACTCGCCTGATGAATCGATTAAGAGGAAATGAATCATGAGACTCGATAATGATATCTGGGACCAGGACAGCTAACAGTACCTGCATAAAACGGTAAGACTGTTCCTGTATTCCTCTTAAGAGAGGATTTGGGCACACCTAATGGATGTCAGACTCTTTAATACTTATTACTAGGGAAAATGATGTTGGTACTTTATGGGCATCTGTTTAACTCCCTTGCCTGCTGTATTTATGCTTGAAAATATCTCTGTGGCATTCACCTCATGCCATAATTTGGTCACTGTTAGGCCGGTTTCACATTTGCAGTTGTGTCTGCAGCGTGTCATCTGCAGTAATCCGCATGCGTTGTGTATTCCTATATTTAAAATTATAAACGCAAGTGTCTGCGTTTGATTGCGTTTGGCCGCATTTGACGACGCATGCGTCGTTTCGTCGTCTGCGGTTTGGCGCAGTGAACGCTGCATGTAGTAATTTTGTAGGCGTCAAATAGCCGCCTAGAAACGTATACACTCGTTAGCGGCACAAATGCGCAAAAAAAAAGCATTGCTGTCTATGTGAACGCATGTTGCCGCAAGCACATGCGTTTGCTTGCGTTCGTAAACGCATGTGTTGAACCAGAGAAAAACATGTCTAGACACTAATTAGCCACCCCCCACATACTAGATGATAAAGGGAGGGAGTGGACAGTTGCAGGTCACTACACAGCAGACTGGGAAGCAGACCACACAGAGGAAAGCAACATGGAGGAAAAATGACTGTATATCCTAGCCAATGCCTGTATTTTCTATTTTCTGTCTCTACATGTCCTAATATCTTCCATTTCTTTCTGCATGCATGCATCAGACTGTCTTCTTCTTCTGATGAGGAGCAACGTCCTGGGCTTTTTGAAGCCGAACATGTCAGTGAAGTGAGTATTCACCTCCTCAGATTGGTAAGTATTCACTGTCACATCAACACATATGACAATTTATTTTTTTTTCCTTTTTTTAGAGTTCTTCTTCTACTGCGGCAGAGGCTGGGCAGGAGCAGCGGACTCACAGTCGGGTGGCAAGGCGGCAGCATGTACGTATACAAGGCTGACTGTTTACTAAAGTGAGGATACAGTATTCTTGAATCTTCCTTTCTTTACTTTACTCTTTCTTTACATTTGTCTTCTGCACTCCTTTTGTATCTTGACTTTCCTTATTCATGCCATTTCTCATCCTCTGTTTTCTTTCTTTTACTTATGTTAATGTATCCAACATTAATGTCTTTATTTATTTTTTAGGTTCCAGAATGGGATGAAGACCCAATAGAAAATGACCTCCTCATCTCCCTGGTCCAGTCGAGTCCCGTTGTGGGACACCCTGGTTTCACAGCACTCGGACAATGTGACGATCCGGCGCCTATGGAATGAGGTGGCCAAAGCGATGTTAGATGGCTGGGACAACGCCCCTACTCGGGTCCAAAGTGCATTTTGTAAGTATTGCAATGCAGTTTGAAGCAGCAGTGACCTTGGCCATGCTCACACAACTGTGTGTGATGATAGAAACTCTCAGGAGTTTCTCTCATCACACACAGTTGTGTGAGCACAGCCAAAAGTACATTGTGTAACCATAATTTTTTGTTTTTTCAACACTGCAGAAAGAGAAAACACGTTGGTGTTCGATGAAGGACCGCTTCAACAAGGACCTGCGTCAAGAGAGCCGTGTTCCCAGTGGTTCAGGAGCAAGGATCTGAAGGTACAAATACCATCGCGTTATGGCATTTTTAAGACCGGTCCTTGCCCAGAAAACGTAAGTATTTATCTCGTGCATTTGGTTGTGTTGTATTGCCATAATCTGTATGTTTATATTCCACAGGAGTTGGCGTCTGGTTAATTTTTGGCATTAATGTTTTTTTTTCTTTTTTCACAGCACATGGTGCAGTACTGTTGGCCCAGGTTCTGGAGCGGTCCTTCATCAGACAGCCACAGACCCATCCCAGCCATCCAGCAGCGCTACAGCAAGTGGGCCTGCCACACTACCTGGAGACCAGGAAGCTGGTCCATTAGGTGTTTCCCTTTCCCAGTCCTCTGCCTCTTCCCCCTTTTTTTTGGGCTCCACCCGGCAGCGGCAGAGGGCATCGGACAGGTCCCTCATGCCCGAGTTTTTGCACTTGAGCTCGATTTTTCACGAAAGACTCAAGGCTTTGGGTGACCGAATGGATATTTCCCTTAGCCACATGAATACACGTATCCAGGAGGTCACAAAGCCTTGACCAAGTATAAGCCGACCTCCAGAGGCCAGCTTATCATTTTTTTAACCAAATTGAGCAGGGCATGTTGGAACACCTTACTCCTGATCTCCAGCTGAGTGTCATGCAGACCTGCAATGCTGCTTACGTGCAGGCTATGCAGCAGAGTCAGTATTTCCAGCAGACAGTGGCGGCATATCCAACTGTGCCTTCACTGTCATGATTAACTTTAATGCTGACCTCTGCTGCATACCACTGCACGGCCACCTCAATTCATTCCACAGGCGGACACCACTACAGCGCCAGCACCATGACGAGTGCAGTTGGACATCCCACCGCCACCACCGTGACAACCGCTGCTCCTGCTTGGACCTCCTCTGGCCCCACCATGATGCAGCAGGACCCTGGCATGGCTTTCCATACCGGCCCCACCACGATGCAGCAGGACCCTGGCATGGCTTTCCATACCGGCCCCACCATGATGCAGCAGGACCCTGGCATGGCTTTTCGTACCGCCCCCACCACGATGCAGCAGGACCCTGGCATGCCCTTTCGTATCGCCACCACCACGATGCAGCAGGACCCTGGCATGGCCTTCCGCTCTACAAGTGCTTTGGACTCTGGCATGGCTGTACGCTCTACGAGCACTATGGACTATGGCATGGCTGCACGCTCTACGAGCACTATGGATTCTGGCATGGCTGCACGCTCTACAAGCACTATGGACTCTGGCATGGCTGCACGCTCTACGAGCACTATGGATTCTGGCATGGCTGCACGCTCTACGAGCACTATGGACTCTGACACGGTGCAGCTGGACCCTGACAGGTCACCCACCACCATGCCACGCAATATGAGCCCACCAGTGCCTCCCAGAACCCGTCAAACTAAAAAAAAACACACACACAAAAAAATAGAACTCTTAGTATTCCTCCCCCTTCACCTCCCATTGTGTCTGTAATGTTAGGTTTGTCTCACCCTTCCAGTGCGTCTCAAGCCCCGACCTACCAGACCCCACTAGTTTCATTGCCCCTTCTCCTGCCACCTCTGCGTCGTCCACGGTTAGCCAGGCCTCAGTGCTTCACAACCCCCGTTTACATCACTCTACCCCAAGTTGGCGCAGTTAAATAAATTTTTTTGGTTGTTAAAAAAATAAATACAATTTGATTTGTCACAATTATATTTGGTTTATTGTGTCTATCGCCACCGGCAACACACACCGTGCGCCAAGAAACTTCGCCACACACTTAATTTTTGGGCCACATCATATCTCCAGTAGTTATTAGAAAAAAAATGCACCTTTGTGTGTCTTTAGTATAAAGATATGAGGTGGGCCCAAAAATAATAGATGTATTATCTCCATAATCTCTTCTTTCTGCTGTGACTTCAGTTGCAGTCTGAAGAGAAAATGGCGGAAATACAGTGCAGAACTCTACTGAACTGGTCAGGTGTCATTAAAAAAAAAAATTAGTTCTGAAACCTGACCTAGTGAGTAGAGAACTGCCTTGTATAACCTCCATTTTCTCTTCTGTGTACATAATCTATTACACACAAATAGAAGGGACAATGGTGATCACACGGCATATCTATGCTCACCTGCACAGGTGACAGAAATAGTGAATTCGTGATGCTGTTATATGTGCATCATGAATTCATTATTGCTGACACCTGACTTGATGAGTATAGATCTCTTGAATGTGACAGTCATTGTCTCTTCAGTCTGTGTCCAATGGATACTGCAGAACAGAATCAGGACGCAATGACATCAACAAGTGTAAAGCAACATGGCTGCCATAACACAAGCAGTATGTGGTCAGTGTTTAATTTCAGTATTTGTAAGCCAAAACAAGGAGTGGAGCAATTAGAGGTAAATTATGATATTAACATAACAACTAGCACCTCTGCCTTTAACACCCACTCCTGGTTTTGCATTACAAATACTGATATTAAATACAGACCAAATACTACTAGTTTTAGGACAGCATTGGTTTGTAGAGGAAAAACATAGGAGACATGGGCAACACAACCAAAACTAAAGTTTATTAATGAGAAATATAATTATCATTTCAGAAAATTACTTGTACAGATCTAATTACAATAGGACATTTACACAACATTGTCCTGCCATGACAGTCGTCCAATATCTGAATCAGAAAATTACTGAATCAGAAAATTACTTGTACAGATCTAATTACAACAGGACATTTACACAACATTGTCTTGCCATGACAGTCGTCCAATATCTGAATCAAAAAATGCAGCAAATTGGTCCCGCATGTGACCAACTGCTGCAGTTGACCGCAGCGGGTGATGATGGAAATCAGGCAGTGGGTGTGCAACTGGTTCATCCAGTTCAATGTTGGGTTGCTCCTTAGCCATTATATAATTGTGAAGAACCACACAGGCTTTGACCACCTCGTCGACTGTTTCCACGTTTAGAAATATGGCTGATGCAAGAATGCGCCATTTTGAGACCAGAATGCCAAAGGAACACTCTACTGTTCTTCGGGCCCTGGTCAGTCTGTAGTTAAAGATCCTTCTAGTGTGGTTCAAGTCCCGACTGGAATAGGGCTTCAGTAGGTTTTCACACATCTGGAAGGCCTAATCCCCAACCATAACAAATGGCAGAGGTGGACCTTGAGTGTTGGGGAGAGGCTGTGGCAGGGGAAAATTGAAATTTTTGCCATACACACGCTGGCCCATATCCGAGTTCTTGAAAGTCTGGGAATCATTGCCACGGCCAAAAGCTCCAATGTCCATGGCGATGAAGCGACAGTCTGCATCAGCTATTGCCATGAGCACAACAGAAAAATATTTTTTATAATTAAAAAACTCCGATCCTGTTATGGCAGGTTTGATAATGCAGATGTGCTTTCCATCCACCGCTCCTAAACAGTTGGGGAAATCACACACACTCCAGAATTTTTCAGCTATTTCAAGCCACATGTCCACGGTGGGTACGGGTAAAACTCATCCCGGAGTACATTCCACAAAGCCCGACAGGTGTCCGCAACTATTCCGGACAGGGTGGATATTCCAAGCCGGTATTGGAAGTGGAGGCATGATAAACTCTCTCCGGTTGCCAGAAATCTGTAAGGAAAACAGAAACAAAAAAAATTACAATCTATTCTATTGATGGTGTGTTTACGCTAAAGAAAGATAGTTAAATAGCTAAAACATACATGTCTGAAAGCATAAAATTTGGACTGTCATTGCTTTAGATTTTTAACGTACCTTAATGTAACCAGCAGACGTTCCTCCAGTGGAATCGCTCTACGGAGCTGGGTGTCCTGTCTCCGTATGGTTCCTTGGACACGAGCAAGCAAATCCCGGAACGAGTCTTGCGACATCCTTGTATATTCATGGAATTTCTCCGGGTTGGCATTAAGCTCACCATACGGAGTGTGATAGGCTCCCCGGCTCTCACGTAGTTCGATTATGGGGTTTCTCCAAAAACGCCGACGTTGTCTCCTTCTCCATCTTTCACAATTTCTGTCTTGCTCCCAAGCAAAAGCACAGGCAAGAAACAGCTTGATGCCTAAATCCAGGTTGAAATAAAAGCTCTCCATGCGAAGATCCATCATGACACTGGATATAGGAGCAAAATCTGAAGATTACAGCTGTTCAGGGGTCTATATAAAGAAAGACCATAATACACGCCCTCTGTAGTCCCATTGGCGGTGTCTGGTTATCTAGATTTTTCTCTTGGGAAATTTCTCATCATGCGTACAAAAAACGCAAACGCAATAAAAAATGCATATAAACGCACACAAACGCGGCATTATTTTAACCGCATGCGTTACTGCATGCGTTTAAAAAATGCCGTGTTTGTACGCGTTTATATGCGTTTTTTCCACCACTTGCGGATGCGGAATAAACGCTGCTGATTTAAACGCAAATATGAAAGTAGCCTAAGAAGACTTAACCAAGGACTGATAAGCTTCTGATGCGTGAAGTGATGTCACATCCTTCTATAACTGCTGTTGAACTAAAAAACAAGTATCCTATGCTCCTCCAGAACATCGCAACTAGGACAATTCGTCACCGCCTGCAGAAGGACCTGGGTCTACCAAGTTGCCGTGCCGCAAAGAAGCCCCTGCTCACAGCAGCAATGAAGAAGAAAAGGCTTGCCTTTTGTAAGAAATATCAAGATTGGACATCTGAAGTGTGGAAGAAAGTGATGTTTAGTGTTCAGAGCACTTTCAGGCTGGTCAGGGGAGGCTCAAAGGTCGTGCGTCGTCCGAATACCATGTCACGGTATGACCCAAAATATACAGTTAAGACTGTTAAACACCCTGACAGTGTGATGGTGTGGGGTGCAGAATCCATGCCTAAACGACTGCAGATGGTGATAAAATGTAAGGGTGACATGACAAAATACTAATTGTAATAAAATATCCACAATAAAACACTTGAATCCACTTGAATATTAAGATTTTGTGGTTTCATTGAACTTGTAGATTTTTTTTGCCGGCACTGTATGTAATAGGCAGCAGACAGTAATGGAATGGACCTTCTTGATGTATGCAATGACATCTATATACCCACATACAGTGCCTGCATGACTTTCACTGATATGTATAGAGCCACATACACTCCCCTACTTACCTAACACTGCAATCTATATACTCCGTAATTAGTCCTTAGAAGGACTGTTGAATTAGCTGGATTTGTGTAAAATATGACCGTATACCCACATTAACTGATAAACCCCAAAATCTGATCCTATCTCGGCAGCACCTCTCCCTACACTGTCTGACTCCGGAGCTGAATGCGATGCGCATAGCAACGCCAGGTCTCTTATAGACTGATGACGCTGTGCGGCCAGCCAATCACTGTAATGCCCCAACTAAGATGGCTATGGCATTACAGTGTGTTGCAGACAATCCCTGCATGTTGATTGGCTCTCTAAAGAGAGCCAAACATGCAGGGCGGGGACCTGAGCTGCCGCCGAGCAAACCCAGAAATGCTCGGTGCTTGCCGATTACAGCGATGCTCGGGTGAGTACCGAGCATTACTAAGTATGCTTGCTCATCACTATTAGCCTTCTGACTGAGCACTCTGTCTCTTAGCCTTAGGCATTTTTAATCACAGCAGGACCTTACCCTGCCACAGAGATATAGATTTCAGTCCAAGAGAGGATATACATTAGGTTCCCATACAGATGAAGACTTTAGTCTAAAAGAGGATTGGCATTATGTTAAGTCCTGGAGACGAGAATCCTCTTAACATGGCTTCTAAGTACACATGAATTGGCCAATTTCTGCACTAAGCATTCTCAATTTTTCATATTTCTAGTGCAGTAATGCAATTCAATTTTCTTATTTCATATTTGCATGCTATGGCGCTACAGAGTGCTGATTTATTTGTTTGATTTAAATTAGGTGCAGGACAGGCCTTGCATTCAATGCATAGTTAAACAGTATGGGAGTACCACCTTCCTAATAATGGGAACATTATTCTCAGGAGGATCTCCTGTACGTTTCTTCAAAGGGGTATTGGGGTGCATCTAAATTTTGGGCAGGCCTTGCATTCATTGCATGGGCAAACAGTATGGACTAACTTCCTTATAATGGGAACATTGTTTTCAGGAGGCCCTCCTGTACATCTTTTCAAAGGGGTATTGGGATGCATCTAAATTTGGTGCAGGGCAGGCCTTGCATTCAATGCATAGTTAAACAGTATGGGAGTAATCTTTATTTTTATAATAATCTTTATTTTTTATATAGCGCTAACATATTCCGCAGCGCTTTACAGTTGTGCAAACATGTGTGCAACATTATCATCACTGTCCCCGATTGGGCTCACAATCTAGAATTCCTATCAGTATGTCTTTGGAATGTGGGAGGAAACCGGAGTGCCCGGAGGAAACCCACGCAAACACGGAGAGAACATACAAACTCTTTGCAGCTGTTGTCCTGGGTGGGATTAGAACCCAGGACCCCAGCGCTGCAAGGCTGCTGTGCTAACCACTGCGCCACCGTGCTGCCCATTGGAGTACCAACTTCCTAATAATGGGAACATTGCTTTCAAGGGGCCCTCCTCTACATCTCTTCAAAGGGTTATTGGATTTCAGGAGGACCTCCTTGTGATGTTGTGATATGTTATGTGGGTATCATTTTGTGTATATTTATATTTTACTGGTTTTCATAGTGTTCTCTTGTTGTCCTGTATCATTCCGTGTATTCCTCATATTGTCTAGAGTTTCAATTACCTTCCAAAAGGCTGATAATTGAATTAGCTCACTTAGGCTATGTGCACACGTTCAGATTTTTTTGCGTTTTTTTTTTTGCGGTTTTTCGCGGTAAAAACGCTATAAAACTCATTAAAAACGTATACATTATGCATTCTATCATTTAGAATGCATTCTGCATGTTATGTGCACATGGATGCATTTTTTTCCGCGAAAAAAACGCATCGCGGTAAAAAAATGAGCATGTTCATTATTTTTGCGGATTTTCTGCGTTTTTCCCGCAATTTTATGCATTTTGGAAAAAACGCACAAACGCACCAAAAACGCGTCAAAATCGCGGTAAAGTCGCGGTAAAAACGCATGCGGATTTCTGGCAGAAATGTCCGGTTTTTGTCAGGAAAATTTCTGCAAGAAATACTGACGTGTGCACATACCCTAAAGGTACCGTCACACTAGACGATATCGCTAGCGATCCGTGACGTTGCAGCGTCCTGGCTAGCGATATCGTCCAGTGTGACAGGCAGCAGCGATCAGGCCCCTGCTGTGCTGTCGCTGGTCGGGGAAGAAAGTCCAGAACTTTGTTTCGTCGCTGGACTCCCCGCAGACATCGCTGAATCGGCGTGTGTGACACCGATTCAGCGATGTCTTCGCTGGTAACCAGGGTAAACATCGGGTTTCTAAGCGCAGGGCCGCGCTTAGTAACCCGATGTTTACCCTGGTTACCATCCTAAAAGTAAAAAAACAAACGCTACATACTTACCTACCGCTGTCTGTCCTCGGCGCTCTGCTTCTCTGCTCTGGCTGTGAGCACAGTGGCCGGAAAGCAGAGCGGTGACATCACCGCTCTGCTTTCCGGCTGCCCGGCGCTCACAGCCAGAGCAGAGAAGCAGAGCGCCGAGGACAGACAGCGGTAGGTAAGTATGTAGCGTTTGTTTTTTTACTTTTAGGATGGTAACCAGGGTAAACATCGGGTTACTAAGCGCGGCCCTGCGCTTAGTAACCCGATGTTTACCCTGGTTACCGGCATCGTTGGTCGCTGGAGAGCGGTCTGTGTGACAGCTCTCCAGCGACCAAACAGCGACGCTGCAGCGATCCGGATCGTTGTCGGTATCGCTGCAGCGTCGCTTAGTGTGACGGTACCTTTACTGTCTGCAGCCTGACTGTATCTATACCTCTTGATGACCCCCTGTAGTGCCTTAATCTGGGAGGCCTGAAAACGACCCCAACCAGTCTGACTACCCCTGGACATGAGGAGGGGGCTGGGGAGGACAGGAGCTTAAAAAGTCAGTCCCTATGTGGTGAGGATGGTGTGAACGCAGCACGTCAGAGAGAAAGGGATGCATATGGATTTTTTATCCTCTGCTTATTGGACTCTCATCTCCTTGGACATTTTATCCTGTTACTGAACTGCATTCGTTTTCTGGACTATTGTATCCTCAGTGTGGTGGATTGTTTATGGACGTTTTAGTTTTGCCTATAATAAAGGTCTTGGGATTGTTCACAATTCCCTCTCTCAGTTGATTGTGTGGTATCAGAGAAGGATCCCGTGATACTCCTGTAGGTCTCTTCAAAGGGTTATTGGGTTGTGTCCAAATTAGGGGCAAGTGTTGCATTCACTGCATAGTCAAACAGTATGGGATGACAAACTTCCTAATTATGGGAACATTGATTTCAGGAGGCACTCATATACATCTGTTCAAAGGGTTATTGGGGTGCGTCTGTAAGCAGGTGTGGGAATGCAGTAACGCAGTGATTGCAGAACAAAGCTGTATAACAATGCTATTTAATTTTTAACAAGAAGGATGGCAATGGTCTCCTCGCAGGGAGCAAATAAATAAGGGAAGTAAAAGGGTTAACTCAACAGTTTGGTATTGAAACGACACATCATTGTCTTCTCTGGGCCTCAACCACATACAGTCTGATGGCAGCTGGAGCACCGGCAGCGACTGGCGTGGTGTCCTCAGATGAATTACAACAAATTACGGTCCAGCTTCTGGCGGCAACGGATGGTCACCGATTTTGCCCACTGAGCCCCTAGTCCATCTGTGCAGCCAAAGTGAGGAGTGCTGCAGGAGTCTCTGTCTCACATGTGTGCTGCTGCGCGTCTATCAGCAATGGGGAACGCACCTAAGGTTCCTGCCACTGGCACCCGCTCCTCCACGCAAGCACTGGACTCTACTTGGCTGGTCACGAGGCGCTCCGAACAATCACTGGCTCACTGGAACATTCACCTAAGCTTTGCAGGGGCACTTCTCTTCACTGCCTCTGTCGCTGTGGTGCGCCGCACACCTCTCTATGCTCTCACTGCCGGTGGTAAACTGAGACCTCTTTTCCGTACTTCCTGCTCACTACCCGGCTTAGTCATGACACCTATCCCCAGGTCAAAGTGTGCCCCAGCATGTAGAGGACAATAATAATTATGTTCATGATGGTATCATCAGCACTAGCCATCTTAGTAGCCATTTCGAAAACATGCAGAAGGGTACAGAGGTCCTTCATCTGTGTCCACTCTGCAAGTGTGAATTGCACCACGTCCGTACTGTGTTGTTCCTAGATATGCAAAATGCCATTTCCACCAATTTCATCATTGCTTTCTCCCCTGCAACCCCATCATTACCTTCTTCACCACCCCATCATTGCCCTCTCCACCACCTACACACACACAAACACACATAACCACTCACCTCTCCACATATTGACACACACACACACACATATATGTACACACACCACTTACATCTCCGCATGTACACACAGCAACACACACCTCTCCACATGTCCCCGCAGCCTCAGCATTAACATCACTGGCAGCTTCCTTTCTCTGACACAGATGCATGCTGAATGCTGATGTCATCCAGCTAAGCAACCTGTGTCAGACAAGAAACGCAGGCAGTAAGCGGAGGACAGATCCTTGCAGCTCCGCTGCCATTTTCTCTTGTAGGCAGCGTAGATGCAGGGATCGCTCCCTGCCCGCTGCACATGAGGACAATCAGGCTTCAGGGCCAGAGAAATATGCTAGACTGCCCCCATTATTAGCTGCACTGCAGGGGCCCCCCTTCACCTTCGGGCCCCAGTGCAGCTACACCAGCTGCACATGCAGTATGTCCGCCCCTGTACCTGTTTCACAACTCTAAACAGCTATTGAGTACTTTAAATTCTCCCCATCCATCTCTTCTCATTTCAGCTGGAGACTTTGCCTTACCACCTGTGACCTTGACCAAATAAACTCCCACCTCATTCCAAACCTCCACGTACCTAACAGATGTGACATTCAATGTCTCGCACTCACACGCCACCTCCTCATCTTGCCCCCTATGTGTTGGTATCCACAAAGGTTCAGTTGTAGGCCCTGACACTATGCTTATTTTGTGCATGCTACCTGCCTCTTAAACAGACAGCACGCTTTGCCCTAAGGTGTTCCCAGCCAATAGCTGGACAATACCTTCTATTTAAGGCTCCTCCTCCAATATGGAGGTGCCTATCAATGTTGTTAGCTGGCCTTGCATGCTTGCTAGATGTCAGGTTCCCCAGATCTGTCCATCTGCTTGTCTACCCTGTACCTGTCTGCTCGTATCTGTCTACGCTCTTCTGTGCATCAGCCGGTCCACATCACACCTGCCAATGCTCATCTGTCTAACACTTGATCCGGCCACTTGTTAATCAGCCGGTCCTATATGCACCCATGGTTCCAGTGTCCCTACAGTGCCTGCCTGCATTCTTCATCCCCCCTTCAGACCTTACCAGCCTACCTGCTCCAGGGGGCCAGCTGACACCCTCTGTATGTCAGCCCTGGAGTAGCACCTAGTGCTGTCTCTTTGTCCCTCCTTGGGTCGCAGTTATTGCCTGCTGCCGCTTATCCAAGGTCGGATTAGCTAGGCCACCTAGTTACGCCCCTCCAGGCTTTCCGAGGGCTATGGCACAGTGGTTCCCCAACCTTTCCTGTTACAGTCTCCATCTGCTGGGTTGGCTGTAGTTGAATAGGTGTCGGTCCCCATTATATTATTTTTACTCTGATGAAATTGATGCCACTTTGGTGGTGACTGCCACTTATTGTTTAAAATATGAACACTCCTGGCTAGATATACATCTGCTGGGTTGGCTGTAAAGGAAGAGGTATCTGTTCCCATTATACTATTTCTCCTGTTTTGAAAATGGTGCCACTTTGCTGGTGTCTGCCACTAATTTTTGTAAATGTGCAGACTCCTGGTTGGGTCTCCTTCATGTGTGTTGCCTGTAGCAGTAGGCCTCTGAGAAAAGCAGGCCTCCACTTCCGTTGAGTGAACTATCCATGTTACTACAATCATTAGATTTTTCTGACAATAGTAGTCTATGAAACTGATATTTGTGACACCTGAATGTGGCTGAGCATGAAAGCAGGTTGAGCTGTTGCATGTGGTATCAGGGCTCCCAGCACAGTAGGCTTACAATGATCCCTCACCCACCTCATGTTAATTTGAAGTTCAATTCAAACCTGTAAATGCTGGCCCAGATCCTGATACCTCATGCATGGCTGATTGCTGCCATGTCATTTTAAAATATGTTCTGTGGGTGAACTGAGACCCCTAATGTGTTTTGGAAGCTTTTAGGCCCGTTTTAAGGTGTTTTGTATGCGTTTGTTTTTGCCTCCCATTGACTACAATGGCGTTTGGCGAATATTCAACTAATAAATCGGCGAAAATTACAAATTCAGCGCTCATAATCCGTACCGAACATTGACATATTTGCTCATCTCTATTTATAACCCAACCCTAACTTGTACTTCTCAACAATTTTGTCCCTGACTTCTGTTAAGATCTCCTTGGTCTTCATGGTGTTGTTTGGTTAGTGGTGCCTCTTGCTTAACCCCTTCAAGACGGAGCCCTTTTCCATTTTTTGCGTTTCTGTTTTTTGCTCCCCTTCTTCCCAGAGTCATAACTTTTTTTGTGTTTTGTGTCAATATGGCCATGTGAGGGCTTTTTTTATTCAGGACAAGTTGTACTTTTCAACAGTTCCTTTGGTTTTACCATATCGTGTACTCAAAAGCAGGAAAAAATTCAAAGTTCGGTGAAATTGCAAAAAAAGCGCAAGTCCACAACGTTTTTTTAGATTTTTTTTTTTTACCATGTTTAGCAAGTGCTAAAAGTGATCTGCCTTTATGATTCTTCAGGTCATTACAAGTTCATAGGCACCAAACACGTCTATGTTCTTTTTTTTATTGAAGTGGTAAAAAAAATTCAAAGTTTGTTTTAAAAAAAAAACATTGCGTCATTTTCCGAGACATGTAGCGTCTCCATTTTTCATGAACTCGAGTTGGGTGAGTCTTATTTTTTGCGTGCTGAGCTGATATTTTGTTTTAACTACCATTTTGATGCAGATATGATTTTTTGATTGCAGGTTATTGCATTTTAGTACAATGTGGCGATTATCAAAAACGTAATTCTGGCCTTTGGACTTTATTTTTGTTGCGCCGTTTAGTGAGGGAGTTAATTTTTTTTTATATTGATAGATTGGGGGATTCTGAATGCAATACAAAATGTGTTTGTTTGATTTTTTTATTGTTTTGAATGGGGTGAAAGGGCATGATTTGAACGTTTATATTTTTAATTTTTTTTATATTTTTAAAAACATTTTTATTTTACTTTTGGCATGCTTCAATAGAGAGACTAGAGCTTTCATAGCCCGATTGGCTCTGCTACATAGAGGCGATGATCAGATCGCCCCTATATAGCAAATTTGCTGACTTGCTATGAGCGCCAAACGCCAGGCGGCGCTCACAGCAAGCCAACAGTGACAACCATAGATGTCTCCAGAAGCTTCTGGTTGTCATGCCAACCCATCAATGACCCACAATCACGTGACGGGGGTCACCGATAGGCGGAAGCACATGTTAATTGCCGCTATCAGAGATCAACAGCCGCATTTAACGGGTTAATAGCAGTGGGTGGATCGTGATTCCACCCGCAGCTATTTTGGGCATACACTGCCGGAGCCTACATCAAAGGGGGAGACATGACATGCGCAGTACATGTACGGTGCATGTCGTGAAGGGGTGGTGTTGTAGCCTCTTTGTCCTTTCAGAAAAGGTGTGCAAATAATGACAGACTATGTGACACTTAGGTTGCACGCAAGTGGACGTCCTTTCACTAAGAATGTGACTTATGAAGGTAATTGCTTGCACCAAAAAATTTTAGGGTCTTTAAAGGTGAATAGAATACATATGCTCATGCAAATTATTATATGCAAATTGCCTCTTCTGAGAAAAAGAGGACATAAACTCTATAGCACCACCTGTTGGAAGTAGCGATCCTACAAGTCACAACCAACTCTTTTAACGAGTCGTGCAATATGACTTAGGATAAAAGCCAAATCAGTATCTCAATTCGCAGACACGGTGTTTCGGGCTGTTGGCCCTCGTCAGTGCGAAGAATGAGAAATAATTTGGCTAGGTGAGAGGCTCTGGACTGGGGTCTAAGGGGTATCGTTTCTCCTTATGGAGAGTGACATACCATCTCTGGCTTGTCACCGTGTCTGCGAATTGAGATACTGATTTGGCTTTTATCCTAAGTCATATTGCACGACTCGTTAAAGAGTTGGCTGTGACTTGTAGGATCCCTACTTCCAACAAGTGGCGCTATAGAGTTTATGTCCTCTTTTTCTCAGAAGAGGCAATTTGCATATTATATTTCCCAGAGGAGCATTGCACGGCGAATAAGCCTCCTTACCTTGACAAGCCAGAAATGGTATGTCACTCTGCAAATTATTAGTCATTTGAGACCATAAATTTATTTTTTTTCACTTCACTACTCCATTGTAGACTATTTAGTGCTGATGCATCACACACAAATCGGATTACAAAAATATTCAAACACAGGATGTAATGTAACAAAATAGGTAAAAAGTCAGGGAGAATGGATACTTTTGCAAGCCACTGTACCATTAATCTATTTAATGTACCTGAAAAGGCTGTTTCTGCAGAATGTGATTTCTACTGTCCTTACAAAGAATGGAAAGGGCTGTAATTTTTATCGTAAGTACTCTTTTACTGTGAGAGACAAAATCTAAAAATAAAAACAGAAAATTACATTTGTATGATTTTTAAATAATTAAATTTCATTTTACTGCATGAAATAAGTATTTGATCACCTACCAACCAGCAAGAGGTTTGGCTCTAAGAGACCTGATAGTTTTTCTTTAAGAAGTTCTCCTACTCTGCACTTGTTACCTGTATTAATTTGCACCTGTTTGAACCTGCTACCTGTATAAAAGACACCTGTCCACAAACACAATAAATCACACTCCAACATCTCCACCATGGCCAAGACCAAGGACACCAGGGACAAAATTGTAGACATGCACAAGGTTGGGATGGGCTACAGGACAATAGGCAAGCAGCTTGGCCAGAAGGAAAGAACTGTTGGCACAATTATTAGAAAATTGTCGCCTTGTGGGGTAAGGATGATTCTCAGAAAGATCAGGAATCAACCGAGAACTACACAGGAGGATCTGGTCAATAACCTGAGGAGAGCTGGGACCACATTCTCAAACATTACCATTAGTAACACACTACGCCATCATGGATTAAAATCCTGGAAGGCATTCAAGGTCCCCCTGCTCAAGTCAGTACATGTCCAGGCCCATTTGACGTTCGTAAAACTTTAATCATTATTACATAATATAGAATAGACAAAAATACACAAAGGCCCTAAGCCTGCAAACACATTGATTTGATGCTCATAAGTGTGAAAAATACTCTTACATGGCCCTATCAGACCCTTTTGAACCCTTCCTACCAGGAGAGGTTGGCACCGTAGCTTGTACGCAAAATGGCGCCTCTGCTCACCAACGGCAGGCCCTAGATGCACCCTGATAATCCCTATATAGGTGTAGAGTGCAACCAGTATTAACCAAATAACCTAAAACTGGAAAATAGTGCCGTGGTGTTAGGAAGGAACAAAGGGGTAAAGAAGGTGAACCCGATGAGATGATGTCCTGATGATTGACAACCTGCTCCTCATCCAGAGGCCCACAGCAACAACAATCAAATCAAAAAACCAAGACTCAAAAAAACAAAAACAATTAAAATAGACTGGATTTTCTTGAAAATAATTCAAGGGTGGGGGGTGACATGATAAAGCCTAAACTGGTCCTCCCTCCGTTCACCCTGATAAAGCTGATGCATGTAAAGAAGCTGCGGAGACACCATCACGTGTTTCTCGACGCAAGAAGTGAATAGCCAGGCCTTTCCCTGGGAAGGAACAACCACGGGAAGGGCAGCATCCTATGAAGGAAAGCCACCTATGCCAAGCATGGTATCCATCCACAGACAGCTGTTTCGGGGTTTTTGCCCCTCATCAGTGTGGAGTAGGAATCTGGCTATTAGGAGCAGTGCCTAGTAAAAAGGCTATAAAGGCACAGATGATTGGCCTCGGGGAGACCAAAACATCCAACACCGCGGAGACACCATCACGTGTTTCTCAACGCAGTGATTCCAGAACACTGCCCCCATCCCTTATGGGAAATATGCAGATGCATGTAAAGAAGCTGCGGAGACACCATCACATGTTTCTCGATGCAAGCAGTGAATAGCCAGGCCTTTCCCCGGGAAGGAACAACCACGGGAAGGGCAGCATCCTATGAAAACCCTGAAACAGCTGTCTGTGGATGGATACCATGCTTGGCATAGGTGGCTTTCCTTCATAGGATGCTGCCCTTCCCATGGTTGTTCCTTCCCGGGGAAAGGCCTGGCTATTCACTGCTTGCGTCAAGAAACACGTGATGGTGTCTCCGCAGCTTCTTTACATGCATCTGCATATTTCCCATAAGGGATGTGGGCAGTGTTCTGGAATCACTGCATTGAGAAACACGTGATGGTGTCTCCGCGGTGTTGGCTGTTTTGGTCTCCCCGAGGCCAATCATCTGTGCCTTTATAGCCTTTTTACTAGGCACTGCTCCTAATAGCCAGATTCCTACTCCACACTGATGAGGGGCAAAAACCCCGAAACAGCTGTCTGTGGATGGATACCATGCTTGGCATAGGTGGCTTTCCTTCATAGGATGCTGCCCTTCCCGTGGTTGTTCCTTTCCGGGGAAAGGCCTGGCTATTCACTGCTTGCGTCGAGAAACACGTGATGGTGTCTCCGCAGCTTCTTTACATGCATCTGCATATTTCCCATAAGGGATGGGGGCAGTGTTCTGGAATCACTGCATTGAGAAACACGTGATGGTGTCTCCGTGGTGTTGGATGTTTTGGTCTCCCCGAGGCCAATCATCTGAGCCTTTATAGCCTTTTTACTAGGCACTGCTCCTAATAGCCAGATTCCTATTTCACACTGATGAGGGGCAAAAACCCCGAAACAGCTGTCTGTGGATGGATACCATGCTTGGCATAGGTGGCTTTCCTTCATAGGATGCTGCCCTTCCCGTGGTTGTTCCTTCCCCGGGAAAGGCCTGGCTATTCACTGCTTGCGTCGAGAAACACGTGATGGTGTCTCCGCAGCTTCTTTACATGCATCTGCATATTTCCCATAAGGGATGGGGGCAGTGTTCTGGAATCACTGCATTGAGAAACACGTGATGGTGTCTCCGCGGTGTTGGATGTTTTGGTCTCCCCGAGGCCAATCATCTGTGCCTTTATACCCTGATAAAGCTGTGCCTACCTGGCTGCGGAGGTTGGCACCCTAGGTTCATACGCAATGTGGCGCCCCCGCTCTCGTCGACTAACCCTCACTTTTCCTTAATAATCACCCTCTCTACTCTCCAACAGTGTGAACAAGATATTAAGAGAGAGAAGGGAAACCAAATGTGCAAGGGATATAATTAGTGAGGAAAAGGAAAATATGATAAATCCAGATCCCACAATTAACTCATGGTGCGCTCAAGGGTTATACAGTACCAGGAGACTAGCCCCAATGTATAATACTGAAAGTGCCAAGTCAAAATCAATACATCATACTGGTTGGAAATTAGATATTCAGTCTACAATTGTTTGCTCACATAACCAATGCATGATGTACGATACCCCAAATAGGCAAAAAGGTCTCTTTCTATAACCCCAACACCATTTGTAAACATTTGTCCTAGATAGACTATAGATGAATGAAACAAGGACCGTATTGTGGTTGATTTTAAACAATTATCACACACTATCTCATAAATGTATGTTCTATAGTCGGATCCCAACAAACTAATGGGTAGAGTATTCACCAACTATAGCAGTGAAAAACAAATAGAATAATTTCAGATAAAGCAGCTATAGGCAAGTTGTTCATATAACCCCTTAGGGGTAACTGACTCCTTTCTAAAGATCCACTGAGATTCCTTTTGTAGCAGTAGTTTATCCCAGTCACCCTGTCTCCAATTTGGTCTGACTACTTCCAAAACACAGAATTTTAGAATGTCACTATTTCCTTGGTGACATTCCCAGATATGCCTCGCCGCAGAGGTGTCCCTTTTATTCCTCACATCACCCAGATGCTTGCTCACCCTCTTTTGAAACTCCCTCCTTGTTTTCCCTATGTAGTTCATGGGGCAAGAGCATGTCGCCATATATTCAGTTGTGGCCAAAAGTATTGACACCCCTGCAATTCTGTCAGATAATACTCAGTTTCTTCCTGAAAATGATTGCAAACACAAATTCATGTTTATCTTCATTTACTTTGTCTTAAATGAAAAAACACAAAAAGAATAGGCCTAAAGCTAAATTGGATATAATTCCACACCAAACATAAAAAAGGGGGTGGACAAAAGTATTGGCACTGTTCGAAAAATCATGTGATGCTTCTCTAATTTGTGTAATTAACAGCACCTGTAACTTACCTGTGGCTCCTAACAGGTGTTGGCAACAACTAAGCCAGGTGACATGGATTAAAGTTGACTCAACCTCTGTCCTGTGTCCTTGTGTGTACCACACTGAGCATGGAGAAAAGAAAGAAGACCAAAGAACTGTCTGAGGACTTGAGAAACCAAATTGTGAGGAAACATGAGCAATCTCAAGGCTACAAGTCCATCTCCAAAGACCTGAATGTTCCTGTGTCTACCGTGCGCAGTGTCATCAAGAAGTTTAAAGCCCATGGCACTGTGGCTAACCTCCCTAGATGTGAACGGAAAAGAAAAATTGACAAGAGATTTCAACGCAAGATTGTGCGGATGTTGGATAAAGAACCTCGACTAACATCCAAACAAGTTCAAGCTGCCCTGCAGTCCGAGGGTACAACAGTGTCAACCCGTACTATCCGTCGGCGTCTTAATGAAAAGGGACTGTATGGTAGGAGACCCAGGAAGACCCCACTTCTTACCCCGAGACATAAAAAAGCCAGGCTGGAGTTTGCCAAAACTTACCTGAAAAAGCCTAAAACGTTTTGGAAGAATGTTCTCTGGTAGGATGATACAAAAGTAGAGCTTTTTGGGCAAAGGCATCAACATAGAGTTTAAAACATAGAGAAAAAAAAGAGGCATTCAAACAAAAGAACACGGTGTTAAGGACCGGCGGAACACACCAAGTATAGATGATATGAAACTAGGTGCGTTCGCAGTCCGAGGTCCACCGTGCAGGTAAAGACCCTGCTGCTAGTAAGACGGACTATATGGCGGTACTAAGTATACACACATGGGTTAACTTCACCCTGCGTGAAGGAAGCGATCCTGTTGCGTCACAGGACCGCAGTACCGCACATAGAGTGCGAGCAAGAAGTCAGCGAACTCAACCCCTACTCAGGATTGAAGTCCGATTAGACACTTGCTGGCACAACACCGCAACTGGGTGTGTAAGGAAACTAATAAATAGAATATAAAGGCACGAGAGTGCGTGCGGTGCCGCACTGATGGACACCACTAACCACCCAGGCTTGGGTAAGGAAAGCGCAGAGGAAGCACACGGCGCCGTACTGGCGGACACAGCAACTGGACGCTGTGATGTGTGTTACGTGCAGATGGCTAGTCGGGCGCTAGATAGCTACCATCATCCGCGAGCAGTCAACAACACTAGGGAGGGATACTTAGGAGCTTTCATCCATCGACATACATCCATCTACACACACACATTATCAAGACAATACTAGCGCATGGCCGTGCGGTCATGCGCAGTTTATATCGTTGCAGCACAGGAAGCTGCTACAGAAGTTTTGCCCTTTCAGGACCTGCCAGGAGGACCAATGGGATGTGCTGCAGTACCTGAGCATGTGACCCTCGATCTCCAACGGGAGATCTTGCCCTGGGCATGCTCAGTGTGTGCAAATAAGGACTTAGTCCCAGAGAAGCTCGCTCGCCGCAGATCAGTGCAGGGTACAACAGGAGAACCAGAAAAGGCAGCAGTAACCCTCTGCACAGAATCAGTCCCAGCGAGACGCTGGGAGCGACGCCTCCGCTGAGCAGAGCCCACTGCGGCCGAAGCAGAATGGGAGACCGCAGCAGACACGGATCGAGATTCCCCCTGTGCAGCAGAGGAAACTCGACTCCTAACATTACCCACCCCTCCCTAGGGCCCCCCCCCTCCCTGGGCCTCGCTACGTTCGAAGGCAGCAATAAGCTGTGGAGCCCGAATGTGCTCAGCAGGCTCCCAGGACCTATCCTCAGGACCGTAACCCTTCCAGTCCACCCAAAAAATTTTTTTGCCACGTACCACCTTGCACCCCAAGATAGCGTTTACCTCGAAATCGTCCGTAGACGAACCCGATGTCCCGGCAGATGACTCAGAAAACCGGGACATGTATACGGGCTTAAGGAGGGACACATGAAAGGTGTCGGTGATACCAAGGCGTGGAGGAAGGGCCAGACGGTAGACCACAGGATTAACCTGTTCGAGGACCTTGAAGGGACCCAAGTAGTGAGGAGCAAATTTAGTAGACTCAACTCGCAGCCTGATGTTACGGGCGGAGAGCCACACCAAGTCGCCAGGAGCAAAGGTCGGCGCGGGGCGCCGATGAGCATCGGCGGAGGACCTCATTCTCTCCTTAGATGCCCGAATGGCATCCTGAGTGCGGTCCCAAATATCCCGTGCCTCCACAGCCCAGTCTGCCACCCTGGAGTCTGCGGAAGACACGGGCATAGGCACAGGTACCCGTGGATGCTGACCATAGTTGAGGAGGAATGGAGTTTGTCCAGTGGAGTCGGCTACGGCGTTGTTCAGCGTAAACTCTGCCCATGATAGCAAGGATGCCAAGTCATCCTGCCTGGCTGAAACAAAATGTCGCAGGTATGTGACCAAGGTCTGGTTGGCCCTCTCTACCAACCCATTCGTCTCGGGATGATAAGCGGAAGAGAGATTCAACTCAATACTGAGAAGACGACACAGCTCTCTCCAGAACCGAGACGCAAACTGGGGACCCCGGTCACTGACAATTTTGTCAGGCATACCATGTAGGCGGAAGATGTGCTTAATGAACAACGCAGCCAAGGCCCGTGCAGAAGGTAACCGTGGTAGCGGCACCAAATGCACCATTTTCGAGAAATGATCGGTGATGACCCAAATGATGGTACAGCCGCGAGACTTGGGCAAACCCACGACAAAGTCCATCCCGACCATCTCCCAGGGCCTATCTGCCACCGGCAAGGGATAGAGCAACCCAGCTGGCCTTTGACGCGGAGATTTATTTTTGGCGCAGGAGACACACACCAGAATATAATCCCTGACATCCCGGACCATATGCGGCCACCAGTACGTCCTCACCAGTAGCTCAGATGTCCTCTTTGTCCCAAAGTGTCCACCCACCCTGGACGAATGAGCCCAAGAGAGAACCTCCGGTCGCAAATTAATGGGCACAAAAGTCTTGCACGGAGGCACAGACTCCAGCGAAACCAGCGCTACGGTTCTCCGGCTCTCAGAAGGGACAATAAGCCGAGGCTCCTCTTCCTCCTCTATAGTTGACATAAGGGAGCAAGAGAGAGCGTCAGCACGAATATTCTTCTCCCCGGCGAGAAAATGAAGAGAAAAGTGGAACTGGGAAAAGAACAAGGACCATCTGGATTGGCAAGAATTTAGCCGCTGGGCTGTTTGTAAGTAGACCAAATTTTTGTGGTCCGTGTAAACCTGGAAGGGAAACCGCGCACCTTCCAGAAGATGTCTCCACTCTGAAAAGGCCAACTTCATTGCTAGCAGCTCCCTATCCCCGATGGAGTAGTTTCTCTCCGCTGGCGAGAAGGTCTTAGAGAAGAAGAAGCATGGATGCTTCTGACCTTGAGCATCCTTCTGATAGAGGACTGCTCCAGCACCAACGGATGAGGCATCCACCTCCATTAGGAACGGCTTATCCACATCGGGACGATGTAAGATGGGAGCACTAGCAAAGTGGGACTTAATAGAAGTGAAGGCCTTGGAGACCTCTTCCGACCACAATTTAGGATTCGCTCCCTTCTTGGTGAGGGCTACCAAGGGAGCTACCAGAGTTGAGAAGTGGGGAATGAACTGGCGGTAATAGTTAATGAACCCCATAAAGCGCTGCACCGCTTTAAGAGAATGGGGCTCTTGCCAGTTCATCACAGCCTGTAGTTTGGCAGGATCCATAGCCAATCCCTGGGCGGAGATGATATAGCCCAGGAACGGTAAAGACTCCTGCTCAAACATACACTTCTCCAACTTAGCGTAAAGAGAGTTTGCCCGTAGGATGTCGAAGACTCTGCCAACATCTCTCCGGTGGGAGTCAATATCTGGAGAAAAGATGAGAATATCATCCAGATAGACTACAACTGAGGTGGAAAGCATATCCCGGAAGATGTCGTTGACAAAGTCTTGAAAAACGGCTGGGGCATTACAGAGCCCGAAGGGCATCACCAGATACTCATAGTGCCCATCTCTGGTGTTAAACGCCGTTTTCCATTCGTCCCCCTCACGGATGCGAATCAGGTTGTAAGCACCCCGCAGATCTAATTTAGTAAACACTCTAGCACCCCGAAGCCTATCGAAGAGCTCGGATATCAAGGGCAAAGGATACTTGTTCTTAACGGTGATAGCGTTAAGACCCCTGTAGTCTATGCATGGACGTAGTTCCCCATTCTTCTTCTGCACGAAGAAGAACCCTGCCCCAGCAGGTGACACTGACTTCCTGATAAACCCTCTTGCCAGATTCTCTTGAATGTACTGAGACATGGCCTCCGTCTCCGGGAGAGATAATGGATAAACTCGACCCCGGGGAGGCTCCGCACCAGGAAAGAGATCGATAGGACAGTCATAGGGGCGATGGGGCGGAAGGGTCTCTGCCGCCTTTTTGGAGAACACGTCTGCATAAGACCAATATTGCTTGGGGAGAGAGGATAGATCTGCGGGTACCTCAGTAGTAGCAACCCGAATGCACTCTCGGTGACACCTACCCCCACATGATTCACCCCATCCCAGAATTCTGCCTGAGGACCACTCGATGTGAGGAGAGTGGTACCGTAGCCAAGGTATCCCCAACAGGACCTCATCAATACCCTCAGGAATGATGAGCAGAGAAATAATCTCCTGATGGGATGGCGACATGGACAGAGTAAAAGGGATGGTCTGATGTGTTATCTGTGCGGGGAGTGTCGACCCATTCACCACTCGTACCGTTACTGGTTGAGGTAGCATAACCAGGGGTATTGCGTGACGTTGGGCGAAGGCAGAAGACATAAAATTGCCCTCCGCCCCAGAATCCACGCAGAGGTCTACCGAGTGGGAGGATGAGCCAAAGGTAATTGTCCCCTTAAAGGACAATTTGGAGGCAAACGTCGCAGTGTCTAGTGCACCTCCACCTACTACCACTAGACGCTGACGTTTCCTCGACCGCTGATGACATCTGGTGGCAAGATGTCCTGACTGTTGGCATACATGGCAACTCTGGAGTGCACGAGCGGTCTGGGACTTAGATTCCGCTCGTGACACCACCTTAGGTTCATGGAACTCAGGAGCCTGGACTGGAGATTCCAAAGGTTTGGCGAAGGTGGGAGCCAGCCGAAACCTCTGCCTACACTGGGCTCGCTCTAACCTCCGCTCGTGAAAACGGAGGACAATGCGAGTAGATACTGTTATTAACTCTTCCAGTGTGGCGGGAATCTCCCTAGTGGCCAGAGCATCCTTAACGTGGTCAGCCAGCCCCCTCCAAAATATAGGGATAAGGGCTTTATCCGACCACTCCAGCTCAGATGCTAGAGTGCGGAAGTGGACGGCAAAAAGGCTGACCAAGGACGAGCCCTGAGTCAGTGCCAACAGTTGGAGCGCCATATCATGGGTGACACGAGGTCCTAGAAAGACCTGTTTCAGAGTGCTCAGGAATAACGGAGCACTCTGCACCACATGATCGCCACGCTCCCACAGCGGCATAGCCCACTGCAACGCCCTGTCCGACAATAAGGAAATTATAAAGCCCACCTTAGCCCGCTCTGTAGGGAAACGAGAGGCCAGAAGCTCGAGATGTATTGAGCACTGACTCACGAAACCCCTAAAGGACTTACTGTCGCCAGAAAATTTCTCTGGTAGCGGGAGGTGAGATAGCGTCGGTACAGGGGCGGCAGTGGACAAGGTAGCTGCAGCCACACTTGCAGCCTGAACAGCGACAGCAGTAACATCCACAGCTGAGGTTGAACGCTCTAGAGCCGCCAACCTTCCCTCCAGCTGCTGGATGTACCGCTGTAGACGCTGATCGTCCGTCATTACTAGCCAGACCTTGGCGCTAGTATTCTGTTAAGGACCGGCGGAACGCACCAAGTATAGATGATATGAAACTAGGTGCGTTCGCAGTCCGAGGTCCACCGTGCAGGTAAAGACCCTGCTGCTAGTAAGACGGACTATATGGCGGTACTAAGTATACACACATGGGTTAACTTCACCCTGCGTGAAGGAAGCGATCCTGTTGAGTCACAGGACCGCAGTACCGCACATAGAGTGCGAGCAAGAAGTCAGCGAACTCAACCCCAACTCAGGATTGAAGTCCGATTAGACACTTGCTGGCACAACACTGCAACTGGGTGTGTAAGGAAACTAATAAATAGAATATAAAGGCACGAGAGTGCGTGCGGTGCCGCACTGACGGACACCACTAACCACCCAGGCTTGGGTAAGGAAAGCGCAGAGGAAGCGCACGGCGCCGTACTGGCGTACACAGCAACTGGACGCTGTGATGTGTGTTACGTGCAGATGGCTAGTCGGGCGCTAGATAGCTACCATCATCCGCGAGCAGTCAACAACACTAGGGAGGGATACTTAGGAGCTTTCATCCATCGACATACATCCATCTACACACACACATTATCAAGACAATACTAGCGCATGGCCGTGCGGTCATACGCAGTTTATATAGTTGCAGCACAGGAAGCTGCTACAGAAGTTTTGCCCTTTCAGGACCTGCCAGGAGGACCAATGGGATGTGCTGCAGTACCTGAGCATGTGACCCTCGATCTCCAACGGGAGATCTTGCCCTGGGCATGCTCAGTGTGTGCAAATAAGGACTTAGTCCCAGAGAAGCTCGCTCGCCGCAGATCAGTGCAGGGTACAACAGGAGAGCCAGAAAAGGCAGCAGTAACCCTCTGCACAGAATCAGTCCCAGCGAGACGCTGGGAGCGACGCCTCTGCTGAGCAGAGCCCACTGCGGCTGAAGCAGAATGGGAGACCGCAGCAGACACGGATCGAGATTCCCCCTGTGCAGCAGAGGAAACTCGACTCCTAACACACGGTCCCTACAGTCAAACATGGCGGACGTTCCCTGATGTTTTGGGGTTGCTTTGCTGCCTCTGGCACTGGACTGCTTGACCGTGTGCATGGCATTATGAAGTCTGAAGACTACCAACAAATTTTGCAGCATAATGTAGGGTCCAGTGTGAGAAAGCTGGGTCTCCCTCAGAGGTCATGGGTCTTCCTGCAGGACAATGACCCAAAACACACTTCAAAAAACACTAGAAAATGGTTTGAGAGAAAGCACTGGAGACTTCTAAGGCAGGGGTCCCCAACTCCAGTCCTCAAGGCCCACCAACATGTCATGTTTTCAGGATTTCCTTAGTCTTGCCCAGGTAATAATTGCATCACCTGTGCAATGCAAAGGAAATCCTGAAAACATGACCTGTTGGTGGGCCTTGAGGACTGGAGTTGGGGACCCCTGTTCTAAGGTGGCCAGCAATGAGTCCAGACCTGAATCCCATAGAACACCTTTGGAGAGATCTAAAACTGGCAGTTTGGAGAAGGCACCCTTCAAATATCAGGGACCTGGAGCAGTTTGCCAAAGAAGAATGGTCTAAAATTCCAGCAGAGCATTGTAAGAAACTCAATGATGGTTACCGGAAGCGGTTGGTCGCAGTTATTTTGGCTAAAGGTTGTGCAACCAAGTATTAGGCTGAGGGTGCCAATACTTTTGTCTGGCCCATTTTTGGAGTTTTGTGGGAAATGATCAATGTTTTGCTTTTTGCTTCATTCTCTTTTCTGTTTTTTCATTTAAGACAAATTAAATGAAGATAATAATACCAAAGAATTTGTGATTGCAATCATTTTCAGGAAGAAACTGAGTATTATCTGACAGAATTGCAGTGGTGTCTATACTTTTGGCCACAAGTGTAACCCCAGTTGTCTTACAATTAGCATAGTCTCTAATAAAAAACCTCCGTCCTGTTGAGGCACTTTGAAAGTCTTTACATGGTGTAACCAGGGCCGCCATCAGGGCATTACTGCCCTGACTGGGGTATGGGCCCGCATCGGGCCCTGTCTCATCTCCTCACCGGGCCCCTGCCGGCAGCCGCAGGCTAAACTGGGCCCTTAGTGGCGCTGCAGCTGTTTAATGCAATTGATGTGCGAGCCCGCGCCCGCAACGTCAATAGTTAACAGCCACCAGCCAATCTGAGGCTGTCAGCCACAGCGCGCATGTCGCCGGCATCTGACGTTATTGTCAGTCGCCGGCGAGTGCGCGCTTCAGCTGCGTGGAGAGAGCTTCGCCGCAGGAGTGCGGCCAGGTAAGAAGAACTTGTTTTTTTTATTGAGAGCGGCGATCTAGGGGGCCCAGGGCAGAATGCTGGACACAGGGGCAGAAAGCTGGACACAGAGGCAGAATGCTGGACACGGGCAGAAAGCTGGACACAGGAGCAGAGTGCTGGACACAGGGGCAGAACGTTGGACACAGGGGCAGAAACCTGGACACAGGGGCAGAACGCTGGACACAGGGCAGAATGCTGGACACAGGGGCAGAAAGCTGGACATTGGGGCAGAATGGAGATTCGAGGCATGATTGGAGACACAGGGGGCAGGATGAAAGACATGGCGGCATGACAGGAGACACTGGGGCATGACTGGAGACACTGGGGCATGACTGGAGACACTGGGGTATGACTGGAGACAGATGGGGCAGGATTGGAAACAGATGGGGCAGAATGGAGACACAGAGGGCATGATTGCAGACATGGGTGCATGATTGGAGATGGGGCAGAATGGAGATACGGGCATGATTGGAGACACTGGGGGCAGGATTGGAGACAGATGGGGCAGGATCATGGGGCAGGATGGATACGATGGAGACAGATGGGGCAGGATGGGGAGATCATATGGGGCAGAATGGATACTCACGAGGGCAGGATGGGAGAACATATGGCTGACGCCAGGAATGAGACACACGTGGGCTAGGATGGCGAATATTATTACCATAGGGTAATATGTCATCTGGACATGGTATGGCAGTATTTGTTCCTTGTATGTGGTATTATACAGTCATGGCCAAAATGTTTGAGAATGACACCAAAATTATATTTTCACATGATCTGCTGCCCTCTGGTTTTTATTAGTGTTTGTCTGAAGTTTATATCACATACAGAAATATAATTGCAATCATATTATGAGTACCAATAGGTTATATTGACAGTTAGAATGAGTTAATGCAGCAAGTCAATATTTGCAGTGTTGACCCTTCTTCTTCAAGACCTCTGCAATTCTCCTTGGCATGCTCTCAATCAACTTCTGGACCAAATCCTGACTGATAGCAGTCCATTCTTGCATAATCAATGCTTGCATTTTGCCAGAATTTGTTGGTTTTTGTTTGTCCACCCGTCTCTTGATGATTGACCACAAGTTCTCAATGGGATTAAGATCTGGGGAGTTTCCAGGCCATGGACCCAAAATCTCTATGTTTTGTTCCATGAGCCATTTAGTTATCACCTTTGCTTTATGGCAAGGTGCTCCATCATGCTGGAAAAGGCATTGTTGGGCGCCAAACTGCTCTTGGACGGTTGGGAGAAGTTGCTCTTGGAGGACATTCTGGTACCATTCTTTATTCATGGCTGTGTGTTTAGGCAAGACTGTGAGTGAGCCTATTCCCTTGGCTGAGAAGCAACCCCACGCATGAATGGTTTCAGGATGCTTTACAGTTGGCATGAGACAAGACTGGTGGTAGCGTTCACCTTTTCTTCTCCGAATAAGCTGTTTTCCAGATGTCCCAAACAATCGAAAAGGGGATTCATCAGAGAAAATGACTTTGCCCCAGTCCTCAGCAGTCCACTCCCTGTACCTTTTGCAGAATATCAGTCGGTCCCTGATGTTTTTTCTGGAGAGAAGTGGCTTCTTTGCTGCCCTCCTTGAAACCAGGCCTTGCTCAAAGAGTCTCCGCCTCACAGTGCATGCAGAAGCACTCACACCAGCCTGCTGCCATTCCTGAGCAAGCTCGGCACTGCTGGTAGTCCGATCCCACAGCTGAAACAGTTTTAAGATACGGTCCTGGCGCTTGCTGGTCTTTCTTGGGCGCCCTGGAGCCTTTTTGACAACAATGGAAGCTCTCTCCTTGAAGTTCTTGATGATGCGATAGATTGTTGACTGAGGTGCAATCTTTGTAGCTGTGATACTCTTCCCTGTTAGGCCATTTTTGTGCAGTGCAATGATGGCTGCACGTGTTTCTTTAGAGATAACCATGGTTAACTGAAGAGAAACAATGATACCAAGCACCAGCCTCCTTTTAAAGTGTCCAGTGATGTCATTCTTACTTAATCATGACTGATTGATCGCCAGCCCTGTCCTCATCAACACCCACACCTGTGTTAATGGATCAATCACTAAAGCGATGTTAACTGCTCCTTTTAAGGCAGGACTGCAATAATGTTGAAATGTGTTTTGGGGGTTAAAGTTCATTTTCTGGGCAAATATTGACTTTGCAAGTACAGTAATTGCTGTTAAGCTGATCACTCTGACATTCAGGAGTATATGCAAATTGCCATTAGAAAAAATGAAGCAGTAGACTTTGGAAACATTAATATTTGTCTCATTCTCAAAACTTTTGTCCATGACTGTAGGTCATTTTAAAAATTGAATAATAAATAATAATATACCTAAATTGTATTGCATATTTTAACAAATGTCTAATAGGTTAGAGTAGAATAGGGCCCGGCCAAAAGAGTCTACCTTGTCGTCATGGCAGATTAAAAAAATATTTTGGCCAAAACAAAAGCTGATGGCTATATGTGTGATCTGGTGATGGGAACTGTCAATGTGTGATAGGTGAGAAGTGGAGTTTTTCCAAGAGAGAGCGGTGGGACTGTGGACAGTTCGAGGGGTGGAGCATGGAGGCGGGGCTGGGGTGGAGCCTGGGCAGAGTCTCAAGGGGGCCCCGAAAATTTTGTCAGTATGGGGCCCCAAAATTTCTAGTGGCAGCCCTGGGTGTAACTACCTTACAGAGGGAGCAATTCCCACATCTGAAAGTACCACATATTTTTCTGTCAAGCCATTTACCTTCAGATCTTGGTCTTACATTGTGGCTGTGCACCAACCAATCCTTAAGGGATCTACCCCTGCGGAAGGCAATTTGAGGCTGAGGGAAAATAATATCATTAAGCGTAGTATCTGCCTGTAGGACTCGCCAATGTTTCCTCAGAATCCTATATATATTGTCAGCTTGTGTGTCAAAAGTGCCGATCACTCTAGAGATATTTTTATCTGTTTGTGGCTCAAGAGGTTGTAAAAGCGTGCTACTTTCTTTCTCAAGGGCATTTCTAAATGCTGGATCTAATACCTCACCGTGGTTCCCCCGTTCTCTGAAGCGACTCCTCAGTTCATACACCTGTGTCCTAAAAACACCTTCCTCCGAACAGTTCCTCCTCATGCGGAGGTACTGTCCACGGGGGATGCCCTTCTTAAGAGGGACAGGGTGATGCTGTCCCACCTGAGGAAGGCATTAGTGGCCGTCGGTTTTCGATGTACCTTAGTGTTCAAAAGCCCATACTCATTCTTGCCGATCTTGACATCCAAAAATGCCAATTCGCTTTGGTGACACTCTGAATTTCAAGCTAATATCATTTACATTTAGTTCTTATTCGAATTCCAAAAACTCATTCTCTGAACCACACCAGATAAGGAACACGTCGCCAACATAACGATACCATGCTGATATTTTCTCAGTCTACCAGCAATCCACACCCGGAAAGACGACCGTTTCCTCCCACCAGTCCAGGAGGAGATTAGCATACGAGGGTGCACAGGAACAACTCATCGCAGTCCCCTTGCACTGGTGGAAGTACTTGCCGTCGAAAAGAAAAAAGTTATGGGTTAGGATGTATTCCATGAGTTTTAATGTAAATACATTGTCTACCGAAGTATACTGCCCTGGATCTAAGATAAAACTCCATGGCTTTAAGATCCATCGGGTGTGGAATGCTGCTATATAAGGCCTCCACATCTATTTAACATAACAGGGTTTCTTTGTCCACACAGATACCCTCTATTTTACATAGCAAGTCAGACGTATCCCTTACGTGTGAGGGAAGAGAGGTAACAAACGGGCGGAGAATGTGGTCCACATAGATCCCCACATTTTGACTCAGAGAGCCTATTCCCGACACAATAGTACATCCCCTCAAAGGGGTTAATCCTTTGTGAATTTTTGGCAGAGTGTAAAATGGTCTGGGGTGCCATAAACTTATATTCGCTTTCTGAAATCAATTTCTTCTCCAAGCCTTCATCCAAAATCTCCATGAGTGTCTTAGTAAATCTATCAGTGGGATTACCATCCAAAAGATCATACGTATCTCTATCGTCCAGGATAAGTTTACACATATCAACATACTTTTTATGATCGAGGATAACCAAATTACCTCCTTTATCGGAGGATTTAATAATGATTTCTTTGTTTGCTTCGAGAGCACCGAGAGCCGTAAGTTCTTCCGGATTTAAATTAGAGAGTGTATTATGATTATAACTACCCAACAGTTTAAGGCCATCATATACAAATTTCAAAAAAATGTCAATGTTGGCATAATCGCCCACCAGTGGCATCTTTTTGCTTTTTAACTTCAAATCCGTACAAGGCCCAGGGTACAAGGTGTTCATACCCTCCAAGTCATCTTCTAAGATACCAAGTCTACGGCAGTTCTCCAGATTGTTTAATCTAAAAAATGTTCTCCACTTAAATTTACGACAAAAAAGATTGATATCCTTAACCGAGGTAAGCGTATCATATCGAGTTGTAGGTACAAAAGTCAACCCCTTTCTAAGGACCTCCAATTCTACAGTAGATAGTATATGGTGACTCAAATTTATAATCTGAGCATCATCCTGCCTCAATGTTGCATCCGCTTTCTTAGATCGTAACCCATAGGGGTCCACTGATCTAAAAAAGTAGACGAAGAGGAGGAGGCTGATGAGGAGGGCACAGGCACCAGCTGCATGGAAGACTGGCCCATTGATGACTGACCATAGGTGCCCTGTCCCCAGCTTCTTCCTCCCTGAAACCTTCCTGTGCTCTCTCTCTGATTTCTCCATCTCCCCTTCTGTTGATATGTGTTATCTCTCCCCCAGTGTCTCCAAGTAGTGGTACCAGAAACTCTCTCTGTGTCTGATGTTTCTGCTTCAGATGATGATATTTCAAACCCAATAATCACTGGGTTTTCAAAACCGCATGCTTTATTGTCTTTAAACTGGAATCCCTCAGGAATTGAGAGTGTTTACGATTTTTTATTTGCGTTAGATATCTCTCAATTGATACCTGTAATTCACTCTCTTTCCTGTTGAAGTCTGGATCTGATTTAAAATTCAGTGTTTTTTCAATAAGGGCATTAAGTTTCTTGGAGGAGTTCTCTAGAATATTTTTTTCTTCCTCCAACAAAAGCCTCATAACTCTAACAGAGGATGCATGCAATTGATTCCTCACGCCAAACTTTCAAAAATGTTGAATCATCAGGGCATCATCTCATTGGGTTCACCTTCTTTACCCCTTTGTTCCTTCCTATCACCACAGCACTATTTTCCGGTTTTAGGTTATTTGGTTAGTACTGGTTGCACTCTACACCTATATAGGAATTATCAGGGGTCATCTAGGGCCAGCTGTCGGTGAGCGGGGATGCCATTTTGCGTTCAAGCTATGGTGCCAACCTCCGCTGGTAGGAAGGGTTCAAAAGGATCCAATAGGGCCATGTAGGGGTATTTTTCACACTTATGAGCATCAAATCAATGTGTTTGCAGGCTTAGGGCCTTTGTGTATTTTTGTCCATTCTATATTATGAAATAAACATTAAAGTTTTAGGTATTATTATATGTTAGTCTGGAAAAATTAATACCGGTATATCTTGTTTATAGTTTACCATTTGAAATTACCCAATGACCATCTGGATGATCCAGGTTAGGCATGGGTGAAGGTTGTGTGGTCAGATGAAACCAAAATAGAGAATTTTGGTATCAACTCCACTCGCCGTGTTTGGAGGAAAAAGAAGGATTAGTACAACTCCAAGAACACTGCCCCAACCATGTAGCATGGGGAAGGAAACAACATACTTTGGGGGTGCTTTTCTGTAGAGGGGACAGATTTACTGCACCGTATTGAAGGGAGGATGGATAGGGCCATGTATCGCAAGATTTTTTTTTTAAACTGTTTATTTTTTAAAGATTTTCCTTTTTCTCGTACAAATAACATCATAAGCATAAGTACAGTTGTAGCAAAATTATGCAAAATAATGCAAAACATTTTAGATGTTTCTTCCAGTGGCAAAGTGCGTAGCACTGCTGCTCCTACTAAAATTAGGGCAAACATCTAATGCATCATCTAAGAGTAGGTGGGGTAAAGGGAAGGGATAGGGAAAAAGTCAAGGAGGGGAAAAGACACAGAAAGAAAGAAAAAAGGCAAGTAACATCAGTTGGTTAGCTTAGTTACATAGTCTATCGCGAGATTTTGACTAACAACCTCCTTCCCTCACTAAGAGCATTGAAGAAGGGCATGGCTGGGTCTTCCAGCATGACAATGACCCAAAGCACACAGCGAGGCAAAAGAGTGGCTCCTTAAGAAGTATTTCAAGGTCCTGGAGTGACCCAGCCAGTCTCCAGATCTGAACCCAATAGATCTTTAGAAGGAGCTGAAACTCAATGTTGCCTAGCGACAACCCTGAATCCTCAAAAATCTGGAGAAGATCTCTACTGTGGAGTGGGCTTAACCCCTTAATCCCCAAGTGTGGTTTGCATGTTAATGACCGGGCCAATTTTTACATTTCTGACCACTGTCCCTTTAGGAGGTTATAACTCTGGAACGCTTAAATGGATCCCGGTGATTCTGACATTATTTTCTCATGACATACTGTCTTTCATGTTAATGGTAAAATTTCCTTGACAATACTTGCATTTATTTGTGAAAAAAAGTGGAAATTTTGTGAAAATTTAGAAAATTTAGCAATTTTCCAAATTTGAATTTTCATGCCCTTAAAATCACAGAGATATGTCACACAAAATATTTAATAAGTAACATTTCCCACATGTCTACAATACATCAGCACAATTTTGGAACCAATTTTTTTTTGTTAGGGAGTTATAAGGGTTAAAATTTGACCAGCAATTTCTCATTTTTACAACACCATTTTTTTTAGGGACCACATCACATTTGAAGTCACTTTGAGGGGTCTATATGATAGAAGTGTGACACCATTCTAAAAATTGCACCCCTCAAGGTGTTCAAAACCACATTCAAGAAGTTTATTAGCCCTTCAGGTGTTTCACAGGAATTTTTGGAATGTTTAAAAAAAAATGAACATTTAACTTTTTTTCACAAAAAATTTACTTCAGATCCAATTTGTTTTATTTTACCAAGGGTAATAGGAGAAATTGGACCCAGAAGTGTTGTGAATTCCGCTCTTGGGCTCCCTCCGGTGGTTGTAAGTAGCATTTTTGTGAGTTCTGCTCTTTGGCTCCCTCCTGTGGTTTTGAGTGGTATGGCTGCTTCTTGGATTTAGCTTCAGCAGCTGTTTTCACTGATCGTCTTTCTGGCTCGGCTATATTAGTCTGGCCTTATCCCTCATTCAATGCCAGTTGTCAATTGTTCCTGCCTGGAGTCATTGCTCTTAGGACTTTCCTGACACTCTGACCAGTTCATCAAAAGCTAAGTCCTTGCTTGTCCTTTGGCGGTTCTCTCGTTGTGGACTTGTTGTTCTGCACTTTCTTTGTTTTTGTTCATTTGTCCAGCTTTTCAGTATGGATCTATTCAGTTAAGCTGGAAGCTCTGGGCAGCAGAGTTTGCCCTCCACACCTTTAGTCAGGTGTGGAGATTTTTGCATTTCTCTGCGGTGGACTTTTTCTAGTTTTTTTTACTGATCGCACAGCGTTCTGTTCTGTACTATTTCTGTTTAGCTAGAAGTGGCCTCCTGTGCTAAATCTTGTTTCATACTACGTATGTCATTTCCTTCTCCTCTCACAGTCATTATTTGTGGGGGGCTAATCTATCCTGTGGGGATTTTCTCTGAGGCAAGATAGTTTTCCTGCTTCTATCTTTAGGGGTAGTTAGCTCTTAGGCTGTGACGAGATGCCTAGGCCGAGTTAGGAGCATTCCACGGCTGCTTCTAGTGTTGTGTTGAGCTTAGGGACTGCGGTCAGTATAGTTGCCACCTGCTCAGAGCTAGACGCATGTCGCTCCCTAATCACCAGATCATAACACAGAAGTTGTTGTGCAATTTGTCCTGAGCTCGCTGATACCTCATATGTGGGGGTAAACCACTGTTTGGGCGCATGCCAGAGCTTGGTAGGGAAGGAGCGCCATTTGACTTTTCAATGAAAAATTGGCTGGAATTGAGATAGGACGCCATGTCCAGTTTGGAGAGCCCCTGATGTGCCTAAAAAGTGGAAACCCCCAAAGTGACACCATTTTGGAAAGTATACCCCATAAGGAACTTATCTAGATGTGTGGTGAGCACTTTGAACCCACCAAGTGCTTCACAGAAGCTTATAATGTAGAGCCGTAAAAATTAAAAATCTTATTTTTTTCACAAAAATTATTTTTCGCCCTAAAATTTGTATTTTCCCAAGGGTAACAGGAGAAGTTGGACCCTAAACATTGTTGTGCAATTTGTCCTGAGTATGCTGATGCCCAATATGTGGGGGTAAACCACTGGGTGCATGGCAGAGCTCAGAAGGGAAGGAGCGCCATTTGACTTTTCAGGTTTAATTTAATATGAAAAGGAAAATAACAAAAATACCAGTTTAATGTGGCCACTGGCACAGTTGCTCTTTCTATCTGCTGCTCTGTATCTCTGTGTGCTAGTCTTTTTTAAAGCTGAAATTATATTTCCAGTGTGAACCAGCAGGATGCAAGGCTCCACTGACTAATGAATCGCTACCCAGAGTGCTCTGCGAACAGATCAAACATGATTTGTATCTGCCATCATTGAGGTCAGAAGTTGGTTTAGCTAAATCGGATTCTTGTGCTTAAAATATTGTTTTATCTGCACAATGCTGTGGTTTCTGTGCTAACCAAAATCAATTTCTTCTTAGCATTACCGAAACATATTTATGTATTACGACCTACACATCGAATCAAGGTTAGTTCTTCTTATTTGTCATTCTGTTTAACTATAGGAATACATTTGCATCTTGCTGAGGGTGCCTTCATAGCAACATGTTTTATATACCTTGTGAGTGGTTGACTCACTCAGCTGCTTGCAAAGGTAAACACAGGAATTATTCTTAGGTACAGTAAGTCACCTGCTGGTTTATTATGAGACAGCATAAACTGTAGCAGGATTCAGTAAAGTAAACATGGCCTTTCTGGAATAACTGCAAAACAAAAGATAGCAAAGTCCATATCTCTGAGGGGTTCACCTTCTCAGACCACCGCCATGTGTCTTCAGCTCCTCCTCGAGCCACGTCTGGAGTTTCTCCTCTCCAAACCACAACAAAGAGAAAAAAAACAGTGGTTGTACATTTAACATCCCAGCCACACCCTTGAGGTGGAGATATGGTAAGTAGGCATCTTGTCCATCTCTGTCCTACATACCTACAAACTTCTCTAAGCATGGCTGATTAAGTCCTTCAGCATATAGCATGCTGGAGAGAAACTTAGCAGTTTCCTGCTCTACCTGGTGCTGTTGCTGCTGGCTCAGGATCAGGTGCTTAAGTAGCTCCTCCAATTTGTCCGAACACTGTTCCATCCCTGTAGCCACCTTCACCCAGGACATACTGTTTATCTACGGCTGCTACACGTGTTCCTGGAAAGTTGCCCGCATACTCCACCACGTGTGATGGGTTGACAGGCTTAGCTGCTCCTCAAGATAGTCTCAGACATACGGGTGGTTAAAGTTAGGGTTGAGCGAAACGGATCGTTCATTTTCAAAAGTCGCTGACTTTTGGCAAAGTCGGGTTTCATGAAACCCGACCCGACCCCTGTGTGGGGTCGGCCATGCGATACGTGACTTTCGCGCCAGAGTCGCGTTTCAATGACGCTAAAAGCGCCATTTCTCAGCCAATGAAGGTGGACGCAGAGTGTGGGCAGCGTGATGACATAGGTCCTGGTCCCCACCATCTTAGAGAAGGGCATTGCAGTGATTGGCTTGCTGTCTGCGGCGTCACAGGGGCTATAAAGAGGCGTTCCCGCCGACCGCCATCTTACTGCTGCTGATCTGAGCCTAGGGAGAGGTTGCTGCTGCTTCGTCAGAAGCAGGGATAGCGTTAGGCAGGGTCCATTAACCACCAAACCGCTTGTGCTGTAGCGATTTCCACTGACCAACACCACCTTTTGTTTGCAGGGACAGTGGAAGCTACATTTTTTTTTCCTCAGAGCTGTAGCTCATTGGGCTGCCCTAGAAGGCTCCCTGATAGCTGCATTGCTGTGTGTACGCCGCTGTGCAAACCAACTGCTTTTTTCAAAGCACAAATCCTGTTGTTCCTTCCTTTCTGCACAGCTATCTTTTTTGTTTGTCCACAATTTTTATTTAATTTGTGCATCAGTCCACTCCTTATTGCTGCCTGCCATACGTGGCTGAGATTACTGCAGGGAGATAGTAATTGTAGGACAGACCCCTTTTTTTTTAATTTTTTTTAATTCTCCCTAAAAAAATAAGTTGTGGGAGATTAAGATTGGCATTTCTGCTAGAGTGCCATCCCTGTGTGTGCCATCTCTCTCACATAGTGGGCCATAGAAAGCCTTTTTATTTTTCTGTTGTTTTTTTTTGGGTTTATAAATTCTCCCTGAAAAAAAAAAAACAGTGGGAGATTAATATTGGCCTTTGGGCTTGTGTGCCAGTCCTGAGTGTGCCATCTCTCTCTCAAATAGTGGGCCGTAGAAAGCCTATTTATTTTTATTTTTTTAAATTTGGTTTCTAAATTCTCCCTGAAAAAATAACAAAAAAACAGTGGGAGATTAATATTGGCCTTTCTACTTGTGTGCCAGTCCTGACTCCTGAGTGTGCCATCTCTCTCTCAAATAGTGGGCCATAGAAAGCCTATTTATTTTTTTTAATTTGGTTTCTAAATTCTCCCTGAAAAAATAAAAAAAAAACAGTGGGAGATTAATATTGGCCTTTCTGCTTGTGTGCCAGTCCTGACTCCTGGGTGTGCCATCTCTCTCAAATAGTGGGCCATAGAAAGCCTATTTTTTTATATTTGGTTTCTAACTTCTCCCTGAAAAAAAAAAAAAAAACAGTGGGAGATTAATATTGGCCTTTCTGCTTGTGTGCCAGTCCTGACTCCTGAGTGTGCCATCTCTCTCTCAAATAGTGGGCCATAGAAAGCCTATTTTTTTTTTATTTGGTTTCTAAATTCTCCCTGAAAAAATAAAAAAAAACAGTGGGAGATTAATATTGGCCTTTCTGCTTGTGTGCCAGTCCTGACTCCTGGGTGTGCACTCTCTCTATCTCAAATAGTGGGCCATAGAAAGCCTATTTTTTTTATATTTGGTTTCTAAATTCTCCCTGAAAAAATAAAAAAAACAGTGGGAGATTAACCCCTTTACCCCCAAGGGTGGTTTGCACGTTAATGACCGGGCCAATTTTTACAATTCTGACCACTGTCCCTTTATGAGGTTATAACTCTGGAACGCTTCAATGGATCCTGGTGATTCTGACATTGTTTTCTCGTGACATATTGTACTTCATGACAATGGTAAAAATTATTTGATAGTACCTGCGTTTATTTGTGAAAAAAACGGAAATTTGGCGAAAATTATGAAAATTTCGCAATTTTCCAACTTTGAATTTTTATGCAATTAAATCACAGAGATATGTCACACAAAATACTTAATAAATAACATTTCCCACATGTCTACTTTACATCAGCACAATTTTGGAAACAAAATTTTTTTTTGTTAGGGAGTTATAAGGGTTAAAAGTTGACCAGCAATTTCTCATTTCTACAACACCATTTTATTTTAGGGACCACATCTCATTTGAAGTCATTTTGAGGGGTCTATATGATAGAAAATACCCAAGTGTGACACCATTCTAAAAACTACACCCCTCAAGGTGCTCAAAACCATATTCAAGAAGTTTATTAACCCTTCTGGTGCTTCACAGGAATTTTTTGAATGTTTAAATAAAAATGAACATTTAACTTTTTTTCACAAAAAATTTAATTCAGCTCCAATTTGTTTTATTTTACCAAGGGTAACAGGAGAAAATGGACCCCAAACATTGTTGTACAATTTGTCCTGAGTATGCCAATACCCCACATGTGGGGGTAAACCACTGTTTGGGCGCATGGCAGAGCTCGGAAGCGAAGGAGTGCCATTTGACTTTCAATGCAAAATTGACTGGAATTGAGATGGGACGCCATGTTTCGTTTGGAGAGCCCCTGATGTGGCTAAACATTGAAACCCCCCACAAGTGACACCATTTTGGAAAGTAGACCCCCTAAGGAACTTATCTAGAGGTGTGGTGAGCACTTTGACCCAACAAGTGCTTCACAGAAGTTTATAATGTAGAACCGTAAAAATAAAAAATCATATTTTTTCACAAAAATTATCTTTTCGCCCCCAATTTTTTATTTTCCCAAGGGTAAGAGAAGAAATTGGACCCCAAAAGTTGTTGTACAATTTGTCCTGAGTACGCTGATAGCCCATATGTGGGGGTAAACCACTGTTTGGGCGGATGGGAGAGCTCGGAAGGGAAGGAGCGCCGTTTGACTTTTCAATGCAAAATTGACAGGAATTGAGATGGGACCTCATGTTGCATTTGAAGAGCCACTGATGTGCCTAAACATTGAAACCCCCCACAAGTGACACCATTTTGGAAAGTAGACCCCCTAAGGAACTTATCTAGAGGTGTGGTGAGCACTTTGACCCACCAAGTGCTTCACAGAAGTTTATAATGTAGAACCGTAAAAATAAAAAATCATATTTTTTCACAAAAATTATCTTTTTGCCCCCAATTTTTTATTTTCCCAAGGGTAAGAGAAGAAATTGGACCCCAAAAGTTGTTGTACAATTTGTCCTGAGTACGCTGATACCCCATATGTGGGGGTAAACCACTGTTTGGGTGGATGGGAGAGCTCGGAAGGGAAGGAGCGCCGTTTGACTTTTCAAAGCAAAATTGACAGGAATTGAGATGGGACGCCATGTTGCGTTTGAAGAGCCACTGATGTGCCTAAACATTGAAACCCCCCACAAATGACACCATTTTGGAAAGTAGACCCCCTAAGGAACTTATCTAGAGGTGTGGTGAGCACTTTGACCCACCAAGTGCTTCACAGAAGTTTATAATGCAGAGCCGTAAAAATAAAACAAAATTTTTTTCCCACAAAAATTATTTTTTTAGCCCCCAGTTTTGTATTTTCCTGAGGGTAACAGGAGAAATTGGACCACAAAATTTGTTGCCCAATTTGTCCTGAGTGCGATGATACACCATATGTGGGGGGAACCACTGTTTGGGCACATGGGAGGGCTCAGAAGGGAAGGAGTGCCATTTGAATGCAGACTTAGATGGAATGGTCTGCAGGTGTCACATTGCGTTTGCAGAGCCCCTAATGTACCTAAACAGTAGAAACCCCCCACAAGTGACACCATTTTGGAAAGTAGACCCCCTTAGGAACTTATCTAGATGTGTGCTGAGCGCTTTGACCCACCAAGGGCTTCACAGAAGTTTATAATGGAGAGCCGTAAAAATAAAACAAAAATTTTTTCCCACAAAAATTATTTTTTAGCCCCCAGTTTTGTATTTTCCCGAGGGTAACAGGAGAAATTCGACCCCACAATTTGTTGTCCAATTTGTCCTGAGTGCGCTGATACCCCATATGTGGGGGGGAACCACTGTTTGGGCGCATGGGAGGGCTCGGAAGGGAAGGAGCTCCATTTGGAATGAGGACTTAGATGGAATGGTCTGCAGGTGTCACATTGCATTTGCAGAGCCCCTAATGTACCTAAACAGTAGAAACCTCCCACAAGTGACACCATTTTGGAAACTAGACCCCCTAAGGAACTCATCTAGATGTGTTGTGATAGCTTTGAACCCCCAAGTGTTTCACTACAGTTTGTAACGCAGAGCCGTGAAAATTAAAAAAAAAAATCTTTCCCCCCAAAATTATTTTTTAGCCCCCAGTTTTGTATTTTCCCGAGGGTAAGAGGAGAAATTCGACCCCAAAAGTTGTTGTCCAATTTGTCCTGAGTACGCTGATACCCCGTATGTTGGGGGAAACCACCGTTTGAGCGCATGGCAGAGCTTGGAATGGAAGGAGCGCCATTTGGAATGCAGACTTAGATGGAATGGTCTGCAGACGTCACATTGCGTTTGCAGAACCCCTAATGTACCTAAACAGTAGAAACCCCCCACAAGTGACCCCATATTGGAAACTAGACCCCCCAGGGAACTAATCTAGATGTGTTGTGAGAACTTTGAACCCCCAAGTGTTTCACTACAGTTTATAACGCAGAGCCGTGAAAATAAAAAATCTTTTTTTTTCCCACAAAAAATATGTTTTAGCCCCGAGTTTTGTATTTTCCCAAGGGTAACAGGAGAAATTGGACCCCAAAAGTTGTTGTCCTATTTGTCCTGAGTACGCTGATACCCCATATGTTGGGGTAAACCCCTGTTTGGGCACACGGGAGAGCTCGGAAGGGAAGAAGCACTGTTTTACTTTTTCAACGCAGAATTGGCTGGAATTGAGATCGGACGCCATGTCGCGTTTGGAGAGCCCCTGATGTGCCTAAACAGTGGAAACCCCCCAATTATAACTGAAACCCTAATCCAAACACACCCCTAACCCTAATCCCAACAGTAACCCTAACCACACCTCTAACCCTGACACACCCCTAACCCTAATCCCAACCCTATTCCCAACCGTAAATGTAATCTAAACCCTAACTGTAACTTTAGCCCCAACCCAAACTGTAGCCCTAGCACTAACCCTAGCCCTAACCCTAATCCTAACCCTAGCCCTAACCCTAACCCTAGCCCTAACCCTAGCCCTAACCCTAACCCTAGCCCTAACCCTAGCCCTAACCCTAACCCTAACCCTAGCCCTAACCCTAGCCCTAGCCCTAACCCTAGCCCTAACCCTAACCCTAGCCCTAACCCTAACCCTAGCCCTAACCCTAGCCCTAACCCTAGCCCTAACCCTAGCCCTAGCCCTAACCCTAGCCCTAACTCTAACCCTAGCCCTAATGGGAAAATGGAAATAAATACATTTTTTAAATTTTTCCCTAACTAAGGGGGTGATGAAGGGGGGTTTGATTTACTTTTATAGCGGGTTTTTTAGCGGATTTTTATGATTGGCAGCCGTCACACACTGAAAGACGCTTTTTATTGCAAAAAATATTTTTTGCGTTACCACATTTTGAGAGCTATAATTTTTCTATATTTTGGTCCACAGAGTCATGTGAGGTCTTGTTTTTTGCGGGACGAGTTGATGTTTTTATTGGTAACATTTTCGGGCACGTGACATTTTTTAATCGCTTTTTATTCCGATTTTTGTGAGGCAGAATGACCAAAAACCAGCTATTCATGAATTTCTTTTGGGGGAGGCGTTTATACCGTTCCGCGTTTGGTAAAATTGATGAAGCAGTTTTATTCTTCGGGTCAGTACGATTACAGCGATACCTCATTTATATCATTTTTTTATGTTTTGGCGCTTTTATACGATAAAAACTATTTTATAGAAAAAATAATTATTTTTGCATCACTTTATTCTCAGGACTATAACTTTTTTATTTTTTTGCTGATGATGCTGTATGGCAGCTCGTTTTTTGCGGGACAAGATGACGCTTTCAACGGTACCATGGTTAGTTATATCTGTCTTTTTGATCGCGTGTTATTCCACTTTTTGTTCGGCGGTATGATAATAAAGCGTTGTTTTTTGCCTCGTTTTTTTTTTTCTTACGGTGTTTACTGAAGGGGTTAACTAGTGGGCCAGTTTTATAGGTCGGGCCGTTACGGACGCGGCGATACTAAATATGTGTACTTTTATTGTTTTTTTTTTTTTATTTAGATAAAGAAATGTATTTATGGGAATAATATTTTTTTTTTTTTTTCATTAGTTTGGAATATTTTTTTTATTTTTTTTACACATTTGAAATTTTTTTTTTTACTTTTTTACTTTGTCCCAGGGGGGGACATCACAGATCAGTGATCTGACAGTTTGCACAGCACTCTGTCAGATCACTGATCTGATAGGAGTGCAGGCTGCTTCACAGTGCCTGCTCTGAGCAGGCTCTGTGAAGCCACCTCCCTCCCTGCAGGACCCGGATCCGCGGCCATCTTGGATCCGGGGCTGGAGGGAGCAGGGAGGGAGGTGAGACCCTCGCAGCAACGCGATCACATCGCGTTGCTGCGGGGGGCTCAGGGAAGCCCGCAGGGAGCCCCCTCCCTGCGCGGTGCTTCCCTGTACCGCCGGCACATCGCGATCATCTTTGATCGCGGTGTGCCGGGGGTTAATGTGCCGGGGGCGGTCCGTGACCGCTCCTGGCACATAGTGCCGGATGTCAGCTGCGATAAACAGCTGACACCCGGCCGCGATCGGCGGCGCTCCCCCCGTGAGCGCTGCCGATCGCATATGACGTACTATTGCGTCCTTGGGAAGTAAAGCCCACCCCACATGGACGCAATAGTACGTCTAATGGCAGAAAGGGGTTAATATTGGCCTTTCTGCTTGTGTGCCAGTCCTGACTCCTGAGTGTGCCATCTCTCTCTCAAATAGTGGGCCATAGAAAGCCTATGTTTTTTTTTTAATTTGGTTTCTAAATTCTCCCTGAAAAAATAAAAAAAAAACAGTGGGAGATTAATATTGGCCTTTCTGCTTGTGTGCCACTCCTGACTCCTGAGTGTGCCATCTCTCTCTCAAATAGTGGGCCATAGAAAGCCTATTTTTTTTTTATTTGGTTTCTAAATTCTCCCTGAAAAAATAAAAAAAAACAGTGGGAGATTAATATTGGCCTTTCTGCTTGTGTGCCAGTCCTGACTCCTGGGTGTGCCATCTCTCTCTCAAATAGTGGGCCATAGAAAGCCTATTTTTTATTTTTTTATTTAGTTTCTAAATTCTCCCTGAAAAAATAAAAAAAAACAGTGGGAGATTAATATTGGCCTTACTGCTTGTGTGTCAGGCCTGACTCCTGAGTGTGCCATTTCTCTCTCAAATAGTGGGCCATAGAAAGCCTATTTTTTTTTATTTGGTTTCTAAATTCTCCCTGAAAAAAAAAAAAAAACAGTGGGAGATTAATATTGGCCTTTCTGCTTGTGTGCCAGTCCTGACTCCTGAGTGTGCCATCTCTCTCTCAAATAGTGGGCCATAGAAAGCCTATTTTTTTTATTTGGTTTCTAAATTCTCCCTGAAAAAATAAAAAAAAACAGTGGGAGATTAATATTGGCCTTTCTGCTTGTGTGCCAGTCCTGACTCCTGGGTGTGCCATCTCTCTCTCTCAAATAGTGGGCCATAGAAAGCCTATTTTTTTATATTTGGTTTCTAAATAAATTCTCCCTGAAAAAATAAAAAAAAACAGTGGGAGATTAATATTGGCCTTTCTGCTTGTGTGCCAGTCCTGACTCCTGAGTGTGCCATCTCTCTCTCAAATAGTGGGCCATAGAAAGTCTATTTTTTTACTTGGTTTCTAAATTCTCCCTGAAAAAATTAAAAAAAACAGTGGGAGATTAATATTGGCCTTTCTGCTTGTGTGCCAGTCCTGACTCCTGAGTGTGCCATCTCTCTCTCAAATAGTGGGCCATAGAAAGTTTTTTTTTTATTTGGTTTCTAAATTCTCCCTGAAAAAATTAAAAAAAACAGTGGGAGATTAATATTGGCCTTTCTGCTTGTGTGCCAGTCCTGACTCCTGAGTGTGCCATCTCTCTCTCAAATAGTGGGCCATAGAAAGTCTATTTTTTTATTTGGTTTCTAAATTCTCCCTGAAAAAATAAAAAAAAACAGTGGGAGATTAATATTGGCCTTTCTGCTTGTGTGCCAGTCCTGACTCCTGAGTGTGCCATCTCTCTCTCAAATAGTGGGCCATAGAAAGCCTATTTTTTTTAATATTTGGTTTCTAAATTCTCCCTGAAAAAAAAAAAAAAACAGTGGGAGATTAATATTGGCCTTTCTGCTTGTGTGCCAGTCCTGACTCCTGAGTGTGCCATCTCTCCCTCAAATAGTGGGCCATAGAAAGCCTATTTATTTATTTTTTATTTGGTTTCTAAATTCTCCCTGAAAAAAAAAAAAAAAAAACAGTGGGAGATTAATATTGGCCTTTCTGCTTGTGTGCCAGTCCTGACTCCTGAGTGTGCCATCTCTCTCTCAAATAGTGGGCCATAGAAAGCCTATTTTTTTTTATTTGGTTTCTAAATTCTCCCTGAAAAAATAAAAAAAAACAGTGGGAGATTAATATTGGCCTTTCTGCTTGTGTGCCAGTCCTGACTCCTGGGTGTGCCATCTCTCTCTCTCAAATAGTGGGCCATAGAAAGCCTATTTTTTTATATTTGGTTTCTAAATAAATTCTCCCTGAAAAAATAAAAAAAAACAGTGGGAGATTAATATTGGCCTTTCTGCTTGTGTGCCAGTCCTGACTCCTGAGTGTGCCATCTCTCTCTCAAATAGTGGGCCATAGAAAGTCTATTTTTTTATTTGGTTTCTAAATTCTCCCTGAAAAAATTAAAAAAAACAGTGGGAGATTAATATTGGCCTTTCTGCTTGTGTGCCAGTCCTGACTCCTGAGTGTGCCATCTCTCTCTCAAATAGTGGGCCATAGAAAGCCTATATTTTTTAATATTTGGTTTCTAAATTCTCCCTGAAAAAAAAAAAAAAAAACAGTGGGAGATTATTAATATTGGCCTTTCTGCTTGTGTGCCAGTCCTGACTCCTGAGTGTGCCATCTCTCCCTCAAATAGTGGGCCATAAAAAGCCTATTTATTTATTTTTTATTTGGTTTCTAAATTCTCCCTGAAAAAATAAAAAAAAATAGTGGGAGATTAATATTGGCCTTTCTGCTTGTGTGCCAGTCCTGACTCCTGAGTGTGCCATCTCTCCCTCAAATAGTGGGCCATAGAAAGCCTATGTTAGGACTGGCGGAACGCACCAAGACAGATGATATAGATGCGTTCGCAGTCCAGGGTCCACCGTGCAGGTGAAAACCTGCTGCTAGCAATTAGCAGACTATATGGCGGTACACAAAAGTATACACACGTGGGTTAACCTCACCCAGCGTGAAAGAAGCAATCCTGTTAAGTCACAGGACCGCGGTACCGCACCTAAAGCGCGAGCAAGTAGTCAGCGAACTCAAGCCCAACTTGGATTGAAGTCCGATTAGACCCTTGCTGGCACAACACCGCAACTGGGTGTGTAAGGAAACTGAATAACGATATTAAGGCACAAGAGTGCATGCAGTGCCGCACTGACGAACGCCACTAACCACCCAGGCTTGGGTAAGGAAAGCACAGAGGAAGTGCACGGCGCCGTACTGGCGGTCACAGCAACTGGACGCTGTAATGTGTGATTAGTGCTGTAGGCTAAGTCGGGCGCTAGATAGCAACCATACACCTTCCGCGAACAGACATTCAATAGGGTAGGGGTATCCAAGGACGACTTGCACTCACAACATACACACATTAGCAATTGTTAGACAATACTAGCGCATGGCCGTGCGGTCATGCGCAGTTTATATAGTTGCAGCACAGGAAGTGGTTACAGCACTTTTGCCCTTCCAAGACCTGCCAAGAGGACCAATGGAATGTGCTGCAGAGCCTGAGCCTGAGACCCTCGATCTCCAATGGGAGATCTTACCCTGGGCATGCTCAGTACGTGCAGACAAGGACTTAGTCCCAGAGAAGTCCGCTCGCTGCTGACCAGCACTGACTTTAATGGCAGAGACTGGAGAAGCAGCAGTAACTCTCAGAACAGAGTGAGAATGAGCAAGACGCTGGGACCGACGTCTTTGCTGAGCAGACTCCACTGCAGCTGGACAAGAATGGGAGACCGCAGCGGAGGTGGCTCGAGATTCCCCCTGTGCAGAAGCGGGAACTCGACCCCTAACATTACCCCCACCCCCTAGGGCCCCCCCTCCTTGGGCCTCGCTACGTTCGAAGGCAGCAATGAGCTGTGGAGCCCGAATGTGCTCAGCAGGCTCCCAGGATCTATCCTCAGGACCGTAACCCCTCCAGTCCACCAAATAAAATTTTTTGCCACGAACCACCTTGTACCCCAAGATAGCGTTCACCTCGTAATCGTCCGTAGACGAACCCGACGTCCCAGTAGGTGATTCAGAAAACCGGGACATGTAGACGGGCTTAAGGAGGGACACATGAAAGGTGTCGGTGATACCTAGGCGTGGAGGAAGGGCCAGACGGTAAACCACAGGATTAACCTGTTCGAGGACCTTAAAAGGACCTAAGTAGCGAGGTGCAAACTTGGTAGACTCAACTCGCAGCCTGATGTTACGGGCGGAGAGCCAAACTAAGTCGCCAGGAGCAAACGTTGGAGCGGGGCGCCGATGTGCATCGGCGGAGGACCTCATTCTCTCCTTGGAAGCCTGAATGGCATCCTGAGTGCGATCCCAAATGTCCCGTGCCTCCACAGCCCAGTCTGCCACCCTGGAATCGGCGGAAGACACGGGCATGGGCACAGGTACCCGCGGATGCTGACCATAGTTAAGGAGGAATGGAGTCTGTCCAGTGGAATCAGTGACAGCATTGTTAAGAGCAAACTCCGCCCACAGTAGCAAAGATGCCCAGTCATCCTGCTTAGCAGAAACAAAATGTCGCAGATATGTGACCAAGGTCTGGATGGCTCTCTCTACCAACCCATTCGTCTCGGGATGATAAGCCGAAGAGAGATTCAACTCGATACTGAGAAGACAACAAAGCTCTCTCCAGAACCGAGACGCAAACTGGGGACCTCGGTCACTGACAATTTTGTCTGGCATACCGTGAAGACGAAAGATGTGTTTGACAAACAACGCTGTCAAGGCCCGTGCAGAAGGTAACCGGGGAAGTGGCACCAAATGCACCATTTTAGAAAAATGGTCGGTGATTACCCAAATAATGGTACAGCCACGAGACTTGGGCAGACCCACAACAAAATCCATCCCGACCATCTCCCAGGGCCTGTCTGCCACCGGCAGAGGGTATAACAAACCAGCTGGCCGTTGTCGGGAAGACTTATTCTTGGCACAAGAGACACATGCCCGAACGTAGTCTCCGACGTCACGAACCATATGTGGCCACCAGTACATTCTCGCCAGTAACTCAGATGTCCTTTTTGCCCCAAAGTGTCCACCCACTCTGGACGAATGAGCCCAAGAGAGAACCTACGGACGCAAATTGATGGGAACAAAAGTCTTGCCCAGAGGCACAGACTCTAGCGAAACCAGAGCTACAGTTCTCAGACTTTCCGAAGGGACAATGAGCCGAGGCTCGTCCTCCTCCTCCTCAGTTGACACGAAGGAACGAGAGAGAGCGTCAGCACGAATGTTCTTCTCTCCGGCGAGATAATGTAGGGTAAAGTGGAACCGGGAGAAAAACAAGGACCATCTGGCCTGACGAGAATTCAGCCGCTGGGCTGTTTGTAAATAGACCAAATTCTTGTGATCCGTGAAAACTTGGAATGGGAACCGAGCACCCTCCAAGAGATGTCTCCACTCCGAAAAGGCCAACTTCATTGCCAGCAACTCCCTATCCCCGATGGAGTAATTTCTCTCCGCTGGTGTGAAGGTCTTTGAGAAAAAGAAGCATGGGTGCTTCCGACCCTGAGCATCCTTTTGATAGAGGACTGCTCCTGCACCAACGGATGAGGCATCCACTTCCAAAAGGAATGGCTTACCCACATCGGGACGATGTAAGATGGGAGCGCTAGCAAAATGGGACTTTATAGAAGTGAAGGCCTTGGAGACTCCTTCGGACCACGATTTGGGATTCGCTCCCTTCTTGGTGAGGGATACCAAGGGAGCTACCAAAGTTGAGAAGTGGGGAATGAACTGGCGATAGTAATTTATGAACCCCATAAAGCGCTGCACCGCTTTAAGAGAATGGGGTTCCTGCCAGTCCATCACTGCTTGTAGTTTGGCAGGATCCGTAGCCAATCCCTGGGCCGAGATGATATAGCCCAGGAAGGGCAAGGACTCCTGCTCAAACACACACTTCTCCAACTTTGCATATAAGGAATTCGCCCGTAAGAGTTCGAAAACTCTGCCAACATCTCTCCGGTGGGAGTCAATATCTGGAGAGAAGATGAGAATATCATCCAGATAGACTACAACTGAGGTGGAAAGCATATCCCGGAAGATGTCATTGACAAAGTCCTGAAAAACGGCTGGGGCATTACAGAGCCCGAAAGGCATCACCAGGTACTCATAGTGCCCATCCCTGGTATTGAAAGCCGTTTTCCACTCGTCCCCCTCATGGATGCGAATCAGATTGTAGGCACCCCGCAGATCTAATTTGGTGAATATTGTTAAATATTAATTATTCTTATTTTTATTCTGTACCGAGCACATGGTTTCTTGCTGACACTATCAAAAGCTATTTCTGTGTATGTAGCTCAGAGTATAAGTTAACTCCATATACAGGGAACACGTGATCAGTGTTGAGCATATATAAACGTCTCTTAGGAGGGGGTGGGGGGCTTTTTGTCACGTGGGACGGTCACCTCCCTTCCTTCACCATCATTCTCCATGGACATGAGACAAGACACGAGGAACAACAGCTGTTAGCTACTCCATGCCATGATGACTTCAGACTTTCACACAGACAGATGACTTCTACCATTCAGGACCCTGGAAAGATGAGTAACAGGAGAAGCGCTGATATCTACACATGGACACTCTGTTTGTAATTGTTTCATCTACCTTTTATGTTTTTGCTGCGATGGTGGATAACTCAATAAACCACTATACTTTCGTCAGAAAATCATGACATTTTTCTTTAAAGAATAACGCACCTGGTTAAGTCTTGATTAGATATTTTTGCGCAATAACGATTTTTAACAAATATTTTAGCTCCCCTTAATCTGTCAAAGAGCTCCGATATCAGGGGCAACGGGTATTTGTTCTTAATAGTGATAGCATTGAGACCCCTATAATCGATGCAAGGACGTAACTCCCCGTTCTTCTTTTGCACGAAGAAGAATCCCGCCCCTGCCGGAGACACTGACTTCCTTATAAACCCTCTTGCCAAATTCTCCTGAATGTATTGAGACATAGCCTCCGTCTCCGGGAGAGAGAGGGGATATACCCTTCCCTGAGGAGGTTCGGCTCCAGGCAAGAGGTCGATAGGACAGTCGTAAGGGCGATGGGGCGGTAGAGTCTCAGCAGCCTTTTTAGAGAACATGTCTGCATAACACCAATAATACCTGGGAAGTGATGAAAGATCTGCGGGTACCTCGGTAGTAGAGACCTGTACACACTCACTCACACACCTGCCCAAACAAGACTTACTCCAACCCAATATTCTCCCTGAGGACCACTCAATATGTGGGGAGTGGAAACGGAGCCAGGGTATTCCCAGCAAAATCTCATCCATTCCCTCAGGAAGGACAAGAAGGGAAATAATCTCCTGGTGGGAAGGAGACATGGACAGCGAGAACGGAACTGTCTGGTGTGTGATTTGCAGTGGGAGTGTCGCCCCATTCACAACTCTAACTGTTATTGGTTTGGCGAGCATGACTAGTGGTATAGCATGACGTGTAGCAAAAGCAGAGGACATAAAGTTTCCCTCTGCTCCTGAATCCACACAAAGCTCGACTGTTAGAGTGGAGGAGCCTAACAGGATTGTCCCTTTAAAGGACAGTTTGGAGGAGAATGCTGCTGTGTCTAGTGAACCTCCCCCAATGGTTACTAGACGCGATCGTTTCCCGACCGCCTCGGACATTTTTTGGCGTAATGTCCATGTTGTTGACAGTTTTTACAAACCACGGGTACTCGAGCGGCTAGAGATTTAGGTGCCGCTCGAGAAACCTCCATGGCCTCATGGGAATCTGACGCCAAGACAGGGGATTCCAGAGGTCTGGCGAAAGTTGGAGCCAGCCGAAACCTCTGCCTACACTGGGTCCGCTCCAACCTCCGCTCGTGAAAACGGAGGTCGATGCGGGTAGACACAGAAATAAGTTCCTCCAGTGTGGCCGGTATCTCCCTAGTGGCCAAGGCGTCCTTCACATGGTCTGCCAGTCCCCTCCAGAACACCGGAACAAGAACTTTGTCTGGCCACTCTAACTCTGAACCTAGAGTCTGGAACTGGATGGCAAACTGGCTGACCACGGACGTACCCTGCGTAATAGACAACAATTGGAGTGCGGTGTCGTGGGTAACCCGAGGCCCTAAAAAGACCTGCTTCAGAGTGTCCAAGAAGAGAGGAGCACTCTGTACCACACGATCATCTCGCTCCCAGAGTGGCGTTGCCCACTCCAACGCCCTGCCCGACAAGAGAGATAGGATAAATCCCACTCTCGCCCGCTCCGTAGGAAAACGTGACGCCAGGAGCTCAAGATGTATAGAGCACTGGCTCACGAATCCGCGACAATGTTTACTGTCGCCAGCAAACTTGTCAGGAAGCGGGAGACGGGATAAAGTCGGAGCAGGGGTGGCAGCGGACAAACTGGCTGCGGCTACACTTGCAGCCTGCACAGCTACAGCAGTGACATCCACAGCTGAGGTTGTACGCTCAAGAGCCGCCAACCTTCCCTCCAGCTGCTGGATGTACCTCTGTAAACGCTGGTCGTCCGCCATTTTACTAGCCAGACCCTGGCGCTAGTATTCTGTTAGGACTGGCGGAACGCACCAAGAAAGATGGTATAGATGCGTTCGCAGTCCAGGGTCCACCGTGCAGGTGAAAACCTGCTGCTAGCAATTAGCAGACTATATGGCGGTACACAAAAGTATACACGCATGGGTTAACCTCACCCAGCGTGAAAGAAGCAATCCTGTTAAGTCACAGGACCGCGGTACCGCACCGCGAGCAAGTAGTCAGCGAACTCAAGCCCAACTAGGATTGAAGTCTGATTAGACCCTTGCTGGCACAACACCGCAACTGGGTGTGTAAGGAAACTGAATAACGATATTAAGGCACAAGAGTGCATGCAGTGCCGCACTGACGAACGCCACTAACCACCCAGGCTTGGGTAAGGAAAGCACAGAGGAAGTGCACGGCGCCGTACTGGCGGTCACAGCAACTGGACGCTGTAATGTGTGATTAGTGCTGTAGGCTAAGTCGGGCACTAGATAGCAACCATACACCTTCCGCGAACAGACATTCAATAGGGTAGGGGTATCCAAGGACGACTTGCACTCACAACATACACACATTAGCAATTGTTAGACAATACTAGCGCATGGCCGTGCGGTCATGCGCAGTTTATATAGTTGCAGCACAGGAAGTGGTTACAGCACTTTTGCCCTTCCAAGACCTGCCAAGAGGACCAATGGAATGTGCTGCAGAGCCTGAGCACATGACCCTCGATCTCCAACGGGAGATCTTACCCTGGGCATGCTCAGTACGTGCAGACAAGGACTTAGTCCCAGAGAAGTCCGCTCGCTGCTGACCAGCACTGACTTTAATGGCAGAGACTGGAGAAGCAGCAGTAACTCTCAGAACAGAGTGAGAATGAGCAAGACGCTGGGACCGACGTCTTTGCTGAGCAGACTCCACTGCAGCTGGACAAGAATGGGAGACCGCAGCGGAGGTGGCTTGAGATTCCCCCTGTGCAGAAGCGGGAACTCGACCCCTAACAGCCTATTTATTTATTTTTTATTTGGTTTCTAAATTCTCCCTGAAAAAATAAAAAAAAACAGTGGGAGATTAATATTGGCCTTTCTGCTTGTGTGCCAGTCCTGACTCCTGGGTGTGCCATCTCTCTCTCAAATAGTGGGCCATAGAAAGCGTATTTTTTTTATATATTTGGTTTCTAAATTCTCCCTGAAAAAATTAAAAAAAACAGTGGGAGATTAATATTGGCCTTTCTGCTTGTGTGCCAGTCCTGACTCCTGAGTGTGCCATCTCTCTCTCAAATAGTGGGCCATAGAAAGCCTATTTTTTTTTATTTGGTTTCTAAATTCTCCCTGAAAAAATAAAAAAAAAACAGTGGGAGATTAATATTGGCCTTTCTGCTTGTGTGCCAGTCCTGACTCCTGAGTGTTGTGAATTCTGTGGCAGAGCTCCCTCCTGTGGTCACAAGTGGTACTTCGGCTGATTCTCTCTGGGAGCTTCCGTTTGTGGAGGAAACTGGTACTGCTGCTTCTGAGTTTCCTCCCTCAGGTGATCTGGTGAGGTTGTTAGGTGCTTCTCTACTTAACCCCACCTAATGCTTTGATTCATGCTTCCTGTCAATGTTCCAGTGTTGGACTTGTGTTTCTCTGGATCATTCCTGTGGCCTGCTGCTCTGCATAGCTAAGTGCTTCTTTGCTATTTGTTGCTATTTTTTCTGTCCAGCTTGTCTATTTGTTTTGCTGGAAGCTCTGGGACGTAAAGGGTGTACCTCCGTGCCGTTAGTTTGGTACGGAGGGTCTTTTTGCCCCTTTGCGTGGTTTTCTTTAGGGTTTTGTGTAGACCGCAAAGTTATCTTTCCTATCCTCGTTCTGTCTAGAATATCGGGCCTCACTTTGCTGAATCTATTTCATCCCTACGTTTGTCTTTTCATCTTACTCACAGTCATTATATGTGGGGGGCTGCCTTTTCCTTTGGGGTATTTCTCTGAGGCAAGGTAGGCTTATTTTCTATCTTCAGGCTAGTTAGTTTCTCAGGCTGTGCCGAGTTGCATAGGGAGCGTCAGGCGCAATCCACGGCTGCCTCTAGTTGTGTTTGGAGAGGATCAGGGATTGCGGTCTGCAGAGTTCCCACGTCTCAGAGCTCGTTCTATTATTTTGGGTTATTGCCAGATCACTGTATGTGCTCTGACCTCCATGTCCATTGTGATACTGAATTGCCTATCATAACAGTACAGGAAGCCAAAAGTACTAATGATTCTCAATAGAGGGAAAAAAGAAGTTCTGAGACCATTTTTTTTTCTTGGCTTTGTGTTTTGTCTTTTTTTTCCCCTAGACATTTGGGTGGTTCAGTACACAGGTGTAGCGATGGACATTAGAAGTCTGTCTTCATTTGTGGATCAGCTCTCGGCAAGAGTACAAAAGATTCAAGACACTATTGATCAGAAATCTATGTTAGAACCAAGAATTCCTATTCCTGATTTGTTTTTTGGAGATAGAACTAAGTTTCTGAGTTTCAAAAATAATTGTAAGTTATTTCTGGCCTTGAAACCTCGTTCCTCTGGTGATCCAGTTAAACAGGCTTTGATTATTATTTCTTTTTTGCGTGGCGACCCTCAGGACTGGGTATTCTCTCTTGCGCCAGGAGATCCTGCATTAAGTAATATCAATGCGTTTTTCCTGGCGCTCGGATTGCTGTACGATGAGCCTAATTCAGTGGATCAGGCAGAAAAGAATTTGCTGGCTCTTTGTCAGGGTCAGGATGAGATAGAGGTATATTGCCAGAAATTTTGAAAATGGTCAGTGCTCACTCAATGGAATGAATCTGCGCTGGCAGCTATGTTCAGAAAGGGTCTCTCTGAAGCCCTTAAGGATGTCATGGTGGGATTTCCTATGCCTGCTGGTTTGAATGAGTCTATGTCTTTGGCTATTCAGATCGGTCGACGCTTGCGTGAGCGTAAATCTGTGCACCATTTGGCGGTATTACCTGAGCTTAAACCTGAGCCTATGCAGTGCGATAGGACTTTGACCAGAGTTGAACGGCAAGAACACAGGCGTCTGAATGGGCTGTGTTTCTACTGTGGTGATTCCACTCATGCTATCTCTGATTGTCCTAAGCGCACTAAGCGGTTCGCTAGGTCTGCCACCATTGGTACGGTACAGTCAAAATTTCTTCTGTTCGTTACCTTGATCTGCTCTTTGTCATCATATTCTGTCATGGCGTTTGTGGATTCAGGCGCTGCTCTGAATTTGATGGACTTGGAATATGCTAAGCGTTGTGGGTTTTTCTTGGAGCCCTTGCAGTGTCCTATTCCATTGAGAGGTATTGATGCTACGCCTTTGGCCAAGAATAAGCCTCAATACTGGACCCAGCTGACCATGTGCATGGCTCCTGCACATCAGGAGGATATTCGCTTTCTGGTGTTGCATAATCTGCATGATGTGGTCGTGTTGGGGTTGCCATGGCTACAAGCCCATAATCCAGTATTGGATTGGAAATCCATGTCGGTGTCCAGCTGGGGTTGTCAGGGGGTACATAGTGATGTTCCATTTTTGTCAATTTCGTCATCCACCCCTTCTGAGGTTCAAGAGTTCTTGTCTGATTACCGGGATGTATTTGATGAGCCCAAGTCCGATGCCCTACCTCCGCATAGGGATTGTGATTGTGCTATCAATTTGATTCCTGGTGGTAAATTCCCAAAACGTCGACTGTTTAATTTATCCGTGCCTGAGCACACCGCTATGCGCAGTTATGTGAAGGAATCCCTGGAGAAGGGGCATATTCGCCCGTCATCGTCGCCATTAGGAGCAGGGTTCTTTTTTGTAGCCAAAAAGGATGGTTCGCTGAGACCTTGTATAGATTATCGCCTTCTTAATAAGATCACTGTTAAATTTCAGTACCCCTTGCCTTTGTTATCTGATTTGTTTGCTCGGATTAAGGGGGCTAGTTGGTTCACCAAGATTGATCTGCGTGGTGCGTATAATCTGGTGTTAATCAGGCGAGGCGATGAATGGAAAACTGCATTTAATACGCCCGAGGGTCATTTTGAGTATCTAGTGATGCCATTCGGACTTGCCAATGCTCCATCAGTGTTTCAGTCCTTTATGCATGACATCTTCCGAGAGTACCTGGATAAATTCCTGATTGTGTACTTGGATGACATTTTGATCTTCTCGGATGATTGGGAGTCTCATGTGAAACAGGTCAGAACGGTTTTTCAGGTCCTGCGTGCTAATTCTTTGTTTGTGAAGGGATCAAAGTGTCTCTTTGGTGTGCAGAAGGTTTCATTTTTGGGGTTCATCTTTTCCCCTTCTACTATCGAGATGGATCCTGTTAAGGTCCAAGCCATCCATGATTGGACTCAGCCGACATCTCTGAAAAGTCTGCAAAAGTTCCTGGGCTTTGCTAATTTTTATCGTCGCTTCATCTGCAATTTTTCTAGTATTGCCAAACCATTGACCGATTTGACCAAGAAGGGTGCTGATTTGGTCAATTGGTCTTCTGCTGCTGTGGAAGCTTTTCAAGAGTTGAAGCGTCGTTTTTCTTCTGCCCCTGTGTTGTGTCAACCTGATGTTTCTCTTCCGTTCCAGGTCGAGGTTGATACTTCTGAAATTGGAGCAGGGGCTGTTTTGTCGCAGAGAGGTTCTGATTGTTCAGTGATGAAACCATGCGCTTTTTTTTCCAGGAAGTTTTCGCCTGCTGAGCGGAATTATGATGTGGGCAACCGAGAGTTGCTGGCCATGAAGTGGGCATTCGAGGAGTGGCGTCATTGGCTTGAAGGAGCTAAGCATCGCGTGGTGGTATTGACTGATCATAAGAACCTGACTTATCTTGAGTCTGCTAAGCGGTTGAATCCTAGACAGGCTCGTTGGTCGCTGTTTTTCGCCCGTTTTGACTTTGTGATTTCGTACCTTCCGGGCTCTAAAAATGTGAAGGCGGATGCTCTGTCTAGGAGTTTTGTGCCCGACTCTCCGGGTTTATCTGAGCCGGCGGGTATCCTCAAGGAAGGAGTAATTGTGTCTGCCATCTCCCCTGATTTGCGGCGGGTGCTGCAAAAATTTCAGGCTAATAAACCTGATCGTTGTCCAGCGGAGAAACTGTTTGTCCCGGATAAGTGGACAAATAAAGTGATCTCTGAGGTTCATTGTTCGGTGTTGGCTGGTCATCCTGGAATCTTTGGTACCAGAGAGTTAGTGGCTAGATCTTTTTGGTGGCCATCTCTGTCGCGGGATGTGCGTTCTTTTGTGCAGTCCTGTGGGATTTGTGCTCGGGCTAAGCCCTGCTGTTCTCGTGCCAGTGGGTTGCTTTTGCCCTTGCCAGTCCCGAAGAGACCTTGGACACATATCTCTATGGATTTTATTTCAGATCTTCCCGTCTCTCAAAAGATGTCAGTCATTTGGGTGGTCTGTGATCGCTTTTCTAAGATGGTCCATCTGGTACCCTTGTCCAAGTTGCCTTCCTCCTCTGATTTGGTGCCATTGTTCTTCCAGCATGTGGTTCGTTTGCATGGCATTCCAGAGAATATAGTTTCTGACAGAGGTTCTCAGTTTGTTTCGAGGTTTTGGCGAGCCTTTTGTGGTAGGATGGGCATTGACTTGTCTTTTTCCTCGGCTTTTCATCCTCAGACTAATGGCCAGACCGAACAAACCAATCAGACCTTGGAAACCTATCTGAGATGCTTTGTTTCTGCCGATCAGGATGACTGGGTGTCCTTTTTGCCTTTGGCTGAGTTCGCCCTTAATAATCGGGCCAGCTCGGCTACCTTGGTTTCGCCATTTTTCTGCAATTCTGGGTTCCATTCTCGTTTCTCTTCAGGACAGGTTGAGTCTTCGGACTGTCCTGGTGTGGATACTGTAATGGACAGGTTGCAGCAGATTTGGACTCATGTAGTGGACAATTTGACCTTGTCCCAGGAGAAGGCTCAACGTTTCGCTAATCGCAGACGCCGTGTGGGTCCCCGACTTCGTGTTGGGGATCTGGTTTGGTTATCTTCTCGTCATATTCCTATGAAGGTTTCCTCTCCGAAGTTTAAACCTCGTTTCATTGGTCCTTATAGGATTTCTGAGGTTATTAATCCTGTGTCTTTTCGTCTGACCCTCCCAGATTCTTTTTTCATACATATCGTCTTCCATAGGTCATTGTTGCGGAGATACGTGGCACCTATGGTTCCATCTGTTGACCCTCCTGCCCCGGTTTTGGTGGAGGGGGAGTTGGGGTATGTTGTGGAGAAGATTTTGGATTCTCGTGTTTCAAGACGGAAACTCCAGTATCTGGTTAAATGGAAGGGTTATGCTCAGGAGGATAATTCCTGGGTTTTTGCCTCTGATGTCCATGCTCCCGATCTTGTTCGTGCCTTTCATGTGGCTCGTCCTGGTCGGCCTGGGGGCTCTGGTGAGGGTTCGGTGACCCCTCCTCAAGGGGGGGGTACTGTTGTGAATTCTGTGGCAGAGCTCCCTCCTGTGGTCACAAGTGTTACTTCAGCTGATTCTCTCTGGGAGCTTCCGTTTGTGGAGGAAACTGGTACTGCTGCTTCTGAGTTTCCTCCCTCAGGTGATCTGATGAGGTCGTTAGGTGCTTCTCTACTTAACCCCACCTAATGCTTTGATTCATGCTTCCTGTCAATGTTCCAGTGTTGGACTTGTGTTTCTCTGGATCATTCCTGTGGCCTGCTGCTCTGCATAGCTAAGTGCTTCTTTGCTATTTGTTGCTATTTTTTCTGTCCAGCTTGTCTATTTGTTTTGCTGGAAGCTCTGGGACACAAAGGGTGTACCTCCGTGCCGTTAGTTCGGTACGGAGGGTCTTTTTGTCCCATTGCGTGGTTTTCTTTAGGGTTTTGTGTAGACCGCAAAGTTATCTTTCCTATCCTCGTTCTGTCTAGAATATCGGGCCTCACTTTGCTGAATCTATTTCATCCCTACATTTGTCTTTTCATCTTACTCACAGTCATTATATGTGGGGGCTGCCTTTTCCTTTGGGGTATTTCTCTGAGGCAAGGTAGGCTTATTTTCTATCTTCAGGCTAGTTAGTTTCTCAGGCTGTGCCGAGTTGCATAGGGAGCGTCAGGCGCAATCCACGGCTGCCTCTAGTTGTGTTTGGAGAGGATCAGGGATTGCGGTCTGCAGAGTTCCCACGTCTCAGAGCTCGTTCTATTATTTTGGGTTATTGTCAGATCACTGTATGTGCTCTGACCTCCATGTCCATTGTGATACTGAATTGCCTATCATAACACCTGAGTGTGTCATCTCTCTTTCAAATAGTTGGCCATAGAAAGTCTATTTTTTTTTATTTGGTTTCTAATTTCTCCCTGAAAAAATTAAAAAAACAGTGGGAGATTAATATTGGCCTTTCTGCTTGTGTGCCAGTCCTGACTCCTGAGTGTACCATCTATCTCTCAAATAGTGGGCCATAAAAAGCCTATTTTTTATTTTTTTATTTGGTTTCTAAATTCTCCCTGAAAAAATAAAAACAAAACAGTGGGAGATTAATATTGGCCTTTCTGCTTGTGTGCCAGTCCTGACTCCTGAGTGTGCCATCTCTCTCCCAAATAGTGGGCCATAGAAAGCCTATTTATTTATTTTTTTTTATTTGGTTTCTAAATTCTCCCTGAAAAAATTAAAAAAAACAGTGGGAGATTAATATTGACATTCGTGCTTGAGTGACAGTCCTGCGTGTGTGGCATCTCTCTCATTTGGTGCCACAGAAAACAGAGTGTGTAACATTGTGCCTGATTTTCCTTGCGGTCTCACCCACCTGTAAAGGGATATCTAAATCATACTTAAGTTATAGCTCACCGTGTAAGTTGTTTGACAGCAACAAATACTGTTACTTTGGTTACGTTTTTAAAAAAAAAATGAGGAAGTCTGGTGGAAGAGGTCGTGGCCGTGGGCGTTCATTGTCAGCTGGTAATGATGGTAGTGGTAGTGGAGCATCAGGTGGTCGTGGGAAAAAAAAATATAGCACCTAAGTCTGGAGCTGTGGAGCCAGGTTCGTTGTCTGGCTACACAAGGCCTCGAACGCTCCCTTTTCTGGGGGTAGGAAAACCGCTTTTAAAGCCGGAGCAGCAAGAGCAAGTTTTGGCTTACCTTGCTGACTCAGCCTCTAGCTCTTTTGCCTCCTCTTTTGAAACTGGTAAATGTAAAAGCAGCGCATCGTTAGTGGATGTTCACAGTCAGGGACAAGTCGCTTCCTTGTCCTCTTCAGCAAAAACAACAACAGAGAAGGATGCGTCAGGCGACACAACGGGTTACTCCATGGGGCTCTTTACACATACCGTCCCTGGCTTAGAAAGTGAAACAGTTAACAGGCCATGCCCATTACAAGTTGAATCTGACATGGAGTGCACTGATGCACAACCACAGCCAGACTACTATGCTGGTCCTTTGACTCAGACCACAACATTGCCCTCGCAGGGTACTGATCCAGAATCAGACCCTGATGAGACTATGTTGCCCCGTCACGAACGCTATACCACCGACTTACACGGTGACACAGACGAAGTTGCACATGAGCTAGAAGAGGAGGTTATAGATGACCCAGTTGTTGACCCCGATTGGCAGCCATTGGGGGAACAGGGTGCAGGCGGCAGTAGTTCTGAAGCGGAGGAGGAGGGGCCGCAGCAGGCATCAACATCGCAACAGGTTCCATCTGCCGGGCCCGTAGATGGCACAAAACGCGTGGCAAAGCCAAAACCTGTTGGAGGACAGCGTGGCCATCCGGTTAAAGCTCAGTCTGCAATGCCTGAAAAGGGATCGGATGCTCGAAAGAGTGCAGTCTGGCATTTTTTTAAACAACATCCAATTGATCAGCGCAAAGTCATCTGTCAAAAATGTTCAACTACCTTAAGCAGAGGTCAGAATCTGAAAAGTCTCAATACAAGTTGCATGCATAGACATTTAACCACCATGCATTTGCAAGCCTGGACTAACTACCAAACGTCCCTTAAGGTTGTAGCACCCTCGGCCAATGAAGCTAGTCAGCAACGCAACATCCCTTCCGGCAGTGTAGGGCCACCATTTTCCGCACCACCTGCAGTATCTGTGCAGGTTTCTTTGCCAGGCCAAAGCAGTCAGGGTCAGGGAATCACCAGTTTCGTAGTAGGAAACACTGCATCTAGGGCACCGGTGGCAACAATACCATCTCCCACCGTCTCTCAGTCTGCCATGTCCACCGGCACCCCCGCTAGTTCCACGATCTCCAGCTCTCCAGTCCAGCTCACCCTACATGAGACTCTGGTTAGAAAAAGGAAGTACTTTTCCTCGCATCCGCGTACACAGGGTTTGAACGCCCACATAGCTAGACTAATCTCGTTAGAGATGATGCCCTACCGGTTAGTTGAAAGCGAAGCTTTCAAAGCCCTGATGGAGTACGCTGAACCACGCTACGAGCTACCCAGTCGACACTTCTTTTCGAGAAAAGCCATCCCAGCCCTCCACCAGCATGATAAAGAGCGCATCGTCCATGCACTCAGGCAATCTGTGAGTACAAAGGTGCACCTGACAACAGATGCATGGACCAGTAGGCAAGGCCAGGGACGTTACGTGTCCATCACGGCACACTGGGTGAATGTGGTGGATGCAGGGTCCACAGGGGACATCAATTTCGGGACAGTTCTGCCTAGCCCACGGTCTAGGAAACAGTTGGCTGTAGGCGTTCGCACCCCCTCCTCCTCCTCTTCATCGTCCTCCTGCAGAAGCGAGAGCTCGTCCACAGACCGCAGTCGCCCAACCACTCCATCCACAGCTGCCACTGTTGCACACCAGTTGTCCCATTATGGGGCAGCTACTGGCAAGCGTCAGCAGGCTGTATTGGCTATGAAGTGTTTGGGCGACAACAGACACACCGCGGAAGTTCTGTCTGAGTTCTTGCAGAAAGAAACACAGTCGTGGCTGGGCACAGTAGATCTTGAGGCAGGCAAGGTAGTGAGTGATAATGGAAGGAATTTCATGGCTGCCATCTCCCTTTCCCAACTGAAACACATTCCTTGCCTGGCTCACACCTTAAACCTGGTGGTGCAGTGCTTCCTGAAAAGTTATCCGGGGTTATCCCACCTGCTCCTCAAAGTGCGCGGACTTTGCTCACATATCTGCCGTTCGCCCGTACACTCCAGCCGTATGTAGACCTATCAGCGGTCTTTGAACCTTCCCCAGCATCGCCTAATCATAGACGTTGCAACAAGGTGGAACTCAACACTGCACATGCTTCAGAAACTGTGCGATCAGAGGCGGGCTGTTATGTTTTTGTGGGAGGATACACATACACGGGCAGGCAGTAGGATGGCAGACATGGAGTTGTCAGGTGTGCAGTGGTTGAAGATACAAGACATGTGTCAAGTCCTTCAGTGTTTTGAGGAATGCACATGGCTGGTTTAGTGCAGACAACGCCATAATAAGCATGAGCATCCCCCTAATGCATCTGCTGATGCAAAGTTTGACGCACATAAAGGAGCAGGCGTCTGCAGCAGAGGAAGAGGAAAGCCTTGATGACAGTCAGCCATTGTCTGGTCAGGGCAGTGTACAGGACGAGGTAGCGGGCGAAGAGAAGGTGGAGGACGAGGAGGATGATGGGGATGAGTATATTTTTAATGAGGAAGCTTTCCCGGGGCCACTGGAAATTGGTGGCGTGGCAAGGCCGGGTTCTGGTTTTTTGAGGGACACAAGTGACGTAGATTTGCATGAAACTGCTCCTCAACCAAGCACAACCGCAGATTTGACAACTGGAACTTTGGCCCACATGGCGGATAATGCCTTACGTATCCTCAAAAGGGACACACGCATTACTAAAATAATGAACGATAACGATTACTGGTTGGCCTGCCTCCTTGATCCTCGCTATAAAGGCAAATTGCAAAATATTATGACACATGAGAACTTGGAACTAATATTAGCAACCAAACAATCAACTCTTGTTGACCGTTTGCTTCAGGCATTCCCAGCACACAGCGCCCGTGATCGTTCTCACACAAGCTGCAGGGGGCAGCAGACCAGAAGTGTTAGAGGTGCAGAAATCAGAAGTGGCGTTGGACAGAGGGGTTTTCTGACCAGGTTGTGGAGTGATTTTGCTATGACCACAGACAGGACAGGTACTGCTGCATCAATTCAAAGTGACAGGAGACAACATTTGTCCAGTATGGTTACTAACTATTTTTCATCCCTTATCGATGTTCTCCCTCAACCGTCATTCCCATTTGATTACTGGGCATCCAAATTAGACACCTGGCCAGAATTGGCAGAATATGCATTGCAGGAGCTTGCTTGCCCGGCAGCTAGCGTCCTATCAGAAAGAGTATTCAGTGCTGCAGGTTCAATATTAACCGAAAAAAGGACTCGTCTGGCTACCCAAAATGTTGATGATCTAACCTTCATTAAAATGAACCACAACTGGATTTCAAATTCTTTTGCCCCACCTTGCCCGCCTGACACCTAGCTTTCCTATGAAAAGGTCTTGCCTGTGGACTCCTCTGAATGACTTTACCAATCTCGTAATTTGCAGCAGCTGATTGTCCAGCATACGACATGTTTACACCTCCCTAAATGGCCAAACTCCCCACACGGGGCCGTGGTATCGCCACTTGGCGCAAGCACCCGTGAGAGTGCTGTTTGTCTGAAGAGGTGGGTGTGCCCGCTTTTGGTCGACGGCACTGCCACTGGGTCCTTCATAGTACAATAAAGTGTCTCTGGCAGTGGTGGTGCGAACCCAACGTCAGACACACTGTTGTAACATGAGGGGCCCTGGGCCTGTACCGCCGGCCACAAAAGAGTTCCCCCACCCCCAGCTCAAACATTGCTCTACCACTTGCACAATTATCTCTCACAGTTCCACCAATGTTTAGTCTATGCGCTGACATCCTTAAATTCCTGCCACTGACAATACCATTGTGTTGACATGTATGATGGTACTTGTTATGAACAGGTGATTCAGAACCACAATGGACCTAGTATTTAAGAGCACACACAGTGACCTGATAGTGTTATGAAAGGCAATTCAGTACCACAATGGACATAGCGGTCAGAGCACATACAGTGATCTGACAATAACCCAAAATCATAGAACGAGCTCTGAGACGTGGGAACTCTGCAGACCGCAATCCCTAATCCTCTCCAACCACACTAGAGGCAGCCGTGGATTGCGCCTAACTCTGCCTATGCAACTTGGCACAGCCTGAGAAACTAACTAGCCTGAAGATAGAAAATAAGCCTACCTTGCCTCAGAGAAATACCCCAAAGGAAAAGGCAGCCCCCCACATATAATGACTGTGAGTTAAGATGAAAAGACAAACGTAGAGATGAAATAGATTCAGCAAAGTGAGGCCCGACTTTCTTAACAGAGCGAGGATAGAAAAGGCAACTTTGCGGTCTACACAAAACCCTAAAGAAAACCACGCAAAGGGGGCAAAAAGACCCTCCGTACCGAACTAACGGCACGGAGGTACACCCTTTGCGTCCCAGAGCTTCCAGCAACAAATTAGACAAGCTGGACAGAAAAAATAGCAAACAAATAGCAAAGAAGAACTTAGCTATGCAGAGCAGCAGGCCACAGGAAAGATCCAGGGAAAAGCAAGTCCAACACTGGAACATTGACAGGAAGCCAGGATCAAAGCATTAGGTGGAGTTAAGTAGAGAAGCACCTAACGACCTCACCAGATCACCTGAGGGAGGAAACTCAGAAGCCGCAGTACCACTTCCCTCCACCAACAGAAGCTCACAGAGAGAATCAGCCGAAGTACCACTTGTGACCACAGGAGGGAGCTCTGCCACAGAATTCACAACAGTACCCCCCCTTGAGGAGGGGTCACCGAACCCTCACCAGAGCCCCCAGGCCGACCAGGATGAGCCAAATGAAAGGCACGAACTAGATCGGCAGCATGAACATCAGAGGCAAAAACCCAGGAATTATCTTCCTGAGCATAACCCTTCCATTTAACCAGATACTGGAGTTTCCGTCTAGAAACACGAGAATCCAAAATCTTCTCCACAATATACTCCAATTCCCCCTCCACCAAAACCGGGGCAGGAGGATCAACAGATGGAACCATAGGTGCCACGTATCTCCGCAACAATGACCTATGGAATACGTTATGTATGGAAAAAGAATCTGGAAGGGTCAGACGAAAAGACACAGGATTAAGAACCTCAGAAATCCTATACGGACCAATGAAACGAGGTTTAAACTTAGGAGAGGAAACCTTCATAGGAATATGACGAGAAGATAACCAAACCAGATCCCCAACACGAAGTCGGGGACCCACACGGCGTCTGCGATTAGCGAAACATTGAGCCTTCTCCTGGGACAAGGTCAAATTGTCCACTACATGAGTCCAAATCTGCTGCAACCTGTCCACCACAGTATCCACACCAGGACAGTCCGAAGACTCAACCTGTCCTGAAGAGAAACGAGGATGGAACCCAGAATTGCAGAAAAATGGCGAAACCAAGGTAGCCGAGCTGGCCCGATTATTAAGGGCGAACTCAGCCAAAGGCAAAAAGGACACCCAGTCATCCTGATCGGCAGAAACAAAGCATCTCAGATATGTTTCCAAGGTCTGATTGGTTCGTTCGGTCTGGCCATTAGTCTGAGGATGGAAAGCCGAGGAAAAAGACAAGTCAATGCCCATCTTACCACAAAAAGCTCGCCAAAACCTTGAAACAAACTGGGAACCTCTGTCAGAAACGATATTCTCTGGAATGCCATGTAAACGAACCACATGCTGGAAGAACAATGGCACCAAATCAGAGGAGGAAGGCAATTTAGACAAGGGTACCAGATGGACCATCTTAGAAAAGCGATCACAGACCACCCAAATGACTGACATCTTTTGAGAGACGGGAAGATCTGAAATAAAATCCATAGAGATATGTGTCCAAGGCCTCTTCGGGACCGGCAAGGGCAAAAGCAACCCACTGGCACGAGAACAGCAGGGCTTAGCCCGAGCACAAATCCCACAGGACTGCACAAAAGCACGCACATCCAGCGACAGAGACGGCCACCAAAAGGATCTAGCCACTAACTCTCTGGTACCAAAAATTCCAGGATGACCAGCCAACACCGAACAATGAACCTCAGAGATAACTTTATTGGTCCACCTATCAGGGACAAACAGTCTCTCCGCTGGACAACGATCAGGTTTATTAGCCTGAAATTTTTGCAGCACCCGCCGCAAATCAGGGGAGATGGCAGACACATTTACTCCCTCTTTGAGGATACCCGCCGGCTCAGACAAACCCGGAGAGTCGGGCACAAAACTCCTAGACAGAGCATCCGCCTTCACATTTTTAGAGCCCGGAAGGTACGAAATCACAAAGTCAAAACGGGCAAAAAACAGCGACCAACGAGCCTGTCTAGGATTCAACCGCTTAGCAGACTCAAGATAAGTCAAGTTCTTATGATCAGTTAATACCACCACGCGATGCTTAGCTCCTTCAAGCCAATGACGCCACTCCTCGAATGCCCACTTCATGGCCAGCAACTCTCGGTTGCCCACATCATAATTTCGCTCAGCAGGCGAAAACTTCCTGGAAAAAAAAGCGCATGGTTTCATCACTGAGCAATCAGAACCTCTCTGCGACAAAACAGCCCCTGCTCCAATCTCAGAAGCATCAACCTCGACCTGGAACGGAAGAGAAACATCTGGTTGACACAACACAGTGGCAGAAGAAAAACGACGCTTCAACTCTTGAAAAGCTTCCACAGCAGCAGAAGACCAATTGACCAAATCAGCACCCTTCTTGGTCAAATCGGTCAATGGTTTGGCAATACTAGAAAAATTGCAGATGAAGCGACGATAAAAATTAGCAAAGCCCAGGAACTTTTGCAGACTTTTCAGAGATGTCGGCTGAGTCCAATCATGGATGGCTTGGACCTTAACAGGATCCATCTCGATAGTAGAAGGGGAAAAGATGAACCCCAAAAATGAAACCTTCTGCACACCAAAGAGACACTTTGATCCCTTCACAAACAAAGAATTAGCACGCAGGACCTGAAAAACTGTTCTGACCTGCTTCACATGAGACTCCCAATCATTCGAGAAGATCAAAATGTCATCCAAGTACACAATCAGGAATTTATCCAGGTACTCTCGGAAGATGTCATGCATAAAGGACTGAAACACTGATGGAGCATTGGCAAGTCCGAATGGCATCACTAGATACTCAAAATGACCCTCGGGCGTATTAAATGCAGTTTTCCATTCATCTCCTCGCCTGATTCGCACCAGATTACCGTATATACTCGAGTATAAGCCGAGATTTTCAGCCCATTTTTTTGGGCTGAAAGTCCCCCTCTCGGCTTATACTCGAGTCATATACCCGGGTGTCAGCAGGGGAGGGAGAGCGGGGGCTGTGTAATCATACTTACCTGCTCCCAGCGCGGTCCCTGCAGTCCCTGGCTTCTCCGGCGCTGCAGATTCTTCCTGTACTGAGCGGTCACATGGCACCGCTCATTACAGAAATGAATAGGCAGCTCCACCCCCACAGGGGAGAAGCCGCATATTCATTTCTGTAATGATCGGTGCCATGTGACCGCTCAATTACAGGAAGAAGCTGCAGCGGCGGAGAAGCCAGGGACTGCAGGGACCGCGCCGCAGAAGGTAAGGGGAGCGCAGCGCTATAATTACCTGCTCCTCGCTCCGGCTCCGTCTGCAGCGTCCTCTAGCAGTGACGCTCAGGTTAGAGGGCGCTGTGACGTAGTCAGTGCGCGCCCTCTGCTGAGCGTCAGTGCTGGAGACGGAGCCGCACGAGGAGCAGGTAATTATTGAAAGCGCCGGCGTCCTGAGAAGAGAGGTGAGTATGTGATTTTTTTTTTTTTTATGGCAGCACCAGCAGCATTCTAAGGAGCACCTATGGGGCCATAAAGGTGCAGAGCATATATGGGGCACAGCATTATAAGGAGCACCTATGGGGCCATAAAGGTGCAGAGCATATATGGGGCACAGCATTATAAGGAGCACCTATGGGGCCATAAAGGTGCAGAGCATATATGGGGCACAGCATTATAAGGAGCATCTATGGGGCCATAAAGGTGCAGAGCATATATGGGGCACAGCATTATAAGGAGCATCTATGGGGCCATAAAGGTGCAGAGCATATATGGGGCACAGCATTATAAGGAGCACCTATGGGGCCATAAAGGTGCAGAGCATATATGGGGCACAGCATTATAAGGAGCATCTATGGGGCCATAAAGGTGCAGAGCATATATGGGGCACAGCATTATAAGGAGCACCTATGGGGCCATAAAGGTGCAGAGCATATATGGGGCACAGCATTATAAGGAGCATCTATGGGGCTATAAAGGTGCAGAGCATATATGGGGCACAGCATTATAAGGAGCACCTATGGGGCCATAAAGGTGCAGAGCATATATGGGGCACAGCATTATAAGGAGCACCTATGGGGCCATAAAGGTGCAGAGCATATATGGGGCACAGCATTCTAAGGAGCATTTATGGGGCCATAATCAAAGGTGCAGAGCATATATGGCACAACATTATAAGGAGCATCTATGGGGCCATAATCAAAGGTGCAGAGCATATATGGCACAACATTATAAGGAGCATTTATGGGGCCATAATCAAAGGTGCAGAGCATTCTATATAGCACAGTTGTATATGGAGCATCTATGGGGCAATAATGAACGGTATGGAGCATCTATTTTTATTTTTGAAATTCACCGGTAGCTGCTGCATTTTCTACCCTAGGCTTATACTCGAGTCAATAAGTTTTCCCAGTTTTTTGTGGCAAAATTAGGGGGGTCGGCTTATACTCGGGTCGGCTTATACTCGAGTATATACGGTATACGCACCACGAAGATCTATCTTGGTGAACCAACTAGCCCCCTTAATCCGAGCAAACAAATCAGATAACAATGGCAAGGGGTACTGAAATTTAACCGTGATCTTATTAAGAAGGCGGTAATCTATACAAGGTCTCAGCGAACCATCCTTCTTGGCCACAAAAAAGAACCCTGCTCCCAATGGTGACGACGACGGGCGAATATGCCCCTTCTACAGGGATTCCTTCACATAACTGCGCATAGCGGCGTGCTCAGGCACGGATAAATTAAACAGTCGACCTTTTGGTTATTTACTACCAGGAATCAAATTGATAGCACAATCACAATCCCTATGCGGAGGTAGGGCATCGGACTTGGGCTCATCAAATACATCCTGGTAATCAGACAAGAACTCTTGAACCTCAGAAGGGGTGGATGACGAAATTGACAGAAATGGAACATCACCATGTACCCCCTGACAACCCCAGCTGGACACAGACATGGATTTCCAATCTAATACTGGATTATGGGCTTGTAGCCATGGCAACCCCAACACGACCACATCATGCAGATTATGCAACACCAGAAAGCGAATAACCTCCTGATGTGCAGGAGCCATGCACATGGTCAGCTGGGTCCAGTATTGAGGCTTATTCTTGGCCAAAGGCGTGGCATCAATTCCTCTCAATGGAATAGGACACTGCAAGGGCTCCAAGAAAAACCCACAACGCTTAGCATATTCCAAGTCCATCAAATTCAGAGCAGCGCCTGAATCCACAAACGCCATGACAGAATATGATGACAAAGAGCAGATCAAGGTAACGGACAGAAGAAATTTTGACTGTACCGTACCAATGGTGGCAGACCTAGCGAACCGCTTAGTGCGCTTAGGACAATCAGAGATAGCATGAGTGGAATCACCACAGTAGAAACACAGCCCATTCAGACGTCTGTGTTCTTGCCGTTCAACTCTGGTCAAAGTCCTATCGCACTGCATAGGCTCAGGTTTAAGCTCAGGTAATACCGCCAAATGGTGCACAGATTTACGCTCACGCAAGCGTCGACCGATCTGAATGGCCAAAGACATAGACTCATTCAAACCAGCAGGCATAGGAAATCCCACCATGACATCCTTAAGGGCTTCAGAGAGACCCTTTCTGAACATAGCTGCCACCGCAGATTCATTCCATTGAGTGAGCACGGACCACTTTCTAAATTTCTGACAATATACCTCTATCTCATCCTGACCCTGACAAAGAGCCAGCAAATTTTTCTCTGCCTGATCCACTGAATTAGGTTCATCGTACAGCAATCCGAGCGCCAGGAAAAACGCATCGATATTGCTCAATGCAGGATCTCCTGGCGCAAGAGAAAATGCCCAGTCCTGAGGGTCGCCGCGCAAAAAAGAAATAACAATCAAAACCTGTTGAACTGGATCACCAGAGGAGCGAGGTTTCAAGGCCAGAAATAATTTACAATTATTTTTGAAACTCAGAAACTTAGTTCTATCTCCAAAAAACAAATCAGGAATAGGAATTTTTGGTTCTAACATAGATTTCTGATCAATAGTGTCTTGAATCTTTTGTACTCTTGCCGAGAGCTGATCCACAAATGAAGACAGACTTCCAATGTCCATCGCTACACCTGTGTACTGAACCACCCAAATGTCTAGGGGGAAAAAAAGGCAAAACACAGTGCAAAGAAAAAAAAATGGTCTCAGAACTTCTTTTTTCCCTCTATTGAGAATCATTAGTACTTTTGGCTTCCTGTACTGTTATGAAAGGCAATTCAGTACCACAATGGACATAGCGGTCAGAGCACATACAGTGAACTGACAATAACCCAAAATCATAGAACGAGCTCTGAGACGTGGGAACTCTGCAGACCGCAATCCCTAATCCTCTCCAAACAACACTAGAGGCAGCCGTGGATTGCACCTAACTCTGCCTATGCAACTCGGCACAGCCTGAGAAACTAACTAGCCTGAAGATAGAAAATAAGCCTACCTTGCCTCAGAGAAATACCCCAAAGGAAAAGGCAGCCCCCCACATATAATGACCGTGAGTTAAGATGAAAGACAAACGTAGAGATGAAATAGATTCAGCAAAGTGAGGCCCGACTTTCTTAACAGAGCGAGGATAGAAAAGGCAACTTTGCGGTCTACACAAAACCCTAAAGAATACCACGCAAAGGGGGCAAAAAGACACTCCGTACCGAACTAACGGCACGGAGGTACACCCTTTGCGTCCCAGAGCTTCCAGCAACAAATTAGACAAGCTGGACAGAAAAAATAGCAAACAAATAGCAAAGAAGAACTTAGCTATGCAGAGCAGCAGGCCACAGGAAAGATCCAGGGAAAAGCAAGTCCAACACTGGAACATTGACAGGAAGCCAGGATCAAAGCATTAGGTGGAGTTAAGTAGAGAAGCACCTAACGACCTCACCAGATCACCTGAGGGAGGAAACTCAGAAGCCGCAGTACCACTTCCCTCCACCAACAGAAGCTCCCAGAGAGAATCAGTCAAAGTACCACTTGTGACCACAGGAGGGAGCTCTGCCACAGAATTCACAACAGATAGTTACTAACATAGGACGAGCTCTGAGACGTGGAAACTCTGCTGACCGCAATCCCTAATCCTATCATACCACACTAGAGGTAGCCGTGGATTGCGCCTAACGCTCCCTATGCAACTCGGCACAGCCTGAGAAACTAACTAGCCCTGAAGATAGAAAAATAAGCCTACCTTGCCTCAGAGAAATTCCCCAAAGGAAAAGGCAGCCCCCCACATATAATGACTGTGAGTTAAGATGAAAATACAAACACAGAGATGAAATAGATTTAGCAAAGTGAGGCCCGACTTACTGAATAGACCGAGGATAGGAAAGATAGCTTTGCGGTCAACACAAAAACCTACAAACAACCACGCAGAGGGGCAAAAAGACCCTCCGCAACGACTAACGGTATGGAGGTGCTCCCTCTGCGTCTCAGAGCTTCCAGCAAGCAAGAAAAACCAACATAGCAAGCTGGACAGAAAATATAGCAAACAAAAGTAACACAAGCAGAACTTAGCTTATGCAGGGTAGACAGGCCACAAGAACGATCCAGGAGAGAGCAAGACCAATACTGGAACATTGACTGGAGGCCAGGAAAAAAGAACTAGGTGGAGTTAAATAGAGCAGCACCTAACGACTTAACCTCGTCACCTGAGGAAGGAAACTCAGAAGCTGCAGCCCCACTCACATATACCAGCGGAAGCTCATAGACAGAACCAGCGGAAGTACCACTCATGACCACAGGAGGGAGCTTGATCACAGAATTCACAACAGTACCCCCCCTCTCTTGAGGAGGGGTCACAGAACCCTCACCAGAGCCCCCAGGCCGACCAGGATGAGCCAAATGAAAGGCACGAACCAGATCGGCAGAATGAACATCAGAGGCAAAGACCCAGGAATTATCTTCCTGACCATAACCCTTCCACTTAACCAGGTACTGAAGTTTCCGTCTCGAAATACGAGAATCCAAAATCTTCTCCACTATATACTCCAACTCCCCCTCAACCAAAACCGGGGCAGGAGGATCAACGGATAGAACCACAGGTGCCACGTATCTCCGCAACAATGACCTATGGAATACGTTATGGATGGAAAAAGAAGCTGGAAGGGTCAAACGAAAAGACACAGGATTAAGAACCTCAGAAATCCTATACGGACCAATGAAACGAGGCTTAAACTTAGGAGAGGAAACTTTCATAGGAATATAACGAGATGACAACCAATCCAAATCCCCAACACGAAGTCGGGGACCCACACAGCGCCTGCGGTTAGCGAAACATTGAGCCTTCTCCTGAGACACAGTATAAATTGTCCACCACATGAGTCCAAATCTGCTGCAACCTATCCACCACAGTATCCACACCAGGACAGTCAGAAGACTCAACCTGCCCTGAAGAGAAACGAGGATGGAAACCAGAATTGCAGAAAAACGGCAAAACCAAAGTAGCCAAGCTGGCCCGATTATTAAGGGCGAACTCAGCCAAAGGCAAAAAAGACACCCAATCATCCTGATCGGCAGAAACAAAACATCTCAGATATGTTTCCAAGGTCTGATTGGTTCGTTCAGTCTGGCCATTTGTCTGAGGATGGAAAGCCGAGGAAAAAGACAAATCAATGCCCATCCTAGCACAAAAGGCTCGCCAAAACCTCGAAACAAACTGGGAACCTCTGTCAGAAACGATGTTCTCCGGAATGCCATGTAAACGAACCACATGCCGGAAGAACAATGTTACCAAATCAGAGAAGGAAGGCAATTTAGACAAGGGTACCAAATGGACCATCTTCGAAAAGCGATCACAAACAACCCAAATGACCGACATTTTTTGAGAGACGGGGAGATCCGAAATAAAATCCATAGAGATATGTGTCCAGGGCCTCTTTGGGACTGGCAAGGGCAAAAGCAACCCAATGGCACGAGAACAGCAGGGCTTAGCCCGAGCACAAATCCCACAGGACTGCACAAATGAACGCACATCCCGCGACAGAGACGGCCACCAAAAGGATCTAGCCGCCAAATCTCTGGTACCAAAGATTCCAGGATGGCCAGCCAACACCGAACCATGAACCTCAGAGATAACTCTACTCGTCCATTTATCAGGGACAAACAGTTTCTCCGCTGGGCAACGGTCAGGTCTATTAGCCTGAAATTTTTGCAGCACCCGCCGCAAATCAGGGGAGATGGCAGACAAAATTACCCCCTCCTTGAGAACACCCGCCGGCTCAGACAAACCCGGAGAGTCGGGCACAAAACTCCTAGACAGGGCATCAGCCTTCACATTTTTAGAGCCCGGAAGGTACGAAACCACAAAGTCAAAACGGGAGAAAAACAGCGACCAACGAGCCTGTCTAGGATTCAACCGTTTGGCAGACTCGAGATAAGTCAAGTTCTTATGATCAGTCAAGACCACCACGCGATGCTTAGCTCCTTCAAGCCAATGACGCCACTCCTCGAATGCCCACTTCATGGCCAGCAACTCTCGATTACCAACATCATAATTACGCTCAGCAGGCGAAAACTTCCTGGAAAAGAAGGCACATGGTTTCATCACCGAGCCATCAGAACTTCTTTGCGACAAAACAGCCCCTGCTCCAATCTCAGAAGCATCAACCTCGACCTGGAACGGGAGCGAAACATCTGGTTAACACAACACAGGGGCAGAAGAAAAACGACGCTTCAACTCTTGAAAAGCTTCCACAGCAGCAGAAGACCAATTGACCACATCAGCACCCTTCTTGGTTAAATCAGTCAACGGTTTAGCAATACTAGAAAAATTATTGATGAAGCGACGATAAAAATTAGCAAAGCTCAGGAACTTTTGCAGACTCTTCAGAGATGTCGGCTGAGTCCAATCATAAATGGCCTGAACTTTAACAGGGTCCATCTCGATAGTAGAAGGAGAAAAAATGAACCCCAAAAATGAAACCTTCTGAACACCAAAGAGACACTTTGACCCCTTCACAAACAAAGAATTAGCACGCAGGACCTGGAACACCATTCTGACCTGCCTCACGTGAGACTCCCAATCATCCGAGAAGACCAAAATATCATCCAAGTATACAATCAGGAATTTATCCAGGTACTCTCGGAAGATGTCATGCATAAAGGACTGAAACACTGATGGAGCATTAGAAAGCCCGAATGGCATAACCAGGTACTCAAAATGGCCCTCGGGCGTATTAAATGCTGTTTTCCATTCATCGCCCTGTTTAATGCGCACAAGATTATACGCACCACGAAGATCTATCTTGGTGAACCAACTAGCCCCCTTAATCCGAGCAAACAAATCAGACAGCAGCGGCAAGGGGTACTGAAATTTGACCGTGATTTTATTTAGAAGGCGGTAATCAATACAAGGTCTTAGCGAACCATCCTTCTTGGCCACAAAAAAGAACCCTGCTCCCAATGGCGACGACGACGGGCGAATATGACCCTTCTCCAAGGATTCCTTTACGTAACTCCGCATAGCTGCGTGCTCAGGCACAGACAAATTAAACAGTCGACCTTTAGGAAACTTACTACCAGGAATCAAATCGATAGCGCAATCACAATCCCTATGCGGAGGTAGGGCTCTGGACTTGGGCTCATCAAATACATCCCGATAATCCGACAAGAACTCTGGGACCTCAGAAGGGGTGGATGATGAAATAGACAGAAATGGAACATCCCCATGTACCCCCTGACAACCCCAGCTGGACACCGACATTGATTTCCAATCCAATACTGGGTTATGGACTTGTAGCCATGGCAACCCCAACACGACCACATCATGCAGATTATGCAACACCAAAAAGCGAATATCCTCCTGATGCGCAGGAGCCATGCACATGGTCAATTGGGTCCAGTACTGAGGCTTATTCTTGGCCAAAGGCGTAGCATCAATTCCTCTCAATGGAATAGGATACTGCAAGGGTTCCAAGAAAAACCCACAGTGCCTAGCATACTCCAAGTCCATCAAATTCAGGGCAGCGCCTGAATCCACAAATGCCATGACAGAATAGGATGACAAAGAGCAGATCAAAGTAACGGAGAAAAGAAATTTCGACTGTACCGTACCAATGGTGGCAGAGCTAGCGATCCGCTTCGTGCGCTTAGGACAATCGGAGATAGCATGAGTGGAATCACCACAGTAAAAACACAGCCCATTCCGTCGTCTGTGTTCTTGCCGTTCAGCTCTGGTCAAAGTCCTATTGCATTGCATAGGCTCAGGTTTATGCTCAGATAATACCGCCAAATGGTGCACAGTTTTACGCTCACGTAAGCGTCGATCGATCTGAATGGCCAAAGACATAGACTCATTCAGACCAGCAGGCATAGGAAATCCCACCATGACATCCTTAAGGGCTTCAGAGAGACCCTTTCTGAAAATTGCTGCCAGAGCACATTCATTCCATTGAGTGAGCACAGACCACTTCCTAAATTTCTGACAATATATCTCTACCTCATCCTGACCCTGACACAGAGCCAGCAAGATTTTCTCTGCCTGATCCACTGAATTAGGTTCGTCATAAAGCAATCCAAGCGCCAGGAAAAACGCACCAACATCACGCAATGCCGGATCCCCTGGCGCAAGGGAAAATGCCCAGTCTTGAGGGTCGCCACGTAATAAAGAAATAATGATCTTTACTTGTTGAACTGGGTCACCAGAGGAGCGGGGTTTCAAAGCCAGAAATAGTTTACAATTATTTTTGAAATTCAGAAACTTAGCTCTATCTCCAGAAAATAACTCAGGAATAGGAATTTTAGGTTCTAACATAGGATTCTGAACCACTAAATCTTGAATGTTCTGAACACTTATAGCGAGATTATCCATCAAAGAGGACAGACCTTGAATGTCCATGTCTACACCTGTGTTTTGAACCACCCTGATGTAAAGGGGAAAAGAAAGACAAAACACAGTGCAAAGAAAAAAAATGGTCTCAGAACTTCTCTTTTCCCTCTATTGAGAAGCATTAGTACTTTGGGCCTCCAGTACTGTAATGAACAGGTGATTCAGAACCACAATGGACCTAGTGGTTAAGAGCACACAAAGTGACCTGATAGTTACTAATATAGGACGAGCTCTGAGACGTGGAAACTCTGCTGACCGCAATCCCTAATCCTATCATACCACACTAGAGGTAGCCGTGGATTGCGCCTAACGCTCCCTATGCAACTCGGCACAGCCTGAGAAACTAACTAGCCCTGAAGATAGAAAAATAAGCCTACCTTGCCTCAGAGAAATTCCCCAAAGGAAAAGGCAGCCCCCCACATATAATGACTGTGAGTAAAGATGAAAATACAAACACAGAGATTAAATAGATTTAGCAAAGTGAGGCCCGACTTACTGAATAGACCGAGGATAGGAAAGATAGCTTTGCGGTCAACACAAAAACCTACAAACAACCACGCAGAGGGGCAAAAAGACCCTCCGCATCGACTAACGGTATGGAGGTGCTCCCTCTGCATCTCAGAGCTTCCAGCAAGCAAGAAAAACCAATATAGCAAGCTGGACAGAAAATATAGCAAACAAAAGTAACACAAGCAGAACTTAGCTTATGCAGGGTAGACAGGCCACAAGAACGATCCAGGAGAGAGCAAGACCAATACTGGAACATTGACTGGAGGCCAGGAACAAAGAACTAGGTGGAGTTAAATAGAGCAGCACCTAACGACTTAACCTCGTTACCTGAGGAAGGAAACTCAGAAGCCGCAGCCCCACTCACATATACCAGCGGAAGCTCATAGACAGAACCAGCCGAAGTACCACTCATGACCACAGGAGGGAGCTTGACCACAGAATTCACAACAGGTACTTAACATAGTCAGGGGCAGTGTCCTATATTTACCCAAGTAAATACTTTGCGCCAAATTACTAGGTCTGAAACTACGCAGAGGAGCCCACCCCTGTACCCAATGATTGCACCCTTTTGTGTTTTCGTTTTGTTGTAATGCGAGACATTAAGGCTACTTTCACATTAGCGTTTTTTTAACCCCTTCATGACCCAGCCTATTTTGACCTTAATGACCTGGCCGTTTTTTGCAATTCTGACCAGTGTCCCTTTATGAGGTAATAACTCAGGAACGCTTCAACGGATCCTAGCGGTTCTGAGATTGTTTTTTCGTGACATATTGGGCTTCATGTTAGTGGTAAATTTAGGTCAATAAATTCTGCGTTTATTTGTGATAAAAACGGAAATTTGGCGAAAATTTTGAAAATTTCGCAATTTTCACATTTTGAATTTTTATTCTGTTAAACCAGAGAGTTATGTGACACAAAATAGTTAATAAATAACATTTCCCACATGTCTACTTTACACCAGCACAATTTTGGAAACAAAATTTTTTTTTGCTAGGAAGTTATAAGAGTTAAAATTTGACCAGCGATTTCTCATTTTTACAACGAAATTTACAAAACAATTTTTTTTAGGGACCACCTCACATTTGAAGTCAGTTTGAGGGGTCTATATGGCTGAAAATACCCAAAAGTGACACCATTCTAAAAAATGCACCCCTCAAGGTGCTCAAAACCACATTCAAGAAGTTTTTTAACCCTTCAGGTGCTTCACAGCAGCAGTAGCAACATGGAAGGAAAAAATGAACATTTAACTTTTTAGTCACAAAAATTATCTTTTAGCAACATTTTTTTTATTTTCCCAATGGTACAAGGAGAAACTGAACCACGAAAGTTGTTGTCCAATTTGTCCTGAGTACGCTGATACCTCATATGTGGGGGTAAACCACTGTTTGGGCGCACGGCAGGGCTTGGAAGGGAAGGAGCGCCATTTGACTTTTTGAATGAAAAATTGGCTCCACTCTTTAGCGGACACCATGTCACGTTTGGAGAGCCCCCGTGTGCCTAAAAATTGGAGCTCCCCCACACGTGACCCCATTTTGGAAACTAGACGCCCGAAGGAACTTATCTAGATGCATAGTGAGAACTTTGAACCCCCGGGGGCTTCACAAATTGATCCGTAAAAATGAAAAAGTACTTTTTTTTCACAAAAAAATTCTTTTAGCCTCAATTTTTTTCATTTTCACATGGGCAACAGGATAAAATGGATCCTAAAATTTGTTGGGCAATTTCTCATGAGTACACCGATACCTCACATGTGGGGGTAAACCACTGTTTGGGCACATGGTAAGGTTCGGAAGGGAAGGAGCGCCATTTGACTTTTTGAATGAAAAATTATCTCCATCGTTAGCGGACACCATGTCGTGTTTGGAGAGCCCCCGTGTGCCTAAACATTGGAGCTCCCCCACAAATGACCCCATTTTGGAAACTAGACCCCCCAAGGAACTTATCTAGATGCATATTGAGCACTTTAAACCCTCAGGTGCTTCACAAATTGATCTGTAAAAATGAAAAAGTACTTTTTTTTTCACAAAAAAATTCTTTTCGCCTCAGTTTTTCATTTTCACATGGGCAATAGGATAAAATGAATCCTAAAATTTGTTGGGCAATTTCTCCCGAGTACGCCGATACCTCATATGTGGGGGTAAACCACTGTTTGGGCACACGGCAGGGCTCGGAAGGGAAGGCGCGCCATTTGACTTTTTGAATGGAAAATTAGCTCCAATTGTTAGCGGACACCATGTCGCGTTTAGAGAGCCCCTGTGTGCCTATGCATTGGAGCTCCCCCACAAGTGACCCCATTTTGGAAACTAGACCCCCCAAGGAACTTATCTAGATGCATATTGAGCACTTTAAACCCCCAGGTGCTTCACAGAAGTTTATAATGCAGAGCCATGAAAATAAAAAATAATTTTTCTTTCCTCAAAAATGATTTTTAGCCTGGAATTTCCTATTTTGCCAAGGGTAATAGGAGAAATTGGACCGCAAATGTTGTTGTCCAGTTTGTCCTGAGTACGCTGATACCCCATATGTGGGGGTAAACCACTGTTTGGGCGCACGGCAGGGCTCGGAAGGGAAGGCACGCCAATTGGCTTTTTAAATGGAAAATTAGCTCCAATCATTAGCGGACACCATGTCACGTTTGGAGAGCCCCTGTGTGCCTAAACATTGGAGATCCCCCACATATGACACCATTTTGGAAACTAGACCCCCAAAGGAACTAATCTAGATGTGTGGTGAGGACTTTGAACTTCCAAGTGCTTCACAGAAGTTTATAACCCAGAGCCATGAAAATAAAATAAAAATTTTATTTTCTCTAAAATGATTTTTTAGCCTGCAATTTATTATTTTCCCAAGGGTAACAGGAGAAATTTGACCCCAAAAGTTGTTGTACAGTTTCTCCTGAGTACGCTGATACCCCATATGTGGGGGTAAACCACAGTTTGGGCACATGTCGGGACTCGGAAGTCAAGTAGTGACATTTTGAAATGCAGACTTTGATGGAATGCTCTGCGGGCGTTACGTTGCGTTTGCAGAGCCCCTGATGTGGCTAAACAGTAGAAACCCCCCACAAGTGACCCCATTTTAGAAACTAGACCCCGAAAGGAACTTATCTAGATGTGAGGTGAGCACTTTGAACCCCCAAGTGCTTCACAGAAGTTTATAACACAGAGCAGTGAAAATAATAAATACGTTTTCTTTCCTCAAAAATAATTTTTTAGCCCAGAATTTTTTATTTTCCCAAGGGTTACAGGAGAAATTGGACCCCAAAAGTTGTTGTCCAGTTTCTCCTGAGTACGCTGATACCCCATATGTGGGGGTAAACCACTGTTTGGGCACACGTCGGGGCTCAGAAGGGAAGTAGTGACTTTTGAAATGCAGACTTTGATGGAATGGTCTGCGGGCGTCACGTTGCGTTTGCAGAGCCCCTGGTGTGCCTAAACAGTAGAAACCCCCCACAAGTGACCCCATTTTGGAAACTAGACCCCCCAAGGAACTTATCTAGATATGTGGTGAGCACTTTGAACCCCCAAGTGCTTCACAGACGTTTACAACGCAGAGCCGTGAAAATAAAAAATCATTTTTCTTTCCTCAAAAATGATGTTTTAGCAAGCAATTTTTTATTTTCTCAAGGGTAACAGGAGAAATTGGACCCCAGTAATTGTTGCCCAGTTTGTTCTGAGTACGCTGATACCCCATATGTGGGGGTAAACCACTGTTTGGGCACATGTCGGGGCTCGGAAGTCAAGTAGTGACGTTTTGAAATGCAGACTTTGATGGAATGGTCTGCGGGCGTCACGTTGCGTTTGCAGAGCCCCTGGTGTGCCTAAACAGTAGAAACCCCCCACAAGTGACCCCATTTTGGAAACTAGACCCCCCAAGGAACTTATCTAGATATGTGGTGAGCACTTTGAACCCCCAAGTGCTTCACAGACGTTTACAACGCAGAGCCGTGAAAATAAAAAATCATTTTTCTTTCCTCAAAAATGATGTTTTAGCAAGCAATTTTTTATTTTCTCAAGGGTAACAGGAGAAATTGGACCCCAGTAATTGTTGCCCAGTTTGTCCTGAGTACACTGATACCCCATATGTGGGGGTAAACCACTGTTTGGGCACACGTCGGGGCTCGGAAGGGAAGGAGCACCATTTGACTTTTTGAATAAAAGATTGGCTGGAATCAATGGTGGCGCCATGTTGCGTTTGAAGACCCCCTGATGTGCCTAAACAGTGGAAACCCCTCAATTCTAACGCCAACACACCCCTAACCCTTATCCCAACTGTAGCCGTAACCCTAACCACAACCCTAACCCCAACACACCCCTAACCACAACCCTAATTCCAACCCAACCCTAACCCTAAGGCTATGTACCCACGTTGCGGATTCGTGTGAGATTTTTCCGCACCATTTTTGAAAAATCCGCGGGTAAAAGGCACTGCGTTTTACCTGCGGATTTACTGCGGATTTCACCTGCGGATTCCTATTGAGGAATAGGTGTAAAACGCTGCGGAATCCGCACAAAGAATTGACATGCTGCGGAAAATACAACGCAGCGTTTCCGTGCGGTATTTTCCGCACCATGGGCACAGCGGATTTGGTTTTCCATAGGTTTACATGGTACTGTAAACCTGATGGAACACTGCTGCGGATCCGCAGCGGCCAATCCGCTGCGGATCCGCAGCCAAATCCGCACCGTGTGCACATAGCCTAATTCTAAAGGTATGTGCACACGCTTCGGAAAACGCTGCGGATCCGCAGCAGTTTCCCATGAGTTTACATTTCAATGTAAACCTATGGGAAACAAAAATCGCTGTACACATGCTGCGGAAAAACTGCACGGAAACGCAGCGGTTTACATTCCGCAGCATGTCACTTCTTTCTGCGGATTCCACAGCGGTTTTACAACTGCTCCAATAGAAAATCGCAGTTGTAAAACCGCAGTGAAATGCGCAGAAAAACCGCGGTAAATCTGCCATAAATCCGCAGCGGTTTAGCACTGCGGATTTATCAAATCCGCTGCGGAAAAATCCGCAGAGGACCAGAATACGTGTGCACATACCGAAACCCTAACCCTAACCCTACCCCTAACCCTAACCCTACCCCTACCCCTACCCCTACCCCTAACCCTACCCCTACCCCCAACCCTAACCCTAACCCTACCCCTAACCCTACCCCTAACCCTACCCCTAACCCTAACCCTAGTTCTAACTCCAACCTTAGTGAAAAAAAAAAAAATTCTTTATTTTATTATTGTCCCTATCTATGGGGGACAAATGGGGGGGGTCATTTACTGTTTTTTTATTTTGACCACTGTGATAGATTATATCACAGTGATCAAAATTCACATTGGAACGAATCTGCCGGCCGGCAGATTCGGCGGGCGCACTGCGCATGCGCCCGCCATTTTGGAACATGGCGGCGCCCGGGGAAGAAGACGGACGGACCCCGCCAGGATCGGTAAGTATAAGGGGGGGAGATCAGGGCACAGGGGGGGGAGATCAGGGCACGGGGGGGGCGTCGGAGCACGGGGGGGGAGGGATCGGAGCATGGGGGAGAGTGATCGGTGTGCGGGCGGGTGGATCGGTGTGCAGGGGGGGTGGATCGGTGTGCAGGGGGGGTGGATCGGAGCACGGGGGGGGATCGGAGTGCGGGGGGGATCGGAGTGCGGGGGGGTTTGATTGGAGCACGGGGGGGTGTGATTGGAGCACGGGGGGAGCGGGCAGGAGGACGGGGGAGCGGAGCACAGGACGGAGGGGAGCGGGCCACAGATCGGGGGGCTGGGGGGCGATCGGAGGAGTTGGGTGGGGGCACATTAGTATTTCCAGCCATGGCCGATGATATTTCAGCATCGGCCATGGCTGGATTGTAATATTTCACCATTTTTTTAGGTGAAATATTACAAATCGCTCTGATTGGCAGTTTCACTTTCAACAGCCAATCAGAGCGATCGTAGCCACGAGGGGGTGAAGCCACCCCCCCTGGGCTAAACTACCACTCCCCCTGTCCCTGCAGATCGGGTGAAATGGGAGTTAACCCTTTCACCCGATCTGCAGGGACGCGATCTTTCTGTGACACAGCATATGCGTCACAGGTCGGATTGGCACCGACTTTCATGACGCATACGCTGTGTCACAGGTCGGGAAGGGGTTAAATCTGTCACAATGCGTCGTTTTGCAGAAAAAACGCATCCTGCAAAAGTGCTTGCAGGATGCGTTTTTTCCCCATAGACTTCTATTGACGACGCATTTGCGACGGATTTGCACACTTCGCATCCGTCTTGCGACGAATGCGTCGTGCTTTGGCGGACCGTCGGGAGAAAAAAAGCCTACATGTAACGTTTTTTTCTCCTGACGGACCGCTTTTTCCGACCGCGCATGCGTGGCCGGAACTCCGCCCCCACCTCCCCGCACCTTACAATGGGGCAGCGGATGCGCCGGAAAAATGCATCCGCTGCCTCCATTGTGCAATGCAGCAAACGCTAGCGTTGGAATCTCTCCTTGACGCTTTGCGACGGGGAGATTCCGACACTAGTGTGAAAGAAGCCTAACATGTATTTATTGTTTGGGACTACTAACTGGCAGACATTCATTACAATCGGCCTCCGCTGACAACACCAATGCTGCCTGTGTACCCCTGCAAGAGAATTCCAAGTGTCTACAGCCAAATTTTATTATGTTAGGCCTACTACGCCTGTCTGCGGTCCCTCCTTCCACTAGGCCTCCACTGACCAGACCACTGCTGCCCGTGTACCCCTGGAACCAATTTTAAAGTGCCTACAGCCATATTTTATTATGTTAGGCCTACTACGCCTGTCTGCGGTCCCTCCTTCCACTAGGCCTCCACTGACCAGACCACTGCTGCCCGTGTACCCCTGGAACCAATTTTAAAGTGCCTACAGCCATATTTTATTATGTTAGGCCTACTACGCCTGTCTGCGGTCCCTCCTTCCACTAGGCCTCCACTGACCAGACCACTGCTGCCCGTGTACCCCTGCAACCAATTTTAAAGTGCCTACAGCCATATTTTATTATGTTAGGCCTACTACGCCTGTCTGCGGTCCCTCCTTCCACTAGTCCTCCAGTGACCTGTCTACTGCTGCCCGTGTACCCCTGGAACCAATTTTAAAGTGCCTACAGCCCAACTTTATTATGTTAGGCCTTCAAAGCCTGTCTGCGGTCCCTCCTTCCACTAGTCCTTCACTGACCAGACCACTGCTGCCCGTGTACCCCTGGAACCAATTTTAAAGTGCCTACAGCCCAATTTTATTATGTTAGGCCTTCGAAGCCTGTCTGCGGTCCCTCCTTCCACTAGTCCTCCACTGACCAGACAACTGCTGCCCGTGTACCCCTGGAACCAATTTTAAAGTGCCTACAGCCATATTTTATTATGTTAGGCCTACTACGCCTGTCTGCGGTCCCTCCTTACACTAGGCCTCCACTGACCAGACCACTGCTGCCCGTGTACCCCTGGAACCAATTTTAAAGTGCCTACAGCCATATTTTATTATGTTAGGCCTACTACGCCTGTCTGCGGTCCCTCCTTCCACTAGTCCTCCAGTGACCTGTCTACTGCTGCCCGTGTACCCCTGGAACCAATTTTAAAGTGCCTACAGCCATATTTTATTATTTTAGGCCTACTACGCATGTCTGCAGTCCCTCCTTCCACTAGGCCTCCACTGACCAGACCACTGCTGCCCGTGTACCCCTGGAACCAATTTTAAAGTGCTTACAGCCATATTTTATTATGTTAGGCCTACTACGCCTGTCTGCGGTCCCTCCTTCCACTAGGCCTCCACTGACCAGACCACTGCTGCCCGTGTACCCCTGGAACCAATTATAAAGTGCCTACAGCCCAATTTTATTATGTTAGGCCTTCTAAGCCTGTCTGCGGTCCCTCCTTCCAATAGTTCTCCACTGACCAGACCAATGCTGGCCGTGTACCCCTGGAACCCAGCTGAAAGTGCATGGAGCCTACTTTTTTTCTTTGTTTTATATTTATAAAGCCCAGATGAACTACGCTGTACAACAGTTCAAGCTACCCAGTCGACACTTCTTTTGTGAGAAAAGCCTTCCCAGCCCTCCACCGGCATGAAAAAGTCTGCATTGTCATAGCACTCAGGCAATCAAACAGTAGAAAGGTGCACCTGACAAGAGACGCATGGACCAGTAGGCATGTCCACAAAAAGTTACGTGTCCATTACGGCGCACTGGGTTAACCCTGCTGTTCTGTTCGGTCTGGGGAGACCTATTTTGAACTTTGGTATTTTTTGGGGTGTTCAAGATGCGGTTCTGAAACTTGTGGTTGATTGACTTAAATGAGGATGGGTCGGTCGGCCACGGGTTTCAGAGCCGCATCTTGAATATTTTAAAGAATATTGAAGTTCAAAGTCGGTCATTTTTGACCAACAGAACAGCAGGGTTAATGTGTTGGATGCATGGTCCACAGGGGACAGCCTACAAAGTCTGTCTGCAGTCCCTAATTCAAATTCTCCTCCGCTGACCACACCACTGCTGCCCGTGTACCCCTGGAACCAATTTTAACCCCTTTACCCCCAAGGGTGGTTTGCACGTTAATGACCAGGCCAATTTTTACAATTCTGACCACTGTCCCTTTATGAGGTTATAACTCCGAAACGCTTCAACGGATCCTGGTGATTCTGACATTGTTTTCTCGTGACATATGGTACTTCATGATAGTGGTAAAATTTCTTTGATAGTACCTGCGTTTATTTGTGAAAAAAACGGAAATTTGGCGAAAATTTTGAAAATTTCGCAATTTTCAAACTTTGAATTTTTATGCAATTAAATCACAGAGATATGTCACACAAAATACTTAATAAGTAACATTTCCCACATGTCTCCTTTACATCAGCATAATTTTGGAACCAATTTTTTTTTTTGTTAGGGAGTTATAAGGGTTAAAAGTTGACCAGCAATTTCTCATTTTTACAACACCATTTTTTTTTAGGGACCACGTCTCATTTGAAGTCATTTTGAGGGGTCTATATGATAGAAAATGCCCAAGTGTGACACCATTGTAAAAACTGCACCCCTCAAGGTGCTCAAAACCACATTCAAGAAGTTTATTAACCCTTCAGGTGTTTAATAGGAATTTTTGGAATGTTTAAATAAAAATGAACATTTAACTTTTTTACACAAAAAATTTACTTCAGCTCCAATTTGTTTTATTTTACCAAGGGTAACAGGAGAAATTGGACCGAAAAAGTTGTTGTCCAATTTGTCCTGAGTACGCTGATACCCCATATGTGGCAGTAAACCACTGTTTGGGCGCATAGGAGAGCTCGGAAGGGAAGGAGCGCTATTTGACTTTTCAATGCAAAATTGACAGGAATTGAGATGGGACGCCATGTTGCGTTTGGAGAGCCACTGATGTGCCTAAACATTGAAACCCCCCACAAGTGACACCATTTTGGAAAGTAGACCCCCTAAGGAACTTATCTGGATGTGTGGTGAGCACTTTGACCCACCAAGTGCTTCACAGAAGTTTATAATGCAGAACCGTAAAAATAAAAAATCATATTTTTTCACAAAAATTATATTTTTGCCCCCAATTTTTTATTTTTCCAAGGGTAAGAGAAGAAATTGGACCTCAAAAGTTGTTGTCCAATTTGTCCTGAGTACGCTGATACCCCATATGTGGCAGTAAACCACTGTTTGGGCGCATGGGAGAGCTCGGAAGGGAAGGAGCGCCGTTTGACTTTTCAATGCAAAATTGACAGGAATTGAGATGGGACGCCATGTTGCGTTTGGAGAGCCACTGATGTGCCTAAACATTGAAACCCCCCACAAGTGACACCATTTTGGAAAGTAGACCCCCTAAGGAACTTATCTGGATGTGTGGTGAGCACTTTGACCCACCAAGGGCTTCACAGAAGTTTATAATGCAGAGCCATAAAAATAAAACAAAATTTTTTTCCCACAAAAATTATTTTTTAGCCCCCAGTTTTGTATTTTCCCTAGGGTAACAGGAGAAATTGGACCCCAAAAGTTGTTGTCCAATTTGTCCTGAGTACGCTGATACCCCATATGTGGGGGGGAACCACCGTTTGGGCGCATGGGAGGGTTCGGAAGGGAAGGAGCGCCATTTGGAATGCAGACTTAGATGGAATGGTCTGCAGGCGTCACATTGCGTTTGCAGAGCCCCTAATGTACCTAAACAGTAGAAACCCCCCACAAGTGACACCATTTTGGAAAGTAGACCCCCTAAGGAACTCATCTTGATGTGTTGTGAGAGCTTTGAACCCCCAAGTATTTCACTACAGTTTATAACGCAGAGCCATGCAAATAAAAAATATTTTTTTTTCCACAAAAATTATATTTTAGCCCCCAGTTTTGTATTTTTCCAAGGTTAGCAGGAGAAATTGGACGCTAATTGTTGTTGTCCAATTTGTCCTGAGTACGCTGATACCCGATATGTGGGGGGGAACCACCGTTTGGGCGCATGGGAGGGCTCGGAAGGGAAGGAGCATCATTTGGAATGCAGACTTAGATGGATTGGTCTGCAGGCGTCACATTGCGTTTGCAGAGCCCCTAATGTACCTAAACATTGAAACCCCCCACAAGTGACCCCATATTGGAAACTAGACCCCTCAATGAACTTATCTAGATGTGTTGTGAGAACTTTGAACCCCCAAGTGTTTCACTACAGTTTATAACGCAGAGCCGTGAAAATAAAAAATCTTTTTGTTTTCCCACAAAAATTATTTTTTAGCCCCCAGTTTTGTATTTTCCCAAGGGTAACAGGAGAAATTGGTCCACAAAAGTTGTTGTCCAATTTGTCCTGAGTACGCTGATACCCCATATGTTGGGGTAAACCCCTGTTTGGGCACACAGGAGAGCTCGGAAGGGAAGGAGCACTGTTTTACTTTTTCAACGCAGAATTGGCTGGAATTGAGATCGGACGCCATGTCGTGTTTGGAGAGCCCCTGATGTGCCGAAACAGTGGAAACCCCCCAATTATAACTGAAACCCTAATCTAAACACACCCCTAACCCTAATTCCAACGGTAACCCTAACCACACCTCTAACCCTGACACACCCCTAACCCTAATCCCAACCCTATTCCCAACTGTAAATGTAATCTAAACCCTAACCCTAACTTTAGCCCCAACCCTAACTGTAGCCCCAACCCTAACCCTAGCCCTAACCCTAGCCCTAACCCTAGCCCTAACCCTAACCCTAGCCCTAACCCTAGCCCTAACCCTAGCCCTAACCCTAACCCTAACCCTAGCCCTAACCCTAGCCCTAGCCCTAGCCCTAACCCTAGCCCTAACCCTAGCCCTAGCCCTAACCCTAACCCTAGCCCTAACCCTAGCCCTAACCCTAGCCCTAGCCCTAACCCTAGCCCTAACCCTAGCCCTAATGGGAAAATGGAAATAAATACATTTTTTTTTATTTTTCCCTAACTAAGGGGGTGATGAAGGGGGGTTTGATTTACTTTTATAGCGAGTTTTTTAGCGGATTTTTATGATTGGCAGCCGTCACACACTGAAAGACCCTTTTTATTGCAAAAAATATTTTTTGCAATACCACATTTTGAGAGCTATAATTTTTCCATATTTTGGTCCACAGAGTCATGTGAGGTCTTGTTTTTTGCGGGACGAGTTGACGTTTTTATTGAAAACATTTTTGGGCACGTGACATTTTTTTATCGCTTTTTATCCCGATTTTTGTGAGGAAGAATGACCAAAAGCCAGCTATTCATGAATTTCTATTGGGGGAGGCGTTTATACCGTTCCGCGTTTGGTAAAATTGATAAATCAGTTTTATTCTTCGGGTCAGTACGATTACAGCGATACCTCATTTATATCATTTTTTTATGGTTTGGTGCTTTTATACGATAAAAACTATTTTACAGAAAAAATAATTATTTTTGCATCGCTTTATTCTCAGGACTATAACTTTTTTATTTTTTTGCTGATGATGCTGTATGGCGGCTCTTTTTTTGCGGGACAATATGACGCTTTCAGCGGTACCATGGTTATTTATATCTGTCCTTTTGATCGCGTGTTATTCCACTTTTTGTTCGGCGGTATGATAATAAAGCGTTGTTTTTTGCCTCGTTTTTTTTTTTTTTTTCTTACGGTGTTTACTGAAGGGGTTAACTAGTGGGACAGTTTTATAGGTCGGGTCGTTACGGACGCGGCGATACTAAATATGTGTACTTTTATTGTTTTTTTTTTTTTATTTAGATGAAGAAATGTATTTATGGGAATAATATTTTTTTTTTTTTCATTATTTTGGAATATTTTTTTTTATTTTTTTTACACATTTGGAAAATTTTTTTTTTACTTTTTTACTTTGTCCCAGTGGGGGACATCACAGATCAGTGATCTGACAGTTTGCACAGCACTCTGTCAGATCACTGATCTGACATGCAGCGCTGCAGGCTTCACAGTGCCTGCTCTGAGCAGGCACTGTGAAGCCACCTCCCTCCCTGCAGGACCCGGATCCGCGGCCATCTTGGATCCGGGGCTCGAGCAGGGAGGGAGGTGAGGAGACCCTCGCAGCAACGCGATCACATCGCGTTGCTGCCGGGGGCTCAGGGAAGCCCGCAGGGAGCCCCCTCCCTGCGCGGTGCTTCCCTGCACCGCCGGCACATCGCGATCATCTTTGATCGCGGTGTGCCAGGGGTTAATGTGCCGGGGGCGGTCCGTGACCGCTCCTGGCACATAGTGCCGGATGTCAGCTGCGATAAGCAGCTGACACCCGGCCGCGATCGGCCGCGCTCCCCCCGTGAGCGCGGCCGATCGGCTATGACGTACTATCCCGTCCAGGGTCAGATAAGCCCAGGGCACCTCGACGGGATAGTACGTCTAAGGTCACAGAGGGGTTAAAGTGCCTAGAGCCTAATTTTGTTATGTTAGGCCTACTACGCCTGTCTGCGGTCTCTCCTTCCAATACTCCTCCACTGACCACACCACTGCTGCCCGTGGACCCCTGGAACCTATTTTTAATTGCATAGAGCATCCTTTTTTTAATAGTAGGCGTACAAAGTCTGCGGTCCATAATTGAAATTGTCCTCCACTGACCAAACCAATGCTGCCTGTGTACCCCTGTAACCTTTTTTAAACTGCATTGAGACACATTTTTGGTTTAAGGCCTACTACCTGTGTCTGTCTGCGCCACTCAATACAGCTGTCCTCCTTTGAAAAAAGCTGAGCGTCAATAGTCTGGTTTTCAGCCTCTAGGAATTTGAAAACTGCATTGGGGCTACTACTTCGGTAGGGCCTACTAACGGTGTCTGGCGTTCCAAGGTGTTCCCCAGGTTTCCTCGCCATTGCTTCAATCTTCTGACTCTCGTTTAGTAGTTGTTGAAAACTACACTGCATTAGGCCTACAAATTGGGTATGGGGTGTATAGACGGTGTGTTCCACTCCAAGGTGTTCCCCAGGTTTCCTCTCCATTGCTTCGATCTTCTGACTCTCGTTTAGTAGTTGTTGAAAACTACACTGCATTAGGCCTACAAATTGGGTATGGGGTGTAGAGGCGGTGTGTTCCACTCCAAGGTGTTCCCCAGGTTTCGTCTACATTGCTTCGATCTTCTGACTCTCGTTTAGTAGTTGTTGAAAACTACACTGCATTAGGCCTACAAATTGGGTATGGGGTGTAGAGACGGTGTGTTCCACTCAAAGGTGTTCCCCAGGTTTCGTCTACATTGCTTCGATCTTCTGACTCTCGTTTAGTAGTTGTTGAAAACTACACTGCATTAGGCCTACAAATTGGGTATGGGGTGTAGAGACGGTGTGTTCCACTCCAAGGTGTTCCCCAGGTTTCCTCTCCATTGCTTCGATCTTCTGACTTTCGTTTAGTAGTTGTTGAAAACTACACTGCATTAGGCCTACAAATTGGGTATGGGGTGTAGAGACGGTGTGTTCCACTTCAAGGTGTTCCCCAGGTTTCCTCTCCATTGCTTCGATCTTCTGACTCTCGTTTAGTAGTTGTTGAAAACTACACTGCATTAGGCCTACAAATTGGGTATGGGGTGTAGAGACGGTGTGTTCCACTCCAAGGTGTTCCCCAGGTTTCCTCTCCATTGCTTCGATCTTCTGACTCTCGTTTAGTAGTTGTTGAAAACTACACTGCATTAGGCCTACAAATTGGGTATGGGGTGTAGAGACGGTGTGTTCCACTCCAAGGTGTTCCCCAGGTTTCCTCTCCATTGCTTCGAACTTCTGACTCTCGTTTAGTAGTTGTTGAAAACTACACTGCATTAGGCCTACAAATTGGGTATGGGGTGTAGAGACGGTGTGTTCCACTCCAAGGTGTTCCCCAGGTTTCCTCTCCATTGCTTCGATCTTCTGACTCTCGTTTAGTAGTTGTTGAAAACTACACTGCATTAGGCCTACAAATTGGGTATGGGGTGTAGAGACGGTGTGTTCCACTCCAAGGTGTTCCCCAGGTTTCCTCTCCAGTCTCCATTTCTTCGATCTTCTGGATCTACGTTAGTAGTTGTTGAAAACAACACTGCATTAGGCCTACTAATTGGGTATGGGGTGTAGAGACGGTGTGTTCCACTCCAAGGTGTTCCCCAGGTTTCGTCTCCATTGCTTCGATCTTCTGGCTCTTCTTAAGTAGTTGTTGAAAACAACACTGCATTAGGCCTACTAGTTGGGTTGGGGCCTTCTCTCTGTGTGTGCCGCTCCTTGCTGTTCTCCTACAGTGAACAAAGCTGTGCCGCCGGTTTACTACTGTTGCCAATTTTGAACTGCATTTAGAATACTTACTGATTTGGGCCTACTCTCTGTGTCAGCCTCTCATTCCAGTTGTCCTCCACTGAACAAAGCAATGCCCCCTGGTTAGTCCTGTTGCCAATTTTGAACTGCATTTAGCCCACTTTATTCTTTGGGCCCATATCTGTTTCCCCCTCATCCTGCCCATTGCCCAGCCAGTGATAGATGAGTCTGCTGGTACATTGACCCATAACGCAACATTCCCCGTGCACGCTACACTGCAAGATTGTGACCCTGCTGAAAGTCAGGTCCCCCTTCCCGCATACCATACCACATTACACGGGGATAAAGAGGAAGGTGCAGATGAAGGTGCAGGTTCCTTCATCAGGTGGGGGGAGGAATACTCGTTGGCGATGTCACTGGCACAGGGCCTCTCATAGTACGCAAAAGTGTTGCTGCCGGTGGGAGGCGCCCCCGCCGTGCAAACACACCGCTGTACTTTGAGGGGCCCTATGCCAGTGCCAATGTGTTATGAAAGGCAATTCAGTACCACAATGGACATAAAGGTCAGCGCACATACAGTGACCTGTCAATAACCCAAAAAACAAGAACGAGCTCTGAGACGTGGGAACTCTGTTGACCGCAATCCCTAATCCTCTCCAACCACACTAAAGGCAGCCGAGGATTGCGCCTAACGCTCCCTATGCAACTCGGCACAGCCTGAGAAACTAGCTAGCGTGAAGATAGAAAATAAGCCTACCTTGCCTCAGAGAAATACCCCAAAGGAAAAGGCAGCCCGCACATATAATGACTGTGAGTTAAGATGAAAAGACAAACGAAGAGATGAAATAGATTTAGCAAAGTGAGGCCCAACTTTCTGAACAGAGCGAGGATAGGAAAGGTAACTTTGCGGTCAACACAAAACCCTACAAAAACCACGCAAAGGGGGCAAAAAGACCCTCCGTACCGAACTAACGGCACGGAGGTACACCCTCTGCGTCCCAGAGCTTCCAGCAAGCAGGAAAAAACAAATAGACAAGCTGGACAGAAAAAACAGCAAACAAAATAGCAAAAGAGGAACTTAGCTATGCAGAGCAGCAGGCCACAGGAACGATCCAGGAGGAAACAGGTCCAACACTAGAACATTGACTGGAGGCCAGGATCAAAGCACTAGGTGGAGTTTAGGGTTGAGCGAAACGGTTCGTTCATTTTCAAAAGTCGCCGACTTTTGGCAAAGTCGGGTTTCATGAAACCCGATCCGACCCCTGTGCGGGGTCGGCCATGCGGTACGCGACTTTCGCGCCAAAGTCGCGTTTCAATGACGCGAAAAGCGCCATTTCTCAGCCAATGAAGGTAAACGCAGAGTGTGCGCAGCGTGATGACATAGGTCCTGGTCCCCACCATCTTAGAGAAGGGCATTGCAGTGATTGGCTTGCTGTCTGCGGCGTCACAAGGGCTATAAAGGGGCGTTCCCACCGACCGCCATGTTACTGCTGCTGATCTGAGCTTAGGGAGAGGTTGCTGCCGCTTCGTCAGAAGCAGGGATAGCGTTAGGCAGGGTCCATTAACCACCAAACCGCTTGTGCTGTAGCGATTTCCACTGCCCAACACCACCTTCGGTGTGCAGGGACAGTGGAAGCTACATTTTTTTTTTTTTCCCCTCAGCGCTGTAGCTCATTGGGCTGCCCTAGAAGGCTCCCTGATAGCTGCATTGCTGTGTGTACGCCGCTGTGCAAACCAACTGCTTTTTTCAAAGCACAAATCCTCTTGTTCCTTCCTTTCTGCACAGCTATCTTTTTTGTTTGTCCACACTTTTTATTTAATTTGTGCATCAGTCCACTCCTTATTGCTGCCTGCCATACCTGGCTGAGATTACTGCAGGGAGATAGTAATTGTTGGACACTCCCTGTTTTTCTTTTTTTTTTTTTTTTGTGGGAGATTAAGATTGACATTTCTGCTAGAGTGCCATCCCTGTGTGTGCCATTTCTCACTCAGTGGGCCATAGAAAGCCTATTTATTTTTTTGCTTGATTTGGGTTATAAAATCTACCTGAAAAAATCACTACATCAATCAGTGGGAGAAAAATATTGGCCCCAGGGCTTGTGTGCCACTCCTGACTCCTGTGTGCATCATCACTCACTCAGTGGGCCATAGAAAGCCCATTTTTTTTTTTTTGCTTTATTTGGGTTCTAAATTCTACCTGAAAAAATCAATAAATCAATCAGTGGGAGATTAATATTGGCATTTCTGCTTGTGTGCCAGTCTTGACTCCTGGGTGTGCCATCTCTCTCTCTCTCTCCAATTGTGGGCCATAGAAAGCCTATTATTTTTTTAGCTTGATTTGGGTTCCAAAATCTACCTGAAAAAATCACTACATCAATCAGTGGGAGATAAATATTGGCCTCTGGGCTTGTGTGCCACTCCTGACTCCTGTGTGCGTCATCTCTCACTCAGTGGGCCATAGAAAGCCTTTTTTTGTTTTATTTGTTTTCTAAATTCTCCCTGAAAAAATCATTTTATTTTATTTGGTTTCTAAATTCTTCCTGAAAAAATCATTTTATTCTATTATTATTTTTTCCTAAAGTCTCCCTGAAAAAAAAAAAAAAACAAATCAGTGGGAGATTAATATTGCCCTTTCTGCTTGTGTGCCAGTCTTGACTCCTGGGTGTGCCATCTCTCTCTCTCTCTCTCCAATTGTGGGCCATAGAAAGCCTATTATTTTTTTAGCTTGATTTGGGTTCCAAAATCTACCTGAAAAAATCACTACATCAATCAGTGGGAGATAAATATTGGCCTCTGGGCTTGTGTGCCACTCTTGACTCCTGTGTGCGTCATCTCTCACTCAGTGGGCCATAGAAAGCCTTTTTTTGTTTTATTTGTTTTCTAAATTCTCCCTGAAAAAATCATTTTATTTTATTTGGTTTCTAAACTCTTCCTGAAAAAATCATTGTATTCTATTATTTTTTTTCCCTAAAGTCTCCCTGATGAAAAAAAAAAAAAAAAAACAGTGGGAGATTAATATTGCCCTTTCTGCTTGTGTGCCAGTCTTGACTCCTGGGTGTGCAATCTCTCACTCCCTCTCCAATTGTGGGCCATGGAAAGCCTATTATGTTTTAGCTTGATTTGGGTTCCAAAATCTACCTGAAAAAATCACTACATCAATCAGTGGGAGATAAATATTGGCCTCTGGGCTTGTGTGCCACTCCTGACTCCTGTGTGCGTCATCTCTCACTCAGTGGGCCATAGAAAGCCTTTTTTTGTTTTATTTGTTTTCTAAATTCTCCCTGAAAAAATCATTTTATTTTATTTGGTTTCTAAATTCTTCCTGAAAAAATCATTGTATTCTATTATTTTTTTTCCCTAAAGTCTCCCTGATAAAAAAAAAAAAAAAAAAAACAGTGGGAGATTAATATTGCCCTTTCTGCTTGTGTGCCAGTCTTGACTCCTGGGTGTGCCATCTCTCTCTCTCTCTCTCCAATTGTGGGCCATAGAAAGCCTATTATTTTTTTAGCTTGATTTGGGTTCCAAAATTTACCTGAAAAAATCACTACATCAATCAGTGGGAGATAAATATTGGCCTCTGGGCTTGTGTGCCACGCCTGACTCCTGTGTGCGTCATCTCTCACTCAGTGGGCCATAGAAAGCCTTTTTTTGTTTTATTTGTTTTCTAAATTCTCCCTGAAAAAATCATTTTATTTTATTTGGTTTCTAAATTCTTCCTGAAAAAATCATTGTATTCTATTATTTTTTTTCCCTAAAGTCTCCCTGATAAAAAAAAAAAAAAAAAAAATCAGTGGGAGATTAATATTGCCCTTTCTGCTTGTGTGCCAGTCTTGACTCCTGGGTGTGCCATCTCTCTCTCTCTCTCCAATTGTGGGCCATAGAAAGCCTATTATTTTTTTAGCTTGATTTGGGTTCCAAAATTTACCTGAAAAAATCACTACATCAATCAGTGGGAGATAAATATTGGCCTCTGGGCTTGTGTGCCACTCCTGACTCCTGTGTGCGTCATCTCTCACTCAGTGGGCCATAGAAAGCCTTTTTTTGTTTTATTTGTTTTCTAAATTCTCCCTGAAAAAATCATTTTATTTTATTTGGTTTCTAAATTCTTCCTGAAAAAAATCATTGTATTCTATTTTTTTTTTTCCTAAAGTCTCCCTGAAAAAAAAAAAAATCAGTGGGAGATTAATATTGCCCTTTCTGCTTGTGTGCCAGTCTTGACTCCTGGGTGTGCCATCTCTCTCTCTCTCTCTCCAATTGTGGGCCATAGAAAGCCTAATATTTTCTTAGCTTGATTTGGGTTCCAACATCTACAGTGGGGCAAAAAAGTATTTAGTCAGTCAGCAATAGTGCAAGTTCTACCACTTAAAAAGATGAGAGGCGTCTGTAATTTACATCATAGGTAGACCTCAACTATGGGAGACAAACTGAGAAAAAAAAATCCAGAAAATCACATTGTCTGTTTTTTTTATCATTTTATTTGCATTTTATGGTGGAAAATAAGTATTTGGTCAGAAACAAACAATCAAGATTTCTGGCTCTCACAGACCTGTAACTTCTTCTTTAAGAGTCTCCTCTTTCCTCCACTCATTACCTGTAGTAATGGCACCTGTTTAAACTTGTTATCAGTATAAAAAGACACCTGTGCACACCCTCAAACAGTCTGACTCCAAACTCCACTATGGTGAAGACCAAAGAGCTGTCAAAGGACACCAGAAACAAAATTGTAGGCCTGCACCAGGCTGGGAAGACTGAATCTGCAATAGCCAACCAGCTTGGAGTGAAGAAATCAACAGTGGGAGCAATAATTAGAAAATGGAAGACATACAATACCACTGATAATCTCCCTCGATCTGGGGCTCCACGCAAAATCCCACCCCGTGGGGTCAGAATGATCACAAGAACGGTGAGCAAAAATCCCAGAACCACGCGGGGGGACCTAGTGAATGAACTGCAGAGAGCTGGGACCAATGTAACAAGGCCTACCATAAGTAACACACTACGCCACCATGGACTCAGATCCTGCAGTGCCAGACTTGTCCCACTGCTTAAGCCAGTACATGTCTGGGCCCGTCTGAAGTTTGCTAGAGAGCATTTGGATGATCCAGAGGAGTTTTGGGAGAATGTCCTATGGTCTTATGAAGCCAAACTGGAACTGTTTGGTAGAAACACAACTTGTCGTGTTTGGAGGAAAAAGAATACTGAGTTGCATCCATCAAACACCATACCTACTGTAAAGCATGGTGGTGGAAACATCATGCTTTGGGGCTGTTTCTCTGCAAAGGGGCCAGGACGACTGATCCGGGTACATGAAAGAATGAATGGGGCCATATATCGTGAGATTTTGAGTGCAAACCTCCTTCCATCAGCAAGGGCATTGAAGATGAAACGTGGCTGGGTCTTTCAACATGACAATGATCCAAAGCACACCGCCAGGGCAACGAAGGAGTGGCTTCGTAAGAAGCATTTCAAGGTCCTGGAGTGGCCTAGCCAGTCTCCAGATCTCAACCCTATAGAAAACCTTTGGAAGGAGTTGAAAGTCCGTGTTGCCAAGCGAAAAGCCAAAAACATCACTGCTCTAGAGGAGATCTGCATGGAGGAATGGGCCAACATACCAACAACAGTGTGTGGCAACCTTGTGAAGACTTACAGAAAACGTTTGACCTCTGTCATTGCCAACAAAGGATATATTACAAAGTATTGAGATGAAATTTTGTTTCTGACCAAATACTTATTTTCCACCATAATATGCAAATAAAATGATAAAAAAACAGACAATGTGATTTTCTGGATTTTTTTTTCTCAGTTTGTCTCCCATAGTTGAGGTCTACCTATGATCTAAATTACAGACGCCTCTCATCTTTTTAAGTGGTGGAACTTGCACTATTGCTGACTGACTAAATACTTTTTTGCCCCACTGTACCTGAAAAAATCACTACATCAATCAGTGGGAGATAAATATTGGCCTCTGGGCTTGTGTGCCACTCCTGACTCCTGTGTGCGTCATCTCTCACTCAGTGGGCCATAGAAAGCCTTTTTTTGTTTTATTTGTTTTCTAAATTCTCCCTGAAAAAATCATTTTATTTTATTTGGTTTCTAAATTCTTCCTGAAAAAATCATTTTATTCTATTATTATTTTTTCCTAAAGTCTCCCTGAAAAAAAAAAAAAAACAAATCAGTGGGAGATTAATATTGCCCTTTCTGCTTGTGTGCCAGTCTTGACTCCTGGGTGTGCCATCTCTCTCTCTCTCTCTCCAATTGTGGGCCATAGAAAGCCTATTATTTTTTTAGCTTGATTTGGGTTCCAAAATCTACCTGAAAAAATCACTACATCAATCAGTGGGAGATAAATATTGGCCTCTGGGCTTGTGTGCCACTCTTGACTCCTGTGTGCGTCATCTCTCACTCAGTGGGCCATAGAAAGCCTTTTTTTGTTTTATTTGTTTTCTAAATTCTCCCTGAAAAAATCATTTTATTTTATTTGGTTTCTAAACTCTTCCTGAAAAAATCATTGTATTCTATTATTTTTTTTCCCTAAAGTCCCCCTGATGAAAAAAAAAAAAAAAAAACAGTGGGAGATTAATATTGCCCTTTCTGCTTGTGTGCCAGTCTTGACTCCTGGGTGTGCAATCTCTCACTCCCTCTCCAATTGTGGGCCATGGAAAGCCTATTATGTTTTAGCTTGATTTGGGTTCCAAAATCTACCTGAAAAAATCACTACATCAATCAGTGGGAGATAAATATTGGCCTCTGGGCTTGTGTGCCACTCCTGACTCCTGTGTGCGTCATCTCTCACTCAGTGGGCCATAGAAAGCCTTTTTTTGTTTTATTTGTTTTCTAAATTCTCCCTGAAAAAATCATTTTATTTTATTTGGTTTCTAAATTCTTCCTGAAAAAATCATTGTATTCTATTATTTTTTTTCCCTAAAGTCTCCCTGATAAAAAAAAAAAAAAAAAAAACAGTGGGAGATTAATATTGCCCTTTCTGCTTGTGTGCCAGTCTTGACTCCTGGGTGTGCCATCTCTCTCTCTCTCTCTCCAATTGTGGGCCATAGAAAGCCTATTATTTTTTTAGCTTGATTTGGGTTCCAAAATTTACCTGAAAAAATCACTACATCAATCAGTGGGAGATAAATATTGGCCTCTGGGCTTGTGTGCCACGCCTGACTCCTGTGTGCGTCATCTCTCACTCAGTGGGCCATAGAAAGCCTTTTTTTGTTTTATTTGTTTTCTAAATTCTCCCTGAAAAAATCATTTTATTTTATTTGGTTTCTAAATTCTTCCTGAAAAAATCATTGTATTCTATTATTTTTTTTCCCTAAAGTCTCCCTGATAAAAAAAAAAAAAAAAAAAATCAGTGGGAGATTAATATTGCCCTTTCTGCTTGTGTGCCAGTCTTGACTCCTGGGTGTGCCATCTCTCTCTCTCTCTCTCCAATTGTGGGCCATAGAAAGCCTATTATTTTTTTAGCTTGATTTGGGTTCCAAAATTTACCTGAAAAAATCACTACATCAATCAGTGGGAGATAAATATTGGCCTCTGGGCTTGTGTGCCACTCCTGACTCCTGTGTGCGTCATCTCTCACTCAGTGGGCCATAGAAAGCCTTTTTTTGTTTTATTTGTTTTCTAAATTCTCCCTGAAAAAATCATTTTATTTTATTTGGTTTCTAAATTCTTCCTGAAAAAAATCATTGTATTCTATTTTTTTTTTTCCTAAAGTCTCCCTGAAAAAAAAAAAAATCAGTGGGAGATTAATATTGCCCTTTCTGCTTGTGTGCCAGTCTTGACTCCTGGGTGTGCCATCTCTCTCTCTCTCTCTCCAATTGTGGGCCATAGAAAGCCTAATATTTTCTTAGCTTGATTTGGGTTCCAACATCTACAGTGGGGCAAAAAAGTATTTAGTCAGTCAGCAATAGTGCAAGTTCTACCACTTAAAAAGATGAGAGGCGTCTGTAATTTACATCATAGGTAGACCTCAACTATGGGAGACAAACTGAGAAAAAAAAATCCAGAAAATCACATTGTCTGTTTTTTTTATCATTTTATTTGCATTTTATGGTGGAAAATAAGTATTTGGTCAGAAACAAACAATCAAGATTTCTGGCTCTCACAGACCTGTAACTTCTTCTTTAAGAGTCTCCTCTTTCCTCCACTCATTACCTGTAGTAATGGCACCTGTTTAAACTTGTTATCAGTATAAAAAGACACCTGTGCACACCCTCAAACAGTCTGACTCCAAACTCCACTATGGTGAAGACCAAAGAGCTGTCAAAGGACACCAGAAACAAAATTGTAGGCCTGCACCAGGCTGGGAAGACTGAATCTGCAATAGCCAACCAGCTTGGAGTGAAGAAATCAACAGTGGGAGCAATAATTAGAAAATGGAAGACATACAATACCACTGATAATCTCCCTCGATCTGGGGCTCCACGCAAAATCCCACCCCGTGGGGTCAGAATGATCACAAGAACGGTGAGCAAAAATCCCAGAACCACGCGGGGGGACCTAGTGAATGAACTGCAGAGAGCTGGGACCAATGTAACAAGGCCTACCATAAGTAACACACTACGCCACCATGGACTCAGATCCTGCAGTGCCAGACTTGTCCCACTGCTTAAGCCAGTACATGTCTGGGCCCGTCTGAAGTTTGCTAGAGAGCATTTGGATGATCCAGAGGAGTTTTGGGAGAATGTCCTATGGTCTTATGAAGCCAAACTGGAACTGTTTGGTAGAAACACAACTTGTCGTGTTTGGAGGAAAAAGAATACTGAGTTGCATCCATCAAACACCATACCTACTGTAAAGCATGGTGGTGGAAACATCATGCTTTGGGGCTGTTTCTCTGCAAAGGGGCCAGGACGACTGATCCGGGTACATGAAAGAATGAATGGGGCCATATATCGTGAGATTTTGAGTGCAAACCTCCTTCCATCAGCAAGGGCATTGAAGATGAAACGTGGCTGGGTCTTTCAACATGACAATGATCCAAAGCACACCGCCAGGGCAACGAAGGAGTGGCTTCGTAAGAAGCATTTCAAGGTCCTGGAGTGGCCTAGCCAGTCTCCAGATCTCAACCCTATAGAAAACCTTTGGAAGGAGTTGAAAGTCCGTGTTGCCAAGCGAAAAGCCAAAAACATCACTGCTCTAGAGGAGATCTGCATGGAGGAATGGGCCAACATACCAACAACAGTGTGTGGCAACCTTGTGAAGACTTACAGAAAACGTTTGACCTCTGTCATTGCCAACAAAGGATATATTACAAAGTATTGAGATGAAATTTTGTTTCTGACCAAATACTTATTTTCCACCATAATATGCAAATAAAATGATAAAAAAACAGACAATGTGATTTTCTGGATTTTTTTTTCTCAGTTTGTCTCCCATAGTTGAGGTCTACCTATGATCTAAATTACAGACGCCTCTCATCTTTTTAAGTGGTGGAACTTGCACTATTGCTGACTGACTAAATACTTTTTTGCCCCACTGTACCTGAAAAAATCACTACATCAATCAGTGGGAGATAAATATTGGCCTCTGGGCTTGTGTGCCACTCCTGACTCCTGTGTGCGTCATCTCTCACTCAGTGGGCCATAGAAAGCCTTTTTTTGTTTTATTTGTTTTCTAAATTCTCCCTGAAAAAATCATTTTATTTTATTTGGTTTCTAAATTCTTCCTGAAAAAATCATTTTATTCTATTTTTTTTTTCCTAAAGTCTCCCTGAAAAAAAAAAAAAAAAAAATCAGTGGGAGATTAATATTTACTTTTGTGCTTCAGTGACAGTCCAGCGTGTGTGGCATCTCTCTCATTTGTTGCCACCAACAACAGAGTGTGTAACATTGTGCCTGATTTTCGTTGTGGTCTCACTCACCTGTAAAGGGGTAGCTAAATCATACTGAAGTTATAGCTCACCGTGTAAGTTGTGTGACAGCAACAAATACCGTTAGTTTGTTTACGTTTTTAAAACAATGAGGAAGTCTGGTGGAAGAGGTCGTGGCCGGGGGCGTTCATTGTCAGCTGGTAATGAGGGTAGTGGTAGTGGTGGAGCATCAGCTGGTCGTGGGAAAAAAAATATTGCACCTAAGTCTGGAGCTGTGGAGCCAGGTTCGTCGTCTGGCTACACAAGGCCTCGAACGCTCCCTTTTCTGGGAGTAGGAAAACCGCTTTTAAAGCCGGAGCAGCAAGAGCAAGTTTTGGCTTATCTTGCTGACTCAGCCTCAAGCTCTTTTGCCTCCTCTCGTGAAACTGGTAAATGTCAAAGCAGCGCGTCGTTAGTGGATGTTCACGGTCAGGGACAAGTCGCTTCCTTGTCCTCTTCAGCAAAAACAACAACAGAGAAGAATGCAGCAGGCGACACAACGGGTTACTCCATGGAGCTCTTTACACATACCGTCCCTGGCTTAGAAAGTGAAGCAGTTAACAGTCCATGCCCATTACAAGTTGAATCTGACATGGAGTGCACTTATGCACAGCCACAGCCAGACTACTATGCTGGTCCTTTGACTCAGACCACAACATTGCCCTCGCAGGGTAATGATCAAGAATCAGACCCTGATGAGACTATGTTGCCCCATCACGAACGCTATACCACCGACCGACACGGTGACACAGACGAAGTTGCACACGAGCTACAAGAAGAGGTAATAGATGACCCAGTTCTTGACCCCGATTGGCAGCCATTTGGGGAACAGGGTGCAGGCGGCAGCAGTTCTGAAGCAGGGGAGGAGGGGCCGCAGCAGGCATCAACATCGCAACAGGTTCCATCTGCCGGGCCCGTATCTTGCCCAAAACGCGTGGCAAAGCCAAAACCTGTTGGAGGACAGCGTGGCCATCCGGTTAAAGCTCAGTCTGCAATGCCTGAAAAGGTATCCGATGCTAGAAAGAGTGCAGTCTGGCATTTTTTTAAACAACATCCAATTGATCAGCGCAAAGTCATCTGTCAAAAATGTTCAACAACCTTAAGCAGAGGACAGAATCTGAAAAGTCTCAATACAAGTTGCATGCATAGACATTTAACCACCATGCATTTGCAAGCCTGGACTAACTACCAAACGTCCCTTAAGGTTGTAGCACCCTCGGCCAATGAAGCTAGTCAGCAACGCAACATCCCTACCGGCAGTGTAGGGCCACCATTTTCCGCACCACCTGCAGTATCTGTGCAGGTTTCTTTGCCAGGCCAAAGCAGTCAGGGTCAGGGAATCACCAGTTTCGTAGTAGGAAACACTGCATCTAGGGCACCGGCGGCAACAATACCATCTCCCACCGTCTCTCAGTCTGCCATGTCCACCGGCACCCCCGCTAGTTCCACGATCTCCAGCTCTCCAGTCCAGCTCACCCTACATGAGACTATGGTTAGAAAAAGGAAGTACTTAGCCTCGCATCCGCGTACACAGGGTTTGAACGCCCATATAGCTAGACTAATCTCGTTAGAGATGATGCCCTACCGGTTAGTTGAAAGCGAAGCTTTCAAAGCCCTGATGGACTACGCTGTACCACGCTACGAGCTACCCAGTCGACACTTTTTTTCCAGAAAAGCCATCCCAGCCCTCCACCAGCATGTTAAAGAGCGCATCGTCCATGCACTCAGGCAATCTGTGAGCACAAAGGTGCACCTGACAACAGATGCATGGACCAGTAGGCATGGCCAGGGACGTTACATGTCCATCACGGCACACTGGGTGAATGTTGTGGATGCAGGGTCCACAGGGGACAGCAAGTTTGGGACAGTTCTGCCTAGCCCACGGTCTAGGAAACAGTTCGCTGTAGATGTTTGCACCCCCTCCTCCTCCTCTTCGTCCTCCTGCAGAAGCGAGAGCTCGTCCACAGACCGCAGTCGCACAACCACTCCATCCGCAGCTGCCACTGTTGCACACCACGTCTCCCATTATGGGGCAGCTACTGGCAAACGTCAGCAGGCTGTATTGGCTATGAAGTGTTTGGGCGACAACAGACACACCGCGGAAGTTCTGTCCGAGTTCTTGCAGAAAGAAACGCAGTCGTGGCTGGGCACTGTAGATCTTGAGGCACGCAAGGTAGTGAGTGATAACGGAAGGAATTTCATGGCTGCCATCTCCCTTTCCCAACTGAAACACATTCCTTGCCTGGCTCACACCTTAAACCTGGTGGTGCAGTGCTTCCTGAAAAGTTATCCGGGGTTATCCAACCTGCTCCTCAAAGTGCGTGGACTTTGCTCACATATCCACCGTTCGCCCGTACACTCCAGCCGTATGCAGACCTATCAGCGTTCTTTGAACCTTGCCCAGCATCGCCTAATCATAGACGTTGCAACAAGGTGGAACTCAACACTGCACATGCTTCAGAGACTGTGCGAACAGAGGCGGGCTGTTATGTTTTTGTGGGAGGATACACATACACGGGCAGGCAGTAGGATGGCAGACATGGAGTTGTCAGGTGTGCAGTGGTCGAAGATACAAGACATGTGTCAAGTCCTTCAGTGTTTTGAGGAATGCACACGGCTGGTTAGTGCAGACAACGCCATAATAAGCATGAGCATCCCCCTAATGCGTCTGCTGATGCAAAGTTTGACGCACATAAAGGATCAGGCGTCTGCAGCTGAGGAAGAGGAAAGCCTTGATGACAGTCAGCCATTGTCTGGCCAGGGCAGTGTACAGGACGAGTTAGCGGGCGAAGAGGAGGAGGAGGACGAGGAGGATGATGGGGATGATTATATTTTTAATGAGGAAGCTTTTCCGGGGCCACTGGAAATTGGTGGCGCGGCAAGGCCGGGTTCTGGTTTTTGGAGGGACACAAGTGACGTGGATTTGCCTGAAACTGCCCCTCAACCAAGCACAACCGCAGATTTGAGAACTGGAACTTTGGCCCACATGGCGGATTATGCCTTACGTATCCTCAAAAGGGACACACGCATAACTAAAATGATGAACGATGACGATTACTGGTTGGCCTGCCTCCTTGATCCTCGCTATAAAGGCAAATTGCACAATATAATGCCACATGAGAACTTGGAACTAATATTAGCAACCAAACTCTTGTTGACCGTTTGCTTCTGGCATTCCCTGCACACAGCGCCCGTGATCATTCTCACACGAGCTGCAGGGGCCAGCAGACCAGAGGAGTTAGAGGGGCAGAAATCAGAAGTGGCGTTGGCCAGAGGGGTTTTCTGACCAGGTTGTGGAGTGATTTTGCTATGACCGCAGACAGGACAGGTACTGCAGCATCAATTCAAAGTGACAGGAGACAACATTTGTCCAGTATGGTTACAAACTATTTTTCATCCCTTATCGATGTTCTCCCTCAACCGTCATTCCCATTTGATTACTGGGCATCCAAATTAGACACCTGGCCAGAATTGGCAGAATATGCATTGCAGGAGCTTGCTTGCCCGGCAGCTAGTGTCCTATCAGAAAGAGTATTCAGTGCTGCAGGTTCAATACTAACAGAAAAAAGGACTCGTCTGGCTACCCAAAATGTAGATGATCTAACCTTCATTAAAATGAACCACAACTGGATTTCGAAATCTTTTGCCCCACCTTGCCCGGCTGACACCTAGCTATCCTATGAAAAGGTCTTGCCTGTGGACTATTCTGAATGCCTTTTCCAATCTCGTAATTTTCTGCACCTGATTATCCAGCATACGACATGTTTACACCTCACTAAATGGCCAAACTCCCCACACGGGGCCGTGGTATCGACACTTGGCGACAGCACCCGTGAGAGTGCTGTTTGTCTGAAGAGGTGGGTGTGCCCGCTTTTGGTCGACGGCACTGCCACTGGGTCCCTCCTAGTACAATAAAGTGTCTCTGGCGGTGGTGGTGCGCACCCAACGTCAGACACACCGTTGTAATATGAGGGGCCCTGGGCCTGTACCGCCGGCCACAAGACAGTTCCCCCCCCCCCAGCTCAAACAGTGCTCTACCACTTGCAAAATTATCTCACAGCTCCACCAATGTTTAGTCTATGCGCTGACATCATTCAATGCCTGCCACTGACAATACCATTGTATTGACATTTTTGTTATGTTAGGCCTTCGAAGCCTGTCTGCGGTCACTCCTTCCACTATGCCTCCACTGACCACACCACTGCTGCCCGTGTACCCCTGGAACCAATTTAAAATTGCCTACAGCCAGCCCAATTTTTTTATTTTAGGCTTTTGATGCCTGTCTGCGGTCCGTTCTTTCTACTACTACTACACTGACCAGGCCACTGCTGCCCGTGTACCCCTGGAACCAATTTAAAATTGCCTACAGCCAGCCCAATTTTTTTATTTTAGGCCTTCGAGGCCTGTCTGCGGTCACTCCTTCCACTAGGCCTCCACTGACCACACCACTGCTGCCCGTGTACCCCTGGAACCAATTTAAAATTGCCTACAGCCAGCCCAATTTTTTTATTTTAGGCCTTCGATGCCTGTCTGCGGTCCATTCTTTCTACTACTACTACACTGACCAGGCCACTGCTGCCCGTGTACCCCTGGAACCAATTTAAAATTGCCTACAGCCATGTGTTATTATTTTAGGCCTTCGATGCCTGTCTGCGGTCACTCCTTCCACTAGGCCTCCACTGACCACACCACTGCTGCCCGTGTACCCCTGGAACCAATTTAAAATTGCCTACAGCCATGTGTTATTATTTTAGGCCTTCGATGCCTGTCTGCGGTCACTCCTTCCACTAGGCCTCCACTGACCACACCACTGCTGCCCGTGTACCCCTGGAACCAATTTAAAATTGCCTACAGCCATATGTTATTATTTTAGGCCTTCGATGCCTGTCTGCGGTCACTCCTTACAATATGCCTCCACTGACCACACCACTGCTGCCTGTGTACCCCTGGAACCAATTTAAAATTGCCTACAGCCAGCCCAATTTTTTTATTTTAGGCCTTCGATGCCTGTCTGCGGTCCGTTCTTTCTACTACTACTACACTGACCAGGCCACTGCTGCCCGTGTTCCCCTGGAACCAATTTAAAATTGCCAACAGCAATGTGTTATTATGTTAGGCCTTCGATGCCTGTTTGCGGTCACTCCTTCCAATAGTTCTCCACTGACCAGACCAATGCTGGCCGTGTACCCCTGGAACCCAGCTGAAAGTGCATGTAGCCTCCTTTTTTTCTTTGTTTTATATTTAGAAAGCCCAGATGAACTACGCTGTGCAACGGTTCAAGCTACCCAGTCGACATTTCTTTTGCGAGAAAAGCCATCCCAGCCCTCCACCGGCATGAAAAAGTCTGCATTGTCATAGCACTCCGGCAATCAAACAGTAGAAAGGTGCACCTGACAAGAGACGCATGGACCAGTAGGCATGTCCACAAAAAGTTACGTGTCCATTACGGCGCACTGGGTTAATGTGTTGGATGCATGGTCCACAGGGGACAGCCTACAAAGTCTGTCTGCAGTCCCTAATTCCAATTTTCCTCCGCTGACCACACCACTGCTGCCCGTGTACCCCTGGAACCAATTTTACAGTGTCTACAGCCTAATTTTGTTATGTTAGGCCTACTACGCCTGTCTGCGGTCCCTCCTTCCAATACTCGTCCACTGACCACACCACTGCTGCCCGTGGACCCCTGGAACCTATTTTTAATTGCATTGAGCATCCTTTTTTTAATAGTAGGCGTACAAAGTCTGTCTGCGGTCCACTATTGAAATTGTCCTTCACTGCCCAGAGCACTGCTGCTTGTGTACCCCTGTAACTTTTTTAAGCTGCAGTGAGCCACATTTTTGGGTTAAGTCCTACTACCTGTGTCTGTCTGCGCCACTCAATTCAGCTGTGTTCCTTTGAAAAAAGCTGAGCGTCAATAGTCTTGTTTTCAGCCTCTAGGAATTTTAAAACTGCATTGGGGGTACAACTTTGGTAGGGCCTACTAACGGTGTCTGCCTCCCCAAGGTGTGCCCCAGGTTTCCTCGCCATTGCTTCGATCTTAATGCTCTCGTTTAGTAGTTGTTGGAAACTACACTGCATTAGGCCTACAAATTGGGTATGGGGTGTAGAGAGATGGTGTGTTCCACTCCAAGGTGTTCTCCAGGTTACCTTTCCTGAGCTTCGATCTTCCGGCTCTCGTTTAGTAGTTCTTGGAAACTACACTGCATTAGGCCTACAAATTGGGTATGGGGTGTAGAGAGATGGTGTGTTCCACTCCAAGGTGTTCTCCAGGTTGCCTTTCCTGAGCTTCGATCTTCCGGCTCTCGTTTAGTAGTTCTTGGAAACTACACTGCATTAGGCCTACAAATTGGGTATGGGGTGTAGAGAGATGGTGTGTTCCACTCCAAGGTGTTCTCCAGGTTGCCTTTCCTGAGCTTCGATCTTCCGGCTCTCGTTTAGTAGTTGTTGGAAACTACGCTGCATTAGGCCTACAAATTGGGTATGGGGTGTAGAGAGATGGTGTGTTCCACTCCAAGGTGTTCCCCAGGTTTCCTCGCCAATGCTTCGATCTTCATGCTCTCGTTTAGTAGTTGTTGGAAACTACGCTGCATTAGGCCTACAAATTGGGTATGGGGTGTAGAGAGATGGTGTGTTCCACTCCAAGGTGTTCTCCAGGTTGCCTTTCCTGAGCTTCGATCTTCCGGCTCTCGTTTAGTAGTTCTTGGAAACTACACTGCATTAGGCCTACAAATTGGGTATGGGGTGTAGAGAGATGGTGTGTTCCACTCCAAGGTGTTCTCCAGGTTGCCTTTCCTGAGCTTCGATCTTCCGGCTCTCGTTTAGTAGTTCTTGGAAACTACACTGCATTAGGCCTACAAATTGGGTATGGGGTGTAGAGAGATGGTGTGTTCCACTCCAAGGTGTTCTCCAGGTTGCCTTTCCTGAGCTTCGATCTTCCGGCTCTCGTTTAGTAGTTCTTGGAAACTACACTGCATTAGGCCTACAAATTGGGTATGGGGTGTAGAGAGATGGTGTGTTCCACTCCAAGGTGTTCTCCAGGTTGCCTTTCCTGAGCTTCGATCTTCCGGCTCTCATTTAGTAGTTCTTGGAAACTACACTGCATTAGGCCTACAAATTGGGTATGGGGTGTAGAGAGATGGTGTGTTCCACTCCAAGGTGTTCTCCAGGTTGCCTTTCCTGAGCTTCGATCTTCCGGCTCTCGTTTAGTAGTTCTCCTACACTGCATTAGGCCTACAAATTGGGTATGGGGTGTAGAGAGATGGTGTGTTCCACTCCAAGGTGTTCTCCAGGTTGCCTTTCCTGAGCTTCGATCTTCCGGCTCTCGTTTAGTAGTTCTTGGAAACTACACTGCATTAGGCCTACAAATTGGGTATGGGGTGTAGAGAGATGGTGTGTTCCACTCCAAGGTGTTCTCCAGGTTGCCTTTCCTGAGCTTCGATCTTCCGGCTCTCGTTTAGTAGTTGTTGGAAACTACACTGCATTAGGCCTACAAATTGGGTATGGGGTGTAGAGAGATGGTGTGTTCCACTCCAAGGTGTTCTCCAGGTTGCCTTTCCTGAGCTTCGATCTTCCGGCTCTCGTTTAGTAGTTCTTGGAAACTACACTGCATTAGGCCTACAAATTGGGTATGGGGTGTAGAGAGATGGTGTGTTCCACTCCAAGGTGTTCCCCAGGTTTCCTCGCCAATGCTTTGATCTTCATGCTCTCGTTTAGTAGTTGTTGGAAACTACACTGCATTAGGCCTACAAATTGGGTATGGGGTGTAGAGAGATGGTGTGTTCCACTCCAAGGTGTTCTCCAGGTTGCCTTTCCTGAGCTTCTATCTTCCGGCTCTCGTTTAGTAGTTCTTGGAAACTACACTGCATTAGGCCTACAAATTGGGTATGGGGTGTAGAGAGATGGTGTGTTCCACTCCAAGGTGTTCTCCAGGTTGCCTTTCCTGAGCTTCGATCTTCCGGCTCTCGTTTAGCAGTTCTTGGAAACTACACTGCATTAGGCCTACAAATTGGGTATGGGGTGTAGAGAGATGGTGTGTTCCACTCCAAGGTGTTCTCCAGGTTGCCTTTCCTGAACTTCTATCTTCAGGCTCTCATTAAATTGTGGTTAAACGGAACAACTGCATTTGGCGTACTAGTTGGTTTGGGGCCTACTATCGGTGTCTGCCACTCCTTGCTGTTCTCCTGGTTTCCTGTCCTGAAATTCCATTTTCAGGCTCTCGTTAAGTAGTTGTTAATGTTAGACTGCATTTGGCCTACTAGTTGGGTTGGGGCCTACTATCGGTGTCTGCCACTCCTTGCTGTTCTCCTCCACTGAACAAAGCTGTGCCGCCTGTTTACTACGGTTGCCAATTTTGAACTGCATTTCGACTACTTACTGATTTGGGCCTACTCTCTGTGTCAGCCTCTCATTCCAGTTGTCGTCCACTGCAATGCCCCCTGGTTAGTCCTGTGTTACCAATTTTGAACTGCATTTAGCCAACTTTATTCTTTGGGCCTATATCTGTGTTTCCTCCTCATCCTGCCCATTGCCCAGCCAGTGATAGATGAGTCTGCTGGTACATTGACCCATAACGCAAAATTCCCCGTGCACGCTACACAGCAAGATTGTGACCCTGCTGAAAGTCAGGTTCCTCTTCCCGCATACCATACCACCTTACACGGGGACAAAGAGGAAGGTGCAGATGAAAGTGCAGGTTCCTTCATCAGGTGGGGGGAGGAATACTAGTTGGCGACGTCACTGGCACAGGGCCTCTCATAGTACGCAAAAGTGTTGCTGCCGGTGGGAGGCGCCCCCGCCATGCAAACACACCGCTGTACTTTGAGGGGCCCTGTGCCAGTGTCAATGCCAACGAGTGGGCCCCCCCTGCTTGCTCAGGATCACAGCACTTGCAAAGTTGAAATACTTACCTCTCCCTGCTCCACTGCCGTGACGTGGTCCAGATTTACTGGGCCCACTAATTACTTGAACCAGCCCTACCCCCCACAACTTTAGCCAAATGACCCCCAATTTCAAATGCCTTCCAATTATTATAAGGTAAATTACGATTGACAAGCTTCTTTAACAAGAATGGATGTTTTTGCCATTAAAATGGGCAGTGTAGGTGTTTTCCTGGCCTCCACTCACTGCCGACTATGCTCCCCCATTGACTTGCATTGGGTTTCGTGTTTCAGGCGATACCCGACTTTTCGCGATAATCGGCCGATTCCACTCGACTCGACTTCTAAGATAGTCGGGTTTCGCGAAACACGGCTCGACTCTAAAAAGGTCAAGGTCGCTCAACCCTAGTGGAGTTAAATAGAGCAGCACCTAACGACTTCACCACATCACCTGAGGAAGGAAACTCAGAAGCCGCAGTACCACTTTCCTCCACCAACGGAAGCTCACAGAGAGAATCAGCCGAAGTACCACTTGTGACCACAGGAGGGAGCTCTGCCACAGAATTCACAACAGTACCCCCCCCCTTGAGGAGGGGTCACCGAACCCTCACCAGAGCTCCCAGGACGACCAGGATGAGCCATATGAAAGGCACGAACAAGATCGGGAGCATGGACATCAGAGGCAAAGACCCAGGAATTATCTTCCTGAGCATAACCCTTCCACTTAACCAGATACTGGAGTTTCCGCCTTGAAACACGAGAATCCAAAATCTTCTCCACAATATACTCCAACTCCCCCTCCACCAAAACCGGGGCAGGAGGATCAACAGATGGAACCATAGGTGCCACGTATCTCCGCAACAATGACCTATGGAATACGTTATGTATGGAAAAAGAATCTGGAAGGGTCAGACGAAAAGACACAGGATTAAGAACCTCAGAAATCCTATACGGACCAATAAAACGAGGTTTAAACTTAGGAGAGGAAACCTTCATAGGAATATGACGAGAAGATAACCAAACCAAGTCCCCAACCCGAAGTAGGGGACCCACACAGCGTCTGCGATTAGCGAAACGTTGAGCCTTCTCCTGGGACAAAGTCAAATTGTCCACCACATGAGTCCAAATCTGCTGCAACCTGTCCACCACAGTATCCACACCAGGACAGTCCGAAGACTCAACCTGCCCTGAAGAGAAACGAGGATGGAACCCAAAGTTGCAGAAAAACGGTGAAACCAAGGTATCCGAGCTGGCCCGATTATTAAGGGCGAACTCAGTCAACGGCAAAAAGGACACCCAGTCATCCTGATCAGCAGAAACAAAGCATCTCAGATAAGTTTCCAAGGTCTGATTGGTTCGTTCAGTCTGGCCATTAGTCTGAGGATGGAAAGCCGAGGAAAAAGACAAGTCAATGCCCATCCTACCACAAAAGGCTCGCCAAAACCTCGAAACAAACTGGGAACCTCTGTCAGAAACGATATTCTCTGGAATGCCATGTAAACGAACCACATGCTGGAAAAACAATGGCACCAAATCAGAGGAGGAAGGCAATTTAGACAAGGGTACCAAATGGACCATCTTAGAGAAGCGATCACAGACCACCCAAATGACTGACATCTTTTAAGAGACGGGAAGATCTGAAATAAAATCCATAGAGATATGTGTCCAAGGCCTCTTCGGGACCGGCAAGGGCAAAAGCAACCCACTGGCACGAGAACAGCAGGGCTTAGCCCGAGCACAAATCCCACAGGACTGCACAAAAGTACGCACATCCCGCGACAGAGATGGCCACCAAAAGGATCTAGCCACTAACTCTCTGGTACCAAAGATTCCAGGATGACCAGCCAACACCGAACAATGAACCTCAGAGATAACTTTATTCGTCCACCTATCAGGGACAAACAGTCTCTCCGCTGGGCAACGATCAGGTTTATTAGCCTGAAATTTCTGCAGCACCCGCCACAAATCAGGGGAGATGGCAGACACAATTATTCCCTCTTTGAGGATACCGGCCGGCTCAGATACACCCGGAGAGTCGGGCACAAAACTCCTAGACAGAGCATCCGCCTTCACATTTTTAGAGCCCGGAAGGTATGAAATCACAAAGTCAAAACGGGCAAAAAACAACGACCAACGAGCTTGTCTAGGATTCAACCGCTTGGCGGACTCGAGATAAGTCAAGTTCTTATGATCAGTCAAGACCACCACACGATGCTTAGCTCCTTCAAGCCAATGACGCCACTCCTCGAATGCCCACTTCATGGCCAGCAACTCTCGATTGCCCACATCATAATTTCGCTCAGCAGGCGAAAACTTCCTGGAAAAGAAGGCGCATGGTTTCATCACCGAGCAATCAGAACTTCTCTGCGACAAAACAGCCCCTGCTCCAATCTCAGAAGCATCAACCTCGACCTGGAACGGAAGCGAAACATCTGGTTGACACAACACAGGGGCAGAAGAAAAACGACGCTTCAACTCTTGAAAAGCTTCCACAGCAGCAGAAGACCAATTGACCACATCAGCACCTTTCTTGGTCAAATCGGTCAATGGTTTAGCAATACTAGAAAAATTGCAGATGAAGCGACAATAAAAATTAGCAAAGCCCAGGAACTTTTGCAGACTTTTCAGAGATGTCGGCTGAGTCCAATTATGGATGGCTTGGACCTTAACAGGGTCCATCTCGATAGTAGAAGGGGAAAAGATGAACCCCAAAAATGAAACCTTCTGAACACCAAAGAGACACTTTGATCCCTTCACAAACAAAGAATTAGCACACAGGACCTGAAACACCGTTCTGACCTGCTTCACATGAGACTCCCAATCATCCGAGAAGATCAAAATGTCATCTAAGTACACAATCAGGAATTTATCCAGGTACTCTCGGAAGATGTCATGCATAAAGGACTGAAACACTGATGGAGCATTGGCAAGTCCGAATGGCATTACTAGATACTCAAAATGGCCCTCGGGCGTATTAAATGCAGTTTTCCACTCATCGCCTCGCTTAATACGCACAAGATTATACACACCACGAAGATCTATCTTGGTGAACCAACTAGCCCCCTTAATCCGAGCAAACAAATCAGATAACAATGGCAAGGGGTACTGAAATTTAACCGTGATCTTATTTAGAAGGCGGTAATCTATACAAGGTCTCAGTGAACCATCCTTCTTGGCTACAAAAAAGAACCCTGCTCCTAATGGCGACGATGACGGGCGAATATGCCCCTTCTCCAAAGACTCCTTCACATAACTCCGCATAGCGGCGTGCTCAGGCACAGATAAATTAAACAGTCGACCTTTTGGGAATTTACTACCAGGAATCAAATCGATAGCACAATCACAATCCCTATGCGGAGGTAGGGTATCGGACTTGGGCTCATCAAATAAATCCCGGTAATCAGACAAGAACTCAGGAACCTCAGAAGGGATGGATGACGAAATAGTCAGAAATGGGACATCACCATGTACCCCCTGACAACCCCAGCTGGACACAGACATGGATTTCCAATCTAATACTGGATTATGGACTTGTAGCCATGGCAACCCCAACACGACCACATCATGCAGATTATGCAACACCAGAAAGCGAATAACCTCCCGATGTGCAGGAGCCATGCACATGGTCAGCTGGGTCCAGTACTGAGGCTTATTCTTGGCCAAAGGCGTAGCATCAATTCCTCTTAATGGAATAGGACACTGCAAGGGCTCCAAGAAAAACCCACAACGCCTAGCATGCTCCAAGTCCATCAAATTCAGAGCAGCGCCTGAGTCCACAAATGCCATGACAGAATATGATGACAAAGAGCAGATCAAGGTAACGGACAGAAGAAATTTTGACTGTACAGTACCAATGGTGGCAGACCTAGCGAACCGCTTAGTGCGCTTAGGACAATCAGAGATAGCATGAGTGGAATCACCACAGTAGAAACACAGCCCATTCAGACGTCTGTGTTCTTGCCGTTCAACTCTGGTCAAAGTCCTATCGCACTGCATAGGCTCAGGTTTAAGCTCAGGTAATACTGCCAAATGGTGCACAGATTTACGCTCGCGCAAGCGTCGACCGATCTCAATGGCCAAAGACATAGACTCATTCAGACCAGCAGGCATAGGAAATCCCACCATGACATCCTTAAGGGCTTCAGAGAGACCTTTTCTGAAAATAGCTGCGAGCGCACCTTCATTCCACTGAGTGAGTACGGACCACTTTCTAAATTTCTGACAATATACCTCTATTTCATCCTGACCCTGACACAGAGACAGCAAATTCTTCTCTGCCTGATCCACAGAATTAGGCTCATCGTACAGCAATCCGAGCACCAGGAAAAACGCATCGATATTACTTAATGCAGGATCTCCTGACGCAAGAGAAAATGCCCAGTCCTGAGGGTCGCCACGCAAAAAAGAAATAACGATCCTAACTTGTTGAACTGGGTCACCAGAGGAGCGAGGTTTCAAAGCCAGAAATAGTTTACAATTATTTTTGAAACTCAGAAATTTAGTTCTATCTCCAAAAAACAAATCAGGAATAGGAATTCTCGGTTCTAACATAGAATTCTGAGCCACAAAGTCTTGAGTACTTTGTACTCTTGCCGTGAGCTGATCCACACATGAAGACAGACCTTTAATGTCCATTGCTACACCTGTGTCCTGAACCACCCAAATGTCTAGGGGAAAAAAAAGGCAAAACCCAGTGCAAAGAAAAAAAAAATGGTCTCAGAACTTCTTTTTTCCCTCTATTGAGAATCATTAGTACTTTTGGCCTCCAGTACTGTTATGAAAGGTAATTCAGTACCACAATGGACATAGAGGTCAGCGCACATACAGTGACCTGTCAATAACCCAAAAAACAAGAACGAGCTCTGAGACGTGGGAACTCTGTTGACCGCAATCCCTAATCCTCTCCAACCACACTAAAGGCAGCTGTGGATTGCGCCTAACGCTCCCTATGCAACTCGGCACGGCCTGAGAAACTAGCTAGCCTGAAGATAGAAAATAAGCCTACCTTGCCTCAGAGAAATACCCCAAAGGAAAAGGCAGCCCCCACAACCTCGAAACAAACTGGGAACCTCTGTCAGAAACGATATTCTCTGGAATGCCATGTAAACGAACCACATGCTGGAAAAACAATGGCACCAAATCAGAGGAGGAAGGCAATTTAGACAAGGGTACCAAATGGACCATCTTAGAGAAGCGATCACAGACCACCCAAATGACTGACATCTTTTAAGAGACGGGAAGATCTGAAATAAAATCCATAGAGATATGTGTCCAAGGCCTCTTCGGGACCGGCAAGGGCAAAAGCAACCCACTGGCACGAGAACAGCAGGGCTTAGCCCGAGCACAAATCCCACAGGACTGCACAAAAGTACGCACATCCCGCGACAGAGATGGCCACCAAAAGGATCTAGCCACTAACTCTCTGGTACCAAAGATTCCAGGATGACCAGCCAACACCGAACAATGAACCTCAGAGATAACTTTATTCGTCCACCTATCAGGGACAAACAGTCTCTCCGCTGGGCAACGATCAGGTTTATTAGCCTGATATTTCTGCAGCACCCGCCGCAAATCAGGGGAGATGGCAGACACAATTACTCCCTCTTTGAGGATACCCGCCGGCTCAGATACACCCGGAGAGTCGGGCACAAAACTCCTAGACAGAGCATCCGCCTTCACATTTTTAGAGCCCGGAAGGTATGAAATCACAAAGTCAAAACGGGCAAAAAACAACGACCAACGAGCTTGTCTAGGATTCAACCGCTTGGCGGACTCGAGATAAGTCAAGTTCTTATGATCAGTCAAGACCACCACACGATGCTTAGCTCCTTCAAGCCAATGACGCCACTCCTCGAATGCCCACTTCATGGCCAGCAACTCTCGATTGCCCACATCATAATTTCGCTCAGCAGGCGAAAACTTCCTGGAAAAGAAGGCGCATGGTTTCATCACCGAGCAATCAGAACTTCTCTGCGACAAAACAGCCCCTGCTCCAATCTCAGAAGCATCAACCTCGACCTGGAACGGAAGCGAAACATCTGGTTGACACAACACAGGGGCAGAAGAAAAACGACGCTTCAACTCTTGAAAAGCTTCCACAGCAGCAGAAGACCAATTGACCACATCAGCACCTTTCTTGGTCAAATCGGTCAATGGTTTAGCAATACTAGAAAAATTGCAGATGAAGCGACAATAAAAATTAGCAAAGCCCAGGAACTTTTGCAGACTTTTCAGAGATGTCGGCTGAGTCCAATTATGGATGGCTTGGACCTTAACAGGGTCCATCTCGATAGTAGAAGGGGAAAAGATGAACCCCAAAAATGAAACCTTCTGAACACCAAAGAGACACTTTGATCCCTTCACAAACAAAGAATTAGCACGCAGGACCTGAAACACCGTTCTGACATCAGCATCTGCTGATAATGTACAACTTCAGCACCGGTCAGAGCTGCTTCAGCAACCTGCGTATGCTTCAGCAAAGGGGGGCCTCCCACACAAAAAGGCAACTTCTAAGTCCAAAATCAGCCAGTGTATGACCCCAGCACATGCTATCACAGCTGCTCCTCTGATGAAGATAATTAGGGAATCATACATGCTGCCCAGTACTAGGAAAAGAAACCCACAGGCACTAAGAATGCAGGGGCAGATAGAAGCACCACCATTACACTATGTACACTTCACCCCAAGTCAGGTGACCTGCATTCTCAACAACCTTCCAGACCCAGGGATGCATCCCATGCCATTTTACCGAAGAATGTAGCAGGACCAGCAAACATATGCAGCCACTGCTATTGACCTGTTCTTGGGCCTAGCCACTATCAGTGGTTTCCTGATTGGCTGTCTCAGTTCATGCACAAAGGCCTGTGCCAACATTTGCCTGTGTATCTGGTCATGAATGGTGAAGCCCAAGTCTTGGAATACTTGCATTACTCTGCCATGAAACTTCTCCACAGACTCTGTCTTGTCTTGGCTCATGTCATGTAAGCTGAGGACTTGTCCTGCCAATCTGCCTTTGGCTCACTCTCTGAGCTGTTCAATTAGCTGTGGCCCTGACTCCCAAGCATGTACATCTAATTCTGCTGGAAGTTTTTATTGTTCCTTCATGATTGGCCAGAGTGCATCACCTGCTTTTATTTCCATTTATGGCCCAGAGATCATTCCGGGTGGACTGACCCAGCAAAATAGGTTACGTGCGCCTAGGAGACTGTTTATTGCCCATTGTCGCCAAAACTGCTGCCATCATAGCGCCACAAAGAGCGCAAAGAAGGAAACGGGTGCTGCACTGCTGAGAATGCTGGAAGGGTAGCCAGAAGTGAAGATGCTGCAAAGTGCCGAGCGACACACCAGAAGAACCGCTGCAGACTCCGGAGAGGAGACACCGACCTCAGTAAGGTTAGCAAAGGAGAGAAGCTATGTCAAACCAGGGGGAAGAAGTGATGGCAGATGCAGCCACAGCCCCTGTGATGCCCCAAGACCTCGGGTTGGATGCAGCCGTCGGTCTCATGGCACCCCGGGCCTCGCCACGGACGCACCTGCAGGCCCCATCTTACCACCAGGCCCCGCAGCTTTAATCAGCAGGCCGGACCCCGCTGCTGCTACAGTGCCCATCATGCCATTGTCCACAGTAGCCAAAAGGATTGAGTCCCAACCAGGAGTACAGAAGACGGCCTCTCTCATGGTGACCACTGACCTGGAAGCGCAACCACCCTACAAAGACAGAAGAAGTGTCAAGTGTTACAACTGTGGCATATTTGGCCATTTCTGGAACCAGTGCAGAGCACCCATGCAACCCAAAAGTTCGTCCAGAGAAACAAGTCAAGGAAGAAGTACAGAAAGCAATGAAGTACCCCGTCCTTAGGACAGGGGCAAGCAAGCCAGATCCACAAGACACTACGTTTCTGACATGTAAAATCCCATCTGCAGGACCAATACCTCAAATTACCCTGAAAGTGGATGGCGTTGTCAGATCTTTTCTTCTGCACACCGATGCAGCCAGAAGTTTGATGAGACCTGTGGAACTCCCCAATCTCACCTGCCTATCAGAATCCTCTGTGTCTCGCATGGGCATTGATGGTCACGTCAGGCGTTCTCAGCTTACAAAGCCTCTGAGTGTGTGCACTCAGCCAGGACACTCTATCCTGTCCCAGTTTGTGGTGTCAGGGACCTGCCACTCCACCTGCTGGGAGCGGACCTACTGCAGAAGCTGAAGGCAACCACAGTGTTCCAGGAAGATGGGACCGTGACACTTTATTCATCCCTGACCCAAGAAGAATCATGCTGGCGGCCCTACAAGAACCTCAAACAACCGACGGAGGCCTACCCAAGGAGGTACTGGACATAGTACCAGAAAGTCTATGGTCTAAGTGACCCCAGGATGTGGGAAAACCTCAAGTTGCCCCAGTACGGGTGTTACACAAGCCAGGTATCCCGTATCCTCGTAAGGCTCAGTATCCCCTGTCCATCGCCTAGAGTCAAGCTGTCTCTGACCAACTGAAGGTCTACCTGGAAATAGGAATCATTGTTCCTTGCACATCACATTGCAATACCCTGCTTTTCCTAGTCAAGAAAAAGACTGTAAAAGGAGAGGCAGCCAAGTTCAGAATGGTACATGACCTGAGAGCTGTGAATGACACCATGGTGTTTGAAACTCCAATTGTGACGAATCCGCACACTCTGCTCTCAAATGTGCCTTCCACAGCAAGAGTGCTCACAGTGACCGACCTGGCTAATGTTTTCTCCAGTGTTCCCCTTCATCCGAAAGACCAGTTCCTGTTTGCCTTAATGCACCAGGGGGCACAGTACACATGGACAGTGATGCCACAGTGGGCCCAGAACAGCCCTTCACAGTTCACCAAAGCAATGTCCACAGTCCCCACCAACTGGGTCACAGAACATGCAGAAGTAACCCTGCTACAATACGTGGACAATCTACTCCTTTGTGCACGTGTAAAGCCCATTCCTTGTCTCTCCTACTCTACCTGGCGCAGCAGCACTGCAAGGTCTCAAAGAACAAAGTCCAGTGGTGTCTGAAGCGAGTTACGTTCCTGGGGCACTGTATTGCTCACCACACAAAACACCTGACAGATGACCAGACGACCACAGTGGAGAAGATGTTTCCTCCAACAACTCCAAAGGCGCTACGGGCCTTCCTTGGTCTAGTTTCGTATTGCAGAGCCTGGATCCCTGATGCCTCGGTCCTAATGCAGCCTCTGTATTATTGCGTCAACGTAACCCCGTTCCTCCTGACAGACACAGCCTTCAGCTCGTTCAAGAAGTTAAAAGGCTCTGTAGTCTCAGCGCCAGCACTAGGCCTACCTGACTACGAGAAGCCATTCCATCTCTACCTGATGGAAAAAGAAGGCCTTGCTACTGGAGTCCTGACGCAGCTTCAGGAGGGAAAGCAGAGACCTTTGGGCTACTTTTCAGCTCGCCTAGATCCAGTTGCAAGGGAAGCCCACTCCTGCATGAGAGCAGCATTTGCAGCACGCGCCCTCCTGGACAGGACTACTGACATCATTCTTAGATATCCATTGGAAATCCTGGCTCCGCATGACATCTCTGCAATCCTCAACCAAACCCAGCCAAAACATTTCTCCACCGCCAGGCATCTTTGCCTCCAGTGCTCTCTACTCCTGCCCAACAATATCACCATCTCCAGATGCACAGTCCTCAACCCATCCACTCTACTCCCACTCCCAAGGGGGGATACAGATATGGACCCTCAGATCAAAATTATGTCAAAATCTGCATGATACCTTCCGCAGGGATCAGGATTTGCTCCGGACGGATGACCATGATTGCTTCAGCATCATGCAACAGGAAACAGTAGGACTACGCAAGGTGGCAGAAGAGCCACTGACCAAACCAAAGTTGATCCTCTACGTGTATGGCTCCAGATTCGCAGATGATTAAAGAAGATTCCACACGGGATGTGCATTGACCAGCAATCAAGAGATCCTGTGGTCCAGAAGTCTGCTGCCTAGTCTGTCAGCCCAGGAAGCAGAACTGATAGCGCTGATGAAGGTCTGCCAGATTGCAGAGGGTAAAACTGCAAACATATACACCAATTCAAGGTACTCGCATTGCATAGCACACGACGTTGGACCCATCTGGGCTGCAAGGGACTTCATCACAGCAACCAGAACAGCCGTGAAGTATCATGGAGCCATCAACGACCTGCTGGACACACTCCAACTTCCAAAAATGGTGGCAGTACTAAAAGTCAAAGCACATGGAAAAATTGAACACAGTAGATGCACGGGGCAACAACATGGCGGGTATGGCAGCCAAGGAAGCAACAAAAAGCCGGATTACGTACCGGTAATGCTCTTTTAATGAGTCCACGACAGCACCCCACATGAGAGAGAGAGGGATCCGCCCATAGGAACAGGAAACCTACAGAATAAAAGGAGGCGGTCCCCTCTCCTCCTCAGTTTAGTTTACAGAGTATAAAAAGGGAACCACAAAAGTGTTAGTATTCATTCTTATTCAGTAACATAAAATTCTTAACACTATACAACCATTACTTGTGAATTTAAAGGAAAGAACTGTGCAGAATTTAGGGAAGGTAATACATGGGTGCTGTCGTGGACTCATTAAAAGAGCATTACCGGTACGTAATCCGGCTTTTTACCCTTCGCCACGACAGCACCCCACATGAGAGACTTTCAGAGAGTCATTATTTGGGTGGGATTACTGTACTAAGGACAGCTCTACCAGAAGTCAGATCAGAGGAAGCAGAAAGGTCAAGTCTGTAATGGTTGTAGAAGGTGTGGACCAGGTTGCGGCCTTACATATTAGGTGGATCGGTACATCCGCTTGCTCCGCCCAAGAGGAAGCCATGGCTCGCGTAGAATGCGCCTTTATCCCCACTGGCGGGATTTCGCCCTTCGATGTGTAGGCCAGACAGATAGCTTCTCTGATCCATCGAGAAATGGTAGCTTTTGTGACCCCATGTCCTTTCTTGCGGCCCTGAAAGGAGATAAGCAGAGCCCTACTCTGCCTCCATGTTTGAGACCTTTCTATATACGTCAGGATGGCTCTTCTGACATCTAAGGTGTGCAACTTATGTTGTTCTGGAGTTACAGGTGTATCAAAAAAGGAAGGCAGAAATATCTCCTGAGATCTGTGATAGATGGATGCTACCTTAGGGAGGTATGAGGGGTCAGGCTTTAAGACAATTCTACCCTGAAATACCAGTAAGAAGGGCGGGTCTACTGATAGGGCTTGGATGTCACCAACCCTTCTAGCTGAGGTTAGGGCTACCAATAGGGCTACTTTGTATGTTAGGATCTTAAGAGGTATGGAATCTAATGGCTCAAATGGGGAGCCAGTTAAGGCCTCTAAAACTAAATTCAAATCCCACGGAGGTAGACGGGGAATATGGACCGGATTACAACGTTCACAAGATTTAATAAATCTGGAGACCCACTTGTTAGCTGCTATGTTGTCTCCATATAGGGCTCCTAAAGCTGAGACTTGAACCCTCAGGGTGTTTACCGATAGACCTAATTCTCTACCCTTTTGTAGGAACTCTAGAATAGGAACCACCGGGGTTTGTTTAGTGAACGGTCTTGTATGAAAATGTAAGAATTTTTTTCCATACCCTACTGTATAATAGGGTGGTAGATCTTTTCCTACTTAACAACAGGATGTTAACTAGTTGTTCTGAGAACCCCCTTGACTTTAATAACTGCCACTCAAATTCCACGCCGTCAAGTGAAGACCTTTCACTTGCGGGTGGAAAAATGGGCCCTGAGAAAACAGTTCCTTGTGTAAAGGAAGGATCCATGGATCGCATAGAGACATGCTCTGGAGACACGAGAACCATCGTCTTTTTGGCCAGAAGGGCGCAATCAGGATTACTCTGGCTTGATCCCTCATGATCTTTCTGATCACTAGAGGTATCAGAGACATCGGAGGAAAGGCGTACGCTAGTTTGAAGCTCCAAGGATGGTGAAGGGAGTCCAACATGTCTGGGTGATCCATGAGGTTCAGGGAAGCAAACCTTTTTACCTGTCTGTTGCCTCTTGTTGCAAACAGATCTATTTGGGGTACGCCCCATGATCTTGTTATCATCCTGAATATGTTCTTGTTTAAAGTCCATTCTCCTTGGCGTAGCTTGTTTCGACTGAGGTAGTCTGCCTTGGTGTTTTCTGCCCCTTTGATGTGCAGGGCTGTTAAGGATGGAAAATGAAACTCTGCCAACTGGAAGATGTTTGCTGCTACATTCATCAGGGTTCCTGATCGCGTACCTCCCTGACGATTTATGTACGCCACTGTGGTGGAATTGTCCGACAGAACTCTCACATGCGTTCCCTGAACCTGTGGAAGAAAATGACTTAGGGCATATTCTACCGCTTTTAATTCCTTCCAATTTGAAGAACACATTAACTCTGCCTGATTCCAGGTGTTTTGGCTCAGACTATCCTCCATATGTGCACCCCAACCCATAGGGCTGGCGTTAGTGATAATTGTTTTAGAGGGATTTATCATCCATGGTGCACCCCTTGAAAGGTGATCCATGTCTAACCACCAGATTAGGGATTCAATCACGTCTCTGGAAAGAGTAATTTTACTCTCTAAATGTCGTACTTTCCCTTGGATTGACAATATTTCATACTGCAATTGACGGGTATGATATTGAGCCCACGGCACAGCTGGTATACATGAGGATAATGATCCTAGCAAGGACATAGCCTTCCTCAGGGTCATGTAGGGTTTTGACATTGCCTCTGACACCTTTGATTGTATAATTATTCTCTTTGAATGTGGGAGGAAACTTTTCTGACTTACTGAATCTAGTTGAATTCCTAGAAATATCTGGAGAGTGTCTGGATTCAGCCTGGATTTTTCGTAATTCACGATCCAACCCAATTCCTGTAGGGATGAGATTGCATTAGATAACCACATTTCACATTGGGTTATGGAATTTCCTATAACAAGAAAATCATCCAGTTAGGGTACTATGAGAGTGTTCTGCTGGTGTAAATGAGCCATCACTTCTAGGATCACCTTTGTAAAGATGCGGGGCCTCCCATGATTTTTTAAGCAAGGCCTCTGCTTTACGGTCCAATGGGTCAGTTAGTATCCCCGAAACCTCAACTGGCAAGACCGATTGCCTGGAGGTTGAGGCTACAGCTGCATCCACTTTTGCCCAAGAATTTAGCTCCTCATCACTGAAGGGATATCGTCTTTTAGAGGATGATGGTAAAAATCCTCTTGTGCTCTGTCTATCCCACTCCTTTTTAATTAATTCTTTAACGGTGGTAACTACGGGGAAGGATCTACGTTTCCTTTGTCCTAACCCCACGAACATGATGTCCTGAGCTGATTTTTTTCCTCTTTCGTCTGGGCACCCCATCGCGTTTCTGACCGCTTTTACTAGGTTGTTACATACTGAAAGTGACGAACCTGTCCTGCCAGGATGACTGCTACCCTTAGGTACTGCTTGTGTTCGGCATGTATGGGAAGATGATAATAGGCATCTTTTAGGTCTATTCCGGCCATGACACACCTAGGAAACAAAAGCTTGATGGCAGAACTAATAGACTCCATTTTAAAAGTATGATTACGCAAAAAGGAATTTAATTTTTTGAGATTTAAGATGGTTCTGAATGAACCATCTGGTTTTTTGATCAAAAACAAAGGGGAGTAGAATCCCTTTTGATCTTGGGGAACCTCCACCAACACTTTTTTAGATAGAAGAGATAGGATCTCAGACTCTGGAGCCTGTTGTTGTTCTTGTCCCTTTGGTGATGTTATTAAAAAAGAATCCCAAGGGATTCTAATAAACTCTAATTTCAGACCATCTCTAACAATGTCCAGAATCCAACGGCTGGATGTTATGTGTTCCCATTTTGATAGAAAATATTTTAGCCTGCTGCCCACTTCAAGGTTAGCGGTACTTGCCACATTTTGAATTGTAGGATCCGCTAAACAGAGCCCCTTTTTGTTTAGGATCTTTCGTCTCCCAGCGATCCTTTTGCTCAAACGGTTTTCTGGTAAAGGGTCGTCTCTTGAATGCTCTCCTGTAAGACGGAAGATATTGGTTAGGAAAACCCTTCTTCCGTTCTCCCGCTTTATTTAAAAGCTCATCCAGAGTCTTTCCAAAAAGGAACTCACCCTGGCAGGGGAGCGCACAAAGTTTTGCCTTTGCTTGTGCGTCCCCTTTCCAGTTCTTCAACCAGAGTACTCGCCGGGCTGTATTCACTAGGCCGCCTGACCTGGCTGCTAGGCGTAGCGAATCCACTGAGGCGTCTGCCAGGAACGCTACAGCCTCTTTCATTAGAGGGATCTTTGGTAGAATTGAGTCTCTTGCAGTTCTACCTTTGATCTGCTCCTCCAGTTGTTCCATCCATACTAGCAGCGATCTCGCTGTACAGGTAGCAGAGATGGCTGGCCGAAATGCCCCTGTATTGGCCACGCTGCTGTTAGGCAGACACAGCCCCCCTTCATCTTCGGATGAACTCGGCCGAGATTCTGATTCATCAGAGGACTTATGCATCCCCTCTGACTCTGGGCTTTCTGGAGATGGGGACTTGCTAGGTTGGCGGGAACTGGTGCTACTAGCCTGCGCCAACCCCTGCATCTCTTCCCGAATCATGGCTCTGATGTCAGATGGTGTCATTATATTTTCCCTCATGGAGCCGGGCGGACCAGCGGTGACCGGACCCGGACCATGGCGACTGACCAGACAAGGGGGGAGGCTGAACACAGTGGCTCCCCCGCAGCTGCTTTTGGAACCGCAGCCCCTGCAATTCCCTCAGAGACCGACGCAGGCGGGTGCATGGCCCCGGGATCCTTCTTCTGTAGGGTAAGCTGGGATTCCTATAGGAACAGGAAACCTAAACTGAGGAGGAGAGGGGACCGCCTCCTTTTATTCTGTAGGTTTCCTGTTCCTATGGGCGGATCCCTCTCTCTCTGTTTAAGAAGTTGCGGGAGCAAGCTCCAAAGAAGGAGAAGGAAAGCTGGATGCAGAAGCGGGCAACACATCAAGAAGGAAGGGTATACTCAATGGACTACAAACCCTGTTTACCCCAAAGTATGTACCCTATGCTGGTTCAATGGGCACATGGGCCCACAAACAGATCAAAGACACAGATGAATGATCTGATAGGTGCCTACAGGTTCACTCCAGGGATCTCCACCCTAACAGCCAAATTCACTAGCAGCTGTCTGACCTGCTGCAAATGCAACCAAGGAAGAATGGAGAAAGTTCCCACACATCATCTTGCCAGACCACTGTACTCCTTCCAGAGGATCCAGATAGACCACATCCAGATGCCGCCAAGTAGAAGATTCAAATATGCCCTTGTGGTCGTGGACGTGTTCTCAGGATGGCCAGAAGTTTTCCCAGTGAGGAACCAGTCAGCAAAGACTACTGCAAAGAAGCTACTCTCAGAAATGAGATATCCAGATATGGGGTCCCAGAAGTGATAGAGTGACCAGGGACCCGCATTCACAGCAAATCTCACATGGGAGATCTGGTCAGCAGTAGGGTCAGATTTAGGCATATGCACTCCCTACAATCCCCAGAGTAGCGAGAAAGTAGAAAGACTGAATGGGACACTTAAGAACAGGATGCTGAAAGTTGCCAAAGAGACAAACAAACCTTGGCAGGAGACACTCCCAATCACACTACTTAGTGTTAGGCACACTCCCAGAGGCCCAGAAAAGCTGTCACCATATGAAATTTTGTTTGGGTTTAGTGCCAGGTTAGAGGTATTCTTCCCTCAGCAGCTGACTACGCAATATGATACTTTGTCTGCTTATGTAATTAATTCACCAAGAAACTTGCTAATATCCATTCTCGAGTTTTTTCTTCATTGCCAGATCCATATTCAGTGTCCGGTACGCACTCCTTGAAGTCAGGAGACTGGGTGTTGGTAAAAAAAGTTTTTAAGGAGAACACCACTCGATCCCAGATTTGATGGTCCTTTTCAAGTGCCGATGATGACACCAACCTCTGTGAAGCTGGAGGGAAGACCCACTTGGATCCACTCATCGCATTGCAAGAAAGCTCCCCTACCAGAGGATGACATCCAAGCCAGAATGATGTTGTGGACGCCCTGCCTGACCGAATAGATAACCTACCTGATAAAGAATACACACCACTCACTACACATGCTGTTGACTAAGAGACTGATTGCAACGAACCCCCGTTAGGGACAGATCTCCTGACCACCCATTTGCGAAAAGTCAGCACAGAGTGGGGTGTATGCGCTAGGCATGCGTCAGCTCACCGGCAGCATAAAAGAGTTGCAGCGCTTTGGGACAGGAGGCTAGGATTAGGGCAAGTGATATCTAAGGGGGGATTGTGATGGAAATATGTATATCATGTAGATCTCACTTGCATGTATACTCCTTTATAATCATATATACTCATATAAACGCAAATATATCTATATACTTAGCTAGTTTATTATCAATTGCTCAACTTGACCACATGAGCTAGGCCATATGGTTCCTCGGTACTTTCCAGACACCCAAAAACCGGAACTTAGGCCAGATGTCTTGAACTAATGTCTAAGAATCCTGCTGGATAGCAGGATAAATGTAACAGCTACATTTTAGTTGCATAGGGGGGCGTGGTTTGCACGGGAGCAGGAGCAGACCTACTTTACAGGAGCTCCTGTAATTTCCCAGATCCAAGCTACTAAAAAGCTACAAAAAGTGGATTATTTGGGTCCCAAAGCTCTATCAACATGCCTGGCACTGACTCCAAGAAGAATGGACCCAGTCCTGTGAAGACAAAACCTTCTCCAGGACAGAAATATAGCCGTGGCTCTGGAGGAGTGCTGTCCCTGCAAGGAAGAAAGCATGGAGAATCTGCACAGCTGAAGCCGATACCCTGTCAGACCCCAGCTAAACCAAGGACTCCTGCAGTAAAGCTGATCTCCGGGGTGCAGACCAGCAAGAAAGCTCCCCTTCCAGCTATGCTGTCACTGGTGAGTGGCAGCAGAAAGAAGCAAGGAGCTGTGGTGGAACTGGGCGCAGGGATGAAGCAAGCAGCAGATGAGAACAAAGAGATGACTCATCCTTTACAGGAGCCCAGCAAGCTGCAGCTGCCCAGCCAAGCACGGAGGAGCAGCCTAAACCACAGGGCACAGGAGTTTGTGCCGAAGACACTGACAGCTGCCGGGACCCGGAGTGAGACCGCGACTTTGACCGCTGAACAGGGGTCACAGAAAGGAATGCCGCTCTATGCAGAGAAAGCAGTAACGGGATCGCCCCAGGGAAGTTTCACACTGGAATTACAAGAGGGAGCGCTGCTGCATATGGAAAGGAGCGACAGGTTGCTGAACCAAGGGAACCTGGATAAAGAAGAATGCGCTACTACTACAGGAGTGGATTATAAAACAAACAGACTTGAGAATGGAGAGGATCAAGGGACTTCTGTGTGGGTAAGCAATGTGCTGCACTACCCCATTTTAAATGAACAGTCATCTCCTTACAATAGCACCGCAGGGGGCTTAGCTGGGTTCACCAGCATTAACACTAGGACTACTGGACTCGTGACCCCGCCTAGAACTACTGAAAGGAGTCATTTTGACTCCTTGCTTGTTTTCGTTTATTTTTAGAGTTTCATTTGTGGTTATTTATTAATAATTATATTTTTTGTAATGTATTATTATTGTGAGATCCAACAGTAATGCTTTTGATTGTTTTTTTTCTGCTTTTCTTATTTTTCTACAGAAAATAACAATAATTATAATAGACGTTTTTCAAACATTTTTTTTTATTCAAGTGCACACATATAAACAGCAACTGAAGAACAAAAAGCAGAGAAAATGTAGGTGGAGGAGCATAAAAATGAAAATATGGCGCAGAATTCACCTTCTAAACATTTGGTGTTTCGCATTTTAGGCATTGCCTTTGATTTATGGCAGTACATTGCCCACACAAAGACTTACCACAAGTCTTACAATTGCCGACAGATCTATTTTTCTTGCACTTTTCTTTGATCTGGCAAAATTTTGTTTAAACCATCACTTCTGAACATGTAGAAACTTGGGACGTGGAACCCTTTTCCCTATCTGTGACATAAGGACCACTCAACTCTCTCACAAGCGTTTGCAAAAATGCCTTGTATGACATTTTTTGGTGGGTAATCTCCTTGAATATTATACATGCATTTATACCCGCAAAGTCTAAGGCATTTTCAAATGCATGAACAGGCCATCTCCTTGTGGATGTTCGTGTGGTATATTTTCGTGCCATCTGATCCACTACATCTACTCCATATTTTGTTTCATTGTAAAACTTTACCGTTTCTGGAGTTTTTTTAGCGGAATCAGATGCAACAACAACATCTGGATGGACGGAACTCAAAATGACAACATTTTTGTTGGGCTTTCCTTGATATACTGTACGTGTAAAATTGTCTTCATTTCTAAACACTTTAGTGTTGTACAATTCCTCTTTCATGGATTTTATTTCTTTAGGCACTTCTCGCCTTATCTTATTCAGTGTTCCCACGATGGTTGTTCCTTTGCTTTTTAGCTGTTTAGCTAATTTTAATGAAGTAAAATAATTATCGGTTGTAACATTGCGACCTTTTTTCAAAAACGGGTCCAATAACTTCATTACCACATGGTCAGCTAAACGGTCCTCAGCACGGCGTGTATCATCTTTGCCTAGATAAGGGAAGCCATTTGCCAGATATTTGCTCTCCTTATCAACAGCTAGCCAATATTTGTGGCCATATTTATCTGGTTTGGAAGGCATGTACTGCGTGAATGGACACCTAGTTTTGCTTGGGAAAAGTTGCTCATCCACCGTTATGTATGGGCCAGGTTTGTAACACGCAATACAATTTTCAATAAACCTGTCCCACACAGTAGAAAATAGAGCAAACTTGTCCGTTTGCAGTCTCTCCGATCGAGTAGATTTCTCATCAAATCTGAGAAACCTCATAATTTCAACAAAGCGGTCCCTAGACATTGTCGCTTTGCAAAACGGTATTCCCCAGTTATTACACCAAATACTGCTAATCGAGTGACGGTTCGTGCCAGATATTCCACGAGCATAGAATATCGCAATGAATGCATCTAGCTCCTCATCAGATAGAGTAAACTGTAAATTATTGTTCCTGCATGCTTCGGCAAGCGTACAGTTCTTTATATGTGTCAATATATATGAATCAAAAAATAAATGCCATGCGCTCAAAGGACTATCGATAATGATATTTCTTCTGGCGTATCCTGTAGGGCCAGGTGCTTCTCGAAGAATATTTTGGCTGTCACGCCTACCAGGCAAGTGTTGTCCAATTTCAACAGGTTTCCATTGAATACCATCCGCTGAAACTAGTATTCCTTCAGATTCGCCTTCTCTGGTGTTTGTTGTTGCATTACCTTCGCCGCCATCGTTATCTGTTGTTCTTTCATTTCTGGGACGTTTTGCTGATTTTTTCTGTCCACGACCAGGAGGATGGTCACGAGGCAACATAACTGCATGAGCCCGATCCCCAGTTGATGTGCTTGGAATATCTGGAAAAAAGTTGATGAATATTTAGAATTTTTGTTTTGTAAGGGTCCGTGCACACCGGCTGGATTAGCGGCGGAATATCCGACCGGATCTGGAAGAAAGAATAGCAACTTTGAAACTCATCAAAGAGAATGAAGACTTTCTAGACAGAACAGAAGCATCTCTACTGGTCACAGAAGGTGCAAAAAGTGTCAGAGAACCTCCAAAAGCAGATGAGTGGAAGCATGTGACCAAAAGAAGCAAGAAGACCATGGAGAAATCACCAACCACACAACTGAAGAACCGATATCAAATCTTTGTAGAGGATGAAGATGGCACACCTAAGAATGAAGCAATACCAGCAAGCAAAAAAGAAAAGGGCACACAGCAACAAGTGACAGCAAAAAGTACAGCCAAGAAGCAACGAAGAGTGGTGGTGGTGGGAGACTCACTACTGAGAGGCACCGAAGCAGCCATCTGCAGACCGGACATAACTGCAAGAGAAGCATGCTGCCTTCCAGGTGCGATGATCAAGGATGTGACCGATAGGATACCAAAGCTCTTCAGCTCCAAGGACGTCCACCCATTTCTTCTGATACATGTTGGCACCAATGACACGGCAAGGAAGGACCTACCGACAATCTGCAAGGACTTTGAAGAGTTGGGGAAGAAAGTAAAGGAACTGGATGCACAGGTAGTTTTTTCTTCTATCCTTCCAGTAGACGGGCATGGCACCAGGAGATGGAACAGGATCCTTGATGCAAACAACTGGCTAAGACGATGGTGCAGACAACAAGGATTTGGATTCCTGGACCACGGTGTGAATTACTGGTATGATGGACTCCTCGCCAGAGACGGACTACACCTCAACAAACCTGGGAAACACACATTCGCCAGAAGACTCGCTACACTCATCAGGAGGGCGTTAAACTAGAAGAAGAGGGGACGGGAAGAAAAACGTTAGACTCGAACAAAGACGACCCAGGAAAACATACTCAGAAGGGAGGTAAGAACATTTCTAAAACAATCCACAGTGAGGAGATTGGAACAAAACAAAATCCTCTAAACTGCATGCTCGCAAACGCCAGAAGCCTGACAAACAAGATGGAAGAACTAGAAGCAGAAATATCTACAGGTAACTTTGACATAGTGGGAATAACCGAGACATGGTTAGATGAAAGCTATGACTGGGCAGTTAACTTACAGGGTTACAGTCTGTTTAGAAAGGATCGTAAAAATCGGAGAGGAGGAGGGGTTTGTCTCTATGTAAAGTCTTGTCTAAAGTCCACTTTAAGGGAGGATATTAGCGAAGGGAATGAGGATGTCGAGTCCATATGGGTTGAAATTCATGGAGGGAAAATTGGTAACAAAATTCTCATTGGGGTCTGTTACAAACCCCCAAATATAACAGAAAGCATGGAAAGTCTACTTCTAAAGCAGATAGATGAAGCTGCAACCCATAATGAGGTCCTGGTTATGGGGGACTTTAACTACCCGGATATTAACTGGGAAACAGAAACCTGTGAAACCCATAAAGGCAACAGGTTTCTGCTAATAACCAAGAAAAATTATCTTTCACAATTGGTGCAGAATCCAACCAGAGGAGCAGCACTTTTAGACCTAATACTATCTAATAGACCTGACAGAATAACAAATCTGCAGGTGGTTGGGCATTTAGGAAATAGCGACCACAATATTGTGCAGTTTCACCTGTCTTTCACTAGGGGGACTTGTCAGGGAGTCACAAAAACATTGAACTTTAGGAAGGCAAAGTTTGAACAGCTTAGAGATGCCCTTAATCTGGTAGACTGGGACAATATCCTCAGAAATGAGAATACAGATAATAAATGGGAAATGTTTAAGAACATCCTAAATAGGCAGTGTAAGCGGTTTATACCTTGTGGGAATAAAAGGACTAGAAATAGGAAAAACCCAATGTGGCTAAACAAAGAAGTAAGACAGGCAATTAACAGTAAAAAGAAAGCATTTGCACTACTAAAGCAGGATGGCACCATTGAAGCTCTAAAAAACTATAGGGAGAAAAATACTTTATCTAAAAAACTAATTAAAGCTGCCAAAATGGAAACAGAGAAGCACATTGCTAAGGAGAGTAAAACTAATCCCAAACTGTTCTTCAACTATATCAATAGTAAAAGAATAAAAACTGAAAATGTAGGCCCCTTAAAAAATAGTGAGGAAAGAATGGTTGTAGATGACGAGGAAAAAGCTAACATATTAAACACCTTCTTCTCCACGGTATTCACGGTGGAAAATGAAATGCTAGGTGAAATCCCATGAAACAATGAAAACCCTATATTAAGGGTCACCAATCTAACCCTAGAAGAGGTGCGAAACCGGCTAAATAAGATTAAAATAGATAAATCTCCGGGTCCGGATGGCATACACCCACGAGTACTAAGAGAACTAAGTAATGTAATAGATAAACCATTATTTCTTATTTTTAGGGACTCTATAGAGACAGGGTCTGTTCCGCAGGATTGGCGCATAGCAAATGTGGTGCCAATATTCAAAAAGGGCTCTAAAAGTGAACCTGGAAATTATAGGCCAGTAAGTCTAACCTCTATTGTTGGTAAAATATTTGAAGGGTTTCTGAGGGATGTTATTCTGGATTATCTCAATGAGAATAACTGTTTAACTCCATATCAGCATGGGTTTATGAGAAATCGCTCCTGTCAAACCAATCTAATCAGTTTTTATGAAGAGGTAAGCTATAGACTGGACCACGGTGAGTCATTGGACGTGGTATATCTCGATTTTTCCAAAGCGTTTGATACCGTGCCGCACAAGAGGTTGGTACACAAAATGAGAATGCTTGGTCTGGGGGAAAATGTGTGTAAATGGGTTAGTAACTGGCTTAGTGATAGAAAGCAGAGGGTGGTTATAAATGGTATAGTCTCTAACTGGGTCGCTGTGACCAGTGGGGTACCGCAGGGGTCAGTATTGGGACCTGTTCTCTTCAACATATTCATTAATGATCTGGTAGAAGGTTTACACAGTAAAATATCGATATTTGCAGATGATACAAAACTATGTAAAGCAGTTAATACAAGAGAAGATAGTATTCTGCTACAGATGGATCTGGATAAGTTGGAAACTTGGGCTGAAAGGTGGCAGATGAGGTTTAACAATGATAAATGTAAGGTTATACACATGGGAAGAGGGAATCAATATCACCATTACACACTGAACGGGAAACCACTGGGTAAATCTGACAGGGAGAAGGACTTGGGGATCCTAGTTAATGATAAACTTACCTGGAGCAGCCAGTGCCAGGCAGCAGCTGCCAAGGCAAACAGGATCATGGGGTGCATTAAAAGAGGTCTGGATACACATGATGAGAGCATTATACTGCCTCTGTACAAATCCCTAGTTAGACCGCACATGGAGTACTGTGTCCAGTTTTGGGCACCGGTGCTCAGGAAGGATATAATGGAACTAGAGAGAGTACAAAGGAGGGCAACAAAATTAATAAAGGGGATGGGAGAACTACAATACCCAGATAGATTAGCGAAATTAGGATTATTTAGTCTAGAAAAAAGACGACTGAGGGGCGATCTAATAACCATGTATAAGTATATAAGGGGACAATACAAATATCTCGCTGAGGATCTGTTTATACCAAGGAAGGTGACGGGCACAAGGGGGCATTCTTTGCGTCTGGAGGAGAGAAGGTTTTTCCACCAACATAGAAGAGGATTCTTTACTGTTAGGGCAGTGAGAATCTGGAATTGCTTGCCTGAGGAGGTGGTGATGGCGAACTCAGTCGAGGGGTTCAAGAGAGGCCTGGATGTCTTCCTGGAGCAGAACAATATTGTATCATACAATTATTAGGTTCTGTAGAAGGACGTAGATCTGGGTATTTATTATGATGGAATATAGGCTGAACTGGATGGACAAATGTCTTTTTTCGGCCTTACTAACTATGTTACTATGTTACTATGTTACCACAATCCGGCCCGTACCTGCCCGCTCAGGTACAGAGCGGAGTTTCATACCTAAAGCTCCGCTCCGAACCCCGGGCTGGAGCCGCTGTCTGGGACGGAGCCGTGCTCGCGCGTAAGCAAGCGCTGCTCTGTCCCTGACAGCGGCTCCAGCCCGGGGTTCGGAGCGGAGCTTCAGGCATGAGCGGGCAGGTACGGCCTGTATTGCGGCAAGAATATCCAGATGGCTATTCAGCCAGAATTCTGCTAGTGTGCACAGGCCCTAACTCAGTGTGTGGAAGAACAAATAAATACACAACTACTTACCTTCTGGATTTGTTCCTTCTGAGTCTTCAGATTCACTTGATATGTTCTGAGGAATGAAATCTTCATCACTGTCAGAATCAAATACATGTTCCTGCAATTCGGATTCCGATTCATCCTCTGGTATGGATTGCAAAGTAGCCAGAATATCCTGAGGCTTTATCAAACGTCTTCTCTCCATATTCCTCACAAATTCCATAATTCTATATAGTGAAAAATAGAAATGAAATGAAAACTAAAAGAAATAATAACTGTTCTGCCACCTTCAAAAGTAGGTGGGCAGAATCAGTTGACAGACAGCTAAACTATTTCATAACAATTCATACCTGTATGAGTCTTCAGAGCTCGTATGTCTGCGTCTGTTCTCTTTGTCTCTTCAGCTGAACTGAAAGTAAAGTTACTATCCAGAATACTGTCTCCTGCTAGGACCTTAGAAAAACACCACCCTTCATTAGCATAAGATAAGAGCCTAGAGTAAACAAGCTATTTTGTTCAGCATTACACAGTAATACAAGCAGGTAAAACACAAGGAAAATGTGAAAAGTTGACATGTAAATTGAACTACATCTATATGAACATCAGGGTAAATAAGACAGAGTGAAAAAATTATGCACAAAACTTTATAGCAACATTTAGTGACAAAAGGACCTCAAAATATAGTAGGGAGTCAAAATGACTCCCTTCAGTAGTTCTTGGTAAATTTTGAAAAAAACGCGCAAATTTTTTACCAAAATTATTTATTCTCACAAAATCTTTTTTCACATCATATTTGAGGAAAAGTCACAGAGTTTCAAGCCGGAATTCTGAAAAATGTAGTCACAGAAGAGAATTAAAAAACGAAAGGAATCAAAATGACTCCATCAGTAGTTCTAGTGTTAAGGGGAAACATGACACTACTGAAGTACAATTACAGCACAGCCCTACTGTTGTAAGACCCCCTGCCATAACATCTTAGAGCTGCAGAGAGAGAATCCCAATGAAACACCACTAGGGGAAATTTCTAGGAGTCAAAAAATTATAATGGATGATCTTGGGTTTAATTCTGAGTTTTATGAGTCCCTAATTACTTACTTTAATAGAAACAGAGCTACAGGAAGAAAGCAGGAGGGGGAAGGGGAAGAAGTAGAAGATGTAATGACTAATATATCTAACAGCTGTAATGGATCCTTAGAGGGATCAGAGCGTTCAATATCAAACGAGTCATCTGTGAATAGTGAGCGCTTTAATTTCTCTGACTATGAAACGGATAATTATTCCGGATATTCTACATCAAGTGAAGCTCCCTGTGAGTCATCTAAATTGCCTAAAAAGCGCAGCTTTAAAAACTCTTCCCCTGCTTTATTAACATTGGAAGGGATCCCAGCATCTGATGACTATCCAACTGAGGGTTTTATGGTGTATCTCCTCAAATCATTTTTGACCACTATGAATATTTGTGGTAAAGATGTCATCCCTGATCCTAAACAATCATTTAATTCAAAGGCTTCCCAAGCTTTTATAAAAAAGCTTTTCCAAGAGATAATAAAATCTGTAAACTCTGTCACTGAGTCAATCCCCCCTAGCATAGCTACTGGAACTTCACTTGCTCAAGAATCATTTGCATATAAAAACAAACTTGAAAAAAAACTAACAAAACTTATCTCAAGCAATCTCTAAGCCTTCAGAATTATTGGAGGGGATTCAGAAAAAAATGGATCTTCTAAAGGCCAATTTAAACAACTTTGAGGATTTTAGAAGGAAGAATAACGTTAAGATCAGGGGTATACCAGATTCAATTCAGGCTTCCCAGTTGGAGAGTTATGTATCATCAATGATCTCTAACTTATTTCCTAACTCTACCGAAGGCCCTCTGATAGAAAAGGTTGTCAGAATACGCAGACCACCCACGCTTCCCAGGGATTTATCATGTGACATCATTGTTACTTTTTACCCAAATTGGGTCAGGAATGCGCTCTTAGGTATCTCAAAAAATCCGAGATTTCTCTCTTCCCCTTACAAGCAACTGGTTTTTTATAAGGATTTGTCTAAAGTCACTCTCCAAAACAGGAGAGTTTTTTCGCATACCACAAGAGAACTATTGCGTGCAGGCCTCTCTTACTCCTGGACAAGATCATCAACCCTCCGGGTGAGACTTCCGTCAGGTTTATTTCATGTTGCCTCTCCGGACAAGGGTATTGAATTTTTAAAACGCATTGGAATCAACTCCTCTGAAGCCACATCCAGTTCCCTAACAACAACTTGAAGGGTAACTGTTCTGGTTGAACAATCTACAAAGATCTGTTATTTGACTAGCTGTAACAACTTAATTCCACTTTAAAAGTTTTTTTTAAATTTTTTTTCGTTACTTGATTGTTTCTTGGATCAAAACCGAACTTTCCTCCGCTAGGTCTTAGGGGTGCCATGTGCACTCTGGGACTTGGGCAGGCATTATTTCACACATTATGCGACCTTTAATCTACTTTTATCTCACAGGCTATAAAAAACGTGTATACTAATATTACTGAGCATCATATAATATTGACTTTTCAGCGACGTTATCTGATATTCCACTTATTGTGTTTATAAGTAGGCATCATATTCATACAGTATATCTCTATACTTAGGCTACTTTGAATCCGACATGTATATGGTTGTTTTCTCTTTTAGGCCCAGCTATTAAGCAACATTTTTCTTTACTGTAAATGCTTATTATTATTCTACTTCATCGCACAGGCTACTTTAATTCTGACTTGTATACTTTTGTCTATTCTCTTGGGCCTAGTTATTAAGCAACATTTTTCTTTACTGCTAATGCTTATTTTTACTATACTGCATCGCAAGACTAATTTAATTTTCGTCCCTTTGTTAGTGACATACATATGTAGTATATTTAAGCTACCAATTTATGGTCTGTTTTCTAATGCCTGATATTTCATTCCCCATTTCACTTGGGGATTCATTTCCTTTTCCCTACCCTATGTTTATTTCCTTCCCCTTTCTCTCATTTCTACCTGTTTAAAATTGAAAATACCAATAAAAACGTTTGAAAAACATTTTAGTTGCATAATCAGCATTCATATGTGCATTAATCACCATATTCCACATATATATTTAGATAACCAATAACAGAGGAGCTAGACAATATGGTAATTAACTAACCACCCTAACCACCTCCTTTCTATATGCAATTATAAATCCATGTATGTACAATAAATCATCAGTATTGATGGAATGTTTTTCTGTCACAATGGTGTACAGTCCATTCTTGATGAGCGCTCAAAACACTCAGTCTTATTGGGAACGGCCGCAGCACACACAGGAATAGAGTTATCCAAACCAAATTTCCATAACATATTCATCCATATTTGTAAACAGTATCTTTCCCATGGTTGAAAACAGTGAGAAGTGATATCCAGACCTGAGCTATCAATCATGCTTGCAAACTCACCCACATCAAGCTGCTCATGGCCATAAACTTTGAGCAAAACTATGCCAGGATGAGTATCGAGAAAATAACTATTCTTGTATTTTAAACACTGAAAAATATGTTTCATTTATACAAGATACAAAAGGATAAAAGCTGGAGAAATAAAACATTAAACATCCATCAAATGTTTGGCACAGATATAGAGATTCTCATGAGTAGATCACGGGTATAAAAGTTTTAAATTCAAATCGGTCTATCAAGTTTTGTTAAATAGGAGATTGGTTCTTTGTTCTTGGCACAGCTTTTTGTACTACAGTGTCTCGTCAACCTGAAAAACTCAATGCTAGAAAAATTCAATATTTGGCTTATTACATGCAATTATATACAAATGTAGAAAAGGGATGAGAATCAATCCCTTTCCTAATTACTTCTTCTTAAAGGCAGCAAAGAACTCTCAGTACAGTTATTTGATTAGTATGAGTACATCATTGACAGCATTTTGATACAGCCTATTGACTATACCAGATGTTCAGAAGATGTGGTCACTCTTCTAGGAGTCTGAGAGGTCTTTCCTTTTTCTGAGAGCCTCCCAGACATTTTTGATGACAGTTGGCAACTATGGCCTATGTTGTTTCAGTTTTTTACCTAATAATTTGGTTTGAATTTTTGTTTTCTAATCTTCATTTTTAAGATGCAATTTCTAGTATTATTTGAAAAAAACATCATCTTGTACAAACAAAAGCTTCAGTGTGCAGAAGACAAGAATGAATTCTGATATTCTCATCTGTTCTCTTTGGATCACATTAAAGTGATTTTCCTAATTATTACCTATCCATATGTATGACTGGTAGAGATTTGACCTAAGACCCTCAGCAAACCTGCAGAAAGGTGCAAAAAAATAAGGCTGCACGTTAAAATTGGGGGTCTGCAATACCAAGATAGGTTATTACACTTGGGGCTATTTAGTTTGGAAAAACGAAGACTAAGGGGTGATCTCATTTTAATGTATAAATATATGAGGGGACAGTACAAAGACCTTTCTGATGATCTTTTTAATCATAGATCTGAAACAGGGACAAGGGGGCATCCTCTGCGGTTGGAGGAAAAAAGGTTTAAGCATAATAACAGACACGGATTCTTTACTGTAAGAGCAGTGAGACTATGGAACTCTCTGCCGTATGATGTTGTAATGAGTGATTCATTACTTCAATTTAAGAGGGGACTGGATACCTTTCTGGAAAAGTATAATGTTACAGGGTATATACACTAGATTCCTTGATAGGGCGTTGATCCAGGGAACTAGTCTGATTGCCGTATGTGGAGTCGGGAAGGAATTTTTTTCCCCAATGTGGAGCTTACTCTTTGCACATGGGTTTTTTTTGCCTTCCTCTGGATCAACATGTTAGGGCATGTTAGGTTAGGCTATGGGTTGAACTAGATGGACATATAGTCTTCCTTCAACCTTAATAACTATGTAACTATGTAACTATGGATGAACAAGGATTGGGCAATGTACAGATGTGCTCTAAAGTTTACATACCCTGGAAGAATTTTTGCATTCTTGGTCTTTTTTTTTTTTAGAGAATATGAATGATAACACCAAAACTTTTTCTCCATTCATGGTTAGTGAAGCCATTTATTGTCAAACTACTGTGTTTTCTCTTTTTATATCATAATGACACCCATCATTCATATTCTCAGAAAAAAGGCCAAGAAAGCAAAAATTCTGCTGGGGTATGTAAACTTTTGAGCACAACTGTACTTTAGAGAGCATTACTGTTCTATCAGTCTACAGTAATAGGCCTATAATATAAAATCAAATGTCTTTGGCCTGGTTTCATCATTCATGTTATTTTAAAGTCACTTTCCTTCTTGTGGCTATAGTTGCTATTTTTGGTACCAAATTCTTCAAAATGGTGCATGTGAATCATACACAGTACAGACCAAAAGTTTGGACACACCTTCTCATTTAAAGATTGTTCTGTATTTTCATGACTATGAAAATTGCACATTCACACTGAAGGCATCAGAACTATGAATTAACACATGTGGAATTATATACTTAATAAAAAAAGTGTGAAACAACTGAAATTATGTCTTATGTTCTAGGTTCTTCAAAGTAGCCACCTTTTGCTTTGATGACTGCTTTGCACACTCTTGGCATTCTCTTGATGAGCTTCAAGAGGTAGTCACCGGGAATGGTTTTCACTTCACAGGTGTGCCCTGTCAGGTTTAATAAGTTGGATTCCTTGCCTTATAAATGGGGTTGGGACCATCAGTTGTGCAGAAGTCTGGTGGATACACAGCTGAAAAATGAGTGGCCTCATTAGTCATTACTTTAAGAAATGAAGGTCAGTCCGTCCGAAAAATTGGGAAAAAATTGAAAGTGTTCCCAAGTGAAGTGGCAAAAGCCATCAAGCGCTACAAAGAAACTGGCTCACATGAGGACCTCCCCAGGAAAGGAAGACCAAAAGTCACCTCTTCTTCTGAGGATAAGTTTATCCGAGTCATCAGCCTCAGAAATCGCAGGTTAACAGCAGCTCAGATTAGAGACCAGGTCAATGCCACACAGAGTTCTAGCAGCAGACACATCTCTACAACAACTGTTAAGAGGAGACTTTGTGCAGCAGGCCTTTGTGGTAAAAGAGCTGCTAGGAAACCACTGCTAAGGACAGGCAACGAGCAGAAGAGACTTGTTTGGGCTAAAGAACACAAGGAATGGACATTAGACTAGTGGAAATCTGTGCTTTGGTCTGATGTGTCCAAATTTGAGATCTTTGGTTCCAAGGACCGTGTCTTTGTACGGCGCAGAAAAGGTGAACGTATGGACTACATGCATGGTTCCCACCATGAAGCATGGAGGAGGAGGTGTGATGGTGTGGGGGTGCTTTGCTGGTGACACTGTTGGGGATTTATTCAAAATTGAATCCATACTGAACCAGCATGGCTACCACAGCATCTTGTAGCGGCATGCTATTCCATCCAGTTTGCGTTTAGTTGGACCATCATTTATTTTTCAACAGGACAATGACCCTAAACACACCTCCAGTTTGTGTAAGGGCTATTTGATCAAGAAAGGAGAGTGATGGGGTGCTATGCCAGATGACCTGGCTTCCACAGTCACCAGACCTGAACCCAATCGAGATGGTTTGGGGTGAGCCGGACCGCAGAGTGAAGGCAAAAGGGCCAACAAGTGCAAAGCATTTCTGGGAACTCCTTCAAGATTGTTAAAAGACCATTCCCGGTGAGAATGCCAAGAGTGTGCAAAGCAGTCATCAAAGCAAAAGGTGACTACTTTGAAGAACCTAGGAAATAAGACATAATTTCAGTTGTTTCACACTTTTTTGTTAAGTATATAATTCCACATGTGTTAATTCATAGTTTTGATGCCTTCACTGTGAATGTACAATTTTCATAGTCATGAAAATACAGAAAAATTTTTAAATGAGAAGGTGTATCCAAACTTTTGTTTGGTCTGTTCTGTATTTGGAGCAAAGTTAAAAATAGTCTTTGTTTTGTCTTGATCTGTCTTTCAGATTTTATGGCACCAAAAGTCAGATACTTTGAAAATCAGATTTTATGGCACCAAAAGTCAGACACTTTGAAAAATGGAGGCAGGTAAAGTGGAGTTGCAGCCAATTTTAGCGACTTTTTAAAACTTCTCAGTTGAAAAATCAGGTAAAAACATCTGGAATTGCTAAATTCCACCCACAAAGGGGAAAACAAAAAGACAGGAAAGCATATATAACCTAGACTTCAAAAAAGCATAGATAGAATAATCAATTGGGTCTAAAGAATAAAAGTGCAAAACACAGAAAACAAGACAAAAATAGGTGCACAGGCAATATTTGTCTATCAGCAACACTAAAGTACATTTTATATCATGCTTTCTTAGAATATGTTTAGTAAATTACAGGATCAGTATAGTTCATCAAAAGCCTATGTTTTATGATCTCATAAATATTAGGACTAGAATTCACTGGTTGATAAAGTGCAGGCAGTGAGGGGGTTAAAGGTTTTTTTTTCCCCCCAGGGGCTCTGTCTCCTAAGCTCAATGAGGTAAGTTTGAAAGGAAGTAACACTGATCTCTTCAGTTACCTTGGAAACATTCCCAGTACAGCCAGTGACACAGCCTTTCTTGACTCTACTTACTCCCAGTTTTAATTTGCAGATGACGTAAGCTTATTCGGGTCATGCCATTGTCTCACCATGATAATGTCCCTTTCTAATAGAAATACATGAAATTATACAATACGTTTGCCAGGAGTATAATTTTCTTCACTCTTTTCAGCCGAAAACTAGATATTATGGGATTATGGGATGTAATGAAATTTTTTTTAATAATTTGTGTCTATCATGCATTAAACAAGAGGATGACATTGTAGATATCTCCAAAACATCCATAAAACAATCATATCATAGATTATCTAAAGTATCTTATCATTTTTCCCTTAAAATGTGTAACCCGCTGAAAATTCTTACCAGTGATTATTAATACAATAGGAACATCTATTTTATGATGTGTTTTACAAAATTCTCGGTCTTGAAACCTGTTTAAAGAAACTAATCAGGTCAATGAAAACACTTCATTTCATTCCCTACCTTTATTTCTAATGTATTCCAATTACAGTCAACGTTGATAAAAATAATGCTAAACACAATTACAATGAAGAAAAAATGATACATAAGGGGGTTAAGGGCAGATAAAATTAGAAGTGAGTTCGTACTGACAGATGGAAAGAAGGAGAAGGTGGGAGAGGGTGAGAAGACGGTGACAATAGGCAGATGGAGAGAGGGAGAGTCACAGGTATGACTGTCATCAGGTCCACAGCTCAGTGAGCTCACAGACGTCAGAAGTTCTGCTCTGAATAGGGCAGTCTCAGAACTCATTGTGTATCTTCATCTGAAGCCTACTCTACAATACTCAAATTAGATCTCAGACTGAATCATATGGATTAGATAAAATGCTAAAATCGCATCATAGAGGTAGCAGAGACATGGTCTTAGCTGATTCTCTTCATGTCAACTAAACCTCACTTTCACCTTCAGGTACGGTTGATGAGCATCGCTCCTCTTTTCCTAAGATATTGCCTCTTTCCCCTAAAGAACAGCTAGGAAAACTTTAATTCTTTTACCGTTTATTTCTTTTTTCAAAAAACATCAACCTCTGTAAAATACCATTGTTAGGACATTGACTATAAGAAAACAGAAAACCCTATAGGATTCAGGAAAGGAAGTTTGGATGAAAGATTGTCGCAACTTGAAATGAAATGACAGAATTACATCAATCTCTAGGGAGACAATCAGTAAATTGTGAAATCAAAATCTGTGCTCAACAGAGACATTTCTAGAAGTTTTTGATTTACAAGATGCCATTAGTGCTATGTCCCTATTCTGATTGCCTCATTCAATTTTTAAATATATAACAGTTCATTATCTACTATATAATTGTCTAAGGGTCACTAAGGGTCTGTTTGTCTTTCTGTCTGTTTTTCTGCCTGTCTTTCTGTCTGTCACGGATATTCATTGGTCGCGGCCTCTGTCTGTCATGGAAATCCAAGTCGCTGATTGGTCGTGGCAAACGCCCACAACCATTGCCACGACCAATCAGCGTCGGCCACAGTCCGGCGGCAATATGGCCGCTCTTTCCTCCCCGCAGTCAGTGCCCGCTCCATACTCCCCTCCAGTCAGCCCTCACACAGGGTTAATGGCAGCGTTACCGGAGCGCGGTGTAACGCACCCCGGGTACGCAGCTATTAACCCTGTGTGACCAACTTTTTACTATTGATGCTGCGTATGCAGCATCAATAGTTAAAAGATCTAATTTTACAAATAAGAATAATAAAAAGAAAGGTTATTCTCACCCTCCGATGTGGCGTCCTGTCCTCCGCAGTGCAAGCGGCAGGTTCCGGTGCTAAGGATGCTATGCAAGAAGGACCTGCCATGACATCACGGTCATGTGACCGCGACATCATCACAGGTCCTGCGCTCATACCAACCCTGTGACCGGAAGCTGCCACGTGCACCGCACACAGGCGACAGCACTACAAGGGGCCCTCAGAAAGTGACTATATGTTTATTTTTTAACCTGTTACATACGTGGCTGGACAATTTACTACGTAGCTGGGCAATATACTACGTGACTGTCCAATATACTATGTGACTGGGCAGTATACTACGTGTCTGTGCTGTATACTACGTGGCTCTGTGCTGTATACTATGTGGCTGGGCAATATACTACGTCACTGGGCAATATACTACATGGCTGGGCAATATACTACGTGACTGGGCAATATACTACGTGACTGGACAATATACTACGTGACTGGGCAATATACTATGTGGCTGGGCAATATACTATGTGGCTGGGCAATATACTACGTCACTGGGCAATATACTACGTCACTGGGCAATATACTACGTGACTGGGCAATATACTACGTGGCTGGGAAATATACTATGTGGCTGGGCAATATACTACGTCACTGGGCAATATACTACGTCACTGGGCAATATACTACGTGACTGGGCAATATACTACGTCACTGGGCAATATACTACATGACTGGGCAATATACTACGTGACTGGGCAATATACTACATGGCTGGGCAATATACTACGTGGCTGGGCAATATACTACGTGGCTGGGCAATATACTACATCACTGGGCAATATACTACGTGACTGTGCAATATACTACATGACTGGGCAATATACTACAGGTCCTTCTCAAAAAATTAGCATATAGTGTTAAATTTCATTATTTACCATAATGTAATGATTACAATTAAACTTTCATATATTATAGATTCATTATCCACCAACTGAAATTTGTCAGGTCTTTTATTGTTTTAATACTGATGATTTTGGCATACAACTCCTGATAACCCAAAAAACCTGTCTCAATAAATTAGCATATCAAGAAAAGGTTCTCTAAACGACCTATTACCCTAATCTTCTGAATCAACTAATTAACTCTAAACACATGCAAAAGATACCTGAGGCTTTTATAAACTCCCTGCCTGGTTCATTACTCAAAACCCCCATCATGGGTAAGACTAGCGACCTGACAGATGTCAAGAAGGCCATCATTGACACCCTCAAGCAAGAGGGTAAGACCCAGAAAGAAATTTCTCAACAAATAGGCTGTTCCCAGAGTACTGTATCAAGGCACCTCAATGGTAAGTCTGTTGGAAGGAAACAATGTGGCAGAAAACGCTGTACAACGAGAAGAGGAGACCGGACCCTGAGGAAGATTGTGGAGAAGGACCGATTCCAGACCTTGGGGAACCTGAGGAAGCAGTGGACTGAGTCTGATGTGGAAACATCCAGAGCCACCGTGCACAGGCGTGTGCAGGAAATGTGCTACAGGTGCCGCATTCCCCAGGCAAAGCCACTTTTGAGCTACAGAGAAGCAGCACTGGACTGTTGCTAAGTGGTCCCAAGTACTTTTTTCTGATGACAGCAAATTTTGCATGTCATTCGGAAATCAAGGTGCCAGAGTCTGGAGGAAGACTGGGGAGAAGGAAATGCCAAAATGCCTGAAGTCCAGTGTCAAGTACCCACAGTCAGTGATGGTGTGGGGTGCCATGTCAGCTGCTGGTGTTGGTCCACTGTGTTTCATCAAGGGCAGGGTCAATGCAGCTAGCTATCAGGAGATCTTGGAGCACTTCATGCTTCCATCGGCTGAAATGCTTTATGGAGATGAAGATTTCATTTTTCAGCACGACCTGGCACCTGCTCACAGTGCCAAAACCACTGGTAAATGGTTTACTGACCATGGTATTACTGTGCTCAATTGGCCTGCCAACTCTCCTGACCTGAACCCCATAGAGAATCTGTGGGATATTGTGAAGAGAAAGTTGAGAGACGCAAGACCCAACACTCTGGATGAGCTTAAGGCCGCTATTGAATCATCCTGGGCCTCCATAACATCTCAGCAGTGTCACAGGCTGATTGCCTCCATGCCACGCCGCATTGAAGCAGTCATTTCTGCCAAAGGATTCCCGACCAAGTATTGAGTGCATAACTGAACATTATTATTTGTTGGTTTTTTTGTTTGTTATTAAAAAACACTTTTATTTGATTGGATGGGTGAAATATGCTAATTTATTGAGACAGGTTTTTTGGGTTATCAGGAGTTGTATGCCAAAATCATCAGTATTAAAACAATAAAAGACCTGACAAATTTCAGTTGGTGGATAATGAATCTATAATATATGAAAGTTTAATTGTAATCATTACATTATGGTAAATAATGAAATTTAACACTATATGCTAATTTTTTGAGAAGGACCTGTATGTGGCTGGGCAATATACTATGTGGCTGGGCAATATACTACGTCACTGGGCAATATTCTACGTCACTGGGCAATATACTACGTAGCTGGGCAATATACTACGTAGCTGGGTAATATAATACGTGGCTGGACAATATACTACGTGGTTGGGCAATATACTACGTGGCTGGCCAATATACTACGTGGGCTGTGCAATATACTACGTGGACATGCATATTCTAGAATACCCGATGCGTTAAAATCGGGCCACCATCTAGTTATCTATATATTAACTGCTCACAAAAGCACTGTAATACTATAAAGGCCTAGAAAAGGAGCCTTAGTAACATTTACTATGTAGACATTAAAGCAATGACACAGTGGCCAATAATTCCAGGCATATAGTGGGTACGGAAAGAATTCAGACTGTTAGGACTGGCAGAACGCACCAAGAAAGGTGATATAGATGCGTTCGCAGTCCGGGGTCCACCGTGCAGGTGAAAACCTGCTGCTAGTAAATACAGACTATATGGCGGTACACTAAAGTATATACACGTGGGTTCAACCTCACCCAGCGTGAAGGGAGCAATCCTGTTGCGTCACAGGATCGCGGTACCGCACCTAAAGCGCGAGCGAGTAGTCAGCGTACTTAACCCCAACTGGGATTGAAGTCCGATTAGACCCTCGCTGGCACTACACCACAACTGGGTGTGTAAGGAAACTAAGTATAAATATATAAATGCACAGGAGTGCGAGCAATGCCGCACTGACGGACGCCACCAACCACACTGGCTTGGGTATGGGAAGCGCAAGGCAAGCGCACGGCGCCGTACAGGCGAACACAGCAAGAGGACGCTGTAATGTGTGTATCGTGCAGATGATTAGTCGGGCGCTAGTGTGAAGAGCAGAACAAAAATGATTACCTCAATGAACAAAAATAAAAAAAAAGAATTTGTGATAAATATTGACCTGTCCATTCAAGGACATTTTAGCTATAGTATGAAATCCTGTTTTTCTTGTCTGTGGAATTGCCTTTGTACTGTTTGTTGTGAAACTGCCGCCCACGAAACTGTTTTCTTTTCTTTCTTTCCTGTTTTGTCTCTTTGTTTAAACATGCAAAACTTGTATAACCACTAAACCTACTGAAACAGCTATATAAAGAAGGGATAGCACATTGAAGGCAGGCGTGCTTCAGAGACTTCCCAGTGATACACTATACAAGACGTGTCTTGTGTATTATTTCTGGTGATTCACCACTTCCAAAGGCTGCTCCGACTGAGTGTGATCCCGACATTTCCTGGCGCCTGAACAGGGACCCGAGGTCTGTGTATTCCTTCAAGAACACCGGCAGAATACGAACGAAAAGAGAATCTGGGATAATGGACGGCAGATGAACAAAAACCTGGCCAGGTAAGAGACACTGTTAGATCTCTTATATCTGCCCTGCACTGTCCGTAAGATTTTCTGTGTCGTGTTCTTTAGCGGGTAGTTCTAGTAGAGGAGGATACCTATAGCTCGGGTTCTTGAACTATTTAGGAATTGATCACCTCACGGAGTACGGCATTGAATGAGAGTGAATGTGAATAGAAGGTGTGTGGAAGTTGGGAATAGCCCTATAAGCCGCCCAGGGGGTTGAAACAGAAGAAGTGACTGTCCCACTGGGCAACGTGGTTGCGTCCTTTCGGGGAGACCTCCGCACCTATGTTCAATCTCTGATCCTGTCTTTGAGAAAAACCTGGTAACGGATAAGTGTATGATAGTATGAGCCCAGGACAGATAAATTAGCCTGGGACAAGAATACGTTGTATGTGATAGTATAAGCCCAGGACAGATAAATTAGCCTGGGACAAGATACGTTGTATGTTCTTTTTCTTTTTCTGTCTGGTTGCATTTGTGTTGTTTGCTATAGGTGTAGGAATCAGGATTTTCTTACATCAACACAGTTTAAACATCCTAGCTCCTTAGGAAGAAGGTAACGAGGTATTCTCATACCCAAACGCCACCTAGGGCAAGAAAAAGACATCCTAGCTCCTTAGGAAGAAGGTAACGAGGTATTCTCATACCCAAACGCCACCTAGGGCAAGAAAGCTCAGGATAAGAAAATGGGGAATAAGCAAACAAAGTCGGAACCAGAAGAATTAGATATCTATACTATCATAAAGGAGAGAAGTGGTGAAGATGCCACTAAGGGGCTGAAAAAGATTTTTAGTAAGTTTGGAGTTACTAGGGCAGAAGCTTTTAGTAGAAAACTATGGGAAGGAATTCAGGAAAGGAAAAAAGGCATAATCAGAGACAAGAAATGGATAGATCAGATCCAAGCATTGATTGATGTCTCTAGGGTAGCAGAAAATGAGGGATGGACATATAATCAACAGAGTAAAAAGTGGTGTATTAGACCCACAGGCTGTGGAGAAAAACAAAATGTGGAATCTAAAAATACCCCACCCCCATACCTTAACCCACATGCCCCATCTTTTCTCCAAACACCACCTCAAAGTTTAGCCGGACCAGGAGGATGGGTATGTCCGCACTGTGGACAACAAAATCCAGACTGGAGAAATGATTGCCTAGCCTGTGGTACACCTAGACATGGCGCTGTACTTGCCCCTGTTAGGGTAGTACCAAGACCCTTTAGGGAACCTGGTGCTGACGGAGTAATGGGAACTAGATATCACCAAACTCGACAATATTTCCCTTGGTCCCCCGCTGAAGGCATGTCTCTCTTGCATAACGCACCAGATCCCACCCAGTGTCCAGTTAGATTTGCACAATATATACAGCAAATTATGCAGACTCACGCTGGAGTTTGGGCAGATGGAGAAGAATTATGTAGAATGAAATTGACTCCTGGACTCTTCCAGGAGCTATTAGCAAATCTACAGGTACATAGGCCCCAAGCAGGAGATGGTGCCTTACAAACGATAGAATCAGGTACACAATTTGTAGATCACTTAATGGTTTTCATGAGGGAGAGACAGAGGCAGAGAGGAACAACGGGAGTGGTGGCTCAGAAATCTGGACAATCAGTAGACGAATATTATCTAAGTGTAGAAAATAATTTCAGAGATGAAGGCATGGATCTAACCGCTCCAGGAATGATGAGGTTAGTTACAAAAACCTTTATAGATGGATTGTCTCCAAAAGTGAAGGAAAAGCTTAAGGCCGCAACCCCTGATTGGAGAACCTTGGAAGACCCACACCTGGCTAGACAGAAAGCTGTAGGGATAGAAATGGACTTAAGAGAAAATTCTAAGCCAGTAAAGAATTGCACAGGCTAATACTGGCTCTGCTAATCAAAAGTTTACTTGTCATTACTGTAAGAAGCCAGGACATTTCCAAAGGGAATGTAGGAAGAGAAAAGCAGATATAGATTCAGGAACCTTTGTACCCAAAAATAGGATAAATAACCCAGTGCCTGATCAAACAGACAGCTCAGAATGACTGAAAGTTATGCAGGTCTCTCTTCCTTCTAGAAGACCAATAATACAAGTTGAAGTTGAGGGTAAAAATGTACCTTTTCTGATAGATACGGGAGCAACATCCTCCATTTTAAATCAGGACTTTTTACCATATCCTGACAATATATCCTCAAAGGTTACATATGCAGAAGGGTATGATGGTAAAATTCAGGCGTTGCCCTTTACAAAACCTTTAAATGTGAGCTTTGGCCCTAAAACTTTTGTATCCAAATTTTTATTTGCTAAAGGTGCACCTACCTGCTCGTTGGGTACTGATGTCTTAAGTAAAATGCATGCAAACATCCATTTTAGAGAAGATGGCACAGTTATGCTGACCATCCCTGAAGATGCAGAAACTCTGGAACCATATGTTAGAATACAGGCAATGGAGGATTTTCCCGAAATTTACACTCAACAAGCAAAAATTGACTTGTCTCGGGTTCCTGACAGCCTATGGGCAAAAGGAGACACTGATGTAGGATTTTTATCAGTAGCTCCTATACTGTTAGAAACTGCCCCGGGAACCATATTACCTCAGCTTAGGCAATACCCCATCAGCGCCCAGCAAGAACAGGCGATTTCTCAACAAATTCAGGATTATGTGTTACAAGGTGTTTTGGTAGAAATAAGGTCACCCGCCAATACACCCTTATATCCTGTTAAAAAGAAAGTGTCCTCCAAAGAAACTATGGTGAAATATCGCATGGTGCACGACTTACGGGAAATCAATAAGGTTTTGGCACCGGTCACCCCTGTGGTACCGAATCCTCATACCTTACTGTCTCAAATTCCCAGCACTGCTGCATATTTTACGGTAATTGACTTATCAAACGCATTTTTTTCTGTGCCACTACATAAGAACTGTTGGCATTTGTTTGCCTTTACATTCAAGGGTAAACAATTAGCATGGACAAGATTGCCACAAGGTATGGTACACTCACCAACTTTGTACTCTGAAGCAATGCAGACCGTGCTAAAAAATTTCATTCCAGAACCAGGAGTAGTCATTCTACAGTATGTAGATGACTTACTTATTTGTTGCCCTGATGAGCAGACGGCAGTTACCTCAACTGTTAATTTCTTAATTTTCCTAGCGCAAGAAGGCTGTAAAGTAAATAGACAGAAACTCCAGGCTTGTCAACAAACAGTCGTGTTTTTAGGTCACTGCATATCACAGGGCATCAGACACCTCACACCTCAACGTACGGAAGCCATACGTAACATGCTTGAACCCAGGAATCACAAACAGCTGCGTGCTTTCCTAGGTATTGTTTCACACTGTAGACAGTGGATCATACATGCAAGTCAACTCATGCAGCCTTTATATGACTGTATTGCCAACACACCATATTCACTCAGTGAAGAGGCTAAACAGTCATTTTCCTCTTTGAAAACAGCACTGGTATCAGCTCTGGCTTTGGGACTCCCAGACTACACTAAACCTTTTCAATTGATGGCAGCTGAGATATCCTCACATGCTACAGGGGTGCTCACACAAAAACATGGAAACAAACAGAGACCTGTGGCATACATATCAGCTCATCTGGACCCTGTAGCTAGAGCCGCACCTTCTTGTGTAAGAGTAGTAGCCGCAATTTCACTGTTATTAGATAAAGCTTCTGAGATTGTTCTTGATCACCCACTTCTAGTTCAGACCACTCATGATGTACATGGCATTCTTAACCAGGTCCAACCTAAACATATTTCAATGGCCAGACACCTCCGTCTCCAATGTTCCCTACTACTGCCGCCCAACATTTCCTTTGCCAGGATTCAGACTCTTAATCTCGCGTCTTTGCTCCCTTTAGAGTCTGAGGGGGGTACCATACCTGAAGAAACTGCACTCTCCAACTCCTTTGAAACTGCACTCTCCAACTCCTTTGACCCATCAAAGTCAATGCATGATTGTGTACAATTAATGGAACAAGAGACTCAGGGCTTATGTAATGTACGTGACAAGCCACTCTGTAATGCTACATTTGAACTTTTCATAGATGGCAGTAGATATGCAGATATGAATGGACAATTTCATACAGGTTATGCGGTAGTAACTCAGCATGAAGTGCTGAAAGCAGAACCTCTCCCTGCTAATCAGTCTGCACAAGAAGCAGAACTTACGGCATTAGTTGAAGCTCTAAAAATAGCCAAAGATCAGACAGCAAACATATACACTGATTCTAGATATGCACATGGCATTATTTTCGATTTTGGCGTAATATGGAGAGCCAGAGGTTATATGACTGCTTCAGGCCAACCTGTTAAACATGCCTCCCTCATTAGACAGATTCTGGAGGCAGCACAAGAAACTAAAGAAATAGCGGTGATAAAGGTAGCTGCACATGTGAGACTCGACACCGAGGAAGCCAGGGGTAACGATAAAGCCGATAAGGCAGCAAAACAGGCAGTACGTAAACCCTTACATCAAGCCCACACACTAGATAGCTCTGAACATGATGAGGAAAGATTGAAGGAAGCTCAGAAACAGGTAGACGACGAAGAACGAGGGCAGTGGCAGAAAAAAGGGGCAGAAGATCAGCAAGGATTATGGAAAAAAGGAACTTTGTTGTGTTTACCCAGAGCCTGGTACCCCGCAGTGGCAAGTGACCTCCACCTACCCACGCATGTGTCGGCAAATGGTATGACGCTCAAGGTAAAAGAAAGGTGGTTGGCTCCAGGCTTTGGTAATTTTGCTCGGAACATGTGTGCTGCATGCGCTATATGCCTGGCACACAATCCAGGTCAGGCCATTAAAACCCCAACCAAGCATCATGTAAGACCACTGTATCCCTTTCAAAGACTCCAGATCGACTACATCCAACTTCCTAGGTACAATGGATACGAATATGTGCTTGTGTGTGGACATGTTCTCAGGGTGGCCAGAGGCCAGTTCGTAAAGCCTCAGCAAAAACTACTGCCATTAAAATAGCACATGAACTGATACCCCGTTACAACATGCCTGAAGTGATCGAGTCAGATAGGGGTACCCATTTTACTGGGGAAATATTCCAGAATGTTATGAAAATGTTGGGAGTAGAAAACCAGTTTCACACTCCATATCATCCACAGAGTTCAGGTAAAGTGGAAAGATTAAATGGGACAATAAAATTAAAAATCCAGAAGGCCATGGCAGAAACAGGAAAGCCTTGGACCGAGTGTCTACCACTTGCCCTGTATTCCATCCGAAACACCCCAAGGGGGAAGGCTAAGCTGTCACCACATGAGATTCTTTTTGGTAGAGCAGCAAATTTGGGTTGTTATTTTCCACAACAACTGATGTTGAATACTGAGACTTTAACTGCTTATGTACAAGAATTACAAAAACGTTTAACTAAAGTGCATTCGCAAGTTTTTGCTTCCTTTCCAGATCCAGAAAATCTCGAAGGAGGCCACAAGTTGGAACCTGGTGATCAAGTCTACGTGAAAAGACATACCAGAAAGACTCTGGAACCGAGATTTGACGGACCTTTCCAAGTCCTGTTAACAACTCCAACAGCAGTCAAGCTTGAAGGAAAGGCATCATGGATACATGCAAGCCATTGCAAAAAAGCAGTATAAGACTCATGATATTGATGTTAATAATGTTAACCTCAACGGAGGCATGGGAAAGACTGAATTCTCTAGCCCCTTTGAACAATAGATTCGTACAACATCATAGAAAATTAGTGCATGACTTGTTAAATAATACGCAACCCCTGGCAGATTGTTGGATCTGTACCCATTCACCAGTATCAGCCACAAGTATACCTTTTCTAGCAGTTCCCGTGTCAGCTGAAGAAATATTCACTTGGCCTAATTGTTCAGACAACCTGGCCAACAACCAACCTGGCAATACTAGACTATGGAATACTACAATCGCCATACCAATTGTGGGATGGGTAGAATTTCCTTGGTGGCAGGGCAATCTTACAGGAAAAATAGACAACTTACAATATTTAGCATTCAAGGGAGGAAAATGGGTACCTAGGAATAAGACTGGATTAACTGATTTAGGACAGGTCCCCACTGAAAATCTACAGCTCAGTTTCAGTACAACCACCCCTTCCTCTGATGCTTTCAAACCTACAGTATTGGAAAGATACATACATAATAGAAAATGGGAACATTCTGAGTTGTTCCCCCAAGGTGATGCAGACAGTTGTACAAGTAAGCCGGGGAACCTGGTTTGTAATGAATCCAATGAGTATGTCAACGGAATGCATGTATGTGGGAATCCCGCAGCCGGGTACTGTAGCCCCTTGGGACAAAAACCCTCTTGGTGTATGATTCAGAATGTATCTAGTTTTGTGGATTTGGCTCACAGATTGGTATTGCAGCACTCAGCTTTGTGGGATCTGCCTGAGGGTACATTTTGGATATGCGGAGAAGGAGCATATAAATGGCTTCCCGTAGGTATAAAGGGTACTTGTACATTAGGACGCCTAACCCCGGCTACTTTCATAATTTCAAATAAACAAGTGAATATGCAAGCCGTGCCCAAGCACACACTGTATAAAAGAGCTGCAGATAACTCACCACGTCCCTCGGGGAGGCCGCATATAGTACAAATGGGAATTCCCAACAAAATTGCTAGTACCAGTTTTATTTATCCTATGTTAACACAAATGTGGGATAAATTAGTTAGAGCCACGGATTATCTAGATGATCAGATTTGGGATATATTGGACATATTAAATACTAGTATAGCTGTACAGAATCAGCTTATAATAGTCACTAACCAACATACCCTGGTATTGGATTACCTAACTGCCTCACAGGGGGGTATGTGTCAAATCATCGGACCCACCTGCTGTCATTATATAGACCCGAATAGTACTATGAGTATGAGATTTAAATTAAAAGACGTACAACGACTCAGGGATCAGTATGACAAAGACAATGACCAAAATAAGGATAGCTGGTGGTCAGATACCTTTTCTTTTCTTAACCCGGCCAATTGGTTCAGAGGGATCGGTGGGTGGGTTACCGGGATTATGCAAAGCCTAATACATACAGTTATGGTTATTGTAATTATATATGTATTATTCAAGGTTGTACTCAAGGGTATCTCGGTATGCACAAATAAATTTTGTGTAATGGATGCGAGAATATAAAGTTTTTTTTTGTAATATCACAAAAAGAATGACTAAAATGATCGACAAGGTTTTGAATGGAATATGTCAAAGGGGGGATTGTGAAGAGCAGAACAAAAATGATTACCTCAATGAACAAAAATAAAAAAAAAGAATTTGTGATAAATATTGACCTGTCCATTCAAGGACATTTTAGCTATAGTATGAAATCCTGTTTTTCTTGTCTGTGGAATTGCCTTTGTACTGTTTGTTGTGAAACTGCCGCCCACGAAACTGTTTTCTTTTCTTTTCTTTCTTTCCTGTTTTGTCTCTTTGTTTAAACATGCAAAACTTGTATAACCACTAAACCTACTGAAACAGCTATATAAAGAAGGGATAGCACATTGAAGGCAGGCGTGCTTCAGAGACTTCCCAGTGATACACTATACAAGACGTGGTCCACCGTGCAGGTGAAAACCTGCTGCTAGTAAATACAGACTATATGGCGGTACACTAAAGTATATACACGTGGGTTCAACCTCACCCAGCGTGAAGGGAGCAATCCTGTTGCGTCACAGGATCGCGGTACCGCACCTAAAGCGCGAGCGAGTAGTCAGCGTACTTAACCCCAACTGGGATTGAAGTCCGATTAGACCCTCGCTGGCACTACACCACAACTGGGTGTGTAAGGAAACTAAGTATAAATATATAAATGCACAGGAGTGCGAGCAATGCCGCACTGACGGACGCCACCAACCACACTGGCTTGGGTATGGGAAGCGCAAGGCAAGCGCACGGCGCCGTACAGGCGAACACAGCAAGAGGACGCTGTAATGTGTGTATCGTGCAGATGATTAGTCGGGCGCTAGTGTGAAGAGCAGAACAAAAATGATTACCTCAATGAACAAAAATAAAAAAAAAGAATTTGTGATAAATATTGACCTGTCCATTCAAGGACATTTTAGCTATAGTATGAAATCCTGTTTTTCTTGTCTGTGGAATTGCCTTTGTACTGTTTGTTGTGAAACTGCCGCCCACGAAACTGTTTTCTTTTCTTTCTTTCCTGTTTTGTCTCTTTGTTTAAACATGCAAAACTTGTATAACCACTAAACCTACTGAAACAGCTATATAAAGAAGGGATAGCACATTGAAGGCAGGCGTGCTTCAGAGACTTCCCAGTGATACACTATACAAGACGTGTCTTGTGTATTATTTCTGGTGATTCACCACTTCCAAAGGCTGCTCCGACTGAGTGTGATCCCGACACTAGATAGCTACCAACATCCGCGAGCAGACAACAACTCTAGGGAGGGATATTTAGGAGCTTTCATCCATCGACATACATTCATCTACACACACACATATAACATTATGAGACAATACTAGCGCATGGCCGTGCGGTCATGCGCAGTTTATATAGTTGCAGCACAGGAAGTGGCTACAGCACTTTTGCCCTTCCAAGACCTGCCAAGAGGACCAATGGAATGTGCTGCAGAGCCTGAGCACATGACCCTCGATCTCCAACGGGAGATCTTACCCTGGGCATGCTCAGTACGTGCAGACAAGGACTTAGTCCCAGAGAAGTCCGCTCGCCGCTGACCAGCACTGACTCCAATGGCAGAGACTGGAGAAGCAGCAGCAACTCTTCACACAGAGTCAGACTGAGCGAGACGCTGGGATCGACGTCCCTGCTGAGCAGACTCCACTGCGGCTGGAGGAGAATGGGAGACTGCAGCGGAGACGGATCGAGATTCCCCCTGTGCAGCAGAGGAAACTCGACTCCTAACATTACCCCCCCTCCTGGGGCCCCCCCTCCTTGGGCCTCGCTACGTTCGAAGGCAGCAATGAGCTGCGGAGCCCGAATGTGCTCAACAGGCTCCCAGGACCTATCCTCAGGGCCATAACCCTTCCAGTCTACCAAATAAAATTTTTTACCACGCACCACCTTGCACCCCAAAATAGCGTTCACCTCATAATCGTCCGTAGACGAACCCGACGTCCCAGCAGATGACTCGGAAAACCGGGACATATACACGGGTTTCAAGAGGTACACATGAAAGGTGTCGGTGATACCCAGGCGTGGCGGAGGGGCCAAACGATAGACCACAGGATTAACCTGCTCGAGGACCTTGAATGGGCCCAAGTAGCGAGGAGCAAATTTAGTGGACTCAACTCGCAGCCTGATGTTACGGGCGGAGAGCCACACCAAGTCGCCAGGAGCAAAGGTCGGAGCGGGGCGCCGATGAGCATCGGCGGAGGACCTCATTCTCTCCTTAGAGGCCCGAATGGCATACTGAGTGCGGTCCCAAATATCCCGTGCCTCCACAGCCCAGTCTGCCACCCTGGAGTCGGCGGAAGACACGGGCATAGGCACAGGTACCCGTGGATGCTGACCATAGTTGAGGAGGAATGGGGTTTGTCCAGTGGAGTCGGCTACAGCGTTGTTCAGTGCAAACTCTGCCCATGATAGCAAGGATGCCCAGTCATCCTGCCTGGCTGAAACAAAATGTCGCAGGTATGTGACCAAGGTCTGGTTGGCCCTCTCTAACAACCCATTCGTCTCGGGATGATAAGCGGAAGAGAGATTCAACTCAATACTGAGAAGACGACAGAGCTCTCTCCAGAACCGAGACGCAAACTGGGGACCCCGGTCACTGACAATTTTGTCTGGCATACCATGCAGGCAGAAGATATGTCTAATGAACAACGCTGCCAAGGCCCGTGCAGAAGGTAACCGCGGCAGCGGCACCAAATGCACCATTTTTGAGAAATGATCGGTGATGACCCAAACGATGGTACAGCCGCGAGACTTGGGCAAACCCACAACAAAGTCCATCCCGACCATCTCCCAGGGCCTATCTGCCACCGGCAAGGGATAGAGCAAACCAGCTGGCCTTTGACGCGGAGATTTATTTTTGGCGCAGGAGACACACGCCAGAACATAATCCCTGACATCCCGGACCATATGCGGCCACCAGTACGTCCTCGCCAGTAGCTCAGATGTCCTCTTTGTCCCAAAGTGTCCACCCACCCTGGACGAATGAGCCCAAGAGAGAACCTCCGGTCGCAAATTAATGGGCACAAAAGTCTTGCCCGAAGGCACAGACTCTAGCGAAACCGGCGCCACGGTTCTCAGGCTCTCGGAAGGGACAATAAGCCGAGGCTCCTCTTCCTCCTCCTCAGTTGACATAAGGGAGCGAGAGTGAGCGTCAGCACGGATATTCTTCTCCCCGGCGAGATAATGAAGGGAAAAGTGGAACCGGGAGAAGAACAGGGACCATCTGGCCTGGCGAGAATTTAGCCGCTGGGCTGTCTGCAAATAGACCAAATTTTTGTGGTCCGTGTAAACTTGGAAGGGAAACCGTGCACCTTCCAGAAGGTGTCTCCACTCCGAAAAGGCCAACTTCATTGCTAGCAACTCCCTGTCCCCGATGGAGTAGTTCCTCTCCGCTGGCGTGAAGGTTTTGGAGAAGAAGAAGCATGGATGCTTCCGACCTTGAGCATCCTTTTGGTAGAGGACTGCTCCAGCACCAACGGACGAGGCATCCACCTCCAGTAGGAATGGCTTATCCACATCGGGACGATGTAAGATGGGAGCGCTAGCAAAGTGGGACTTAATAGAAGTGAAGGCCTTGGAGACCTCTTCCGACCACAATTTGGGATTCGCTCCCTTCTTGGTGAGGGCTACCAAGGGAGCTACCAGAGTTGATAAGTGGGGAATGAACTGGCGGTAATAGTTTATGAACCCCATAAAGCGCTGCACCGCTTTAAGAGAATGGGGCTCTTGCCAGTCCATCACTGCCTGTAGTTTAGCAGGATCCATAGCCAATCCCTGGGCGGAGATGATATAGCCCAGGAAAGGCAAGGACTCCTGCTCAAACACACACTTCTCCAACTTTGCATAAAGAGAGTTTGCCCGTAGGAGATCGAAGACTCTGCCAACATCTCTCCGGTGGGAGTCAATATCTGGAGAAAAGATGAGAATATCATCCAGATAGACTACAACCGAGGTGGAAAGCATATCCCGGAAGATGTCGTTGACAAAGTCTTGGAAAACGGCAGGTGCATTACAGAGCCCGAAGGGCATCACCAGATACTCATAGTGCCCATCTCTGGTGTTAAATGCCGTTTTCCACTCGTCCCCCTCACGGATGCGAATCAGGTTATAAGCACCCCGCAGATCTAGTTTAGTAAACACTCTAGCTCCCCGAAGCCTATCGAAAAGCTCAGATATCAACGGCAAAGGGTACTTGTTCTTAACTGTGATAGCATTAAGACCCCTGTAGTCTATGCATGGACGTAGTTCTCCATTCTTCTTCTGCACGAAAAAGAACCCTGCCCCAGCAGGTGACACTGACTTCCTGATGAACCCTCTTGCCAGATTCTCTTGTATGTACTGCGACATTGCCTCCGTTTCCGGGAGAGATAATGGATAGACTCGACCCCGGGGAGGCTCAGCACCAGGCAAGAGATCAATAGGACAGTCATAGGGGCGATGGAGCGGAAGAGTCTCCGCTGCCTTTTTGGAGAATACGTCTGCATAAGACCAATATTGCTTGGGGAGAGAGGAGAGATCTGCGGGTACCTCTGTAGTAGTAACCTGAACGCACTCTCGATGACACCTGTTCCCACATGATTCACCCCATCCCAGAATTCTGCCAGAGGATCACTCGATATGAGGAGAGTGGTACCGTAACCAAGGTATCCCCAAGAGAACCTCATCAATTCCCTCAGGAATGACGAGTAGAGATATAATCTCCTGATGAGATGGTGACATGGACAGAGTAAAAGGGATAGTTTGATGTGTAATCTGTGTGGCCAGTGTCGACCCATTCACCACTCGTACCGTTACTGGTTGAGATAGCATGACCAGAGGAATTGCGTGACGTTGGGCGAAGGCTGAAGACATAAAATTGCCCTCCGCCCCAGAATCCACGCAGAGTTCCACCGAGTGAGAGGATGAGCCCAATGTTATTGTTCCCTTAAAGGACAATTTGGAGGCAAACGTCGCCGTGTCTAGTGCACCTCCACCAACTACCACTAGACGCTGACGTTTCCTCGACCGCTGGAGACATCTGGAGGCAAGATGTCCAGACTGTTGGCAAAGATGACAAATCTGGAGTGCACGAGCGGTCCGGGACTTAGATCCTGCTCGAGACTCTACCACAGGCTCATGGGGCTCAGGAGCCTGGTCTGGAGATTCCAAAGGTTTGGCGAAGGTGGGAGCCAGCCGAAACCTCTGCCTACACTGGGCTCGCTCTAACCTCCGCTCGTGAAAACGGAGATCAATACAAGTGGATAGAGTAATTAATTCCTCCAGTGTGGCGGGAATCTCCCTAGTGGCCAGGGCGTCCTTAACGTGGTCAGCCAGCCCCCTCCAAAATATTGGAATGAGGGCTTTATCCGACCACTCCAGCTCAGATGCTAAGATGCGGAAGTGGACGGCAAAATGACTGACCAAGGACGAGCCCTGAGTCAATGCCAACAATTGGAGCGCCATATCATGGGTGACACGAGGTCCTAAAAAGACCTGTTTCAGAGTGCTCAGAAACAACGGAGCACTGTGCACCACATGATCGCTACGCTCCCATAGCGGCGTAGCCCACTGCAACGCTCTGTCCGACAGAAGAGACACTATAAATCCCACCTTAGCCCGCTCTGTAGGGAGAGGCCAGAAGCTCGAGATGGATAGAGCACTGACTCACGAAACCCCTACAAGACTTACTGTCACCAGAGAATTTCTCTGGAAGCGGGAGGCGAGTTAGAGTCGGGACAGGAGCGGCAGTGGACAAGGTGGCTGCAGCAACACTAGCAGCCTGAACAGCGACAGCAGTGACATCCACAGCTGAAGTTGAACGCTCAAGAGCCGCCAACCTTCCCTCCAGCTGCTGGATGTACCGCTGTGAACGCTGATCGTCCATCATTTACTAGCCAGACCCTGGCGCTAGTATTCTGTTAGGACTGGCGGAACGCACCAAGAAAGGTGATATAGATGCGTTCGCAGTCCGGGGTCCACCGTGCAGGTGAAAACCTGCTGCTAGTAAATACAGACTATATGGCGGTACACTAAAGTATATACACGTGGGTTCAACCTCACCCAGCGTGAAGGGAGCAATCCTGTTGCGTCACAGGATCGCGGTACCGCACCTAAAGCGCGAGCGAGTAGTCAGCGTACTTAACCCCAACTGGGATTGAAGTCCGATTAGACCCTCGCTGGCACTACACCACAACTGGGTGTGTAAGGAAACTAAGTATAAATATATAAATGCACAGGAGTGCGAGCAATGCCGCACTGACGGACGCCACCAACCACACTGGCTTGGGTATGGGAAGCGCAAGGCAAGCGCACGGCGCCGTACAGGCGAACACAGCAAGAGGACGCTGTAATGTGTGTATCGTGCAGATGATTAGTCGGGCGCTAGATAGCTACCAACATCCGCGAGCAGACAACAACTCTAGGGAGGGATATTTAGGAGCTTTCATCCATCGACATACATTCATCTACACACACACATATAACATTATGAGACAATACTAGCGCATGGCCGTGCGGTCATGCGCAGTTTATATAGTTGCAGCACAGGAAGTGGCTACAGCACTTTTGCCCTTCCAAGACCTGCCAAGAGGACCAATGGAATGTGCTGCAGAGCCTGAGCACATGACCCTCGATCTCCAACGGGAGATCTTACCCTGGGCATGCTCAGTACGTGCAGACAAGGACTTAGTCCCAGAGAAGTCCGCTCGCCGCTGACCAGCACTGACTCCAATGGCAGAGACTGGAGAAGCAGCAGCAACTCTTCGCACAGAGTCAGACTGAGCGAGACGCTGGGATCGACGTCCCTGCTGAGCAGACTCCACTGCGGCTGGAGGAGAATGGGAGACCGCAGCGGAGACGGATCGAGATTCCCCCTGTGCAGCAGAGGAAACTCGACTCCTAACACAGACCTCTTTAAATTTTTCACTCTTTATTTCATTTACAGCCATTTGGTAAATTTAAAAAAGGTTTTTTCTCATCAATCTACACTCTGCACTAGGGTTGAGCGACCTTGACCTTTTTAGAGTCGAGCCGTGTTTCGTGAAACCCGACTATCTTAAAAGTCGAGTCGAGTGGAATCGGCCGATTATCGCGAAAAGTCGGGGATCGACCGAAACACGAAACCCAATGCAAGTCAATGGAGGAGCATAGTCGGCAGTGAGTGGAGGCCAGGAAAACACCGACACTGCCCATTTTAATGGCAAAAACATCCATTCTTGTTACTGAAGCTTGTCAATCGTAATTTAGCTTATAATAATTGGAAGGCATTTGAAATTGGGGGTCATTTGGCTAAAGTTGTGGGGGGTAAGGCTGGTTCAAGTAATTAGTGGGCCCAGTAAATCTGGACCACGTCACGGCAGTGGAGCAGGGAGAGGCAAGCATTTCAACTTTGCAAGTGCTGTGATCCTGAGCAAGCAAGGGGGGCCCACTCGTTGGCATTGGCACTGGCACAGGGCCCCTCAAAGTACAGCGGTGTGTTTGCACGGCGGGGGCGCCTCCCACCGGCAGCAACACTTTTGCGTACTATGAGGGGCCCTGTGGCAGTGACGTCGCCAGCAACGAGTATTCCTCCCCCCACCTGATGAAGGAACCTGCACCTTCATCTGCACCTTCCTCTTTGTCCCCGTGTAAGGTGGTATGGTATGCGGGAAAGGGGACCTGACTTTCAGCAGGGTCACAATCTTGCAGTGTAGCGTGCACGGGGAATGTTGCGTTATGGGTCAATGTACCAGCAGACTCATCTATCACTGGCTGGGCAATGGGCAGGATGAGGAGGAAACACAGATATAGGCCCAAAGAATAAAGTGGGCTAAATGCAGTTCAAAATTGGTAACAGGACTAACCAGGGGGCATTGTTTTGTTCAGTGGAGGACAACTGGAATGAGAAGCTGACACAGAGAGTAGGCCCAAATCTGTAAGTAGTCTAAATGCAGTTCAAAATTGGCAAGAGTAGTAAACAGGCGGCACAGCTTTGTTCAGTGGAGGAGAACAGCAAGGAGCGGCAGACACAGATAGAAGGCCCCAACCCAACTAGTAGGCCCACTGCAGTTTTAAAATTCCGATTGGCTGAAAACCAGATAATTGTAGGTCATTTTTTGTAAAGAGGACAGCTGTATTGAGTGGCGCAGCCAGACACTACAAGTAGGCCTTAAACCACAAAGTTGGCTCGACGCTGGTTTAAAAAAGGTTACATGGGTACACGTTCTGCATTGTTGTGCTCAGTGGAGGACAATTGGAAGGAGGGACCGCAGAAAGACTTTGTAGGCGTAAAATTACAAAATAGGCTCTATGCAGCTTCGATTATGTGGCAACCCGGAGAACACCTTGGAGCGGCAGACAATCTCTACGACCCAGACACAACTTATAGGCCTAATGTAGTAATGTTTCAACAACTACTTAAGACGAGCATGAAGATTGAAGCAATGGAGAGGAAACCTGGAGAACACCTTGGAGTGGAAGACACCATCTCTACAACCCAGACCCAACTTGTAGGCCGAATGCAGTGTTGTTTTCAACAACTACTAAACGAGAGCTTTAAGATTGAAGCAATGGAGAGGAAACCTGGAGAACACCTTGGAGCGGAAGACGCCGTCTCTACACCCCATACCCAATTTGTAGGCCTAATGCAGTGTAGTTTTCAACAACTACTAAACGAGAGTAGGAAGATCGAAGCAATGGAGAGGAAACCTGGGGAACACCTTGGAGTGTAACACACCGTCTCTCTACACCCCATACCCAATTTGTAGGCCTAATGCAGTGTAGTTTTCAACAACTACTAAACGAGAGTAGGAAGATAGAAGCAATGGAGAGGAAACCTGGGGAACACCTTGGAGTGTAACACACCGTCTCTCTACACCCCATACCCAATTTGTAGGCCTAATGCTGTGTATTTTTCAACAACTACTAAATGAGAGTAGGAAGATCGAAGCAATGGAGAGGAAACCTGGGGAACACCTTGGAGTGTAACACACCCGTCTCTCTACACCCCATACCCAATTTGCAGGCCTAATGCAGTGTAGTTTTCAACAACTACCAAACGAGAGTAGGAAGATCGAAGCAATGGAGAGGAAACCTGGGGCACACCTTGGGGCGGCAGACACCGTTAGTAGGCCCTACCAAAGCAGTAGCCCCAATGCAGTTTTAAAATTCCTAGAGGCTGAAAACAAGACTATTGACGCTCTGATTTTTCAGAGGAGGACAGCTGTATTGAGTGGCGCAGACAGACACAGGTAGTAGGCCTTAAACAAAAAATGTGGCTCACTGCAGTTTAAAAAAGGTTACAGGGGTACACAGGCAGCATTGCTCTGGTCAGTGGAGGACAATTTCTATAGTGGACCGCAGACAGACTTTGTACGCCTACTATTAAAAAAAGGATGCTCTATGCAATTAAAAATAGGTTCCAGGGGTCCACGGGCAGCAGTGGTGTGGTCAGTGGACGAGTATTGGAAGGAGGGACCGCAGACAGGCGTAGTAGGACTAACATAACAAAATTAGGTTGTAGGCACTTTAAAATTGGTTCCAGGGGTACACGTGCAGCAGTGGTGTGGTCAGCGGAGGACAATTTTAATTAAGGACTGCAGACAGACTTTGTAGGCTGTCCCCTGTGGACCATGCATCCAACACATTAACTCAGTGCGCCGTAATGGACACGTAACTTTTTGTGGACATGCCTACTGGTCCATGCGTCTCTTGTCAGGTGCACCTTTCTACTGTTTGATTGCCTGAGTGCTATGACAATGCAGACTTTTTCATGCCGGTGGAGGGCTGGGATGGCTTTTCTTGCAAAAGAAATGTCGACTGGGTAGCTTGAACCGTGGTACATCGTAGTTCATCTGGGCTTTCTAAATATAAAACAAAGAAAAAAAGGAGGCTCCATGCACTTTCAGCTGGATTCCAGGGGTACACGGCCAGCAGTAGACTGGTCAGTGGAGGCCTAGTGGAAGGAGGGACCGCAGACAGGCTTCGAAGGCCTAACATAATAAATTAGGGATGTAGGCACTTTAACATTGGTTCCAGGGATACACGGGCAGCAGTAGACTGGTCAGTGGAGGCCTAGTGGAAGGAGGGACCGCAGACAGGCTTCGAAGGCCTAACATAATAAATTAGGGATGTAGGCACTTTAACATTGGTTCCAGGGATACACGGGCAGCAGTAGACTGGCCAGTGGAGGCCTAGTGGAAGGAGGGACCGCAGACAGGCTTCGAAGGCCTAACATAATAAATTAGGGCTGTAGGCACTTTAACATTGGTTCCAGGGATACACGGGCAGCAGTAGACTGGTCAGTGGAGGCCTAGTGGAAGGAGGGACCGCAGACAGGCTTCGAAGGCCTAACATAATAAATTAGGGCTGTAGGCACTTTAACATTGGTTCCAGGGATACACGGGCAGCAGTAGACTGGTCAGTGGAGGCCTAGTGGAAGGAGGGACCGCAGACAGGCTTCGAAGGCCTAACATAATAAATTAGGGATGTAGGCACTTTAACATTGGTTCCAGGGATACACGGGCAGCAGTAGACTGGTCAGTGGAGGCCTAGTGGAAGGAGGGACCGCAGACAGGCTTCGAAGGCCTAACATAATAAATTAGGGCTGTAGGCACTTTAACATTGGTTCCAGGGATACACGGGCAGCAGTAGACTGGTCAGTGGAGGCCTAGTGGAAGGAGGGACCGCAGACAGGCTTCGAAGGCCTAACATAATAAATTAGGGATGTAGGCACTTTAACATTGGTTCCAGGGATACACGGGCAGCAGTAGACTGGTCAGTGGAGGCCTAGTGGAAGGAGGGACCGCAGACAGGCTTCGAAGGCCTAACATAATAAATTAGGGCTGTAGGCATTTTAACATTGGTTCCAAGGATACACGGGCAGCAGTAGACTGGTCAGTGGAGGCCTAGTGGAAGGAGGGACCGCAGACAGGCTTCGAAGGCCTAACATAATAAATTAGGGCTGTAGGCACTTTAACATTGGTTCCAGGGATACACGGGCAGCAGTAGACTGGTCAGTGGAGGCCTAGTGGAAGGAGGGACCGCAGACAGGCTTCGAAGGCCTAACATAATAAATTAGGGATGTAGGCACTTTAACATTGGTTCCAGGGATACATGGGCAGCAGTAGACTGGTCAGTGGAGGCCTAGTGGAAGGAGGGACCGCAGACAGGCTTCGAAGGCCTAACATAATAAATTAGGGATGTAGGCACTTTAACATTGGTTCCAGGGATACACGGGCAGCAGTAGACTGGTCAGTGGAGGCCTAGTGGAAGGAGGGACCGCAGACAGGCTTCGAAGGCCTAACATAATAAATTAGGGCTATAGGCACTTTAACATTGGTTCCAGGGATACACGGGCAGCAGTAGACTGGTCAGTGGAGGCCTAGTGGAAGGAGGGACCGCAGACAGGCTTCGAAGGCCTAACATAATAAATTAGGGCTGTAGGCACTTTAACATTGGTTCCAGGGATACACGGGCAGCAGTAGACTGGTCAGTGGAGGCCTAGTGGAAGGAGGGACCACAGACAGGCTTCGAAGGCCTAACATAATAAATTAGGGATGTAGGCACTTTAACATTGGTTCCAGGGATACACGGGCAGCAGTAGACTGGTCAGTGGAGGCCTAGTGGAAGGAGGGACCGCAGACAGGCTTCGAAGGCCTAACATAATAAATTAGGGCTGTAGGCACTTTAACATTGGTTCCAGGGATACACGGGCAGCAGTAGACTGGTCAGTGGAGGCCTAGTGGAAGGAGGGACCGCAGACAGGCTTCGAAGGCCTAACATAATAAATTAGGGCTGTAGGCACTTTAACATTGGTTCCAGGGATACACGGGCAGCAGTAGACTGGTCAGTGGAGGCCTAGTGGAAGGAGGGACTGCAGACAGGCTTCGAAGGCCTAACATAATAAATTAGGGCTGTAGGCACTTTAACATTGGTTCCAGGGATACACGGGCAGCAGTAGACTGGTCAGTGGAGGCCTAGTGGAAGGAGGGACCGCAGACAGGCTTCGAAGGCCTAACATAATAAATTAGGGCTGTAGGCACTTTAACATTGGTTCCAGGGATACACGGGCAGCAGTAGACTGGTCAGTGGAGGCCTAGTGGAAGGAGGGACTGCAGACAGGCTTCGAAGGCCTAACATAATAAATTAGGGATGTAGGCACTTTAACATTGGTTCCAGGGATACACGGGCAGCAGTAGACTGGTCAGTGGAGGCCTAGTGGAAGGAGGGACCGCAGACAGGCTTCGAAGGCCTAACATAATAAATTAGGGCTGTAGGCATTTTAACATTGGTTCCAAGGATACACGGGCAGCAGTAGACTGGTCAGTGGAGGCCTAGTGGAAGGAGGGACCGCAGACAGGCTTCGAAGGCCTAACATAATAAATTAGGGCTGTAGGCACTTTAACATTGGTTCCAGGGATACACGGGCAGCAGTAGACTGGTCAGTGGAGGCCTAGTGGAAGGAGAGACCGCAGACAGGCTTCGAAGGCCTAACATAATAAATTAGGGATGTAGGCACTTTAACATTGGATCCAGGGATACACGGGCAGCAGTAGACTGGTCAGTGGAGGCCTAGTGGAAGGAGGGACCGCAGACAGGCTTCGAAGGCCTAACATAATAAATTAGGGCTGTAGGCACTTTAACATTGGTTCCAGGGATACACGGGCAGCAGTAGACTGGTCAGTGGAGGCCTAGTGGAAGGAGGGACCGCAGACAGGCTTCGAAGGCCTAACATAATAAATTAGGGCTGTAGGCACTTTAACATTGGTTCCAGGGATACACGGGCAGCAGTAGACTGGTCAGTGGAGGCCTAGTGGAAGGAGGGACCGCAGACAGGCTTCGAAGGCCTAACATAATAAATTAGGGCTGTAGGCACTTTAAAATTGGTTCCAGGGGAACACGGGCAGCAGTAGACTGGTCAGTGGAGGCCTAGTGGAAGGAGGGACCACAGACAGGTTTCGAAGGCCTAACATAATAAATTAGGGCTGTAGGCACTTTAACATTGGTTCCAGGGGAACACGGGCAGCAGTAGACTGGTCAGTGGAGGCCTAGTGGAAGGAGGGACCGCAGACAGGCTTCGAAGGCCTAACATAATAAATTAGGGCTGTAGGCACTTTAAAATTGGTTCCAGGGGAACACGGGCAGCAGTAGACTGGTCAGTGGAGGCCTAGTGGATGGAGGGACCGCAGACAGGCTTCGAAGGCCTAACATAATAAATTAGGGATGTAGGCACTTTAACATTGGTTCCAGGGATACACGGGCAGCAGTAGACTGGTCAGTGGAGGCCTAGTGGAAGGAGGGACCGCAGACAGGCTTCGAAGGCCTAACATAATAAATTAGGGATGTAGGCACTTTAACATTGGTTCCAGGGATACACGGGCAGCAGTAGACTGGTCAGTGGAGACCTAGTGGAAGGAGGGACCGCAGACAGGCTTCAAAGGCTTAACATAATAAATTAGGGCTGTAGGCACTTTAAAATTGGTTCCAGGGGAACACGGGCAGCAGTAGACTGGTCAGTGGAGGCCTAGTGGAAGGAGGGACCGCAGACAGGCTTCGAAGGCCTAACATAATAAATTAGGGCTTTAGGCACTTTAACATTGGTTCCAGGGATACACGGGCAGCAGTAGACTGGTCAGTGGAGACCTAGTGGAAGCAGGGACCGCAGACAGGCTTCGAAGGCCTAACATAATAAATTAGGGCTGTAGGCACTTTAAAATTGGTTCCAGGGGAACACGGGCAGCAGTAGACTGGTCAGTGGAGGCCTAGTGGAAGGAGGGACCATAGACAGGCTTCGAAGGCCTAACATAATAAATTAGGGCTGTAGACACTTTAAAATTGGCTCCAGGGGAACACGGGCAGCAGTAGACTGGTCAGTGGAGGCTTAGTGGAAGGAGGGACCGCAGACAGGCTTCGAAGGCCTAACATAATAAATTAGGGCAGTAGGCACTTTGAATTCTCTTGCAGGGGTACAGAGGCAGTGGGCACCATTAGTGTTGTCAGTGGCAACTGATTGTAATGAGTGTCTGCCAGTTAGTAGTCCCAAAAAATCAATACATGTTAATGTCTCGCATTACAACAAAAAGAAAAACCAAAAGGGTGCAATCATTAGGTACAGGGTTGGGCTCCTCTGCGTAGTTTCAGACCTAGTAATTTGGCACAAAGTATTTACTTGGGTAAATATAGGACACTGCCCCTGACTATGTTAAGTACCATCATATATGTCAACACAATGGTATTGTCAGTGGCAGTAATTTACCGATGTCAGCGCATAGACTAAACATAGGTGTAACTGTGAGAGATAATTGTGCAAGTGGTAGAGCAATGTTTGAGCTGGGGGTGGGTGAACTCTCTTGTGGCCGGCGGTACATGCCCAGGGCCCCTCATGTTACAACAGTGTGTCTGACGTTGGGTGCGCACCACCACCGCCAGAGACACTTTATTGTACTATGAGGAACCCAGTGGCAGTGCCGTAGACCAAAAGCGGGCACACCCACCTCTTCAGACAAACAGCACTCTCACGGGTGCTTGCGCCAAGTGGCGATACCACGGCCCCGTGTGGGGAGTTTGGCCATTTAGGGAGGTGTAAACATGTCGTATGCTGGACAATCAGCTGCTGCAAATTACGAAATTGGTAAAGTCATTCAGAGTAGTCCACAGGCAATACCTTTTCATAGGAAAGCTAGGTGTCGGCCGGGCAAGGTGGGGCAAAAGAATTCGAAATCCAGTTGTGGTTCATTTTAATGAAGGTTAGATCATCAACATTTTGGGTGGCCAGACGAGTCCTTTTTTCGGTTAATATTGAACCTGCAGCACTGAATACTCTTTCTGATAGGACACTAGCTGCAGGGCAAGCAAGCTCCTGCAATGCATATTCTGCCAATTCTGGCCAGGTGTCTAATTTGGATGCCCAGTAATCAAATGGGAATGACGGTTGAGGTAGAACATCGATAAGGGATGAAAAATAGTTAGTAACCATACTGGACAAATGTTGTCTCCTGTCACTTTGAATTGATGCAGCAGTACCTGTCCTGTCTGCGGTCATAGCAAAATCACTCCACAACCTGGTCAGAAAACCCCTCTGTCCAACGCCACTTCGGATTTCTGCACCTCTAACACTTCTGTTCTGCTGCCCCCTGCTGCTCGTGTGATAACGATCACGGGCGCTGTGTGCTGGGAATGCCTGAAGCAAACGGTCAACAAGAGTTGATTGTTTGGTTGCTAATATTAGTTCCAAGTCGTCATGTGGCATAATATTTTGCAATTTGCCTTTATAGCGAAGATCAAGGAGGCAGGCCAACCAGTAATCGTCATCGTTCATCATTTTAGTAATGCGTGTGTCCCTTTTAAAGATAAGTAAGGCATAATCCGCCATGTGGGCCAAAGTTCCAGTTGTCAAATCTGCGGTTGTGCTTGATTGAGGGGCAGTTTCAGGCAAATCTACGTCACTTGTGTCCCTCAAAAAAACAGAACCCGGCCTTGCCACGCCACCAATTTCCAGTGGCGCCGGAAAAGCTTCCTCATTAAAAATATACTCATCCCCATCATCCTCCTCCTCTTCGCCCGCTACCTTGTCCTGTACACTGCCCTGACTATACAATGGCTGACTGTCATCAAGGCTTTCCTCTTCCTCTGCTGCAGACGCCTGATTTTTTATGTGCGTCAAACTTTGCATCAGCAGCCGCATTAGGGGGATGCTCATGCTTATTATGGCGTTGTCTGCACTAACCAGCCGTGTGCATTCCTCAAAACACTGAAGGACTTGACACATGTCTTGTATCTTCGACCACTGCACACCTGACAACTCCATGTCTGCCATCCTACTGCCTGCCCGTGTATGTGTATCCTCCCACAAAAACATAACAGCCCGCCTCTGTTCGCACAGTCTCTGAAGCATGTGCAGTGTTGAGTTCCACCTTGTTGCAACGTCTATGATTAGGCGATGCTAGGGAAGGTTCAAAGACCGCTGATAGGTCTGCATACGGCTGGAGTGTACAGGCGAACGGCGGATATGTGAGCAAAGTCCGCGCACTTTGAGGAGCAGGTCGGATAACCCCGGATAAGTTTTCAGGAAGCACTGCACCACCAGGTTTAAGGTGTGAACCAGGCAAGGAATGTGTTTCAGTTGGGAAAGGGAGATGGCAGCCATGAAATTCCTTCCGTTATCACTCACTACCTTGCCTGCCTCAAGATCTACTGTGCCCAGCCACGACTGCGTTTCTTTCTGCAAGAACTCGGACAGAACTTCCGCGATGTGTCTGTTGTCGCCCAAACACTTCATAGCCAATACAGCCTGCTGACGCTTGCCAGTAGCTGCCCCATAATGGGACAACTGGTGTGCAACAGTGGCAGCTGCGGATGGAGTGGTTGGGAGACTGCGATCTGTGGACGAGCTCTCGCTTCTGCAGGAGGACGAGGAGGAGGAGGAGGGGGTGCGAACGCCTACAGCCAACTGTTTCCTAGACCATGGGCTAGGCAGAACTGTCCCGAAATTGCTGTCCCCTGTGGACCCTGCATCCACCACATTAACCCAGTGTGCCGTGATGGACACGTAACGTCCCTGGCCATGCCTACTGGTCCATGCATCTGTTGTCAGGTGCACCTTTGTACTCACAGATTGCCTGAGTGCATGGACGATGCGCTCTTTAACATGCTGGTGGAGGGCTGGGATGGCTTTTCTCGAAAAGAAGTGTCGACTGGGTAGCTCGTAGCGTGGTACAGCGTAGTCCATCAGGGCTTTGAAAGCTTCACTTTCAACTAACCGGTAGGGCATCATCTCTAACGAGATTAGTCTAGCTATGTGGGCGTTCAAACCCTGTGTACGCGGATGCGAGGATAAGTACTTCCTTTTTCTAACCAGAGTCTCATGTAGGGTGAGCTGGACTGGAGAGCTGGAGATCGTGGAACTAGCGGGTGTGCCGGTGGACATGGCAGACTGAGAGACGGTTGGAGATGGTATTGTTTCCGCCGGTGCCCTAGATGCAGTGTTTCCTACTACGAAACTGGTGATTCCCTGACCCTGACTGCTTTGGCCTGGCAAAGAAACCTGCACAGATACTGCAGGTGGTGCGGAAAATGGTGGCCTTACAGTGACGGAAGGGATGTAGCGTTGCTGACTAGCTTCATTGGCTGAGGGTGCTACAACCTTAAGGGACGTTTGGTAGTTAGTCCAGGCTTGCAAATGCATGGTGGTTAAATGTCTATGCATGCAACTTGTATTGAGACTTTTCAGATTCTGACCTCTGCTTAAGGTAGTTGAACATTTTTGACAGATGACTTTGTGCGGATCAATTGGATGTTGTTTAAAAAAATGCCAGACTGCACTCTTTCGAGCCTCGGATCCCTTTTCAGGCATTGCAGACTGAGCTTTAACCGGATGGCCACGTTGTCCTCCAACAGTTTTGTCCCATCTACGGGCCTGGCAGATGGAATCTGTTGCGATGTTGATGCCTGCTGCGGCCCCTCCTCCTCTGCTTCAGAACTACTGCCGCCTGCACCCTGTTCCCGCAATGGCTGCCAATCGGGGTCAACAACTGGGTCATCTATAACCTCCTCTTCTAGCTCGTGCGCAACTTCGTCTGTGTCACCGTGTAAGTCGGTGGTAGAGCGTTCGTGACGGGGCAACATAGTCTCATCAGGGTCTGATTCTGGATCAGTACCCTGCGAAGGCAATGTTGTGGTCTGAGTCAAAGGACCAGCATAGTAGTCTGGCTGTGGCTGTGCATCAGTGCACTCCATGTCAGATTCAACTTGTAATGGGCATGGCCTGTTAACTGCTTCACTTTCTAAGCCAGGGACGGTATGTGTAAAGAGCTCCATGGAGTAACCCGTTGTGTCGCCTGCTGCATCCTTCTCTGTTGTTGTTTTTGCTGAAGAGGACAAGGAAGCGACTTGTCCCTGACCGTGAACATCCACTAACGACGCGCTGCTTTTACATTTACCAGTTTCAAAAGAGGAGGCAAAAGAGCTAGAGGCTGAGTCAGCAAGGTAAGCCAAAACTTGCTCTTGCTGCTCCGGCTTTAAAAGCAGTTTTCCTACTCCCAGAAAAGGGAGCGTTCGAGGCCTTCTGTAGCCAGACGACGAACCTGGCTCCACAGCTCCAGACTTAGGTGCAATATTTTTTTCCCATGACCACCTGGTGCTCCACTACCACTACCATCATTATCAGCTGACAATGAACGCCCACGGCCACGACCTCTTCCACCAGACTTCCTCATTGTTTTAAAAACGTAACCAAAGTAACGTAATTTGTTGCTGTCAAACAACTTACACGGTGAGCTATAACTTCAGTATGATTTAGATATCCCTTTACAGGTGGGTGAGACCACAAGGAAAATCAGGCACAATGTTACACACTCTGTTTTCGGTGGCACCTAATGAGAGAGATGCCACACACGCAGGACTGTCACTCAAGCAGAAATGTCAATATTGATCTCCCACTTTTTTTTTTTATTTGTTCAGGGAGAATTTAGAAACCAAATAATAAAAAAATAGGCTTTCTATGGCCCACTATTTGAGAGAGAGAGATGGCACACCCAGGAGTCAAGACTGTCACACAAGCAGAAAGGGTAATATTAATCTCCCACTGATTTTTTTTTATTTTTTCAGGGAGACTTTAGAAACAAAATAAAATAAAATGATTTTTTCAGGAAGAATTTAGAAACCAAATAAAATAAAATGATTTTTTCAGGGAGAATTTAGAAACCAAATGAAAAAAAAAATAGGCTTTCTATGGCCCACTATTTGAGAGAGAGAGATGGCACACCCAAGAGTCAAGACTGGCACACAAGCAGAAAGGGCAATATTAATCTCCCACTGATTTTTTTTTTATTTTTTCAGGGAGACTTTAGAAACCCAATAAAAAAAACAAAATAGGCTTTCTATGGCCCACTATTTGAGAGAGAGAGATGGCACACCCAGGAGTCAGGAGTGGCACACAAGCAGAAAGGGCAATATTAATCTCCCACTGATTTCTTTTTCATTTTTTCAGGGAGAATTTAGAAACCCAATAAAAAAAAAATAGGCTTTCTATGGCCCACTAGTTGAGAGAGAAAGATGGCACACCCTGGAGTCAGGAGTGGCACACAAGCAGAAAGGGCAATATTAATCTCCCACTGATTTTTTTTTATTTTTTCAGGGAGAATTTATAAACCCAATAAAATAAAATGATTTTTTCAGGAAGAATTTAGAAACCAAATAAAATAAAATGATTTTTTCAGGGAGAATTTAGAAACCAAATGAAAAAAAAAAATAGGCTTTCTATGGCCCACTATTTGAGAGAGAGAGATGGCACACCCAAGAGTCAAGACTGGCACACAAGCAGAAAGGGCAATATTAATCTCCCACTGATTTTTTTTTTATTTTTTCAGGGAGACTTTAGAAACCCAATAAAAAAAACAAAATAGGCTTTCTATGGCCCACTATTTGAGAGAGAGAGATGGCACACCCAGGAGTCAGGAGTGGCACACAAGCAGAAAGGGCAATATTAATCTCCCACTGATTTTTTTTGATTTTTTCAGGGAGAATTTATAAACCCAATAAAAAAAAAATTAATAGGCTTTCTATGGCCCACTATTTGAGAGAGAGATGGCACACTCAGGACTGGCACAGAAGCCCAAAGGCCAATATTAATCTCCCACTGTTTTTTTATCAGGGAGAATTTATAAACCCCACAAAAAAAAAACAGAAAAATGAAAAGGCTTTCTATGGCCCACTATGTGAGAGAGATGGCACACACAGGGATGGCACTCTAGCAGAAATGCCAATCTTAATCTCCCACAACTTATTTTTTTAGGGAGAATTAAAAAAAACAAAACAGGGACTGTCCTACAATTACTATCTCCCTGCAGTAATCTCAGCCAGGTATGGCAGGCAGCAATAAGGAGTGGACTGCTGCACAAATTAAATAAAAAGTGTGGACAAACAAACAAGATAGCTGTGCAGAAAGGAAGGAACAGCAGGATTTGTGCTTTGAAAAAAGCAGTTGGTTTGCACAGCGGCGTACACACAGCAATGCAGCTATCAGGGAGCCTTCTAGGGCAGCCCAATGAGCTCCAGCGCTGAGGAAAAAAAAAAGTAGCTTCCACTGTCCCAGCAAACAAAAGGTGGTGTTGGACAGTGGAAATCGCTACAGCACAAGCGGCTTGGTGGTTAATGGACCCTGCCTAACGCTATCCCTGCTTCTGACGAAGCGGCAGCAACCTCTCCCTAGGCTCAGATCAGCAGCAGTAAGATGGCGGTCGGCGGGAACGCCCCTTTATAGCCCCTGTGACGCCGCAGACAGCAAGCCAATCACTGCAATGCCCTTCTCTAAGATGGTGGGGACCAGGACCTATGTCATCACGCTGCCCACACTCTGCGTCCACCTTCATTGGCTGAGAAATGGCGCTTTTTGCGTCATTGAAACGCGACTTTGGCACAAAAGTCGCGTACCGCATGGCCGACCCCACACAGGGGTCGGATCAGGTTTCATGAAACCCGACTTTGCCAAAAGTCGGCGACTTTTAAAAATGAACGATCCGTTTCGCTCAACCCTACTCTGCACCCCATCTTGACTGAAACCCCCCCAGAAATGTAGAAATGTTTGCAAATTTATTAAAAAATAAAAAGTAAAATATCACATGGTCATTAGTGATGAGCGAATATACTCATTACTCGAGATTTCCCGAGCACGCTCGGGTGACCTCCGAGTATTTTTTAGTGCTCGGAGATTTAGTTTTCCCCACTTAAGCTGAATGATTTACATCTGTTAGCCAGCATAAGTGCATGTGGGGATTCCCTAGCAACTAGGCAACCCACACATGTGCATATGCTGGCTAACAGATGTAAATCATTCAGCTGCGGCAAAGAAAACTAAATCTCCGAGCACTTAAAAAATACTCGGAGGACACACGAGCATGCTTGGGAAATCTCGAGTAACGAGTATATTCGCTCATCACTAATGATCATAGGTGGAGTTGAGCAACTTTTACTTTTTTAGGATAGAGTAGGGTTTTGCGAAACCCGACTATGTCAAAAGTCGGGTTGGGTGAAATTGGCCGATTATTGCGAAAAGTCGGGGGCCGACCGAAACACGAAATCCAATGCAAGTTAATGGGGAATCAAAGTCGGCAGTGAGTGGAGGACAGGAAAACACCTACAGTGCCCATTTTAATGCCAAAAACATAAATTCTTATTTCTTAAGATTGTCAATCTTAATTTACTTTATAATAATAGTTAGGCATTAAAAACAGAGGGTCATTTGGCTAAAGTTGTGGGGGGGTAGGGCTGGCTCAAGATTTTCGTGGGCCCAGGAAACGCAGAATACGTCACGGCGGTGGAGCAGGGAGAGGTAAGTATTTCAACTTTGCAAGTGCTGTGATCTTGAGCAAGCAGGGGGGGCCCACTCGTTGGCACTTGGCACTGGCACAGGGCCCAGGGCCCCTCATAGTACGGCTGTGTGTTTGAATGCGGGTGGCGCCTCCCACTGCCAGAGACACTTTTGCGTACTATGAGGGGCCCTGTGCCAGTGACGTCGCCAACGAGTATGCCACCCCCACCTGATGAAAGAACCTGCACTTTCATCTGCACCTTCCTCTTTGTCCTCGTGTAAGGTGGTATAGTATGCGGGAAGGGGAACCTGACTTTCAGCAGGGTCAGATTCAGGCTGTGTAGAGTGCAAGGGGAATGTAGTGGTCTGGGTAAATGTACCAGCAGACTCATCTAGCAGTGGCTGGGCAATGGGCAGGATGAGGAGGAAACACAGATATAGGCCCAAATAATAAAGTAGGCTAAATGCAATTGGTAACAGGACTAAACAGGCGGCATAGCTTTGTTCAGTGGAGGACAACTGTAATGAGTAGCGCAGACACATTTTGTAGGCCCAAAATAAAAAAGTAGGCTAAATGCAGTTCAAAATTGGTAACAGGACTAAACAGGCGGCATTGCTTTGTTCAGTGGAGGACAACTGTAATGAGTGGCGCAGACACATTTAGTAGGCCCAAAATAAAAAAGTAGGCTAAATGCAGTTCAAAATTGGTAACAGGACTAAACAGGCGGCCTAGCTTTGTTCAGTGGAGGACAACTGTAATGAGTAGAGCAGACACGGTTAGTAGGCCCAAATACAAAAGTAGGCTAAAAGCAGTTCAAAATTGGTAACAGGACTAAACAGGCGGCATAGCTAGGTACTGGGGTGGGCTCCTCTGCTGAGTCGCTGACAGTGGTAGTAGGCGCAAAGTATTAACTGGTCAAAATGGAGGCCAGGGCCCCTGTATATTTTAACTATCATCTATCATTTCAACAAATTTGTATTGGCAGTGCATTGAAGGATTTAACAGCACAGATTACACAGTGGTGGAGCAGGGAGAGGTAAGTATTGCAAGTGGTAGAGCACTGTTCGAGCAGGGGGGAACACTCTCTCATGGGCGGCAGTACTGGCACAGGGCCCCTCATATTACGACGGTGTGTCTGACGTTGGTTGTGCACCACCACCGTTAGAGACACTTCATTGTACTATGAGGGACCCTGTGCCAGTGCCGTCGCCCAAGAGTGGGCGCACCCACCTGTCCAGGCAAACGGCACTCGCACGGGTGTTTGTGCCAGGTGGTGACCACAGCCCTGTGAGGGGAGTCAGCCCATTTAGGGAGGTATAAAAATGGCCTATGGTGGACATTCAGCAACTGCAAATGGCGGAATTGAAGAAGTTAGTAAGAGGAGGCCAGAAGCAAGACATTTTTCAGGCAAGCTACGTGTCAGCAGGAGAAGGTGGGGCAAAATAATTTGAAATCCATGATTGGTTCATTTTAATGAAAGTTAAATCATCAACATTCTGGGTAGCCAGACGTGTCCTTTTTTCAGTCAGTATTGAACCAGCAGCACTGAAGACTCTTTCTGATAGCACACTAGAAGCAGGGCAAGCGAGCTCCTGTAATGCATATTCTGCCAATTCAGGCCAGGTGTCTATTTTAGATGCCCAGTAATCAAAGGGGAATGACCTGTGAGGGAGAACATCGATAAGGGAGGAAAATTAGTTCATAAACCATACTGGACAAATGCTGTCTCCTGTCACTTTGAATCAATGCAGCACTACCTGTCGTGTCAGCGGTCATTGCGAAATCACACCACAACCTGGTCATAAAACCCCTCTGTCCAATGCCACTTCGGATTTGTGCACCTCTAACACCTCTGCCATGTTGCCCCCTACGGCTCATGTGAGAACTATCCCCGCCGCTATGTGCTGGGAATGCCTGAACCAAACGGTCTACAAGAGTTGCTTGTTTGGTAGCCAATATTTGCTCAAGGTTCTCATGTGGCATGATATTTTGTAATTTTCCTTTATATCGTGGATCCAGGAGGCAGGCCAACCAGTAATCGTCATCGGTCATCATTTTGATAATGCGGGGGTCCCTTTTTAGGATACGCAAGGCATACTCAGCTATGTGGGCCAATGTTCCAGGTGTCAATTCCCTGCTTGTGCTGGGTTGAGGAGCACTTTCTTGCAAATCAACATCACCTGTGTCCCGCAAAACCCCTGTACCTGACCTTGCAATGCCACCAGTTTCTATTGCCCCCTGAGAAGCATCCTCCTCCCATAAATATTCAGCTGGCAACCACTGCCCACGGGCTCTTCCACCAGACTTCCTCATTTTTTGGAAAATCTAACCAAAATAACAACCGTTATATGGTACTGTAAAACAAGGTAAAAGGTGTATATAAACTTGTTGAGATTTTAAATCTCCCTTTTTTGGGGGGGAGACTGAACAAAAAATCAGGCCCTGTGCAAAAAACAACACAATGTAAGTGGCTGACAGTGGCTGGCTGATATATGACAAACTAACAGGACAGAAGTATATCCACTTTTTGAGAATTTGAATCTCCCTTTTTTGGGGGGATATTGAACCACTACTTAGGCCCAGTATACAGTGGGGCAAAAAAGTATTTAGTCAGTCAGCAATAGTGCAAGTTCCACCACTTAAAAAGATGAGAGGCGTCTGTAATTTACATCATAGGTAGACCTCAACTATGGGAGACAAACTGAGAAAAAAAAATCCAGAAAATCACATTGTCTGTTTTTTTATCATTTTTTTTTGCATATTATGGTGGAAAATAAGTATTTGGTCAGAAACAAACAATCAAGATTTCTGGCTCTCACAGACCTGTAACTTCTTCTTTAAGAGTCTCCTCTTTCCTCCACTCATTACCTGTAGTAATGGCACCTGTATAAACTTGTTATCAGTATAAAAAGACACCTGTGCACACCCTCAAACAGTCTGACTCCAAACTCCACTATGGTGAAGACCAAAGAGCTGTCAAAGGACACCAGAAACAAAATTGTAGCCCTGCACCAGGCTGGGAAGACTGAATCTGCAATAGCCAACCAGCTTGGAGTGAAGAAATCAACAGTGGGAGCAATAATTAGAAAATGGAAGACATACAAGACCACTGATAATCTCCCTCGATCTGGGGCTCCACGCAAAATCCCACCCCGTGGGGTCAGAATGATCACAAGAACGGTGAGCAAAAATCCCAGAACCACGCGGGGGGACCTAGTGAATGAACTGCAGAGAGCTGGGACCAATGTAACAAGGCCTACCATAAGTAACACACTACGCCACCATGGACTCAGATCCTGCAGTGCCAGACGTGTCCCACTGCTTAAGCCAGTACATGTCCGGGCCCGTCTGAAGTTTGCAAGAGAGCATTTGGATGATCCAGAGGAGTTTTGGGAGAATGTCCTATGGTCTGATGAAACCAAACTGGAACTGTTTGGTAGAAACACAACTTGTCGTGTTTGGAGGAAAAAGAATACTGAGTTGCATCCATCAAACACCATACCTACTGTAAAGCATGGTGGTGGAAACATCATGCTATGGGGCTGTTTCTCCGCAAAGGGGCCAGGATGACTGATCCGGGTATATGAAAGAATGAATGGGGCCATGTATCATGAGATTTTGAGTGCAAACCTCCTTCCATCAGCAAGGGCATTGAAGATGAAACGTGGCTGGGTCTTTCAACATGACAATGATCCAAAGCACACCGCCAGGGCAACGAAGGAGTGGCTTTATAAGAAGCATTTCAAGGTCCTGGAGGGAGTTGAAAGTCCGTGTTGCCAAGCGAAAAGCCAAAAACATCACTGCTCTAGAGTAGGGTTGAGCGAAACGGGTCGAACATTTTCAAAAGTCGCCGACTTTTGGCGAAGTCGAGTTTCATGAAACCCGATCCGACCCCTGTGCGTGGTCGGCCATGCGGTACGCGACTTTCGCGCCAAAGTCGCGTTTCAATGACGCGAAAAGCGCCAATTCTCAGCCAATGAAGGTAAACGCAGAGTGTGGGCAGCGTGATGACATAGGTCCTGGTCCCCACCATCTTAGAGAAGGGCATTGCAGTGATTGGCTTGCTGTCTGCGGCGTCACAGGGGCTATAAAGGGGAGTTCCCGCCGACCGCCATGTTACTGCTGCTGATCTGAGCTTAGGGAGAGGTTGCTGCCGCTTCGTCAGAAGCAGGGATAGCGTTAGGCAGGGTCCATTAACCACAAAACCGCTTGTGCTGTAGCGATTTCCACTGCCCAACACCACCTTCGGTGTGCAGGGACAGTGGAAGCTCCTTTTTTTTTTTTTTTTCCTCAGCGCTGTAGCTCATTGGGCTGCCCTAGAAGGCTCCCTGATAGCTGCATTGCTGTGTGTACGCCGCTGTGCAAACCAACTGCTTTTTTCAAAGCACAAATCCTCTTGTTCCTTCCTTTCTGCACAGCTATCTTGTTTGTTTGTCCACACTTTTTATTTAATTTGTGCATCAGTCCACTCCTTATTGCTGCCTGCCATACCTGGCTGAGATTACTGCAGGGAGATAGTAATTGAAGGACAGTTCCTTTTTTTTTTTTTTTTTTTTTTGTGGGAGATTAAGATTGACATTTCTGCTAGAGTGCCATCTCTGTCTGTGTCATCTCTCACTCAGTGGGCCATAGAAAGCCTATTTATTTTTTTGCTTGATTTGGGTTCCAAAATCTACCAGAAAAAATCACAACATCAATCAGTGGGAGAAAAATATTGGCCTCAGGGCTTGTGTGCCACTCCTTACTCCTGTGTGTGCCATCTCTCACTCAGTGGGCCATAGAAAGCCTATTAATTTTTTTGCTTGATTTGGGTTCTAAATTCTACCTGAAAAAATCAATAAATCAATCAGTGGGAGATTAATATTGGCCTTTGGGCTTGTGTGCCAGTCCTAAGCGTGCCATCTCTCTCTCTCTCAGATAGTGGGCCATAGAAAGCCTATTTTTTTATTATTTTATTGGGTTTATAAATTTTCCCTGGAAAAAAAAAAAAGTGGGAGATTAATATTGGCCTCTGGGCTTGTGTGCCAGTCCTGAGCGTGCCATCTCTCTCACAAATAGTGGGCCATAGAAAGCCTATTTATTTTTTTGGTTGATTTGGGTTCATAATTCTACCTGAAAAAATCAATCAATCAATCAGTGGGAGATTAATATTGGCCTTTGGGCTTGTGTGCCAGTCCTAAGCGTGCCATCTCTCTCTCTCAGATAGTGGGCCATAGAAAGCCTATTTATTATTATTTTTTTAATTGGGTTTATAAATTTTCCCTGGAAAAAAAAAAATGGGAGATTAATATTGGCCTCTGGGCTTGTGTGCCAGTCCTGAGCGTGCCATCTCTCTCACAAATAGTGGGCCATAGAAAGCCTATTTATTTTTTTGGTTGATTTGGGTTCCTAATTCTACCTGAAAAAATCAATCAATCAATCAGTGGGAGAAAAATATTGGCCTCAGGGCTTGTGTGCCACTCCTTACTCCTGTGTGTGCCATCTCTCACTCAGTGGGCCATAGAAAGCCTATTAATTGTTTTGCTTGATTTGGGTTCTAAATTCTACCTGAAAAAATCATTAAATCAATCAGTGGGAGATTAATATTGGCCTCTGGGCTTGTGTGCCACTCCTGACTCCTGTGTGCGTCATCTGTCACTCAGTGGGCCCTAGAAAGCCTATTTTTTGTTTTATTTGTTTTCTAAATTCTCCCTGAAACAATCATTTTATTTTCTTTGGTTTCTAAATTATTCCTGAAAAAAATCATTTTTTTTGTATTTTTTTTTCTCTCAAGTCTCCCTGAAAAAAAAAAAAAAAAAAAATCTGTGGGAGATTCATATTGCCCCTTCTGCTTGTGTGCCAGTCTTGACTCCTGGGTGTGCCATCTCTCTCTCTCTCCCCAATTGTGGGCCATAGAAAGCCTATTTATTTTTTTGCTTGATTTGGGTTCTAAATTCTACCTGAAAAAATCATTAAATCAATCAGTGGGAGATTAATATTGGCCTCTGGGCTTGTGTGCCACTCCTGACTCCTGTGTGCGTCATCTGTCACTCAGTGGGCCCTAGAAAGCCTATTTTTTGTTTAATTTGTTTTCTAAATTCTCCCTGAAACAATCATTTTATTTTCTTTGGTTTCTAAATTATTCCTGAAAAAAATCATTTTTTTTGTATTTTTTTTTCTCTCAAGTCTCCCTGAAAAAAAAAAAAAAAAAAAAATCTGTGGGAGATTCATATTGCCCCTTCTGCTTGTGTGCCAGTCTTGACTCCTGGGTGTGCCATCTCTCTCTCTCTCCCCAATTGTGGGCCATAGAAAGCCTATTAATTTTTTTGCTTGATTTGGGTTCCAAAATCTACCAAAAAAAATCACTAAATCAATCAGTGGGAGATTAATATTGGCCTCTGGGCTTGTGTGCCACTCCTGACTCCTGTGTGCGTCATCTGTCACTCAGTGGGCCCTAGAAAGCCTATTTTTTGTTTTATTTGTTTTCTAAATTCTCCCTGAAACAATCATTTTATTTTCTTTGGTTTCTAAATTATTCCTGAAAAAAATCATTTTTTTTGTATTTTTTTTTCTCTCAAGTCTCCCTGAAAAAAAAAAAAAAAAAAAAAATCTGTGGGAGATTCATATTGCCCCTTCTGCTTGTGTGCCAGTCTTGACTCCTGGGTGTGCCATCTCTCTCTCTCTCCCCAATTGTGGGCCATAGAAAGCCTATTCATTTTTTTGCTTGATTTGGGTTCCAAAATCTACCAAAAAAAATCACTAAATCAATCGGTGGGAGATTAATATTGGCCTCTGGGCTTGTGTGCCACTCCTGACTCCTGTGTGCGTCCTCTCTCACTCAGTGGGCCCTACAAAGCCTTTTTTTTTTTTTTTTTTTCCTAAATTCTCCCTGAAACAATCATTTCATTTTATTTGTTTTATAAATTCTTCTGTAAAAAATAATTTTTTTTTAATTTTTTTTTTTCTGAAGTCTCCCTTTTAAAAAAAAACAAACACAAATCAGTGGGAGATAAATATTTACATTTGCGCTTCAGTGACAGTCCTGCGTGTGTGCCATCTCATTTGTTGCCAACAACAACAGAGTGTGTAACATTGTGGCTGATTTTCGTTGTGGTCTCACCCACCTGTAAAGGGGTAGCTAAATCATACTGAAGTTATAGCTCACCGTGTAAGTTGTGTGACAGCAACAAATACCGTTCGTTTGGTAACGTTTTTAAAACAATGAGGAAGTCTGGTGGAAGAGGTCGTGGCCGGGGGCGTTCATTGTCAGCTGGTAATGAGGGTAGTGGTAGTGGTGGAGCATCAGCTGTTCGTGGGAAAAAAAATATTGCACCTAAGTCTGGAGCTGTGGAGCCAGGTTCGTCGTCTGGCTACACAAGGCCTCGAACGCTCCCTTTTCTGGGAGTAGGAAAACCGCTTTTAAAGCCGGAGCAGCAAGAGCAAGTTTTGGCTTATCTTGCTGACTCAGCCTCTAGCTCTTTTGCCTCCTCTCGTGAAACTGGTAAATGTCAAAGCAGCGCGTCGTTAGTGGATGTTCACGGTCAGGGACAAGTCGCTTCCTTGTCCTCTTCAGCAAAAACAACAACAGAGAAGAATGCAGCAGGCGACAAAAAGGTTACTCCATGGAGCTCTTTACACATACCGTCCCTGGCTTAGAAAGTGAAGCAGTTAACAGTCCATGCCCATTACAAGTTGAATCTGACATGGAGTGCACTGATGCACAGCCACAGCCAGACTACTATCCTGGTCCTTTGACTCAGACCACAACATTGCCCTCGCAGGGTGCTGATCAAGAATCAGACCCTGATGAGACTATGTTGCCCCATCACGAACGCTATACCACCGACCGTCACGGTGACACAGACGAAGTTGCACACGAGCTACAAGAAGAGGTAATAGATGACCCAGTTCTTGACCCCGATTGGCAGCCATTGGGGGAACAGGGTGCAGGCGGCAGCAGTTCTGAAGCGGAGGAGGAGGGGCCGCAGCAGGCATCAACATCGCAACAGGTTCCATCTGCCGGGCCCGTATCTTGCCCAAAACGCGTGGCAAAGCTAAAACCTGTTGGAGGACAGCGTGGCCATCCGGTTAAAGCTCAGTCTGCAATGCCTGAAAAGGTATCCGATGCTAGAAAGAGTGCAGTCTGGCATTTTTTTAAACAACATCCAATTGATCAGCGCAAAGTCATCTGTCAAAAATGTTCAACTACCTTAAGCAGAGGACAGAATCTGAAAAGTCTAAATACAAGTTGCATGCATAGACATTTAACCACCATGCATTTGCAAGCCTGGACTAACTACCAAACGTCCCTTAAGGTTGTAGCACCCTCGGCCAATGAAGCTAGTCAGCAACGCAACATCCCTTCCGGCAGTGTAGGGCCACCATTTTCCGCACCACCTGCAGTATCTGTGCAGGTTTCTTTGCCAGGCCAAAGCCGTCAGGGTCAGGGAATCACCAGTTTCGTAGTAGGAAACACTGCATCTAGGGCACCGGTGGCAACAATACCATCTCCCACCGTCTCTCAGTCTGCCATGTCCACGGCACCCCCGCTAGTTCCACGATCTCCAGCTCTCCAGTCCAGCTCACCCTACATGAGACTATGGTTAGAAAAAGGAAGTACTTAGCCTCGCATCCGCGTACACAGGGTTTGAACACACACATAGCTAGACTAATCTCGTTAGAGATGATGCCCTACCGGTTAGTTGAAAGCGAAGCTTTCAAAGCCCTGATGGACTACGCTGTACCACGCTACGAGCTACCCAGTCGACACTTTTTTTCCAGAAAAGCCATCCCAGCCCTCCACCAGCATGTTAAAGAGCGCATCGTCCATGCACTCAGGCAATCTGTGAGCACAAAGGTGCACCTGACAACAGATGCATGGACCAGTAGGCATGGCCAGGGACGTTACGTGTCCATCACGGCACACTGGGTAAATGTGGTGGATGCAGGGTCCACAGGGGACTGCAAGTTTGGGACAGTTCTGCCTAGCCCACGGTCTAGGAAACAATTGGCTGTAGCCGTTCGCACCCCCTCCTCCTCCTCTTCGTCCTCCTGCAGAAGCGAGAGCTCGTCCACAGACCGCAGTCGCACAACCACTCCATCCGCAGCTGCCGCTGTTGCACACCAGGTCTCCCATTATGGGGCAGCTACTGGCAAACGTCAGCAGGCTGTATTGGCTATGAAGTGTTTGGGCGACAACAGACACACCGCGGAAGTTCTGTCCGAGTTCTTGCAGAAAGAAACGCAGTCGTGGCTGGGCACTGTAGATCTTGAGGCAGGCAAGGTAGTGAGTGATAACGGAAGGAATTTCATGGCTGCCATCTCCCTTTCCCAACTGAAACACATTCCTTGCCTGGCTCACACCTTAAACCTGGTGGTGCAGTGCTTCCTGAAAAGTTATCCGGGGTTATCCGACCTGCTCCTCAAAGTGCGTGGACTTTGCTTACATATCCGCCGTTCGCCCGTACACTCCAGCCGTATGCAGACCTATCAGCGTTCTTTGAACCTTCCCCAGCATCGCCTAATCATAGACGTTGCAACAAGGTGGAACTCAACACTGCACATGCTTCAGAGACTGTGTGAACAGAGGCGGGCTGTTATGTTTTTGTGGGAGGATACACATACACGGGCAGGCAGTAGGATGGCAGACATGGAGTTGTCAGGTGTGCAGTGGTCGAAGATTCAAGACATGTGTCAAGTCCTTCAGTGTTTTGAGGAATGCACACGGCTGGTTAGTGCAGACAACACCATAATAAGCATGAGCATCCCCCTAATGCGTCTGCTGATGCAAAGTTTGACGCACATAAAGGATCAGGCGTCTGCAGCTGAGGAAGAGGAAAGCCTTGATGACAGTCAGCCATTGTCTGGCCAGGGCAGTGTACAGGACGAGGTAGCGGGCGAAGAGGAGGAGGAGGACGAGGAGGATGATGGGGATGATTATATTTTTAATAAGGAAGCTTTTCCGGGGCCACTGGAAATTGGTGGCGCGGCAAGGCCGGGTTCTGGTTTTTTGAGGGACACAAGTGACGTGGATTTGCCTGAAACTGCCCCTCAACCAAGCACAACCGCAGAATTGAGAACTGGAACTTTGGCCCACATGGCGGATTATGCCTTACGTATCCTCAAAAGGGACACACGCATAACTAAAATGATGAATGATGACGATTACTGGTTGGCCTGCCTCCTTGATCCTCGCTATAAAGGCAAATTGCAAAATATAATGCCACATGAGAACTTGGAACTAATATTAGCAACCAAACAATCAACTCTTGTTGACCGTTTGCTTCTGGCATTCCCTGCACACAGCGCCCGTGATCGTTCTCACACGAGCTGCAGGGGCCAGCAGACCAGAGGAGTTAGAGGGGCAGAAATCAGAAGTGGCGTTGGCCAGAGGGGTTTTCTGACCAGGTTGTGGAGTGATTTTGCTATGACCGCAGACAGGACAGGTACTGCAGCATCAATTCAAAGTGACAGGAGACAACATTTGTCCAGTATGGTTACAAACTATTTTTCATCCCTTATCGATGTTCTCCCTCAACCGTCATTCCCATTTGATTACTGGGCATCAAAATTAGACACCTGGCCAGAATTGGCAGAATATGCATTGCAGGAGCTTGCTTGCCCGGCAGCTAGTGTCCTATCAGAAAGAGTATTCAGTGCTGTAGGTTCAATACTAACAGAAAAAAGGACTCGTCTGGCTACCCAAAATGTAGATGATCTAACCTTCATTAAAATGAACCACAACTGGATTTCGAAATCTTTTGCCCCACCTTGCCCGGCTGACACCTAGCTTTCCTATGAAAAGGTCTTGCCTGTGGACTATTCTGAATGCCTTTTCCAATCTCGTAATTTTCAGCACCTGATTGTCCAGCATACGACATGTTTACACCTCACTAAATGGCCAAACTCCCCACACGGGGCCGTGGTATCGACACTTGGCGACAGCACCCGTGAGAGTGCAGTTTGTCTGAAGAGGTGGGTGAGCCCGCTTTTGGTCGACGGCACTGCCACTGGGTCCCTCCTAGTACAATAAAGTGTCTCTGGCGGTGGTGGTGCGCACCCAACGTCAGACACACCGTTGTAATATGAGGGGCCCTGGGCCTGTACCGCCGGCCACAAGACAGTTTCCCCCCACCCCAGCTCAAACAGTGCTCTACCACTTGCAAAATTATCTCACAGCTCCACCAATGTTTAGTCTATGCGCTGACATCCTTCAATGCCTGCCACTGACAATACCATTGTATTGACATTTTTGTTATGTTAGGCCTTCGATGCCTGTCTGTGGTCACTCCTTCCACTAGGCCTCCACTGACCACACCACTGCTGCCCGAGTACCCCTGGAACCAATTTAAAATTGCCTACAGCCATGTGTTATTATTTTAGGCCTTCGATGCCTGTCTGCGGTCACTCCTTCCACTAGGCCTCCACTGACCACACCACTGCTGCCCGTGTACCCCTGGAACCAATTTAAAATTGCCTACAGCCAGCCCAATTTTTTTATTTTAGGCCTTCGATGCCTGTCTGCGGTCCATTCTTTCAACTACTACTACACTGACCAGGGCACTGCTGCCCGTGTACCCCTGGAACCAATTTAAAATTGCCTACAGCCATGTGTTATTTTTTTAGGCCTTCGATGCCTGTCTGTGGTCACTCCTTCCACTAGGCCTCCACTGACCACACCACTGCTGCCCGTGTACCCCTGGAACCAATTTAAAATTGCCTACAGCCAGCCCAATTTTTTTATTTTAGGCCTTCGATGCCTGTCTGCGGTCCATTCTTTCAACTACTACTACACTGACCAGGGCACTGCTGCCCGTGTACCCCTGGAACCAATTTAAAATTGCCTACAGCCATGTGTTATTATTTTAGGCCTTCGATGCCTGTCTGCGGTCACTCCTTCCACTAGGCCTCCACTGACCACACCACTGCTGCCCGTGTACCCCTGGAACCAATTTAAAATTGCCTACAGCCATGTGTTATTATTTTAGGCCTTCGATGCCTGTCTGCGGTCCATTCTTTCAACTACTACTACACTGACCAGGGCACTGCTGCCCGTGTACCCCTGGAACCAATTTAAAATTGCCTACAGCCATGTGTTATTATTTTAGGCCTTCGATGCCTGTCTGCGGTCACTCCTTCCACTAGGCCTCCACTGACCACACCACTGCTGCCCGTGTACCCCTGGAACCAATTTAAAATTGCCTACAGCCATGTGTTATTATTTTAGGCCTTCGATGCCTGTCTGCGGTCACTCCTTCCACTAGGCCTCCACTGACCACACCACTGCTGCCCGTGTACCCCTGGAACCAATTTAAAATTGCCTACACCCATGTGTTATTATTTTAGGCCTTCGATGCCTGTCTGCGGTCACTCCTTCCACTAGGCCTCCACTGACCACACCACTGCTGCCCGTGTACCCCTGGAACCAATTTAAAATTGCCTACAGCCATGTGTTATTATTTTAGGCCTTCGATGCCTGTCTGCGGTCACTCCTTCCACTAGGCCTCTACTGACCACACCACTGCTGCCCGTGTACCCCTGGAACCAATTTAAAATTGCCTACAGCCAGCCCAATTTATTTATTTTAGGCCTTCGATGCCTGTCTGCGGTCCATTCTTTCAACTACTACTACACTGACCAGGGCACTGCTGCCCGTGTACCCCTGGAACCAATTTAAAATTGCCTACAGCCATGTGTTATTTTTTTAGGCCTTCGATGCCTGTCTGTGGTCACTCCTTCCACTAGGCCTCCACTGACCACACCACTGCTGCCCGTGTACCCCTGGAACCAATTTAAAATTGCCTACAGCCAGCCCAATTTTTTTATTTTAGGCCTTCGATGCCTGTCTGCGGTCCATTCTTTCAACTACTACTACACTGACCAGGGCACTGCTGCCCGTGTACCCCTGGAACCAATTTAAAATTGCCTACAGCCATGTGTTATTATTTTAGGCCTTCGATGCCTGTCTGCGGTCACTCCTTCCACTAGGCCTCCACTGACCACACCACTGCTGCCCGTGTACCCCTGGAACCAATTTAAAATTGCCTACAGCCATGTGTTATTATTTTAGGCCTTCGATGCCTGTCTGCGGTCCATTCTTTCAACTACTACTACACTGACCAGGGCACTGCTGCCCGTGTACCCCTGGAACCAATTTAAAATTGCCTACAGCCATGTGTTATTATTTTAGGCCTTCGATGCCTGTCTGCGGTCACTCCTTCCACTAGGCCTCCACTGACCACACCACTGCTGCCCGTGTACCCCTGGAACCAATTTAAAATTGCCTACAGCCATGTGTTATTATTTTAGGCCTTCGATGCCTGTCTGCGGTCACTCCTTCCACTAGGCCTCCACTGACCACACCACTGCTGCCCGTGTACCCCTGGAACCAATTTAAAATTGCCTACACCCATGTGTTATTATTTTAGGCCTTCGATGCCTGTCTGCGGTCACTCCTTCCACTAGGCCTCCACTGACCACACCACTGCTGCCCGTGTACCCCTGGAACCAATTTAAAATTGCCTACAGCCATGTGTTATTATTTTAGGCCTTCGATGCCTGTCTGCGGTCACTCCTTCCACTAGGCCTCTACTGACCACACCACTGCTGCCCGTGTACCCCTGGAACCAATTTAAAATTGCCTACAGCCAGCCCAATTTTTTTATTTTAGGCCTTCGATGCCTGTCTGCGGTCCATTCTTTCAACTACTACTACACTGACCAGGGCACTGCTGCCTGTGTACCCCTGGAACCAATTTAAAATTGCCTACAGCCATGTGTTATTATTTTAGGCCTTCGATGCCTGTCTGCGGTCACTCCTTCCACTAGGCCTCCACTGACCACACCACTGCTGCCCGTGTACTCCTGGAACCAATTTAAAATTGCCTACAGCCAGCCCAATTTTTTTATTTTAGGCCTTCGATGCCTGTCTGCGGTCCATTCTTTCAACTACTACTACACTGACCAGGGCACTGCTGCCCGTGTACCCCTGGAACCAATTTAAAATTGCCTACAGCCATGTGTTATTATTTTAGGCCTTCGATGCCTGTCTGCGGTCACTCCTTCCACTAGGCCTCCACTGACCACACCACTGCTGCCCGTGTACCCCTGGAACCAACATCAGAAAATATAAAAATAAGTATTTTGCTTATAGAAAAGAAAATACTGGAGAGATATCAGTAGTTAACTGAAAGGTTTTTTAAATTGAAAACACAGATATGGCATCCAACGAGTGTTGTCCTGTCGCGTCTTCTTTATATTATTGCCGAGAAGATGCAAAACAATGAAAATAATAAAATCATTAATTACCAAAATAATAGAGAAAGTCAACACCACATTGCAAATAAACATTCATTCCAAATAAAGAAGCAGGGCGCGTCCGAGGGTGAGTATATACCTAATAAGAATATAATCACCCTCGGACGCGCAATGCTTATTTCCAACAGCCTTCCTTCCTAAGAATCAGCCCTTCCGTGGTGTAGAGAGACGTTGTGTTACACTCCAAGGTGTTCCCCAGGTTGCCTTTCCTGAGCTTCGATCTTCTGGCTCTCGTTTAGTAGTTGTTGGAAACTACGCTGCATTAGGCCTTCAAATTGGGTATGGGGTGTAGAGAGATGGTGTGTTCCACTCCAAGGTGTTCCCCAGGTTGCCTTTCCTGAGCTTCGATCTTCCGGCTCTCGTTTAGTAGTTCTTGGAAACTACACTGCATTAGGCCTTCAAATTGGGTATGGGGTGTAGAGAGAGGGTGTGTTACACTCCAAGGTGTTCCCCAGGTTGCCTTTCCTGAGCTTCGATCTTCATGCTCTCGTTTAGTAGTTGTCGGAAACTACGCTGCATTAGGCCTACAAATTGGGTATGGGGTGTAGAGAGAGGGTGTGTTACACTCCAAGGTGTTCCCCAGGTTGCCTTTCCTGAGCTTCGATATTCCGGCTCTCGTTTAGTAGTTGTTGGAAACTACACTGCATTAGGCCTACAAATTTGGTATGGGGGAAACATTGGCGCATCTGCGGTCCCTCCTTCCTCTAGGCCTCCACTGACCTGTCTACTGCTGCCCGTGTTCCCCTGGAACCTATTTTAAATTGCCTACAGGCAGCCCAATTTATTATGTTAGGGCTTCGAAGCCTGTCTGCGGTCCCTCCTTCCACTAGGCCTCCACTGACCTGTCTACTGCTGCCCGTGTACCCCTTGAACCAACATCATAAAATAAAAAAAAAAGTATTTTGCTTATAAAAAAGAAAATACTGGTGAGATATCAAATGCAGACATTTTAACATTAAAAACAAACACACAACTAAAATCTGGTACAGTACTAAAAATGGCCACCAGCTACAATTACTTTCTCCTGCAAGTAGTTAACTGAAAGGTTTTTTAAATTGAAAACACAGATATGGCATCCAACGAGTGTTGTCCTGTCGCGTCTTCTTTATATTATTGCCGAGAAGATGCAAAACAATGAAAATAATAAAATAAAATCATTAATTACCAAAATAATAGAGAAAGTCAACACCACATTGCAAATAAACATTCATTCCAAATAAAGAAGCAGGGCGCGTCCGAGGGTGAGTATATACCTAATAAGAATATAATCACCCTCGGACGTGCAATGCTTATTTCCAACAGCCTTCCTTCCTAAGAATCAGCCCTTCCGTGGTGTAGAGAGACGTTGTGTTACACTCCAAGGTGTTCCCCAGGTTGCCTTTCCTGAGCTTCGATCTTCCGGCTCTCGTTTAGTAGTTGTTGGAAACTACGCTGCATTAGGCCTTCAAATTGGGTATGGGGTGTAGAGAGATGGTGTGTTCCACTCCAAGGTGTTCCCCAGGTTGCCTTTCCTGAGCTTCGATCTTCCGGCTCTCGTTTAGTAGTTCTTGGAAACTACACTGCATTAGGCCTTCAAATTGGGTATGGGGTGTAGAGAGAGGGTGTGTTACACTCCAAGGTGTTCCCCAGGTTGCCTTTCCTGAGCTTCGATCTTCATGCTCTCGTTTAGTAGTTGTCGGAAACTACGCTGCATTAGGCCTACAAATTGGGTATGGGGTGTAGAGAGAGGGTGTGTTACACTCCAAGGTGTTCCCCAGGTTGCCTTTCCTGAGCTTCGATATTCCGGCTCTCGTTTAGTAGTTGTTGGAAACTACACTGCATTAGGCCTACAAATTTGGTATGGGGGAAACATTGGTGCATCTGCGGTCCCTCCTTCCTCTAGGCCTCCACTGACCTGTCTACTGCTGCCCGTGTTCCCCTGGAACCTATTTTAAATTGCCTACAGGCAGCCCAATTTATTATGTTAGGGCTTCGAAGCCTGTCTGCGGTCCCTCCTTCCACTAGGCCTCCACTGACCTGTCTACTGCTGCCCGTGTACCCCTTGAACCAACATCATAAAATAAAAAAAAAAGTATTTTGCTTATAAAAAAGAAAATACTGGTGAGATATCAAATGCAGACATTTTAACATTAAAAACAAACACACAACTAAAATCTGGTACAGTACTAAAAATGGCCACCAGCTACAATTACTTTCTCCTGCAAGTAGTTAACTGAAAGGTTTTTTAAATTGAAAACACAGATATGGCATCCAACGAGTGTTGTCCTGTCGCGTCTTCTTTATATTATTGCCGAGAAGATGCAAAACAATGAAAATAATAAAATAAAATCATTAATTACCAAAATAATAGAGAAAGTCAACACCACATTGCAAATAAACATTCATTCCAAATAAAGAAGCAGGGCGCGTCCGAGGGTGAGTATATACCTAATAAGAATATAATCACCCTCGGACGTGCAATGCTTATTTCCAACAGCCTTCCTCCCTAAGAATCAGCCCTTCCGTGGTGTAGAGAGACGTTGTGTTACACTCCAAGGTGTTCCCCAGGTTGCCTTTCCTGAGCTTCGATCTTCCGACTCTCGTTTAGTAGTTGTTGGAAACTACGCTGCATTAGGCCTTCAAATTGGGTATGGGGTGTAGAGAGATGGTGTGTTCCACTCCAAGGTGTTCCCCAGGTTGCCTTTCCTGAGCTTCGATCTTCCGGCTCTCGTTTAGTAGTTCTTGGAAACTACACTGCATTAGGCCTTCAAATTGGGTATGGGGTGTAGAGAGAGGGTGTGTTACACTCCAAGGTGTTCCCCAGGTTGCCTTTCCTGAGCTTCGATCTTCATGCTCTCGTTTAGTAGTTGTCGGAACCTACGCTGCATTAGGCCTACAAATTGGGTATGGGGTGTAGAGAGAGGGTTTGTTACACTCCAAGGTGTTCCCCAGGTTGCCTTTCCTGAGCTTCGATCTTCCGGCTCTCGTTTAGTAGTTGTTGGAAACTACACTGCATTAGGCCTTCAAATTGGGTATGGGGTGTAGAGAGAGGGTGTGTTACACTCCAAGGTGTTCCCCAGGTTGCCTTTCCTGAGCTTCGATCTTCATGCTCTCGTTTAGTAGTTGTCGGAAACTACGCTGCATTAGGCCTACAAATTGGGTATGGGGTGGAGAGAGATGGTGTGTTACACTCCAAGGTGTTCCCCAGGTTTCCTTGCCATTGCTTCGGTCTTCCGACTCTCGTTTAGTAGTTGTAGAAAAGTACACTGCATTAGGCCTACAAAATGGGTATGGGGTGGAGAGAGATGGTGTGTTACACTCCAAGGTGTTCCCCAGGTTGCCTTTCCTGAGCTTCTATCTTCAGGCTCTCATTAAATTGTGGTTAAATGGAACAACTGCATTTGGCGTACTAGTTGGTTTGGGGCCTACTATCGGTGTCTGCCACTCCTTGCTGTTCTCCTGGTTTCCTGTCCTGAAATTCCATTTTCAGGCTCTCGTTAAGTAGTTGTTAATGTTAGACTGCATTTGGCCTACTAGTTGGGTTGGGGCCTACTATCGGTGTCTGCCACTCCTTGCTGTTCTCCTCCACTGAACAAAGCTGTGCCGCCTGTTTACTACGGTTGCCAATTTTGAACTGCATTTCGACTACTTACTGATTTGGCCCTACTCTCTGTGTCAGCCTCTCATTCCAGTTGTCCTCCACTGCAATGCCCCCTGGTTATTCCTGTGTTACCAATTTTGAACTGCATTTAGCCCACTTTATTCTTTGGGCCTATATCTGTGTTTCCACTTCATCGTGCCCATTGCCCAGCCAGTGATAGATGAGTCTGCTGGTACATTGACCCATAACGCAACATTCCCCGTGCATGCTACACAACAACATTGTGACCCTGCTGAAAGTCAGGTTGCTCTTCCCGCATACCATACCACCTTACACGGGGACAAAGAGGAAGGTGCAGATGAAAGTGCAGGTTCCTTCATCAGGTGGGGGGAGGAATACTAGTTGGCGACGTCACTGGCACAGGGCCTCTCATAGTACGCAAAAGTGTTGCTGCCGGTGGGAGGCGCCCCCGCCGTGCAAACACACCGCTGTACTTTGAGGGGCCCTGTGCCAGTGCCAATGCCAACAAGTGGGCCCCCCCCTGCTTGCTCAGGATCACAGCACTTGCAAAGTTGAAATACTTACCTCTCCCTGCTCCACTGCCGTGACGTGGTCCAGATTTCCTGGGCCCACTAATTACTTGAACCAGCCCTACCCCACACAACTTTAGCCAAATGACCCCCAATTTCAAATGCCTTCCAATTATTATAAGGTAAATTACGCTTGACAAGCTTCATTAAGAAGAATGGATGGTTTTGACATTAAAATGGGCACTCTAGGTGTTTTCCTGGTCCCCACTCACTGCCGACTATGCTGCCCCATTGACTTGCATTGGGTTTCGTGTTTCGGTCGATCCCGACTTTACGTCATAATCGGCCGATTTCACTCGACCCGACTTTTGAGATAGTCGGGTTTCGCGAAACCCGGCTCGACTCTAAAAAGGTCAAGGTCGCTCAACTCTACTCTAGAGGAGATCTGCATGGAGGAATGGGCCAACATACCAACAACAGTGTGTGGCAACCTTGTAAAGACTTACAGAAAACGTTTGACCTCTGTCATTGCCAACAAAGGATATATTACAAAGTATTGAGATGAAATTTTGTTTCTGACCAAATACTTATTTTCCACCATAATATGCAAATAAAATGATAAAAAAACAGACAATGTGATTTTCTGGATTTTTTTTCTCAGTTTGTCTCCCATAGTTGAGGTCTACCTATGATGCAAATTACAGACGCCTCTCATCTTTTTAAGTGGTGGAACTTGCACTATTGCTGACTGACTAAATACTTTTTTGCCCCACTGTATATAACAACGCTATCTAAGTGGCAGAAAGTGGCTGGAAGCTATATGAAAAAATACAAGGAGTGTAGTACAATTTCAATCTCCCTACAATGATCTCAGGAAAAGTATGGCAGCAATTAAAAGGACTGCTGCACACAAAAGTGTGGACAAATAAACAAGATAACTGCAGAAAGGAGCAACAGGATTTTTGCTTTTAAAAAAGCAGTTGGTTTGCACAGCGGCGTACAAACAGCAATGCAGCTATCAGGGAGCCTTATAAGGCAGCCTAATAAGCTACAGAGCTGATGCACAAAAATATAGCCTCCACTGTCCCTGCAAACAAATAGTGGTGTTGGACAGTGGAAATCGCTACAGCACAAGCAGTTTGGGGGCTTAATCTTCCCTCCCTAACTATATCCCTTCTTCTGATGAAGCTACGGCAACCTCTCCCTATGCTACAATCAGCAGAAGTAAGATGGCGGTCGGCGTGCACGCCCCTTTATAGCCCCTGTGACGCTGCAGAAAGCAAGCCAATCACTGTCATGCCCTTCTCTAAGATGGTGGGGACTGAGACCTATGTCATCACGCTGCCCACACTCTGCGTCCTCCTTCTTTGGCTGAAAAATGGTGCTGAAAGCATCATACAAAACGTGACTTTGGCGCGAAGATCGCCGACCTCATGGCCAATCCCACACTAGGATTGGGTCGGGTTTCATGAAACCCAACTTTGCCAAAAGTCGGCGATTTTTGAATTTGTCCGATCTGTTTCGCTCAACCCTAGTTAGGACTGCTCTATATGGGTATACCTTGACGATTGGTGGAGCAGCTTAGTATACATTTTTTTGTAAAAAAAAGTAGCAACTAAATACCCTGTTTTTTTCCATCGTTTGACTAGCACTTGCTTATTACTGTGATTTTTTTTTTATAACAGAGCATTTTTTACCTCATTGTGCTCTTTTATGTCTTCAAGTTTCTTGGTGGTGTGAACATGTTCCTACAGACTTGTTCAATGTGCAAGTAGCCCATGTGTTTCTGGTTCTATAATTGTTCTCTTGTTTCCACAAGACTGGGGAGTCCACCACTCCTTTGTGGGTCATTTGCACTAAAGATGTTCCATCTAGCCGGACCACATGGATATTCCCTCTCTGAACCCTGCTTATACAGGTACTATACAGATGATCAGGTTTTTAACCCCTTCATGACCTTAGGATTTTTTGTTTTTCCGTGTTCGTTTTTCACTCCCCTCTTTCCCAGAGCCATAACTTTTTATTTTTCCGTCAATTTGGCCATTTGATGGCTTATTTTTTGCCGGACGAGTTGTCCTTTTGAACAATATCATTGGTTTTAGCATGTTGTGCACTAGAAAACGGGAAAAAAATTCCAAGTGCGGTGAAATTGCAAAAAAAAGTGCAATCCCACACTTGTTTTTTGTTTGGCTTTTTTGCTAGGTTCACTAAATGCTAAATCTGACCTGACATTATGATTCTCCAGGTCAGTACGACTTCATAGACACCTAACATGACTAGGTTATTTTTTACCTAAGTGGTGAAAAAAAATTCAAAACTTTGCTAAAAAAACAAACAAACAAAAAAAAAAACATTTGTGCCATTTTCCGACACTTGTAGCGTCTCCAATTTTCATGATCTGGGGTCGGTTGAGGGCTTATTTTTTGCTTGCCGAGATGACGTTTTTAATGATAGCATTTTGGTGCAGATATGTTCTTTTGATTGCCCATTATTGCATTTTAATGCAATGTCACGGCGACCAAAAAAACGTAATTCTGGCGTTTCTAATTTTTTTCTCGCTACGCTGTTTAACGATCAGGTTAATGCTTTTTCTTAATTGATAGATCGGGCGATTCTGAACGTGGCAATACCAAATATGTGTAGATTTGAGTTTTTTTTATTGATTTATTTTGATTGGGGCAAAAGGGGGGTGATTTAAACTTTTATATTTTTTTTCACATTTTTTTAACTTTTTTTTTTTACTTTTGCCATGCTTCAATAGCCTCCATGGGAGGCTAGAAGCAGGCACAGCACGATCGGCTCTGCTACATAGCAGCGATCTGCTGTTCGCTGTTATGTAGCAGAAAATCAGGTGTGCTGTGAGCGCCGACCACAGGGTGGCGCTCACAGCTACCGGAGATCAGGAACCATAGAGGTCTCAAGGACCTCTATGGTTACAATACTGAAGCATCACCAACCTCCGATCACGTGACGGGGGTCAGCGATGCCGTCATTTCCGGCCGCCCGGCCGGTTGCGGTAGTTAAATGCCGCTGTCTGTGTTTGACAGCTGCATTTAACTAGTTAATAGGCGCGGGCAGATCGCGATTCTGCCCGCGCCTAATGTGGGCACATGTCAGCTGTTCAAATGTCTTGCTTATTGTTAGGACTGGCGGAATGCACCAAGAGAGATGATATAGATGCGTTCGCAGTCCGGGGTCCACCGTGCAGGTGAAACCTGCTGCTAGGAGATGACAGACAATATGGCGGTATTCAAAAGTATACACAGAGTATACACGCGTGGGTTAAACCTCACCCAGCGTGAAGAAAGTGATCCTGTTGCGTCACAGGACCGCGGTACCGCACATAGAGCGCGAGCAAGTGGTTAGCGAACTAAACCCCAACAGGGATTGTAGTCCGATTAGACCCTTGCTGGCACTACACCGCTACTGGGTGTGAAAGGAATTATATAATTAAGGCACCGAAGTGCGAACTGTGCCGTGCTGGCAGGCACCACTAAGCACCCAGACGTGGGTCAGGAAGCGCACACTGGCGCGTGGCACCGCACTGGCGGTCACAGCAGTAGACGCTGACACGTGTGTGACACGTTGAGTGATAAGTCGGGCGCTAGATAGCAGCCATACTCCATACGCGAACAATCATACAATAGGGTAGGGGTATTTAAAGAACGACTTGCACTCACAACAAACACACGTATTAAATTGTACACTAGCGCATGGCCGTGCGGTCATGCGCAGTTTATATAGTTGCAGGACAGGAAGCGGCCACAGAAACTTTGCCCTTCCAAGACCTGCCAAGAGGACCAATAGAATGCGCTGCAGAGTCTGAGCACATGACCCTCGATCTCCAACGGGAGATCTTGCCCTGGGCATGCTCAGTGTGCGCAGACAAGGACTTAGTCCCAGAGAAGTCCACTCGCTGCTGACCAGTATAGGCTTTACAGGCAGAAGCTGGAGAAGCAGCAGTAACTCTTCTCACAGAGTCAGACTGAGCGAGACGCTGGGATCGACATCCCTGCTGAGCAGGCTCCACTGCGGCTGGAGGAGAATGGGAGACCGCAGCGGAGACGGATCGAGATTCCCCCTGTGCAGCAGAGGAAACTCGACTCCTAACACTTATTACTGTGATTTTTTTTACAACAGAGTATTTTTTACCTCACTGTGCTCTTTTATGCCTTCAAGTTTCTTGATGGTGTGAACATGTTCCTACAGACTTGTTCAATGTGCAAGTAGCCCATGTGTTTCTGGTTCTATAATTGTTCTCTTGTTTCTACAAGACTGGGGAGTCCACCACTCCTTTGTGGGTCATTTGCACTAAAGCTGTTCCATCTAGCAGGTCCACATGGATATTCCCTCTCTGAACCCTGCTTATACAGGTACTATACAGATGATCAGGTTTTTACATACATCAGATAGGGATTATATACATTAGTTAGGACTGCTCTATATGGGTATACCTTGACGATTGGTGGTGGAGCAGCTTAGTATACATTTTTTTGCAAAAAAACATATCAACTAAATACTAGAGATGAGCGGTGTTCAAGTCAAACTGTTCGCCAATCTCAAATTCGAGCTGTTTTGGGCGGTGTTCGAGTCGTTCGACGAACCCGAACAATTTGTTTAAAATTCGGCTGTTCGAGTTTCTGTTCGATAACTGTTCGCTCAGCAAAAGCCTCTCTTGATTTGCACATTAAAACTGTTTATCATTGTTATTAGACTGATTCAGTGTATAGTGGGCGGGGGATAGATCTCTGCTGAAATAACGCCGATCTCCATTTTTTTTTCTTTCCCGCATTTACAGTGGGGCGGTGCAATCTCTCAACCTATCAGCAGTGCGCACACGCATAGCAATGTGTATGTGATGCACACAAGCAAGGGCATGTGTCATTGGCTGTGTATGTCACATGTCCTTGCCCTATAAGAACCAGCCATTTGCCCCGTCGCCACCATTTCCTCACTGCTGCAGCTTAGTGTTAGACGGCACCGCTGCTGCTGTGGGCGTTATAGAGACAAAGAGTGGTTTTTTGGAGCAAATTGTCAGAGAGATAGGTTTAGGGAGTCTGGAGGAGTCGGGATTAGTTGTAATATCAGCCCTTTTCTGGGTAGGTTACAACAGTTCATAGCACTGTTTGCCAGGCAGGTCTGTGCCACTGCTGTGCAAGTTTTTGTCACAGCATTTGGTGTAATCTAGCTCAGCCAATCCTTTTGGGCTAGTAGCATTGTCTGATAGTCATCTGAGTAGCTCGCCTGTGAAACTAACTACACCGCCTGTGTATCTCTATTTTCACTGCATCTAATCCAGTTAATAATTTAGGGCCTAGGAGCAGTGTCTGCACGTCAGCAGAGTAGCCCACCTGTGAAACAAACTATACCGCCTGTGTATCTCTATTTTCACTGCATCTAATCCTGTTATTAGTTTTGGGTCTAGGAGCAGTGTCTGCACGTCAGCAGAGTAGCCCACCTGTGAAACAAACTATACCGCCTGTGTATCTCAATTTTTACTGCATCTAATCCTGTTATTAGTTTTGGGCCTAGGAGCAGTGTCTGCACGTCAGCAGAGTAGCCCGCCTGTGAAACAAACTATACCGCCTGTGTATCTCTATTTTCACTGCATCTAATCCAGTTAATAGTTTTGGGCCTAGTACCACAGTTTGGCCACTCAGTTCTCCTCGGTTTTCATCCATCGGTTGTTGTGCCAACAAGTACAGATACAGAGTTGCCAATTAGTTAAGCACTAAAATGAGTGGCAAAAGGCCTGCTGATGGTGGAAAGGGGAATAGGTGTGTTGGAAATGGAAAAAAAGGTTGTGTCCGTGGGGTAGGTGGTAAAGCAACAGTAACATCTGCAGAAGAAAGACCATCTTCCAGCCAAACTAAGATGTCTACTTTTTTTCATGGACAATCTGATATGATCCCTTTCTTACGACCATCGCTACAAGCATCACCAAAAATTCCAGATGAGGCACAAAAACAGCAGGTGCTTGAACGGATATCAAGTGCTCGTTCAAGTGGGCTCTCCTCCATGTCAACTTCAACATCACAACTACTTCAGTCCTCAGAGTTGTCACCTCAATCGCACTTGCTTCCTCACAGCTCCCAAGTCTCCAGCTGCCCGTCTGAGCATCGGGTAACACACATGGTTGAGTCTGTAGAGCTGTTTACGCATACTATAGCTTGGGAATCAGAGGTCTGCTCCAGAGCTTCTGTGAATCCAGGCGAGGAAATGATCTGCACTGATGCCCAGAATCTTTGTGAGTCGGATCCAGGCCCAGATCAAGAAGGTTCTGAGCATAATGTAGACCCTGGTTCTCAAACTGTAACTCCTTTTGGTGGAGACAATGAGGAAGATGATGATGAGACTGAGATACCTGATTGGAAATTAAACTTGACTTTTCAGTCGGGGCAGAAAGAGGTTGGCTCTGAGGACAACGGGTGTGAGAACACACAGGATGATGATGACGAGGTTGTAGACCCCACTTACTGTCAACCCCCAGTCTGCCAGTCCATGAGGTCAGCAGAGGAGGTGGAGGAGGATGCTAGTGACGAGTCTGATGATGAGGTAACAGTGCGCCTTCCTGGTCAGAGATGGAGTACTGGAAGCACGTCAACAAGTGCATCCTCAACCCCAACTGTGCCTTAGACCAGAAGTCGTGGTGGCTCTTCAGGTTGCACGGGCTCTAAGCCTTGCATAGCCTGGGTATTTTTTGACATCGCAAAGGATGACCCAACCTCATGTTGTCTGTAAGAGACAAAATCTCAGTAGAGGCCAAAAAATCACTAGCTTCAGTACTTCAGTACTTCATGCATGAACCGTCACATGAATATGAGGCATAAGTTGCAGTGGGAAGCTCACTGTGCTACAATGCGGCCTAGTGGGCCGGGTCAACCACCATCTGCCCCATCAAGTGCATCCGCATCCTCTTCATCCTCTGTGACTGTGGGGACAGCAGTCGCACATGGTTTTAGATGCAGACCTTCCACCTCTACCCGCAACAGCCAGTGTGATTGGCAGGTCGTCAGGACATTTGCTAGTGGAAACACCTGCTGGTGTTGAGCGCTCGCCGACATCGACACCATATTTTGATCAAGACAACATAACATCTCCGCCTGCACCTTCATCACAGACCAGCAGTTTGCCGGGGACACTCTACTCAACTCCGTCTAAGCACGGCAGCCAGCCCTCAGTCCCTCAGATGTGGACAAGTAAAAACCATTTCCTCCTAGCCATAACAAAGCTAAGAGGTTGAATTTCTCCATCAGCAAGCTGTTGGCTACAGAAATGCTGCCTTTCCGCCTGGTGGACACAGAGGATTTTTGAGACCTTATGTCCGTCGCAGTGCCCCAGTACCAGATGCCCAGTCGCCACTACTTCTCAAAGAAAGCTGTGCCTGCTCTACACCAGCATGTCGCACACAACATCACCGCTTCCTTGAGAAACTCTGTGTGTGACAGGGTGCATTTCACCACAGACACTTGGATGAGTAGACATGGACAGGGGCGTTACATGTCAGTGACTGGGCACTGGGTAACTACGGCGACATCAGGAGAAGGGGCTGCTGTCCAAGTCTTGCCATCCCCACGAGTTGCTCGTCCATCCTCTGTATCTAGAAGTTCCTCCACTGCTTCTGCCTCCTCAACCTCCTCTCAGTTCTCCACCTGCACCCAAAGCCTGTCTGGTAATGCGACCTGTGTTGTAACTGCGCAGAAGGAATCCTGCACACCTCCTCACTATGCTGTCACCAGGGCTCAACAGCATCAGGCAGTGTTTACATTGAAATGTCTGGGAAATGTGAGTCAAGGCCCCTTCACATTAAGCGACGCTGCAGCGATACCGACAACGATCCGGATCGCTGCAGCGTCGCTGTTTGGTCGCTGGAGAGCTGTCACACAGACCGCTCTCCAGCGACCAACGATGCCGGTAACCAGGGTAAACATCGGGTAACTAAGCGCAGGGCCGCGCTTAGTAACCCGATGTTTACCCTGGTTACCATCCTAAAAGTAAAAAAAACAAACAGTACATACTTACCTACCGCTGTCTGTCCCCGGCGCTCTGCTTTTCTCTGCACTCCTCCTGTACTGTCTGTGTGAGCACAGCGGCAGGAAAGCAGAGCGGTGACGTCACCGCTCTGCTTTCCGGCTGACCGACGCTCACAGCCAGTGCAGGAGGAGTGCAGAGCACAGCGCCGGGGACAGACAGCGGTAGGTAAGTATGTACTGTTTGTTTTTTTTTACTTTTACGCTGGTAACCAGGGTAAACATCGGGTTACTAAGCGTGGCCCTGCGCTTAGTTACCCGATGTTTACACTGGTTACCAGTGAAGACATCGCTGGATCGGTGTCACACACGCCGATCCAGCGATGTCCGCGGGAGATCCAGCGACGAAATAAAGTTCTGGACTTTGTTCAGCGACCAACGATCTCCCAGCAGGGGCCTGATCGTTGGTCGCTGTCACACATAACGATTTCATTAACGATATCGTTGCTACGTCACAAAATGCAACGATATCGTTAACGATATCGTTATGTGTGAAGGTACCTTCACACAGCAGAGGAGTTGTGGTCAGCTCTGGAGACTGAGTTCCATCAATGGTTGTCTCCATTCAACCTGCAGCCAGGGAAGGCTGTGTGCGACAATGCTGCAAACCTGGGTGCGGCCCTTCGCCGGGGCAATGTCACACACGTGCCTTGTATGGCTCACGTTTTGAACCTGGTTGTCCAGCAATTTTTATCCCACTATCATGGACTAGATGGGCTTCTGCAGAGGGCACAGTCGCTGTGTGCTCACTTCCGCCGTTCGCATCCTGCAGCTCGACGACTTGCATCTCTACAGAAGTCGTTGGGCCTGCCAGTTCACCGGCTGAAATGCGATGTGCCCACACGGTGGAATTCAACTCTGCACATGTTGCAGCGACTGTGGCAGCACTGATGATCCCTGGTGCAATACGTTATGACGTATAGCCTGGGCCAACGAGATCAAGAGGTGGGGCAAATCATGAAGCAAGCTACACCGCCTGTTTACCTAACTACTATTTTGTAACGGCATCTAGCCCAGGAAATCCTTTTGGGCCTAGTAGAATTTGGTGCTACTCAGCAGCGTACCCCACCCATGAAGCAAGCTACACTGCCTGTTTACCTAAGTACTATTTTTTAACGGCATCTAGCCCAGGAAATCCTTTTGGGCCTAGTAGAATTTGGTGCAACTCAGCAGCGTACCCCAACCATGAAGCCAGATACACCGCCTGTTTACCTAACTACTATTTTGTAACGGCATCTAGCCCAGGAAATCCTTTTGGGCCTAGTAGAATTTGGTGCTACTCAGCAGCGTACTTCACCCATGAAGCAAGCTACACCGCCTGTTTACCTAAGTACTATTTTTTAACGGCATCTAGCCCAGGAAATCCTTTTGGGCCTAGTAGAATTTAGTGCTATTCAGCAGCGTACCCCACCCATGAAGCAAGCTACACTGCCTGTTTACCTAAGTACTATTTTTTAACGGCATTTGGCACAGGAAATCCTTTTGGGCCTAGTAGCAATTTCTGCTACTCAGCAGAGTACCCAACCCATGAAGCAAGCTACACTGCCTTCTTTCTTTCTCAATCTAACCCCTCGGCTCTGGGGTGTCCACTCTCCCTCCAGCTCTCTCCTTCTCACAGGTGGACTACTGCGTGTTTTCACACTGTGGTGAATCTTTTGGGCCCAGGCATAAGAAGTCGTCGAGGTAATGGATAATATGTGCCGCCTTACAAACGTCCATGACAACACATTCGAGGAAGCAACTAAACGCCTCAAATAGTGAGCAGGATATGGAGCACCCCATGGAAAAACAGCAATCTATGTAATATGCTCCTTCACAGAAGCCGCCCAATGGGAGGACACTATTCGGAGGCACAGGTAGTAACTGGAACGCTCACTCAATGTCTGTTTTGGCCATTAGGGTGCCCCTTAACAACTTCTTGACCCACCTGATTGCCTCGTCAAAGGAGGTACAGTACATTGTACTGTACTTGGTTCCGCATCGATGTTGTCGTTTACTGACCTGTCCCTTGGATATGACATATGGTGGATTAGTCTGAATGTATTGGGTTCATTTTCTGACACAACTCCCAACGGGGGTACCACTACGTCTTCTAAGGAAAGTGTTCTGAATGGACCCGCCGCCATTCTACCTAAAAATATTTCTTTTCTTATTTTTTTTGTCAAGATGTCTGGATGTTGGTAGAGTGAGTTTAGATTTTTACTCCAGCCTTTCTTGATTTTAGAAGGGTATGACATGCCTATATCTGTGTCTCCTCCCCCTTTTACTCCTCCAAATCTTTTCTTTTAGCATGACTATATGTAGTTGTGACTTTTCCATGTGTTTTTTGTGTCTTCTGAGCAGTTTGTCAGCTTTTGGACACCTTTTAAGGTGTTTCTATGTGTTTTCCATGTGTTTGTATGTGTTTGCCTGCCATTGGTTTCAATGGGGTTCGACGGTGTTCGTCGAACATTCGACGAACAGTTCGGCGAACACCTCCCTGTTTGACTAACACTACTAAATACCCTGTTATTTTTTCCATCGTTTGACTAGCACTTGCTTATTACTTTGATTTTTTCACAACAGAGTATTTTTGACCTCACTCAGCTCTTTTATGTCTTCATTTTAGTACACCACTCTGCCTCTGGCAGAAGAACTTGAAAGTTCTCCTTGTAGCATGGGTCTAAATGTGTCACCAACCAGTAATGAGAGTCACCAAAAATTTTTATAATCCGAGGGTCACGTGAAACGCAGCGCAACATAAAGTCAGCCATGCGTGCCAGACTGCTAGCAGGCAAGACTTCCGTGTCCTCACCAACAGGATGACTGACCATGCTTTCCTTCTCCTTCTCATTCTCATCCTCCTCCTCCCTGTACTCAGGCCATCCCCGCTGAACAGATGGTATGACAGCTGTGCTTGTAGTACCGTCTATAGAGCATGAAAGTAGCTCCTGTTCTTCCTCCTCCTCTTTATTGCCTATCAATCCACGTTGGGAAGACATGAGGCTGGGCTGAGTGTATTCCCCTTGTATGGTTCCTTGATCCATGTCCTCGTGCTCTGCCTGCAATGCATCTTCTTTCATTGTGAACAGAGAGGTTTTCAGAATGCTGAGAAGCGGAATGCTAATTATAGTGTCATCGCTGCTCACAATCTTGGTGTAGTCCTCAAGGTTTTGTAGGATGGTACATATCTCTGACATCCATGTCGACTCCTGAGGTCTTATGTGTGGAGTCTGAACTGAATATCGACTGCCTTGTGGACGTTGGTAGTCAAAAACTGCTCATAAATCTACTCTAACAAATGCAGAGTAGAGTTCCAGCTTGTGGGGACATTACACACCAGTCGGTGAGCCGGAAGCTGCAAAAGCTTCTGAAGCACGGCAAGGGCAGCTGAAGCTGTAGCTGACTTTCTAAAATGGGCAGACAGATGGTGTACTTTCACTAGCAAATCTGGGAGCTCTGGGTAGCTTTTCAGAAATCGTTAAATCACGAGGTTAAGCACATGGGCCAAGCAAGTTACGTGTGTGAGCTCACTTTGCCTCAGAGCCGACACTAGGTTCCGGCCATTGTCACACACAACCATGCCTGGCTGTACGTTCAAAGGTGTCATCCAAATATCTGACTGCTCTTCCAGCACTGTCCCAACTCTTCTGCATTGTTCGGTTTGTCACATATGCAGATTAGCTTCAGCACAGCCTGTTACCACTTGGCTGAGGCAGTCCTGCAGTGCTTCCAGCTTCTTGCTGATGTTTTGATTTCAGAGATGGAGGCTGAAGAGGAGGAGAAGGAAGTGCATGAGCTGTATACTGTGAGGCAACTCTGATTTACATAGGGCCTGCAATCCTCAGCGTGGGGAGGATGTGTTCCATCCCAAGGTCCGACTGAGTCCCGGCTTCCACTATGTTAACCCAGTGTACCATCAGTGAGATGTACCATCCGTGGCCACAAGCACTTGTTCAGGTGTCCGTGGTTAGGTGGACTTTCCTAGTAACAGCATTGTTGAGGGCACGAGTAATGTTGTGGGACACATGCTGGTGTAATGTCAGTATGGCACATTGGGAGATATAGTGATGACTGGGGACCGAGTACCTTGGGATGGCTGCCGCCATCAGGTTGCAGAAAGCTTCCATCTCAACAAGCCTAAAAGGCAACATTTCGAGCGCAAGCAGAAGAGAAATGTTAGAATTTAGGACTGTGACCTGTGGGTCGTTGGCTGGGTATTTCCGCTTGCGTTTCAATGACTGGGGTATAGACAACTGAAGGCTGTGCTGGGACAAGAACGTGGATGGGCATGATGATGGTACTGCTTGACTGTGAGCAACAACAGGTGCAGGCTAGAGGCATCCTCACATGCATGGTGGACTGGGGATTGGCTTCTACGCAAAACAGTGGAAGAAACAGTGGTGTCACCTGCAGACAGTGTTACCGGAGCCAGGGGTCGGCCCACAAAGTCAGGTGATTTGCTGCCATGTGCCTGATCATACTGGTGGTGGTCAGACTGGTAGTTTTGCTATCCCTGCTGATGCAGGCATGGCAGGTGCTGCAAATGGCCTGTTTGGGGTTATCGGCAGAGTCTTTAAAAAATAACCATAAACATAAGGATGAATGACCTCGGGGAGATCAAAACATCCAACACCGCGGAGACACCATCACGTGTTTCTCAACGCAGTGATCCAGAACACTGCCCCCATCCCTTATGGGAAATATGCAAATGCATGTAGAAAAGCCGCGGAGACGCCATCACGTGTTTCTCAACGCAAGCAATAAATAGCCAGGTCTTTCACGGGGAAGGAACAACCATGGGAAGGGCAGCATCCAAAAGGAAAACCACCCACACCAAAACATGGTATCCATCCACAGACAGCTGTTTCGGGGTATTTGCCCCTCATCAGTGTGGAGTAGGAAACTGGCTATTAGGAGCAGTGCCTGGTAAAAGGACTATAAACATAAGAATGAATGACCTCGGGGAGATCAAAACATCCAACACCGCGGAGACACCATCACATGTTTCTCAACTCAGTGATCCAGAACACTGCCCCCATCCCTTATGGAAAATATGCAAATGCATGTAGAAAAGCTGCATAGACACCATCACGTGTTTCTCAATGCAAGCAATAAATAGCCAGGTCTTTCACCGTGGTTGTTCCTTCCCGGTGAAAGACCTGGCTATTTATTGCTTTTACCAGGCACTGCTCCTAATAGCCAGTTTCCTACTCCACACTGATGAGGGGCAAATACCCCAAAACAGCTGTCTGTGGATGGATACCATGTTTTGGTATAGGTGGTTTTCCTTTTGGATGCTGCCCTTCCCGTGGTTGCTCCTTCCATGTGAAAGACCTGGCTATTTATTGCTTGCGTTGAGAAACACGTGATGGTGTCTCCGCGGCTTTTCTACATGCATTTGCATATTTCCCATAAGGGATGGGGGCAGTGTTCTGGATCACTGCGTTGAGAAACACGTGATGGTGTCTATGCGTTCTTGGATGTTTTGATCTCCCGGAGGTCATTCATCCTTATGTTTATAGTCCTTTTACCAGGCACTGCTCCTAATAGCCTGTTTCTTACTCCACACTGATGAGGGGCAAATACCCCAAAACAGCTGTCTGTGGATGGATACCATGTTTTGGTATAGGTGGTTTTCCTTTTGGATGCTGCCCTTCCCGTGGTTGTTCTTTCCCGGTGAAAGACCTTGCTATTTATTGCTTGCGTTGAGAAACACGTGATGGTGTCTCCGCGGCTTTTCTACAAGCATTTAAAAAATAACCAGACTCGGGAAGATCTAACAGTTGGAATGGCAACTTCCCTCATGTTGGTGTTACGAGGAACAGATGCACGCCTTCTGTCTGTGGCCACCACACTGCTTCATCCTGACTGTTGGGGGATATGCCTCCTTTCACATGTGGGCTGCTGTCCTCGCTCTGCATGTCCTCCTGCCAGGTTGGGTCAGTCACTATGTCATCCACCACCTCATCTTCCACATCCGCACCTTGCTCCTCCTCCTGACTTTCTGGCAATTGTGTCTCATCATCGTCCACCTCTTGTGAAACTTTCCCACCATCGCCTTCGTGTGACCGTGGCTGGTCAAAGCTTTGGACATGCGATCTCATCTGGCCCCACTTTAAGTTGACTGGCCTAGAGTACGCAATCTTGAAAGGGAAAACTGAACAGCTCTTCAGAGTGTCCAAGTGTGGGATCAGTTGTCTCAGAGCACTTGGCATGGTGGGAGGAAGGAGGATCAGGAATATCCGATCCACACTCAAGGCTACTCAGACTTGACAGTGTGGAAGACATGGTAGTGGTGGTGGTGGCTAAGTGATAGGAAGCTTTATCAGCCATCCAACCAACAACCATTTCACACTGCTCTGGCTTCAATAGTGGTGTGCGGCGATCCCCTAGAAACTGGGACAAGAAGATCGAGTGAGAAGATGCTGGACTTTGTTGTGGTCCACTTTCAGCTTGGCCACGGCCTCGCCCTCTGCATGCACCACAAGCATCACGTCCACTTCCCCGTCCCTTGCCTTGCCCATTTTAAATGGACTACAGAACTATTTCAAAAGCTCAACACAAATGTATTTATTTGGAGCAAAATTATATCTGATCAGTATGCCTTCAAAGCTACGATTTTTCCACTACAGATACACCAGGCCTCAGCCTGACACAACAGAACATAATGTGGGTGAAATTAAAAAAAAAAAAGGAGACCAAGGCTACCACACAGAATTATGATACGTACAAGATGGTGGCCCGATTCTAACGCATCGGTTATTCTAGAATATGTACGTATGTACAGTGGGGCAAAAAAGTATTTAGTCAGTCAGCAATAGTTCAAGTTCCACCACTTAAAAAGATGAGAGGCGTCTGTAATTTACATCATAGGTAGACCTCAACTATGGGAGACAAACAGAAAAAAAAATCCAGAAAATCACATTGTCTTTTTTTTAACATTTTATTTGCATATTATGGTGGAAAATAAGTATTTGGTCAGAAACAAAATTTCATCTCAATACTTTGTAATATATCCTTTGTTGGCAATGACAGAGGTCAAACGTTTTCTGTAAGTCTTCACAAGGTTGCCACACACTGTTGTTGGTATGTTGGCCCATTCCTCCATGCAGATCTCCTCTAGAGCAGTGATGTTTTTGGCTTTTCGCTTGGCAACACGGACTTTCAACTCCCTCCAAAGGTTTTCTATAGGGTTGAGATCTGGAGACTGGCTAGGCCACTCCAGGACCTTGAAATGCTTCTTACGAAGCCACTCCTTCGTTGCCCTGGTGGTGTGCTTTGGATCATTGTCATGTTGAAAGACCCAGCCACGTTTCATCTTCAATGCCCTTGCTGATGGAAGGAGATTTGCACTCAAAATCTCACGATACATGGCCCCATTCATTCTTTCATGTACCCGGATCAGTCGTCCTGGCCCCTTTGCAGAGAAACAGCCCCAAAGCATGATGTTTCCACCACCATGCTTTACAGTAGGTATGGTGTTTGATGGATGCAACTCAGTATTCTTTTTCCTCCAAACACGACAAGTTGTGTTTCTACCAAACAGTTCCAGTTTGGTTTCATCAGACCATAGGACATTCTCCCAAAACTCCTCTGGATCATCCAAATACTCTCTAGCAAACTTCAGACGGGCCTGGACATGTACTGGCTTAAGCAGTGGGACACGTCTGGCACTGCAGGATCTGAGTCCATGGTGGCGTAGTGTGCTACTTATGGTAGGCCTTGTTACATTGGTCCCAGCTCTCTGCAGTTCATTCACTAGGTCCCCCCGCGTGGTTCTGGGATTTTTGCTCACCGTTCTTGTGATCATTCTGACCCCACGGGGTGGGATTTTGCGTGGAGCCCCAGATCGAGGAAGATTATCAGTGGTCTTGTATGTCTTCCATTTTCTAATTATTGCTCCCACTGTTGATTTCTTCACTCCAAGCTGGTTGGCTATTGCAGATTCAGTCTTCCCAGCCTGGTGCAGGGCTACAATTTTGTTTCTGGTGTCCTTTGACAGCTCTTTGGTCTTCACCATAGTGGAGTTTGGAGTCAGACTGTTTGAGGGTGTGCACAGGTGTCTTTTTATACTGATAACAAGTTTAAACAGGTGCCATTACTACAGGTAATGAGTGGAGGAAAGAGGAGACTCTTAAAGAAGAAGTTACAGGTCTGTGAGAGCCAGAAATCTTGATTGTTTGTTTCTGACCTAATACTTATTTTCCACCATAATATGCAAAAAAAATGATAAAAAAACAGACAATGTGATTTTCTGGATTTTTTTTTCTCAGTTTGTCTCCCATAGTTGAGGTCTACCTATGATGTAAATTACAGACGCCTCTCATCTTTTTAAGTGGTGGAACTTGCACTATTGCTGACTGACTAAATACTTTTTTGCCCCACTGTATATAGCAGCCATATAGTATATAGTACAGGCCACGTAGTATATAGGAGTACTACGTGGCCTGTGGTATATAACACGTGGCTGCTATATTCATACATACATATTGTAGAATACCCGATGCGTTAATATAGGCCACGCAGTAAATAACACAGCCCACGTAGTATATAACACAGCCCACAGAGTAGATAGCAGCCACGTAGTATATAACACAGATCACGTAGTATGTAAAACTGGCCACATAGTATGTAAGACTGGCCACGTAATATATAACACAGCCTACGTAATATATAGCACAGCCCACAGAGTATCTAACACTGGCCATGTAGTATATAGCACGCAGTATAGAACACAGCCACGTAGTATATAACACTGCCCACATAGTATATAGCAGCCATGTAGTATATAACGCAGCCCACGCAGTATAGAACACAGCCCACATAGTATATAACACTGCCTATGTAGTATATAGCAGCCACGCGGTATCTAACACAGCCCACGTAGTATTTAGCAGTGTGGGCGCCATATCCCTGTTAAAAAAAATAATTAAAATAAAAAATAGTTACATAATCACCCGCCGGGATCCAGCGAAGCTGTGCCGATGTGCGCGTGGCTGCCGCCATCTTTCGTTCCCAGGATGCATTGCGAAATTACCCAGATCACTTAGCGGTTTCGCGAGACCACTAAGTCTTCTGGGTAATTTCACAATGCATCTCTGGGAACACGGAAGCTGGCAGCAGGCGCCAGTGCATCGTCGGACTACGGAAGGTGAGAATAGCAGGTTTTTTGTTTTTTTATTATTTTTAACATTAGATCTTTTTACTATTGATGCTGCATAGGCAGCATCAATAGTAAAAACTTGGTCACACAGGGTTAATAGCGGCGGTAACGGAGTGATTTACCTGTGGCATAACGCGGTCCGTTGCCGGTGTCATTAACCCTGTGTGAGCGGTGACTGGAGGGGAGTATGGAGCGGGCACTGACTACGGGGAGTATGGAGCTGGCACCGGGCACTGACTGCAGGGAAGTAGGGAGGGACTAATCGGAATGTGGCCGTCGCTGATTGGTCGCGGCAGCCATGACAGGCAGCTGGCGAGGCCAATCAGCGACTTGGATTTCCATGACAGACAGAGGCCGCGACCAATGAATGTCTGTGACAGACAGACAGAAAGACAGACAGACGGAAGTGACCCATAGACAATTATATAGTAGATGACTGCGATACTATGATTTTTACACCACAGATACAGCAGGCCTCAGCCTGACATAACAGACTGTACAATTTTTTTTTTGGGGGGGGGTTTGGAGAATTAAAAAAAAAAAAAAAGAGTGGAACAAGGCTAGCAGACAGAACTATGAAACTTATGCCTGCGATTGTTAGGGCTAGCGGAACGCACCAAATAATAAGACTGATAGTGTACGGTGCGTTCGTAGCCCGGGGTCCACCGTGCAGAGATGGAACCTGCTGCTGAGTAATGACGGACTAAATGGCGGTACTCATAAGTATACTCACGTGAGTTAAACTTCACCCAACGTGAAGGAAGCGATCCTGTTGCGTCACAGGATCGCGGGAACCGCACATAGAAGGCGAGCAAGCAGTCAGCGAACTTAACCCCAACTAGGATTGAAGTCCGATTAGACCACTTGCTGACACAACACCGCAACAGGGTGTGTTAGGCAACACTTATAATTAGAGCACCGAAGTGCGAACTGTGCCGTGCTGGCAGGCACCACTAAGCACCCAGACGTGGGTCAGGAAGCGCACTACTGGCGCGTGGCGCCGCACTGGTGGTCACAGCAATAGACGCTGATACGTGTGTGACACGTTGAGTGATTTGTCGGGCGCTAGATAGCAGCCATACTCCATACGCGAACAGTCATACAATAGGGTAGGGGTATTTAATGAACGACTTGCACTCACAACAAACACACGTATTCAATTGTACACTAGCGCATGGCCGTGCGGTCATGCGCAGTTTATATAGTTGCAGGACAGGAAGTGGCCACAGAAACTTTGCCCTGCCAAGACCTGCCAAGAGGTCCAATGGAATGTGCTGCAGAGCCTGAGCACATGACCCTCGATCTCCAACGGGAGATCTTGCCCTGGGCATGCTCAGTGTGCGCAAACAAGGACTTAGTCCCAGGGAAGTCCGCTCGCCGCTGACCAGCACTGACTTTAATGGCAGGAGCTGAAGAAGCAGCATTAACTCTCTGTACAGAGTGAGAGCGAGCAAGACACTGGGAGCGACGTCCCCGCTGAGCAGACTCCACTGTGGCTGGAGGAGAATGGGAGACCGCAGCGGAGACAGATCAAGATTCCGCCTGTGCAGCAGAGGAAACTCGACTCCTAAGGCCGGCGTCACACACAGCGTAAAACAATACGGTCCGTATATTACGGCCGTAATACGCTGAAAAGTCCCGAAAAAAGTGGTCCGTAGCTCCTCCGTAGGCAGGGTGTGTCAGCGTTTTTTGCGCATGGCATCCTCCGTATGTAATCCGTATGGCATCCGTACTGCGTGGTTTTCTCGCAGGCTAGCAAAACCAACATACCGCTATAGAAGTGATCCATGTGTCCCAAAAAGAAAAGAAAATATATATATACTGTCTATATATATATATATATATATATATATATATATATATATATATATATGTCAGTAGACACATATATTAGAGAGAAAAGCCGGTAATTCAGTGCGGTGTACAGTAAAATCACACTGACAGCTTACAGTAGAATAGGTAGAATAAATGTGTACACATAGAATAGGTATATATATATATATATATATGTCAGTGAGACACATATATGTATATATATTAATATTTATTCCAGCGCTATACAGCTTGAAAGCCGGTAATTCAATTACCGGCTTTTTCTTTCTCCTTCCTAAAACCCGACATGATTTGAGACATGGTTTACATACAGTAAACCATGTCTTCTCTCCATTTTTTTTGCAGATTCCACACTACTAATGTCAGTAGTGTGTATCTGCAAAATTCGGCCGTTCTAGCTCTTAAAATAAAGGGTTAAATGGCGGAAAAAATTGGCGTGGGCTCCCGCGCAATTTTCTCCGCCAGAGTAGTAAAGCCAGTGACTGAGGGCAGATATTAATAGCCTGGAGAGGGTCCACGGTTATTGGCCCCCCCCTGGCTAAAAATATCTGCCCCCAGCCACCCCAGAAAAGGCACATCTGGAAGATGCGCCTATTCTGGCACTTGGCCACTCTCTTCCCATTCCCGTGTCAGGGAGCTTTCTAGGTAATTTCCCACGATCTATGAACAGCCAGCAGAGGGCGCCTCACCGCAAATGAAGCTAAATATAGATCATTGATCTATTTTTAGCCTCATTTCCTGGGGTTTTGCAGCGAGGAGCAGCCTGCATTAGCACAGCTCCTTGCTGCAAAATGTTTTAACCCCTTCAGAAGGATTTACATCGTTGGACGTTACAGATCTGCGGAGGGTAAGTATATTGTTGGTTTATTATGTTTTTTTACTCACAGAACGAGGGTCTTCAGTGACTGGATTGGGCGTTGAATAAAATACTGCAACACCCATTGTTTTTATTTCATTAAAATAATTTTAAATAATGTGTTTGTGTTTTATTTAACCCTTCACTACAATTGGATTAATAATGGATAGGTGTCATAATTGACGCCTCTCCATTATTAATTAGGCTTAATGTCACCTTACAATAGCAAGGTGGCATTAACCCTTCATTACCCCATATCCCACCGCTACACGGGAATGGGAAGAGAGTGGCCAAGTGCCAGAATAGGCGCATCTTCCAGATGTGCCTTTTCTGGGGTGGCTGGGGGCAGATATTTTTAGCCAGGGGGGGCCAATAACCGTGGACCCTCTCCAGGCTATTAATATCTGCCCTCAGTCACTGGCTTTACTACTCTGGCGGAGAAAATTGCGCGGGAGCCCACGCCAATTTTTTTCCGCCATTTAACCCTTTATTTTAAGAGCTAGAACGGCCAAATTTTGCAGATACACACTACTGACATTAGTAGTGTGGAATCTGCAAAAAAAATGGAGAGAAGACATGGTTTACTGTATGTAAACCATGTCTCAAATCATGTCGGGTTTTAGGAAGGAGAAAGAAAAAGCCGGTAATTGAATTACCGGCTTTCAAGCTGTATAGCGCTGGAATAAATATTAATATATATACATATATGTGTCTCACTGACATATATATATATATATATACCTATTCTATGTGTACACATTTATTCTACCTATTCTACTGTAAGCTGTCAGTGTGATTTTACTGTACACCGCACTGAATTACCGGCTTTTCTCTCTAACAGCGCTGCGTATTTCTCGCAAGTCACACTGCTTGTCCGTGTGTAATCCGTATTTTTCACGCTTCCATAGACTTTCATTGGCGTATTTCTTGCGCAGTACGGTGACAAACGCAGCATGCTGCGATTTTGTACGGCCGTAGAAAGCCGTATAATACTGATCAGTAAAATACGGCAAATAGGAGCAGGGGCATAGAGAATAATTGTGCCGTATTTTTTGCGAGTTTTACGGACGTAGATTCTGCGCTCTTACGTCCGTAAAACTCGCAAGTGTGACGCCGGCCTAACAGCGATGCTACGATTTTTCCACCACCGATAGACTAGGCCGCAGCCACAGATAACAGACTGACTAATTTTTTTTTTCTCTTCTATGTGAAATTTGGCAAAAAATAAAAAGTGAGTACAATAACGCTAGGAGACAGAACTATGAAACTTATGCATGCAAAGCTACGATTTTTCCACCACAGATACAAAAGGTCTCAGCCTGACATAACAGACTGTATAATTTTTTTGGGGGGGTTGGAGAATTTTTAAAATAAAAAAAAGAGTTGAACAAGGCTAGCAGACAGAACTATGAAACTTATGCCTGCGAAGCTACGACTTTTCCACCATATAACAGGCCTCAGCCTGACATTACAGACTGTATAATTTTGGGGGGGGGGGGGAGTTTTGGAGAATTTTTAAAATATCAAAAAAAGAGTGGAACAAGGCTAGCAGACACAACTATGAAAGCTGCGATTTTTCAAACAAAGATACACCAGGCCTCAGCTTGACATATCAGACTGTATAAAATATTTTTTTGGGGGGGTGAATTTAAAAAAAAAAAAAAAAAGAACAACTATGATAAAAAGGGTTGAGCGAAACGGGTCGGTCATTTTCAAAAGTCGACGACTTTTGGCACAGTCGGGTTTCATGAAACCCGACCCGATCCCTGTGTGGGGTCGGCCATGCGGTACACGACTTTCGCGCCAAAGTCACGTTTCAATGACGAGAAAAGCACCATTTCTCAGCCAATGAAGGTGGACGCAGAGTTTGGGCAGCGTGATGACATAGGTCCTGGTCCCCACCATCTTACAGAAGGGCATTGCAGTGATTGGCTTGCTGTCTGCGGCGTCACAGGGGCTATAAAGGGGCGTTCCCGCCGACCGCCATCTTACTGTTGCTGATCTGAGCCTAGGGAGAGGTTGCTTCCGCTTCGTCAGAAGCAGGGATAGCGTTAGGCAGGGTCTATTAACCCCCAAACCGCTTGTGCTGTAGCGATTTCCACTGTCCAACACCACCTTTTGTTTGCAGGGACAGTGGAAGCTACATTTTTTTTTCCTCAGCGCTATAGCTCATTGGGCTGCCCTAGAAGGCTCCCTGATAGCTGCGTTGCTGTGTGTACGCCGCTGTGCAAACCAACTGCTTTTTTCAAAGCACAAATCCTGTTGTTCCTTCCTTTCTGCACAGCTATCTTTTTTGTTTGTCCACACTTTTGATTGAATTTGTGCAGCAGTCCACTCCTTGTTATTGCTGCCTGCCATACCTGGCTGAGATTACTGCAGGGAGATAGTAATTATAGGACAGTCCCTGTTTTTTTTTGTTTTTAATTCTCCCTGAAAAAAAATCAATAGTGGGAGATTAATCTTGGCATTTGTGTTTGAGTGCCAGTCGTATGTGCCATCTCTCTCCAATTGTGGGGCACAGAAAGCCTAGTGTCTATAATCCTTTTTTTTTTTTTTTTAATTCTCCCTAAAAAAAGTAGTGGGAGATTAAGATTGGCATTTCTGCTAGAGTGCCAGTCCTGTGTGTGCCATCTCTCTCCAATTTTGGGGCACAGTAAGCCTAGTGTGTATTACTGGCCCTGATTTCTTGGCAATTCTCCCTAACCAAAAAAAGCAGTGGGAGATTAAGATTGGCATTTCTGCTAGAGTGCCAGTCCTGTGTGTGCCATCTCTCTCCAATTTTGGGGCACAGAAAGCCTAGTGTGTAATACTGGCCCTGATTTCTTGGCAATTCTCCCTAACAAAAAAAAGGAGTGGGAGATTAAGATTGGCATTTCTGCTTGTGTGCCAGTCCTGTGTGCCATCTCTCTCAAATAGTGGGCCACAGAAAGCCTAGTGTCTGTTTTTGGTTTTTAAATTCTCCCTGAAAAAAAAAAAATAAACAGCGGGAGATTAATATTGGCCTTTGTGCTTGTGTGCCAGTCCTGTGTGCCATCTCTCTCAAATAGTGGGCCACAGAAAGCCTAGTGTCTGTTTTGGGTTTTTAAATTCTCCCTGAAAAAAAAAAAAAACAGTGGGAGATTAATATTGGCCTTTGTGCTTGTGTGCCAGTCCTGTGTGCCATCTCTCTCAAATAGTGGGCCACAGAAAGCCTAGTGTCTGTTTTATTTTGTTTGTTTTTTTTTGTTTTTAAATTCTCCCTGAAAAAAAAAAAATAAACAGTGGGAGATTAATATTGGCATTTGTGCTTGAGTGACAGTCCTGCGTGTGTGGCATCTCTCTCATTTGGTGCCACAGAAAACCGAGTGTGTAACATTGTGCCTGATTTTCCTTGCAGTCTCACCCACCTATAAATGGATATCTAAATCCTACAGAAGTTTGAGTTCACCTTGTAAGTTGTTTTACAGTAACAAATACCGTTACTTTGGTTACGTTTTTAAAACAATGAGGAAGTCTGGTGGAAGAGGTCGTGGCCGTGGGCGTTCATTGCCAGCTGGTAATGATGGTAGTGGTGGTGGAGCAACAGGTGGTCGTGGGAAAAACAATATAGCACCTAAGTCTCAAGCTGTGGAGCCAGGTTCGTCGTCTGGCTACACAAGGCCTCGAACGCTCCCTTTTCTGGGAGTAGGAAAACCGCTTTTAAAGCCGGAGCAGCAAGAGCAAGTTTTGGCTTACCTTGCTGACTCAGCCTCTAGCTCTTTTGCCTCCTCTTCTGAAACTGGTAAATGTAAAAGCAGCGCGTCATTAGTGGATGTTCACGGTCAGGGACAGGGACAAGTCGCTTCCTTGTCCTCTTCAGCAAAAACAACAACAGAGAAGGATGCGTCAGGCGACACAACGGGTTACTCCATGGAGCTCTTTACACATACCGTCCCTGGGTTAGAAAGTGAAACAGTTAACATGCCATGCCCATTACAAGTTGAATCGGACATGGAGTGCACTGATGCACAGCCACAGCCAGATTACTATGCTGTTCCTTTGACTCAGACCACAACATTGCCCTCGCAGTGTACTGATCCAGAATCAGACCCTGATGAGACTATCACGAACGCTATACCACCGACTTACACGGTGACACAGACGAAGTTGCACATGAGATAGAAGAGGAGGTCATAGATGACCCAGTTGTTGACCCCGATTGGCACCCATTGGGGGAACAGGGTGCAGGCGGCAGTAGTTCTGAAGCGGAGGAGGAGGGGCCGCAGCAGGCATCAACATCGCAACAGGTTCCATCTGCCGGGCCCATAGATGGCCCAAAACACGTGGCAAAGCCAAAACCTGTTGGAGGACAGCGTGGCCATCCGGTTAAAGCTCAGTCTGCAATGCCTGAAAAGGTATCCGATGCTAGAAAGAGTGCAGTCTGGCATTTTTTTAAACAACATCCAATTGATCAGCGCAAAGTCATCTGTCAAAAATGCTCAACTACCTTAAGCAGAGGTCAGAATCTGAAAAGTCTAAATACAAGTTGCATGCATAGACATTTAACCACCATGCATTTGCAAGCCTGGACTAACTACCAAACGTCCCTTAAGGTTGTAGCACCCTCGGCCAATGAAGCTAGTCAGCAACGCAACATCCCTTCCGTCACTGTAAGGCCACCATTTTCCGCACCACCTGCAGTATCTGTGCAGGTTTCGTTGCCAGGCCAAAGCAGTCAGGGTCAGGGAATCACCAGTTTCGTAGTAGGAAACACTGCATCTAGGGCACCGGCGGCAACAATACCGTCTCCAACCGTCTCTCAGTCTGCCATGTCCACCGGCACACCCGCTAGTTCCACGATCTCCAGCTCTCCAGTCCAGCTCACCCTACATGAGACTATGGTTAGAAAAAGGAAGTACTTAGCCTCGCATCCGCGTACACAGGGTTTGAACGCCCACATAGCTAGACTAATCTCGTTAGAGATGATGCCCTACCGGTTAGTTGAAAGCGACGCTTTCAAAGCCCTGATGGACTACGCTGTACCACGCTACGAGCTACCCAGTCGACACTTCTTTTCGAGAAAAGCCATCCCAGCCCTCCACCAGCATGTTAAAGAGCGCATCGTCCATGCACTCAGGCAATCTGTGAGTACAAAGGTGCACCTGACAACAGATGCATGGACCAGTAGGCATGGCCAGGGACGTTACGTGTCCATCACGGCACACTGGGTAAATGTGGTGGATGTAGGGTCCACATGGGACAGCAATTTTGGGACAGTTCTGCCTAGCCCACGGTCTAGGAAACAGTTGGCTGTAGCCGTTCACACCCCCTCCTTCTCCTCCTCGTCCTCCTGCAGAAGCGAGAGCTCGTCCACAGACCGCAGTCGCACAACCACTCCATCCGCAGCTGCCACTGTTGCACACCAGGTGTCCCATTATGGGGCAGCTACTGCCAAGCGTCAGCAGGCTGTATTGGCTATGAAGTGTTTGGGCGACAACAGACAAACCACGGAAGTTCTGTCCGAGTTCTTGCAGAAAGAAACGCAGTCGTGGCTGGGCACTGTAGATCTTGAGGCAGGCAAGGTAGTGAGTGATAACGGAAGGAATTTCATGGCTGCCATCTCCCTTTCCCAACTGAAACACATTCCTTGCCTGGCTCACACCTTAAACCTGGTGGTGCAGTGCTTCCTGAAAAGTTATCCGGGGTTATCCGACCTGCTCCTCAAAGTGCGCGGACTTTGCTCGCATATCCGCCGTTCGCCCGTACACTCCAGCCGTATGCAGACCTATCAGCGGTCTTTGAACCTTCCCCAGCATCGCCTAATCATCGACGTTGCAACAAGGTGGAACTCAACACTGCACATGCTTCAGAGAATGTGCGAACAGAGGCGTGCTGTTATGTATTTGTGGGAGGATACACATACACGGGCAGGCAGTAGGATGGCAGACATGGAGTTGTCAGGTGTGCAGTGGTCGAAGATACAAGACATGTGTCAAGTCCTTCAGTGTTTTGAGGAATGCACACGGCTGGTTAGTGCAGACAACGCCATAATAAGCATGAGCATCCCCTTAATGCGTCTGCTGATGCAAAGTTTGACGCACATAAAGGAGCAGGCGTCTGCAGCAGAGGAAGAGGAAAGCCTTGATGACAGTCAGCCATTGTCTGGTCAGGGCAGTGTACAGAACGAGGTAGCGGGCGAACAGGAGGACGAGGAGGACGAGTAGGATGATGGGGATGATTATTTTTGTAATGAGGAAGCTTCTCCGGAGCCAATAGCAACTGGTGGCGTTGCAAGGCCGGGGTCAGGTTTTTTAAGGGAGACAAGTGACTTAGATGTGCCTGAAACTGCCCCTCTACCCAGCACAACCGCAGATTTGACAACTGGAACTTTGGCCCACATGGCGGATTATGCCTTACGTATCCTCAAAAGGGACACACGTATTTGTAAAATGATGGCCGATGACAATTACTGGTTGGCCTGCCTCCTTGATCCTCGCTATAAAGGCAAATTGCAAAATATTATGCCACATGAAAACCTGCAACAAATATTAGCAACCAAACAATCAACTCTTGTTGACCGTTTGATTCAGGCATTCCCAGCACACAGCACCAGTGATCGTTATCACACGAGCTGCAGGGGGCAGCAGACCAGAGGTGTTAGAGGTGCACAAATCAGAAGTGGCGTTGGACAGAGGGGTTTTCTGACCAGGTTGTGGAGTGATTTTGCTATGACCGCAGACAGGACAGGTACTGCAGCATCAATTCAAAGTGACAGGAGACAACATTTGTCCAGTATGGTTACTAACTATTTTTCATCCCTTATCGACGTTCTCCCTCAACCGTCATTCCCATTTGATTACTGGGCATCCAAATTAGACACCTGGCCAGAATTGGCAGAATATGCATTGCAGGAGCTTGCTTGCCCAGCAGCTAGTGTCCTATCAGAAAGAGTATTCAGTGCTGCAGGTTCAATATTAACCGAAAAAAGGACTCGTCTGGCTACCCAAAATGTTGATGATCTAACCTTCATTAAAATTAACCACAACTGGATTTTGAATTCTTTTGCCCCACCTTGCCCGGCTGACACCTAGCTTTCCTATGAAAAGGTCTTGCTTGTGGACTGCTCTGACTGACTTTTCCAATCTCATAATTTGCAGCAGCTGTTTGTCCAGCATACGACATGTTTACACCTCCCTAAATGGCCAAACTCCCCCCACGGGGCCGTGGTCTCGCCACTTGGTGGAAGCACCCGTGAGAGTGCCGTTTGTCTGAAGAGGTGGGTGTGCACGCTTTTGGTCGACGGCACTGCCACTGGGTCCCTCATAGTACAATAAAGTGTCTCTGGCGGTGGTGGTGCGCACCCAACGTCAGACACACCGTTGTAACATGAGGGGCCCTGGGCCTGTACCGCCGGCCACAAGAGAGTTCCCCCCCCAGCTCAAACATTGCTCTACCACTTGCAAAATTATCTCTCACAGTTCCACCAATGTTTAGTCTATGCGCTGACATCCTTCAATGCCTGGCACTGACAATACTAATGTGTTATAAAGGCACAGATGATTGGCCTCAGGGAGACCAAAACATCCAACACCGCGGAGACACCATCACGTGTTTCTCAACGCAGTGATTCCAGAACACTGCCCCCATCCCTTATGGGAAATATGCAGATGCATGTAAAGAAGCTGCGGAGACACCATCACGTGTTTCTCGACGCAAGCAGTGAATAGCCAGGCCTTTCCCCGGGAAGGAACAACCACGGGAAGGGCAGCATCCTATGAAGGAAAGCCACCTATGCCAAGCATGGTATCCATCCACAGACAGCTGTTTCGGGGGTTTTGCCCCTCATCAGTGTGGAGTAGGAATCTGGCTATTAGGAGCAGTGCCTAGTAAAAAGGCTATAAAGGCACAGATGATTGGCCTCGGGGAGACCAAAACATCCAACACCGCGGAGACACCATCACGTGTTTCTCAACGCAGTGATTCCAGAACACTGCCCCCATCCCTTATGGGAAATATGCAGATGCATGTAAAGAAGCTACGGAGACACCATCACGTGTTTCTAGACGCAAGCAGTGAATAGCCAGGCCTTTCCCCGGGAAGGAACAACCACGGGAAGGGCAGCATCCTATGAAGGAAAGCCACCTATGCCAAGCATGGTATCCATCCACAGACAGCTGTTTCGGGGTTTTTGCCCCTCATCAGTGTGGAGTAGGAATCTGGCTATTAGGAGCAGTGCCTAGTAAAAAGACTATAAAGGCACAGATGATTGGCCTCGGGGAGACCAAAACATCCAACACCGCGGAGACACCATCACGTGTTTCTCAACGCAGTGATTCCAGAACACTGCCCCCATCCCTTATGGGAAATATGCAGATGCATGTAAAGAAGCTGCGGAGACACCATCATGTGTTTCTCGACGCAAGCAGTGAATAGCCAGGCCTTTCCCCGGGAAGGAACAACCACGGGAAGGGCAGCATCCTATGAAGGAAAGCCACCTATGCCAAGCATGGTATCCATCCACAGACAGCTGTTTCGGGGTTTTTGCCCCTCATCAGTGTGGAGTAGGAATCTGGCTATTAGGAGCAGTGCCTAGTAAAAAGGCTATAAAGGCACAGATGATTGGCCTCGGGGAGACCAAAACATCCAACACCGCGGAGACACCATCACGTGTTTCTCAACGCAGTGATTCCAGAACACTGCCCCCATCCCTTATGGGAAATATGCAGATGCATGTAAAGAAGCTGCGGAGACACCATCACGTGTTTCTCGACGCAAGCAGTGAATAGCCAGGCCTTTCCCCGGGAAGGAACAACCACGGGAAGGGCAGCATCCTATGAAGGAAAGCCACCTATGCCAAGCATGGTATCCATCCACAGACAGCTGTTTCGGGGTTTCCTTCATAGGATGCTGCCCTAATAGCCAGATTCCTACTCCACACTGATGAGGGGCAAAAACCCCGAAACAGCTGTCTGTGGATGGATACCATGCTTGGCATAGGTGGCTTTCCTTCATAGGATGCTGCCCTTCCCGTGGTTGTTCCTTCCCGGGGAAAGGCCTGGCTATTCACTGCTTGCGTCGAGAAACACGTGATGGTGTCTCCGCAGCTTCTTTACATGCATCTGCATATTTCCCATAAGGGATGGGGGCAGTGTTCTGGAATCACTGCGTTGAGAAACACGTGATGGTGTCTCCGCGGTGTTGGATGTTTTGGTCTCCCCGAGGCCAATCATCTGTGCCTTTATAGCCTTTTTACTAGGCACTGCTCCTAATAGCCAGATTCCTACTCCACACTGATGAGGGGCAAAAACCCCGAAACAGCTGTCTGTGGATGGATACCATGCTTGGCATAGGTGGCTTTCCTTCATAGGATGCTGCCCTTCCCGTGGTTGTTCCTTCCCGGGGAAAGGCCTGGCTATTCACTGCTTGCGTCGAGAAACACGTGATGGTGTCTCCGCAGCTTCTTTACATGCATCTGCATATTTCCCATAAGGGATGGGGGCAGTGTTCTGGAATCACTGCGTTGAGAAACACGTGATGGTGTCTCCGCGGTGTTGGATGTTTTGGTCTCCCCGAGGCCAATCATCTGTGCCTTTATAGCCTTTTTACTAGGCACTGCTCCTAATAGCCAGATTCCTACTCCACACTGATGAGGGGCAAAAACCCCGAAACAGCTGTCTGTGGATGGATACCATGCTTGGCATAGGTGGCTTTCCTTCATAGGATGCTGCCCTTCCCGTGGTTGTTCCTTCCCGGGGAAAGGCCTGGCTATTCACTGCTTGCGTCGAGAAACACGTGATGGTGTCTCCGCAGCTTCTTTACATGCATCTGCATATTTCCCATAAGGGATGGGGGCAGTGTTCTGGAATCACTGCGTTGAGAAACACGTGATGGTGTCTCCGCGGTGTTGGATGTTTTGGTCTCCCCGAGGCCAATCATCTGTGCCTTTATAGCCTTTTTACTAGGCACTGCTCCTAATAGCCAGATTCCTACTCCACACTGATGAGGGGCAAAAACCCCGAAACAGCTGTCTATGGATGGATACCATGCTTGACATAGGTGGCTTTCCTTCATAGGATGCTGCCCTTCCCGTGGTTGTTCCTTCCCGGGGAAAGGCCTGGCTATTCACTGCTTGCGTCGAGAAACACGTGATGGTGTCTCCGCAGCTTCTTTAAATACTAATGTGTTGACATGTATGATGGTACTTAAAATAGTCAGGAGCAGTGTCCTATATTTACACCAGTAAATACTTAGCGCCAAATTACTAGGTCTGAAACTCAGCAGAGGAGCCCACCCCTGTACCTTATTATTCCACCCTTTTGTGTTTTGGTTTTGTTGTATTGCGAGACATTAACATCTATTTATTTTTTGTGAGTACTAACTGTCAGACACTCATTACAATCGGCCTCCGCTGACAACACCAATACTGCCTGTGTACCCCTGCATGAGAATTCCAAGTTTCTACAGCCCACTTTTGTTATGTTAGGCCTACTAAGCCTGTCTGCGGTCCCTCCTTCCACTAGTCCCCCACTGACCAGACCACTGCTGCCCGTGTACCCCTGGAACCTATTTTAAAGTGCCTACAGCCTAATTTTGTTATGTTAGGCCTACTAAGCCTGTCTGCGGTCCCTCCTTCCAATAGTCCTCCACTGACCAGACCACTGCTGCCCGTGTACCCCTGGAACCTATTTTAAAGTGCCTACAGCCTAATTTTGTTATGTTAGGCCTACTATGCCTGTCTGCGGTCCCTCCTTCCACTAGTCCTCCACTGACCAGACCACTGCTGCCCGTGTACCCCTGGAACCTATTTTAAATTGCATAGAGCATCCTTTTTTAATAGTAGGCGTACAAACTCTGTCTGCGGTCCATAATTGAAATTGTCCTCCACTGAAAAGACCAATGCTGCATGTGTACCCCTGTAACCTTTTTTAAACTGCATTGAGCCAAATTTTGTGTTTAAGGCCTACTACCTGTGTCTGTCTGCGCCACTCAATACAGCTGTCCTCCTTTTAAAAAAGCTGAGCGTCAATAGTCTGGTTTTCAGCCTATAGGAATTTGAAAACTGCATTGGGGCTACTACTACTACTTCGGTAGGGCCTACTAACGGTGTCTGCCGCTCCAAGGTGTTTCCCAGGTTTCCTCTCCATAGCTTCGAGCTTCTAGCTCTCGCTTAGTAGTTGTTGAAAACAACACTGCATTAGGCCTACAAGTTGGGTCTGGGTTGTAGAGACGGTGTCTTCCACTCCAAGGTGTTCCCCAGGTTTCCTCTCCATAGCTTCAAGCTTCTAGCTCTCGTTTAGTAGTTGTTGAAAACAACACTGCATTAGGCCTACAAGTTGGGTCTGGGTTGTAGAGATGGTGTCTTCCACTCCAAGGTGTTCCCCAGGTTTCCTCTCCATAGCTTCGAGCTTCTAGCTCTCGTTTAGTAGTTGTTGAAAACAACACTGCATTAGGCCTACAAGTTGAGTCTGGGTTGTAGAGACGGTGTCTTCCACTCCAAGGTGTTCCCCAGGTTTCCTCTCCATAGCTTCGAGCTTCTAGCTCTCGCTTAGTAGTTGTTGAAAACAACACTGCATTAGGCCTACAAGTTGGGTCTGGGTTGTAGAGACGGTGTCTTCCACTCCAAGGTGTTCCCCAGGTTTCCTCTCCATAGCTTCGAGCTTCTAGCTCTCATTTAGTAGCTGTTGAAAACAACACTGCATTAGGCCTACAAGTTGGGTCTGGGTTGTAGAGACGGTGTCTTCCACTCCAAGGTGTTCCCCAGGTTTCCTCTCCATAGCTTCGAGCTTCTAGCGCTCGTTTAGTAGCTGTTGAAAACAACACTGCATTAGGCCTACAAGTTGGGTCTGGGTTGTAGAGACGGTGTCTTCCACTCCAAGGTGTTCCCCAGGTTTCCTCTCCATAGCTTCGAGCTTCTAGCTCTCGTTTAGTAGTTGTTGAAAACAACACTGCATTAGGCCTACAAGTTGGGTCTGGGTTGTAGAGACGGTGTCTTCCACTCCAAGGTGTTCCCCAGGTTTCCTCTCCATAGCTTCGAGCTTCTAGCTCTCGTTTAGTAGTTGTTGAAAACAACACTGCAATAGGCCTACAAGTTGGGTCTGGGTTGTAAAGACGGTGTTTTCCGCTCCAAGGTGTTCCCCAGGTTTCCTCTCCATAGCTTCGAGCTTCTAGCTCTCGTTTAGTAGTTGTTGAAACAACACTACATTAGGCCTACAAGTTGGGTCTGGGTCGTAGAGACGGTGTCTGCCGCTCCAAGGTGTTCTCCAGGTTGCCACATAATCGAAGCTGCATAGAGCCTATTTTGTAATTTTACGCCTACAAAGTCTTTCTGCGGTCCCTCCTTCCAATTGTCCTCCACTGAGCACACCAATGCAGACCGTGTACCCATGTAACCTTTTTTAAACCTGCGTCAAGCCAACTTTGTGGTTTAAGGCCTACTTGTAGTGTCTGGCTGCGCCACTCAATACAGCTGTCCTCTTTACAAAAAATGACCTACAATTATCTGGTTTTCAGCCTATCGGAATTTTAAAAATGCAGTGGACCTACTAGTTGGGTTGGGGCCTTCTATCGGTGTCTGCCGCTCCTTGCTGTTCTCCTCCAGTGAACAAAGCTGTGCCGCCTGTTTACTACTGTTGCCAATTTTGAACTGCATTTACACTACTTACTGATTTGGGCCTACTCTCTCTGTCAGCCTCTCATTCCAGTTGTCCTCCACTGAACAAAGCAATGCCCCCTGGTTAGTCCTGTTACCAATTTTGAACTGCATTTAGCCCACTTTATTCTTTGGGCCCATATCTGTTTCCCCCTCATCCTGCCCATTGCCCAGCCAGTGATAGATGAGTCTGCTGGTACATTGACCCGTAACGCAACATTCCCCGTGCACGCTACACTGCAAGATTGTGACCCTGCTGAAAGTCAGGTTCCCCTTCCCGCATACCATACCACCTTACACGGGGACAAAGAGGAAGGTGCAGATGAAGGTGCAGGTTCCTTCATCAGGTGGGGGGAGGAATACTCTTTGGCGACGTCACTGGCACAGGGCCCCTCATAGTACGCAAAAGTGTTGCTGCCGGTGGGAGGCGCCCCCGCCGTGCAAACACACCGCTGTACTTTGAGGGGCCCTGTGCGAGAGCCAATGCCAACGAGTGGGCCCCCCCCTGCTTGCTCAGGATCACAGCACTTGCAAAGTTGAAATACTTACCTCTCCCTGCTCCACTGCGGTGACGTGGTCCAGATTTCCTGGGCCCACTAAATACTTGAACCAGCCCTACCAAAACTTCAGCCAAATGACCCCCAATTTCCAATGCCTTACTATTATTATAAGGTAAATTTAGATTAACAAGCTTCAGTAACAAGAATGTATGTTTTTTGCCATTAAAATGGGCACTGTAGGTGTTTTCCTGGCCTCTACTCACTGCCGACTATGCTCCCCCATTGACTTGCATTGGGTTTCATGTTTCGGTCGATCCCCGACTTTTCGCGATAATCGGCCGATTCCACTCGACTCGACTTTTGAGATAGTCGCGTTCCGCGAAACCCGACTCGACTCTAAAAAAGTCAAGGTCGCTCAACCCTAATGATAAGCATGCCTGCAAAGCTACGATTTTTCCATCAGAGATACAGCAGCCATCAGCCTCAGATAACAGACTGATCTAAATGTGGCCTTGATTTTTTGGGGGCACAACTAAATTGCGTCAACAAGTTGGCTGTGACACACACACACAAAAAGAAAGAAAAACAAAAAGGTTTTTGGCACATTCACATCTGGTGTCTGGGACAAAAAAAGAAAAGGTAGATATGCACGTTCTTAGATTTCAATAACCTGGCTGTATAAGGCAGCGTGAACAAGCAAATACATATTAAAATAAGGGGGCTATGGATTGCTTTAGAATAAAAGCAGCAGGTATCAGGTGAAGAAAAAAAAAAGCCACAGAAAAAAGCAGCTTTTGGAGGTATGCAGTGAGAGCTATGTACTCACATACAGTGACTGGAGGCCTTGCACTGATGTGGATATGCGCATATAGTCTCCCCTCCTACCTAGCGTTGCAATCTCGGGCCCCCCGAATTAGCCCAAAAAAGGACTTGGTTTCTCAGGAGTTGTGGACTGAACAGTTGCCGATCTACACTAACTCTTAAAAGCACAATTCTGACCCTATCTCAGCAGCAGCTCTACCTACACTCGCTAAGTCCGGAGCAGAATGCGGCGAGCAGGGCGGCGCCAGTCTCTTATAGACGTGATGACACTGTGTGGCCAGCCAATCATTGTAATACCACAACAAAGATGGCTGTGGCATTACAGTGCATGGCAGACAATCCCTGCATTGTCATTGGGTCTCTAAAGAGCGCCAGAATTGCAGGGCAGAGACCCGAGCTCCTGCCGAATAATCCCGGAAATGCTCGGTGCTCGCCGAGCACACCAAGCATAGTGATACTCGGGCGAGTACCGAGTAGTGGCGAGCAAGTTCGCTCATCACTAGTGTTGAGCATTCCGATACCGCAAGTATCGGGTATCGGACGATATTTGCGGTATCGGAATTCCGATACCGAATTCCGATACTTCCCGCGTATCGGATACCGGAATCGGAAGTTCCCAGAATTCAAACTGAACGCAGCAGCCAATGAGGAATGATTGGAAGTGTGGGCACATCCTGTTTAGCATGGTGGGCATGTAAGTACTGGCAAGGCTGTGATTGGCTGCTAAAATGATGTCACTCTGCACTATAAAAAACGCTGCCGCCATTTTGCGCTCACTCTGCTGTGATTTCAGTTAGGGACAGGACGCTGTGTTCTAACTGAGGGCCAGTTGAGATAGCTAATTGCTTTATTTTCCTTTCCAAAGGCTAATTTAGCAAAACGCTGTGTGTTCTTCACTGTTCACCTTGCTCTTGCCTTGCAGCGCTGTTTTAACAGCGTTCTGCAAGGTCTCTGTGTGTGTGTGTGTGCAGCTCACTCTGTAGTCTGTGTGCAGCCATATACCCGGTTGTATTCAGCTCAGGGGGGGTTCACACTGCCTCACACAGTTGTCCTTTTTTGCTCATAGTGCAGCCTGCTGCACATTTTTTCTCAAATTTCCTATTAGTGTTTTTCCACCCGTATCCAGCTAAATTGTGGAAAAACACTACATAGGATAACCTAGAGGGGGTTTTTTGGGCCTTGCAGCGCCGTTTACGGCTGTCTGCATGGTCTCCGTGTGAGCCCAGCTCGCCCTGTAGTCTGTGTGCAGCCATAGCCGGTTGGATTCAGCTCAGGGTTTGTTACTGCCTCATACCTTGAGAAAAATGTTCCTTTTTTTCAAATAGTGCAGCCTGTTTAAAATGTAAAAAAATTTTTTCCTATTAGTGTTTTTCCACCCGTCTCCAGCTAAATTGTGGAAAAACACTACATAGGATAACCTAGAGGGTGTTTATTGGGCCTTGCAGCGCCGTTTACGGCTGTCTGCACGGTCTCTGTGTGAGCGCAGCTCGCCCTGTAGTCTGTGTGCAGCCATAGCCGGTTGGATTCAGCTCAGGGTGCGTTACTGCCTCATACCTTGAAAAAAAATTTCATTTTTTTCAAATAGTGCAGCCTGTTTAAAATTTTAAAAAAAAATTCCCTATTAGTGTCTTTCCACCCGTCTCCAGCTAAATAGTGGAAAAACACTAAATAGGATAACCTAGAGGAGGTTTTTTGGGCCTTGCAGCGCCGTTTACGGCTGTCTGCACGGTCTCCGTGTGATTTAAACTAGCTCTGTAGCCCGATCTGCAAAAAAAAAAAAAAGTAAAGTTCACCAAACACAACTTAACACTTGTGTAGGCCACATTTGAAAAATAATAAAGTTTAGTCCACACTTTACAACATTAGTGTTTCTTACACCTGTTAGGAGGAGCATTTCAGGAATAAGCACACTAAGGCCTTAGTACTTTTCTGCTTATCTTTATCTGTCAACCAAGATGAAGAGGGCAGGGAGTAAGGCACGTGGGCGTGGGCGCGGAGCAGGGAGAGGAGCAGGGAGAGGACGTGGTGATTCTGTGCCTGCTGCGGGCACCGGTGACTCGTCGTCACTCAGTTTCAGCAGGGAACAGTCCTTCATGCGCAGCTTTGTCGGAGAGCGCCGTGCACCGCTGCTGCGTGAAGACCAAATTGAAGCCGTTGTCGGGTGGATGGCAGCTAACGCCTCGGCATCGACTTCAATTAGTGCCACATCCTCTCAGGCACAGACCACTGGAGAGCAGCCATCTGTCTCTTCACCATCTGCCAAATTGGCCAGGCAGTCAGAGAGCCCAGGACAGGAGCCGTCTCTACTTCTGTTCTCTGAATCTCTTGGCTTGGAAACAGGGGGCCAGCCAAGCAGCATTGGAGAAATGGAAGAAGAGGCAGTGTGCAGTGATGCCCAACAGCTTTGTCTCTCTGACTCTGAAGAGGCGGGTGGGCCAGTGCCTCCGGTGACCACAGCGCAGTACGCATCTGATGATGAAACTCAGGTGCCGCTTTCTGGTGCGTACTGTGCTGCCGAGACTACCCAGGAGGAGCAGTTGGTGGCAGAGGGTAGTGGAGATGATGAGGTCGTTGACCCATCGTGGCGTGAGGAACAGGAAGGTAGTGGAAGCAGCTCTGAGGAAGAGATTCCCCTTACGGGCCAAAGAGGGAGAGGGAGGGGGAAGACTGCGGAGCCTGTAGCCTCCACTTTGGCACCCGTTAGGAGCCTGTCTCTTTTCAAAGCCAAAAAGGGCGCTCCCAAGACTTGCAGTGCCTGGTCCTTTTTTGACACAGTTGCAGATGACATTTGTTTTGTCAAATGCAAGCTGTGTCATCAGAAAGTAAAAAGAGGGAAAAATGTCAGCAACCTCAATACCACAAATATGTGGAAACATGTGCGGACCAGGCACGCGGTGGAGTTACAGAAACAGACTGAAGATGTAGGCCAACCAACAGCGGCAGCTACCACCTCTTCAGCTCGTGTTGCCTCTTCCTCCAGCTCACGCACAGCTGGTTTGGCTTCCTCCCAGGATCGGCATGGAAGAACCTCTGGCACTGTTGTCCAGAGACCTTGTGTAATTCCACCCACCGCACCACCTTCCCAGTCATCCTCACACTCCCAGTCTACTCTACAGCCATCGGTAGTACAGGCATGGGAGAAAAGGCGGGCATTCTCGGCCAACCACCCCCGAGCACAGGCTCTGAATGCAGGCATTGCCAAACTGTTGTCCCTGGAAATGCTCTCATTCAGGCTGGTGGAGACTGACAGCTTCCGTGACTTGATGGCATTGGCAGTCCCACAGTACAAGGTGCCCAGCCGCTTTTACTTCAGCAGGCAAGCTGTCCCTGCCCTGCACAGGCATGTTGAGGGAAACATAAAACATGCGCTACTGAACGCCGTCAGTAGCAAGGTCCACCTCACCACCGATGCGTGGACCAGTCAGCATGGACAGGGGCGATACGTTTCCCTCACTGCCCATTGGGTTAATGTTGTTGAGCCAGGTACAGATCGTGCGAGTGGCGCAGGACGTGTCCTGCCCACTCCAAGGATTGCAGGAATCCAGTCTGTACGCATTGACTCCTCCTCTTACACAAGTTCCTCAGAATCAACTCTGCAGGAGCCGTCACAGTCCACCTCCACATGGACCCGTGAACGTTTACCTATGACCGACATGAGCACAGCCGTGGCCAAACGTCAGCAGGCCATCTTGAAACTAGTTTCATTGGGGAATCGAAGCCACACAGCGCAGGAGCTCTGGAATGCCATCAAGCAGGAGAGCGATGTGTGGTTACTGCCAGCGAATCTCCAGCCAGGCATGGTAGTGTGTTACAATGGCCGAAATCTGGTGGCAGCTTTGGCCCTTGGCAACCTCACTCACATCCCATGTCTGGCACATGTGCTCAATTTGGTTGTGCAGAGTTTTCTGAGGGACTCTCCGGATCTTGATGCCCTGCTGCACAAGGTCCGCCTAGAGTGTGCTCACTTGCGGCGTTCCAGCTTGGCCAGATCCCGCATTGCTGCTCTGCAGCGCCGATTCCGCCTTCCGGAACACCGCATCATATGTGACCTACCTACCCGGTGGAATTCCACGTTACATATGTTGGAGCGGTTGTGTGAGCAGCAGCAAGCAGTTATGGAGTACCAGCTGCATCAGGCGCAAAGAAGTCGCAGTCAGCGCCGATCAGACTTCACAACCACAGAGTGGGCCACTATGAAGGACGTCTGCCAGGTTTTGCGTCCTTTTGATTATTCCACGCGGATGGCAAGTGCAGATGATGCACTAGTCAGCATGACTGTCCCCTTATCTGCCTGCTTCAGCAAACTTTGCAAGGGTTAAGGGATGATGTTGTGGAAGAGGTGGAGGATGAGGAGTCACCTTTTCCATCAGCTTCTGGAGAGTCAGCGCCACGTGGTTCCTCACAAAGGGGTACGCAGGGGCCAATTTGTGAGGAGGATGAGGAGGAGTCAATGGATGAGGAAGAGCTCCGTCCAGAGGAGGGAGCGACACAATTGTCCAGTGGTCAGTGTGTACAGCGAGGGTGGGGTGATGACGAGCGGGCAGAGATCATGTCTCAAGCAGGGGACAGCTTTTCTGGGCCAGTTGGCACTCTGCAGCACATGGTGGATTTCATGCTGCAGTGCCTGAGAAACGACCGCCGCATCGACCACATTCTCAACATGCCTGATTATTGGGTGTTCACCCTCCTCGATCCTCGCTACCGGGACAACATCCAAAACCTCATCCCAGCGTTGACCCGGGAGCGTAAATTGCGGGAGTACCACGACACACTGGTGAATTCCATCATCTTCTCCTGTCCAACTGAGAGGAGTGCTGCTAGTGCTTTACAAAGCAGCTCAGTGCGTCGAGGCAGTGGGGGAGGCTCTGCCCAAAGAGGGAGCAGAAGCAGTGCCTCTGCCCAAGGCAAGCCCAGTATGGCACAACTCTGGCACACTTTTGTGTGCCCGCCCCAAATGTCTACACCATCACCGGCGGCTCCAGTCAGCAGGAGGCAACGGTTCCGTCAGATGGTGACAGACTACATGGCTTGCCCTCTTACTGTACTCCCAGACGGCTCTTCCCCGTTCAAGTTTTGGGTCTCTAAGCTGGATACATGGCTAGAGCTAAGCCAGTATGCATTGGAGGTGCTGGCTTGCCCTGCGGCTAGTGTCTTATCGGAACGTGTCTTTAGTGCCGCAGGTGGTGTACTAACAGACCTTCGCATGCGACTGTCCTCCAATAACGTTGACTGGCTTACTTTCCTGAAAATGAACCAGGCCTGGATCTCGCAGGAATTTGCCACTCCTCTGCCTGATTAAGTAATTGGGTGTCATCCAGGTCTCCTGCTGTGTTCATCTTTCTACCACCTGAACTGCTATTCCTGCGCTCCAACACCGCCAGTTGCGGCTCAGAAGTGCAGGCTGCACAGTAAAAACATACGACCCAGTGTTATTGGGTTTCAGTAACGTCAGCTGATCCCCAGCTGTGTAGCCGGCAATGTGTCCTGCGACCGCCACGCTGGCACAACAACCTAAATGTAAGGGAACCTGTCCCACCCCCCCCGTCGTTTGTTACTGAAAGAGCCATCTTGTGCAGCAGTAATGCTGCACAAGGAAAAGGTAGCTCTTTTGGTTTAGCTCCTTGCACACGCAGAACTTAACACTTATAAAATGTGTTCACTGATACCGTTATACCGTCCCGGAGCTGGGACTTTCCTTCGTAATGTGACGCAGCACAGCCGTCATTCCTACCCCCTAGGTGCCATGCGCTGCCTCCTCAGCGTTGTTTTAAGCTGTCATGGAGCCTGCGCTGTTCTGTTATCCCTTGGGCATGCCCTATTTGCGCTGCCTGTCTTCTGACATAATTTGGTGTCAGGCTGGCTGCGCCTGTGTGGCCGCGCTGCCCGAGATCCCGCCTCGCAATGTCTTCTGATTGAGTCACACTGCGGGCCTGGGATCCATGGGCATGCGCAGTGCATATCTTCCCCTCGGGCTCTGGCTCATTTCCCTCCGCCTTCTTTAGACTGTGCGCCGTCAGCTGATCCCTAATAGCATGCCACGGCCGTGACACCGCACAGTCTGAAGAAGAGGGAAGGAGGGGAGTGAGAGTCGAGTATATGCACTGTGCATGCCCATGGATCCAAGGCCCGCAGTGGGATTATGTTAGACGAGACTGCGAGGTGGGATCTGGAGCAGCGTGGACGCACAGGCACTGACAGCCTGACACCAAATTATGTCAGAAGACAGGCAGCGCTAATTGGGCATGGCCAAGGGCTAACAGAACAGCGCAGGCTCCGTGACAGTTTAAAACAACGCTGAGGAGGCAGCGCACGGCACCAAGGGGATAGGAATGACAGCTGTGCTGTGTCCCATTATGAAGGAAATTCGCACCTCCGGGACGGTTGAACGGTATAAGGGGACACATTTTTAGTGTTTACTTCAGTGTTTGCAAGGAGCATAATTAAAAGAGCAACCTTTTCCTTTTGCATCCTTAGTGCTGCACAAGATGGCTCTTTCAGCTACAAACGTCTTGGGGGGGGGGGTTAAAGGTTCCCTTTCAACTTGCTCCAATCAGGCTTCGGCCTACACTCTGTTCCTCTGCTCCTCCTGCTGACCCTGGGCTCTAACACCGCCAGTTGGTGCCTGGAAGTGCTGTGTGCACAGTTAACAGTCGCTCCTCTGTTATTGGGGTTCAGTAACGTCAGCTGATCCCCAGCTGTGTGTGCGGCAATACCTCCAATCTGCTCCTCCTGCTGTCCCTGGGCTCTAACACCGCCAGTTGGTGCCTGGAAGTGCTGTGTGCACAGTTAACAGTCGCTCCTCTGTTATTGGGGTTCAGTAACGTCAGCTGATCCCCAGCTGTGTGTGCGGCAATACCTCCAATCTGCTCCTCCTGCTGTCCCTGGGCTCTAACACCGCCAGTTGGTGCCTGGAAGTGCTGTGTGCACAGTTAACAGTCGCTCCTCTGTTATTGGGGTTCAGTAACGTCAGCTGATCCCCAGCTGTGTATCCGGTAATGTGTCATGCGACCGCCACGCTGGCACAACTAAAATGTAAGGGGACCTGTCCCCCCCCCCCTAGGCATTTGTTACTGAAAGAGCCACCATGTGCAGCACTAATACTGCACAAGGGAAAGGTCGCTCTTGAAATTAGGCTCCTTGCAAACGCTGAACTACACACTCATGTAATGTGTCCCCTCACACCGTCCAACCGTCCCGGAGGTGGGACTTTCCTTTGTAATGTGACGCAGCACAGCCGTCATTGCTACCCCCTTGCGCTGGCTCCTTAGCGTTGTTTGATTCCGTCATGGACCCTGCGCTGTTATGTTATCCCTTGGCCATGCACAGTTTGCGCTGCCCGTCCTCTGACATCATTTGTTGTCGTCCTGGCTGCGCCTGTGCGTCCACGCTGCCCGAAATCCCACCTCGCAGTGTCGTCTAATGTGATCCCACAGTGGGCCTGGTATCCATGGCCATGCGCAGTGCATATACTAGCCTCTCACTCCCCTTCTTCACGCTTCTTCAGACTAGGCGGCATCAGCTGATCCCTAATAGCATGCCACGGCCGTGACGCCGCACAGTCTGAAGAAGCAGGAAGGAGGTGAGTGAGAGGCGATGATATGCACTGCGCATGCCCATGGATCCCTGGCCCGCAGTGGGACTACATTACATGACACTGCAAGGTTGGATCTCGGGCAGCTTGGATGCACAGGCACTGCCAGCCTGACACCTACATGATGTCAGAAGACGGGCACCGCTAACTGTGCATGGCCAAGGGATAACATTACAGCGCGGGCTCCGTGACAGAACCAAACAACGTTGAGGAGGTGGCGCACGGCACCAAGGGGGTTGGAATGACGGCTTTGCTGTGTCACATTACAAAGGAAAGTCCCACTTCCGGGACGGTTTGACAGTGTGAGGGGACATATTATATGAGTGTGTACTTCAGCGTTTGCAAGGAGCATAATTTTCAGAGCCACCATTTTCCATGTGCAGTATTACTGCTGTACAAGATGGCTCTTTCAGCAACAAATGCCTGGGGGGGGGGGGGTTGAAGGTTCCCTTTCAACTTGCTCCACTGCAGGCTTCGGCCTACACTCTGCTCCTCTTTGATTCCCTGGGTTTCAACACTGTCAGTTGCCACCTGCAAGTGTTGTCTACACAGAAAAAACACTAGGTGATGTGTCAGTGGGGTTCAGCACCGCCAGCTGTTCCCCTGCTGTGTAGTCGGCAACGTGTCCAGCACAAGCCACGCTGGCACAACAGAACAAAAGCTGCCACCAGTGCAGGCTTCGGCCTACACTCTGCTCCTCTCCTCCTCCTGCTGACCCTGGGCTTAAACACCGCTAGTTTCTGCCCGGAAGTGCTAGCTGCACAGAGAAAAACACCAGCCAATGTGTTAGTGGGGTTCAGCAACGCCAGATGTTCCCCTGCTGTGTAGCCGGCAACGTGACCTGCAAACGCCACGCAGGCACATGAACTGAACTTAAAGGGAACCTGGCCCCACCCCCCCAGGTGTTTCTATGTATAACAGCCACCTAGTACAGCAGTACTGCTGCATTTGTACAAGGTGGCTGATTTTTTATCCTTGCCCACGTAGAATTAAACACGTAAAATATGTGTCTCATTACAGACCATTACAATGTCCCTGAGGTGTGACTTTCCTTTTTAATGACACGCACCACCCCCCTTGGTAGCGCTGCCCGTCTTCTGACATCATTGGTTGGCTGCCTGTGCCTGTGCGTCCGCCCTGCCCGACACAACCCCCCTAGTTGTCTCATAAATTTTGGCTGCGAGGGTGTGATTGATGGGCATGTGCAGTGCATATGTTCGCCTGTCTTAACTCATCTCCTTCCGCCTTCTTCAGACTGTGCGGCCTCCTGGCCGTGGTAGGCGATAAGGGATCAGCTGAGGCCGCCCAGTCTGAAGCAGGTGTAAGGACATGTGTGAGCGGCAAACATATTTACTGCACAAGGCCACGAATCCCAGCACCGCAGTGTGACTTTATGGAAAGGCACTGTGGGTCTGGGATTCATATCCATTGCTAACCGCAACGGCCAACATGAAATGAGGTGAGAAGACAGGCAGCGCTCACAGCGCATGGCCAAGGGATCACAATAGCGCAGACTCCTGTACAGCTAATAACAACGCTCAGGAATCTGCGCCCAGCACCTAGGTGTAAATTTTGACACCTGTGCTGCGTCTCCTTAAAAAGACAAGTCACGCCTCCACTACTGTTTGACAGTATAATGGGCTAAATAGTGTACATGTTTTATTCAGCGTGTGCAAAGAGCAAACTAAATAGAGCAACCTTTTACTTGTGCAGCATTAATGCTGCACAAGGTGTGGCTCTTGTACCTTGCAACACCTGAGGGGGGGTTAAAGGTTACCTTTGAAATTGGTTCAACTAGGCTTCGGCCTACACTCTGCTCCTCTCCTCCTCCTGCTGACCCTGGGCTCTAACACCGCTAGTTTTTGCCCGGAAATGCGAGCTTCACAGAGAAAAACAACAGCCAATGTGTTAGTGGGGTTCAGCACCGCCAGCTGTTCCCCTGCTGTGTAGCCGGCATCGTGTCCAGCACAAGCCACGCTGGCACAACCGACCTACACTCTGCTCCTCTCCTCCTCCTGCTGACCCTGGGCTCTAACACCGCTAGTTTTTGCCCGGAAATGCGAGCTTCACAGAGAAAAACAACAGCCAATGTGTTAGTGGGGTTCAGCACCGCCAGCTGTTCCCCTGCTGTGTAGCCGGCATCGTGTCCAGCACAAGCCACGCTGGCACAACCGACCAAAAGCTGCCACCAGTGCAGGCTTCGGCCTACACTTTGCTCCTCTCCTCCTCCTGCTGACCCTGGGCTCTAGCACCGCTAGTTTTTGCCCGGAAATGCGAGCTTCACAGAGAAAAACAACAGCCAATGTGTTAATGGGGTTCAGCACCGCCAGCTGTTCCCCTGCTGTGTAGCCTGTATCGTGTCCAGCACAAGCCACGCTGGCACAACTGACCAAAAGCTGCCACCAGTGCTGGCTTCGGCCTACACTCTGCTCCTCTCCTCCTCCTGCTGACCCTGGGCTCTAACAACGCTAGTTTTTGCCCGGAAATGCGAGCTTCACAGAGAAAAACAACAGTCAATGTGTTAGTGGGGTTCAGCACCGCCAGCTGTTCCCCTGCTGTGTAGCCGGCATCGTGTCCAGCACAAGCCACGCTGGCACAACCGACCAAAAGCTGCCACCAGTGCAGGCTTCGGCCTACACTTTGCTCCTCTCCTTCTCCTGCTGACCCTGGGCTCTAACACCGCCAGTTTTTGCCCGGACATGCGAGGTGCACAGAGAAAAACACCAGTCAATGTGTCAGTGGGGTTCAGCAACGCCAGCTGTTCCCCTGCTGTGTAGCTGGCAACGTGTCCTGCAAACGCCACGCAGGCACATGAACTGAAATTGAAGGAAGCCTGCCCCCCACCCCCAGGTGTTTCTATGTATAACAGCCACCTTGTACAGCAGTACTGCTGCATTTGTACAAGGTGGCTGACTTTTTCTCCTTGCCCACGTTTAATTAAACACGTACTAAATGTGTCTCATTGAGACCATTCCACTGTCCCTGAGGTGTGACTTTCCTTTCTAATGATACGCAGCACCACCCTTGTTAGCGCTGCCCGTCTTTTGACATCATTGGTTAGCTGGCTGCGCCTGTGCTCGAAACAACGCCCCTCGGTGTCTTATTTTTTTGGACAGCGAGGGTGTGATTGATGGGCATGTGCAGTGCATATGTTTGCCTGTGTTCACTCATCTCCTTCCGCCTTCTTCAGACTGGGTGGCCTCATGACCGCGGCATGCGATAAGGGATCAGATGAGGCCGCCCAGTCTGAAGCAGGTGTAAGGACATGTGTGAGCGGCAAACATATTTACTGCACAAGGCCACGAATCCCAGCCACGCAGTGTGATTTTTAGAAAACACACTGTGGGTCTGGGATTCATGTCCATCGCTAACCGCAACAGCCGACATGAAATGAGGTCAGAAGACAGGAAGCGCTCACAGCGCATGGCCAAGGGATAACAAGAGCGCACACTCCTGTACAGCAAATAACAACGCTCAGGAAGCTGCGCCCATGCACCAAGGTGTTATTTTCGACACCTGTGCTGCTTTTCTTTAAAAAGACAAGTCACGCCTCCACTACTGTTTTACAGTAGAATGGGCTAAATAGTGTACGTGTTTTATTCAGCGTGTGCAAGGAGCAAAATTAAGAGAGCAACCTTTTACTTGTGCAGCATTAATGCTGCACAAGGTGTGGCTCTTGTACCTTGCAACACCTGAGGGGGGGTTAAAGGTTACCTTTGAAATTGGTTCAACTAGGCTTCGGCCTACACTCTGCTCCTCTCCTCCTCCTGCTGACCCTGGGCTATAACACCGCCAGTTGTAGCCTGGAAGTGCTAGGTGCACAGAGAAAAACACCCGCCAATGTGATAGTGGGGTTCAGCACCGCCAGCTGTTCCCCAGCTGTGTAGCCGGCATCGTGTCCAGCACAAGCCACGCTGGCACAACTGACCAAAAGCTGCCACCAGTGCAGGCTTCGGCCTACACTCTGCTCCTCGCCTCCTCCTGCTGACCCTGGGCTCTAACAACACTAGTTTTTGCCCGGAATTGCTAGCTGCACAGAGAAAAACACCAGCCAATGTGTTAGTGGGGTTCAGCACCGCCAGCTGTTCCCCTGCTGTGTAGCCGGCAACGTGACGTGCAAACGCCACGCAGGCACATGAACTGAAATTGAAGTGAGCCTGCCCCCCACCCCCAGCTGTTTCTATGTATAACAGCCACCTTGTACAGCAGTACTGCTGCATTTGTACAAGGTGTTCCCCTGCTGTGTAGCCTGCATCGTGTCCAGCACAAGCCACGCTGGCACAACTGACCAAAAGCTGCCACCAGTGCAGGCTTCGGCCTACACTCTGCTCCTCTCCTCCTCCTGCTGACCCTGGGCTCTAACAACACTAGTTTTTGCCCGGAATTGCTAGCTGCACAGAGAAAAACACCAGCCAATGTGTTAGTGGGGTTCAGCACCGCCAGCTGTTCCCCTGCTGTGTAGCCGGCAACGTGACCTGCAAACGCCACGCAGGCACATGAACTGAAATTGAAGTGAGCCTGCCCCCCACCCCCAGGTGTTTCTATGTATAACAGCCACCTTGTACAGCAGTACTGCTGCATTTGTACAAGGTGGCTGACTTTTTCTCCTTGCCCACGTGGAACTCAACACGTACAAAATGTGTCTCATTAGAGACCATTACAATGTCCCTGAGGTGTGACTTTCCTTTTTAATGACACGCAGCACCCCCATTGTTAGCGCTGCCCATCTTCAGACATCATTGGTTGGCTGGCTGTGCATGTGCGTCCGCCCTGCCCGACACAACGCCCCTCGTTGTCTCATATATTTTGACTGCGAGGGTGTGATTGATGGGCACGAGCAGTGCATATGTTCGCCTGTCTTCACTCCCCTCCTTCCGCCTTCTTCAGACTGTGCGGCCTCATGGCCGTGGCAGGCAATAAGGGATCAGCTGAGGCCGCCCAGTCTGAGGCAGGTGTAAGGACATGTGTGAGCGGCGAACATATTTACTGCACAAGGCCACGAATCCCAGCACCGCAGTGTGACTTTATGGAAAGGCACTGTGGGTCTGGGATTTATGGCCATCGTTAACCGCACCGACCAACATGAAATGAGGTCATAAGACGGCCTGCACTAACAGGGTATTGCCAAGGGATAACACAAGAGCGCACTCTCCTGTACTGCAAATAACAACGGTAAGGAGTCTGCGCCCAGCACCTAGGTGTAAATTTTGACACCTGTGCTGCGTCTTCTTCAAAAGAAAAGTCACGCCTCCACTACTGTTTGACAGTATAATGGGCTAAATAGTGTACGTGTTTTATTCAGCGTGTGCAAGGAGCAAAATGAAGAGAGCAACCTTTGACTTGTGCAGCATTAATGCTGTTCAAGGTGTTGCTCTTGTACCTTGCAACACCTGAGGGGGGGGGTTAAAGGTTACCTTTGAAATTGGTTCAACTAGGCTTTGGCCTACACTTTGCTCCTCTCCTCCTCCTGCTTACCCTGGGCTCTAACACCGCTAGTTTTTGCACTGAAGTGCTAGCTGCACAGAGAAAAACAACAGCCAATGTGTTAGTGGGGTTCAGCACCGCCAGCTGTTCCCCTGCTGTGTAGCTGGCATCGTGTCCAGCACAAGCCACGCTGGCACAACCGACCAAAAGCTGCCACCAGTGGAGGCTTTGGCCTACACTCTGCTCATCTCCTCCTCCTGCTGACCCTGGGCTCTAACACCGCTAGTTTTTGCCCGGAATTGCTAGCTGCACAGAGAAAAACACCAGCCAATGTGTTAGTGGGGTTCAGCACCGCCAGCTGTTCCCCTGCTGTGTAGCTTGCAACATGACCTGCAAACGCCACGCAGGCACATGAACTGAAATTGAAGGGAGCTTGCCCCCCACCCCCAGGTGTTTCGATGTATAATAGCCACCTTGTACAGCAGTACTGCTGCATTTGTACAAGGTGGCTGACTTTTTCTCCTTGCCCACGTGGAACTCAACACGTACAAAATGTGTCTCATTGAGACCATTCAACTGTCCCTGAGGTGTGACTTTCCTTTCTAATGATACGCAGCACCACCCTTGGTAGCGCTGCCCGTCTTCTGACATCATTGGTTGGCTGCCTGTGCCTGTGCGTCCGCCCTGCCCAACACAACGCCCCTCGTTGTCTCATATATTTTGGCTGCGAGAGTGTTATTGATGGGCATGTGCAGTGCATATGTTCGCCTGTCTTAACTCATCTCCTTCCGCCTTCTTCAGACTGTGCGGCCTCATGGCCGCGGCATGCGATAAGGGATCAGATGAGGCCGCCCAGTCTGAAGCAGGTGTAAGGACATGTGTGAGCGGCAAACATATTAACTGCACAAGGGCACGAATCCCAGCCACGCAGTGTGATTTTTTCCAAACACACTGTGGGTCTGGGATTCATGTCCACCGCTAACCGCATCGGCCAACATGAAATGAGGTCAGAAGACAGGAAGCGCTCACAGCGCATGGCCAAGGGATAACAAGAGCGCAAACTCCTGTACAGCAAATAACAACGCTCAGGAAGCTGCGCCCATGCACCAAGGTGTTATTTTCGACACCTGGGCTGCTTTTCTTTAAAAAGACAAGTCACGCCTCCACTACTGTTTTACAGTAGAATGGGCTAAATAGTGTACGTGTTTTATTCAGCGTGTGCAAGGAGCAAAATGAAGAGAGCAACCTTTGACTTGTGCAGCATTAATGCTGTTCAAGGTGTTGCTCTTGTACCTTGCAACACCTGAGGGGGGGGGTTAAAGGTTACCTTTGAAATTGGTTCAACTAGGCTTCGGCCTACACTCTGATCCTCTCCTCCTCCTGCTGACCCTGGGCTCTAACACCGCCAGTTTTTGCCCGGACGTGCTAGCTGCACAGAGAAAAACACCAGCCAATGTGTTAGTGGGGTTCAGCACCGCCAGCTGTTCCCCAGCTGTGTAGCCGGCAACGTGACCTGCAAACGCCACGCAGGCACAACAGAACAAAAGCTGCCACCAGTGCAGGCTTCGGCCTACACTCTGCTCCTCTCCTCCTCCTGCTGACCCTGGGCTCTAACACCGCTAGTTTTTGCCCGGAAGTGCTAGCTGCACAGAGAAAAACACCAGCCAACGTGTTAGTGGGGTTCAGCACCGCCAGCTGTTCCCCTGCTGTGTAGCCGGCAACGTGACCTGCAAACGCCACGCAGGCACATGAACTGAAATTAAAGGGACCCTGCCACCCACCCCAAGGTGTTTCTATGTATAACAGCCACCTTGTACAGCAGTACTGCTGCATTTGTACAAGGTGGCTGACTTTGTCTACTTGCCCACGTTTAATTAAACACGTAAAAAATGTGTCTCATTACAGTTCATTACAATGTCCCTGAGGTGTGACTTTCCTTTTTAATGACACGCAGTACCCCTCTTGTTAGCGCTGCCCGTCTTCTGACATCTTTGGTTGGCTGGCTGCGGCTGTGCGTCCGCCCTGCCTGAAACCACGCTCCTCGTTGTCTTACTTATTTTGACTGCGAGGGTGTGATTGATGGGCACGAGCAGTGGATATCTTCGCCTGTCTTTACTCATCTCCTTCCGCCTTCTTCAGAATGTTCGGCCTCATGGCCGCGGCATGCGAGAAGGGATCAGATGAGGCCGCCCAGTCTGATGCAGGTGTAAGGACATGAGGGACAGGCGACAAAATTTACTGCGCAAGGTCACGAATCCCAGCTCTGCAGTGTGACTTTATTAAAAGACACTGCGGGTCTGGGTTTCATGGCCATCGCTAACAGCACCGGCCAACATGAAATGAGGTGAGAAGACAGGCATCGCTCACAGCGCATGGCCAAGGGATAACAAGAGTGCAGACTCCTGTACAGCAAATAACAACGCTCAGGAATCTGCGCCCAGCACCTAGGTGTAAATTTTGACACCTGTGCTGCATCTCCTTAAAAAGAAAAGCCACGCCTCCACTACTGTTTGACAGTATAATGGGCTAAATAGTGTACGTGTTTTATTCAGCGTGTACAAGGAGCAAACTAAATATGGCAACCTTTTACTTGTGCAGCATTAATGCTGCACAAGGTGTGGCTCTTGTACCTTGCAACACCTGAGGGGGGGTTAAAGGTTACCTTTGAAATTGGTTCAACTAGGCTTCGGCCTACACTCTGCTCCTCTCCTCCTCCTGCTGACCCTGGGCTCTAACACCACCAGTTTTTGCCCGGACGTGCTAGCTGCACAGAGAAAAACACCAGCCATTGTGTTAGTGGGGTTCAGCACCGCCAGCTGTTCCCCAGCTGTGTAGCCGGCAACGTGACCTGCAAACGCCACGCAGGCACAACAGAACAAAAGCTGCCACCAGTGCAGGCTTCGGCCTACACTCTGCTCCTCGCCTCCTCCTGCTGACCCAGGGCTCATAACACCGCCAGTTTTAGCCTGGAAGTGCTAGCTGCACAGAGAAAAACACCAGCCAATGTGTCAGTGGGGTTCAGCACCGCCAGCTGTTCCCCAGCTGTGTAGCCGGCAACGTGCCCTGCAAACGCCATGCAGGCACATGAACTGAAATTGAAGGGAGCCTGCCCCCCACCCCCAGGTGTTTCTATGTATAACAGCCACCTTGTTCAGCAGTACTGCTGCATTTGTACAAGGTGGCTGACTTTTTCTCCTTGCCCACATGGAACTCAACACGTACAAAATGTGTCTCATTGAGACCATTCCACTGTCCCTGAGGTGTGACTTTCCTTTGTAATGATACGCAGCACCCCCTTGGTAGGGCTTCCCGTCTTTTGACATCATGGTTAGCTGGCTGCGCCTGTGCATCCGCCCTGCGTGAAACAACGCCCCTCGTTGTCTTGTTTATTTTGTCAGCGAGGGTGTGGTTTATGGGCACTTGCAATGCATATGTTCGCCTGTCGTCACTCATCTCCTTCCGCCTTTTTCAGACTGTGCGGCCTCATGGCCGCGGCATGCGAAAAGGGATCAGCAGAGGCCGCCCAGTCTGAAACAGGTGTAAGGACGTGTGTGAGCGTCGAAAATATTTACTGCTCAAGGCCACGAATCCCAGCACCGCAGTGTGACTTTATGAAAAGGCAGTGTGGGTCTGGGATTTATGGCCATCGTTAACCGCAGCGGCCAACATGAAATGAGGTCATAAGACGGGCAGCACTATCAGGGCATTGCCAAGGGATAACACAAGAGCGCAGACTCCTGTACAGCAAAAAACAACGCTCAGGAAGCTGCGCCAAGCACAAAGGCGTTATTTGGGACACCTATGCTGCGTCTCCTTAAAAATACAAGTCACGCCTCAACTACAGTTTGACTGTAGAATGGGCTAAATTGTGTACGTGTTGCATTCAGCGTGTGCAAGTAGAAAAATTAATAGAGCAACCTTTTACTTGTGCAGCATTAATGCTGCACAAGGTGTGGCTCTTGTACTTTGTAACACCTGAGGGGGGGTTAAAGGTTACCTTTGAAATTGGTTCAACTAGACTTCGGCCTACACTCTGCTCCTCTCCTCCTCCTGCTGACCCTGGGCTGTAACAACGCTAGTTTTTGCCCGGAAGTGCTAGCTGCACAGAGAAAAACACCAGCCAATGTGTTAGTGGGGTTCAGCACCGCCTGCTGTTCCCCCACTGTGTAGCCGGCAAAGTGTCCTGCAAATGCAACGCAGACACAAAGCTGACTCCAGTGCAGGCTTCGGCCTACTCTCTGCTCCCCCTGCTTACCCTTTGCTCCAACACCGCTAGTTGGGGCTGTAGGAAGACAATCTTTGATAGGCAACGCATCCGTGTTCCAGCACCGCCAGCTGGTTCTCGGCAGTGTTTTTGTCACAGGTACTCCCTCGTGCCAAACCTGGTTTCAGCACCGTCAGCTGTTTCCGGGTTGTGTCAAGCTCACTGAGACGCCTATGCTTGCCCCGTCGTGGTGCGGTCGGGTTAGCCAACTCCAGGGTGCCTCCAGTTTAGGAGCTTCCTATGTGGGCTGCGTGAACTGGTAGTCAAGGCTGGTTCTGTAGTGCCAGTAGGCCCAGCTCCCCCTGTAGGACTGTTGGGGTTCGGTAACTGCGGCTGCCTCGCGGCCTAGCTGTTCTCTCCTCTCCTGTGGGCCTTGGGGTCCACCACCTGGTTCCAGCACAGTCAGCTGGTTCCGGGCCGAGCTTTTGGCTTAGGTGCCTCCTCCTGGGTATCCGAGTTCTGCCAACGTCAGGCGGTCCTTGGTAGTGCTTTTAAGCGCGGGCACCTACAGCTTAGTAACCGGGTTCCAGCACCGTCAGCTGGTCCTTGGTCGTGCCATTGGCTCTTGCACACTGGGGCAACGCATCTGGGTTCCAGCACCGCCAGCTGGTTCTCGGCAGTGTTTTTGTCACAGGTACTCCCTCGTGCCAAACCTGGTTTCAGCACCGTCGGCTGTTTCCGGGTTGTGTCAAGCTCACTGAGATGCCTATGCTTGCCCCGTCGTGGTGCGGTCGGGTTAGCCAACTCCAGGGTGCCTCCAGTTTAGGAGCTTCCTATGTGGGCTGCGTGAACTGGTAGTCAAGGCTGGTTCTGTAGTGCCAGTAGGCCCAGCTCCCCCTGTAGGACTGTTGGGGTTCGGTAACTGCGGCTGCCTCGCGGCCTAGCTGTTCTCTCCTCTCCTGTGGGCCTTGGGGTCCACCACCTGGTTCCAGCACCGTCAGCTGGTTCCGGGCCGAACCTTTGACTTAGGTGCCTCCTCCTGGGTAGCCGAGTTCCGCCAACGTCAGGCGGTCCTTGGTAGTGCTTTTAAGCGCGGGCACCTACAGCTTAGTAACCGGGTTCCAGCACCGTCAGCTGGTCCTCGGTCGTGCCATTGGCTCTTGCACACTGGGGCAACGCATCTGGGTTCCAGCACCGCCAGCTGGTTCTCGGCAGTGTTTTTGTCACAGGTACTCCCTCGTGCCAAACCTGGTTTCAGCACCGTCAGCTGTTTCCCGGTTGTGTCAAGCTCACTGAGACGCCTATGCTTGCCCCGTCGTGGTGCGGTCGGGTTAGCCAACTCCAGGGTGCCTCCAGTTTAGGAGCTTCCTATGTGGGCTGCGTGAACTGGTAGTCAAGGCTGGTTCTGTAGTGCCAGTAGGCCCAGCTCCCCCTGTAGGACTGTTGGGGTTCGGTAACTTCGGCTGCCTCGCGGCCTAGCTGTTCTCTCCTCTCCTGTGGGCCTTGGTTTCCACCACCTGGTTCCAGCACCGTCAGCTGGTTCCGGGCCGAGCCTTTGGCTTAGGTGCCTCCTCCTGGGTATCCGAGTTCCGCCAACATCAGGCGGTCCTTGGTAGTGCTTTTAAGCGCGGGCACCTACAGCTTAGTAACCGGGTTCCAGCACCGTCAGCTGGTCCTCGGTCGTGCCATTGGCTCTTGCACACTGGGGCAACGCATCTGGGTTCCAGCACCGCCAGCTGGTTCTCGGCAGTGTTTTTGTCACAGGTACTCCCTCGTGCCAAACCTGGTTTCAGCACCGTCAGCTGTTTCCGGGTTGTGTCAAGCTCACTGAGACGCCTATGCTTGCCCCGTCGTGGTGCGGTCGGGTTAGCCAACTCCAGGGTGCCTCCAGTTTAGGAGCTTCCTATGTGGGCTGCGTGAACTGGTAGTCAAGGCTGGTTCTGTAGTGCCAGTAGGCCCAGCTCCCCCTGTAGGACTGTTGGGGTTTGGTAACTGCGGCTGCCTCGCGGCCTAGCTGTTCTCTCCTCTCCTGTGGGCCTTGGGGTCCACCATCTGGTTCCAGCACCGTCAGCTGGTTCCGGGCCGAGCCTTTGGCTTAGGTGCCTCCTCCTGGGTATCCGAGTTCCGCCAACGTCAGGCGGTCCTTGGTAGTGCTTTTAAGCGTGGGCACCTACAGCTTAGTAACCGGGTTCCAGCACCGTCAGCTGGTCCTCGGTCGTGCCATTGGCTCTTGCACACTGGGGCAACGCATCTGGGTTCCAGCACCGCCAGATGGTTCTCGGCAGTGTTTTTGTCACAGGTACTCCCTCGTGCCAAACCTGGTTTCAGCACCGTCAGCTGTTTCCGGGTTGTGTCAAGCTCACTGAGACGCCTATGCTTGCCCCGTCGTGGTGCGGTCGGGTTAGCCAACTCCAGGGTGCCTCCAGTTTAGGAGCTTCCTATGTGGGCTGCGTGAACTGGTAGTCAAGGCTGGTTCTGTAGTGCCAGTAGGCCCAGCTCCCCCTGTAGGACTGTTGGGGTTCGGTAACTGCGGCTGCCTCGCGGCCTAGCTGTTCTCTCCTCTCCTGTGGGCCTTGGGGTCCACCACCTGGTTCCAGCACCGTCAGCTGGTTCCGGGCCGAGCCTTTGGCTTAGGTGCCTCCTCCTGGGTATCCGAGTTCCGCCAACGTCAGGCGGTCCTTGGTAGTGCTTTTAAGCGCGGGCACCTACAGCTTAGTAACCGGGTTCCAGCACCGTCAGCTGGTCCTCGGTCGTGCCATTGGCTCTTGCACACTGGGGCAACGCATCTGGGTTCCAGCACCGCCAGCTGGTTCTCGGCAGTGTTTTTGTCACAGGTACTCCCTCGTGCCAAACCTGGTTTCAGCACTGTCAGCTGTTTCCGGGTTGTGTCAAGCTCACTGAGACGCCTATGCTTGCCCCGTCGTGGTGCGGTCGGGTTAGCCAACTCCAGGGTGCCTCCAGTTTAGGAGCTTCCTATGTGGGCTGCGTGAACTGGTAGTCAAGGCTGGTTCTGTAGTGCCAGTAGGCCCAGCTCCCCCTGTAGGACTGTTGGGGTTCGGTAACTGCGGCTGCCTCGCGGCCTAGCTGTTCTCTCCTCTCCTGTGGGCCTTGGGGTCCACCACCTGGTTCCAGCACAGTCAGCTGGTTCCGGGCCGAGCTTTTGGCTTAGGTGCCTCCTCCTGGGTATCCGAGTTCTGCCAACGTCAGGCGGTCCTTGGTAGTGCTTTTAAGCGCGGGCACCTACAGCTTAGTAACCGGGTTCCAGCACCGTCAGCTGGTCCTTGGTCGTGCCATTGGCTCTTGCACACTGGGGCAACGCATCTGGGTTCCAGCACCGCCAGCTGGTTCTCGGCAGTGTTTTTGTCACAGGTACTCCCTCGTGCCAAACCTGGTTTCAGCACCGTCGGCTGTTTCCGGGTTGTGTCAAGCTCACTGAGATGCCTATGCTTGCCCCGTCGTGGTGCGGTCGGGTTAGCCAACTCCAGGGTGCCTCCAGTTTAGGAGCTTCCTATGTGGGCTGCGTGAACTGGTAGTCAAGGCTGGTTCTGTAGTGCCAGTAGGCCCAGCTCCCCCTGTAGGACTGTTGGGGTTCGGTAACTGCGGCTGCCTCGCGGCCTAGCTGTTCTCTCCTCTCCTGTGGGCCTTGGGGTCCACCACCTGGTTCCAGCACCGTCAGCTGGTTCCGGGCCGAACCTTTGACTTAGGTGCCTCCTCCTGGGTAGCCGAGTTCCGCCAACATCAGGCGGTCCTTGGTAGTGCTTTTAAGCGCGGGCACCTACAGCTTAGTAACCGGGTTCCAGCACCGTCAGCTGGTCCTCGGTCGTGCCATTGGCTCTTGCACACTGGGGCAACGCATCTGGGTTCCAGCACCGCCAGCTGGTTCTCGGCAGTGTTTTTGTCACAGGTACTCCCTCGTGCCAAACCTGGTTTCAGCACCGTCAGCTGTTTCCGGGTTGTGTCAAGCTCACTGAGACGCCTATGCTTGCCCCGTCGTGGTGCGGTCGGGTTAGCCAACTCCAGGGTGCCTCCAGTTTAGGAGCTTCCTATGTGGGCTGCGTGAACTGGTAGTCAAGGCTGGTTCTGTAGTGCCAGTAGGCCCAGCTCCCCCTGTAGGACTGTTGGGGTTTGGTAACTGCGGCTGCCTCGCGGCCTAGCTGTTCTCTCCTCTCCTGTGGGCCTTGGGGTCCACCATCTGGTTCCAGCACCGTCAGCTGGTTCCGGGCCGAGCCTTTGGCTTAGGTGCCTCCTCCTGGGTATCCGAGTTCCGCCAACGTCAGGCGGTCCTTGGTAGTGCTTTTAAGCGTGGGCACCTACAGCTTAGTAACCGGGTTCCAGCACCGTCAGCTGGTCCTCGGTCGTGCCATTGGCTCTTGCACACTGGGGCAACGCATCTGGGTTCCAGCACCGCCAGCTGGTTCTCGGCAGTGTTTTTGTCACAGGTACTCCCTCGTGCCAAACCTGGTTTCAGCACCGTCAGCTGTTTCCGGGTTGTGTCAAGCTCACTGAGACGCCTATGCTTGCCCCGTCGTGGTGCGGTCGGGTTAGCCAACTCCAGGGTGCCTCCAGTTTAGGAGCTTCCTATGTGGGCTGCGTGAACTGGTAGTCAAGGCTGGTTCTGTAGTGCCAGTAGGCCCAGCTCCCCCTGTAGGACTGTTGGGGTTCGGTAACTGCGGCTGCCTCGCGGCCTAGCTGTTCTCTCCTCTCCTGTGGGCCTTCGGGTCCACCACCTGGTTCCAGCACCGTCAGCTGGTTCTCGGCAGTGTCTTTTGCTCTTGTACCTTCTGCTCCCCATCCTGGTTCCAGTACCGTCAGCTGGTTCCGGGCAGAGCCTTTGGCTTAGGTGCCTCCTTCTGGGTATCCAAGTTCCACCAACGTCAGGTGGTCCTTGGTAGTGCTTTCAGGCACGGGTACCTCCTGCTTAGTAACCGGGTTCCAGTAACGTCAGCTGGTCCTCGGTAGTTCCATTGGCTCTTGGACCTTCGGCTACCCATCCGGGTTCCAGTACCGTCAGCTGGTTTTCGGCAGTGTCTTTTGCTCTTGTACCTTCTGCTCCCCATCCTGGTTCCAGTACCGTCAGCTGGTTCCGGGCAGAGCCTTTGGCTTAGGTGCCTCCTTCTGGGTATCCGAGTTCCGCCAACGTCAGGCGGTCCTTGGTAGTGCTTTTTAGCACGGGTACCTCCTGCTTAGTAACGGGGTTCCAGTAACGTCAGCTGGTCCTCGGTAGTTCCATAGGCTCTTGAACCTTCGGGTAGCCATCCGAGTTCCAGTTCCATCATCTGGTTCTTGGCATTTTCTCAGCCTTCTTGTACCTTCTGCTACATTTCCAAGTTGAAGACCCTAAAGTCGACGACCCGGAAGACCACCCCGATGACGACGACGACAACCCGGAAGACCACCCCGATGACGACGACGGCGGAGACGACGACGGCGGAGACGACGACGGCGGAGATGACGACACTGGAGACGACGACATGGAAGACCGAGAAGCAGAAGAACAAGAGGCTGCAGAACAAAGAGCAGAAGAACATTAAGCATAACACTTAATATCAGAGCAAAAGATATTATCTCAATTATATGCAGAAGAAGACTAAGCAGTGTATGGGGGTGAGTCCGTTCCTCCTCGTGGTGCCCCTGGATAAAGCCTGATGCTGCAGGCCAAACTGAACGCGGACAAATGTAACTTTTGTGACTGGCAGAACGGAAGGTGTAATCTTCCAACTTTTATAGATAACAACTACGGGAATGCCTGTCACAAATGAGAATATGATGAAGAAGTAGAATAGGAAGAATAATACAGTTGAATAAAATGAATATGTAGAATAGGAAGAATAATAATAGTTGAATAAAATGAATATGAAGAATGTAATAAAAAAAAAAAAAGGTAAAGGATGAAGAAGAAGATGAATAAGGTGAAGAAGAAGTTGATGTCAAAGATGCTGATGATGATGAAGATGAAAGTGTGGGAAAAGTAAAAAAAAAAAGATGGGGAAGGGCGTGGAATAGTGAAACATCATAGTAACATAGTAACATAGTAACATAGTTAGTAAGGCCGAAAAAAGACATTTGTCCATCCAGTTCAGCCTATATTCCATTATAATAAATACCCAGATCTACGTCCTTCTACAGAACCTAATAATTGTATGATACAATATTATCAAACCTGCCAAATCAATATCTGACAAAATAAAAAAAATATTTACATAGTCAATATCTTTGTCACTCCGAACGTCTTTAAAAAAAACAAAAAAAAAACATGCTATTCTATTTGATTGGGCTAAACCTCTATGACTTTAATGTCTCCGCCACCTCCCCAAATAGAATGTAGAATGAACCTACAAGGAAAGAAAGGGTTTATTTTAATTCCGATATTTTGGTCCCATTGACTTGCATTGGGATCGGGTATCGGTATCGGCGATATCCGATATTTTTTGAATATCGGCCGATCCTATCCGATACCGATACTTTCCGATATCGGAAGGTATCGCTCAACACTACTCATCACTAATTAATACCTTAATTTGTCAAATAGGTGAGTTGGTGTTATTGAGTACCATCTATTTGAATCTTTGTCTTTTTGTCCTGCATTTTGCACTTTTGGATTATTATAATATTATCATCAACATTAGTAGTTATATTTTAACTTCACAGCTATTACAGTTATATCCCCTGGTGAATTTACATATCTTGCTACTTGCATTTACCCCAGGGAAGAATAAGGGTATGTGCACACATTGCTGATTTGAATGTGGAATTTTCTGTGCAGATTTTGCATCTCTTGGCAAAAAAGCAGTTAAAAAAATAGATAGATAGATAGACAGATAGACAGATAGATAGACAGACAGACAGACAGACAGATATATAGATAAAAAATAGAGTAGAAAAAACAGCACAGTTAGGTTAGGTTCACATTTGCGGTTGAGTCTGCAGCGTATCATCCACAACCGCAAATACATGCAAAAAAGCATGCAAATGCATGATAACGCAACATTTTTTATCGGTATCAGCTTATGCATGACGGCCAAAAAAATCGCAGCATTTGCATGCGTTTGTGTTTTTTATGCGCTTGCATTTGATATTTCCAGGAGGGCGTGTCTTAATAGGCATGTCTAAATCAGTTCCTGGACATGTGCTGTCCGAAGTACGCAAGCGCATCAAACGCATGCACACGCAAAGACATGCGTACGCATGCGTTCTCATAGACAGTAATGCGATTTTTTTAATGCACTCATGCACATGCGCATGCCTGCGCATATTTGACGGACATTTGCTGCCTCAAAAATTGCAGCATGGTGCTTTAGCCGTGCCTGGTGCCCACTGCGAAAAAAACGCAGGCGAATGCATGCAAACGCATGCACCTGCGTCTACAATGTTAAATATAGGAAATCAAGAGGAATGCGGATGTATGCTTCAGAAATGCTGTGGACACAATCGCAAATGTGAAACCGGCCATGTATTTCTCCGCAGCATGTGCACACTAATTCTCAATTTTCCATTGGCTAACATTGGCTGTGCACTACACTGCAGATTTAATGCAATACCGCGCATCCAAAAACGCTGTGGAAACGGATCAAAATCTGCAATGTGTGCACATAGCCTAAATGCTGACTTCTGCTCTAACTACAGCACTATTTTCTGTGCTTGTGCTGTGAACTGTCCTGCTGATACAGCTGCCCGTTGCATAACATAATTTTGTGGCTTCTTTTTCCCCTTAATACACTTGAAAATGTTTTTCCATATTAAATTCCAGCAATAAAGTAAACCTCAGACAGATAACATTAAGTAGCCTCAAGCATTAACACATTGCCAGCAGGAGTTTGGTTAATGACATGCTAAAACTATGTTAATGGGATTTAAATGATTATTAACCCACTAGCTTGTGGCAGTGGAAAGTTAATTGGAATCCTTAGTGAACATATTATATTTAGTACTCAGTGTACAAAAAATGTGAAATCCTTGCTCCTGGTCAATTTTCATGGAGTTAACCCACTACGCCATGTTAGATAAGTGGGATAGGATACTTATTTTATTTATATTGTGCCAACCATAAGTGGATTATAATGATGGCAAATTGACCTACCACCCAAGGCCCCAGGCTCCTTGGGGGTCATTGACCTTATTGCCCTCAATATTCTATTTTGTGTGCCTCTAACAGCAGTGCATATATTCGGCACTGCTGGGCTGGGTGGCAGGGAGACAAATGCCCCCCGGGTCGCTCCCCCAGGGCGCACATGTCGGCGCCAGGGCCGTTAGCTTTCTCTGAGCTGTGTGCACGGCCATCTTTTACCTTGACGGCTGCGAAGCTCCAAGTACTCCCTCCACCCTCCCTGGACTTCTGGTCAGGTGACATGGTTGTAGCTAGAATGTATGGGCTCCCTGCAGGTCCTGACTAGAGCCCATACATTCTAGCTGTCTCAGTAGTGAATGTGCTAGAATGTATGGCCTTCTGTCAGGTCCTCTCAGCAGCCCATACAGTGTAGCTGATTCACTGCTGAAAATGATACAATGTATGGGCTTCTTCCAGGTATAGCGTCTCCACAGGGAGGGCGGAGGGAGGAGCTGTGCAGCCGCCAAGGTAAAAGATGACCGTGCACACAGCTCAGATAAAGCTCTTGGCCCTGGTGCCGATGTGTGCGCCTGGGGGAGCGGCCTGGGGGGCATTTGCCCTCCTGCCACCCAGCCCAGCCCACCCCGACTGTGACAAGAAGAGGAGTTGCGCCTACTGGGGATTGCTTGTGAGGTAAGTATAAAAACTTTTTTTCTTTATAAAATGAATTAAATGGGTTAGGGGGGGCTGCAAATGATTGAGGAGTACTGCAAATGATGGAGCAGTACTGCAAATGATGGAGGGGGTGCTGTAAATTATGGAGGGGTGCTGAAAATGATGGAGGGGGCAGCAAATGATGGAGTGGGCTGAAAATGATGGAAGGGGTGCTGAAAATGATGGAGGGGTGATGCACATGATGGAGGGGGAGCTGCAAATGATGGAGGGTGGCTGCAAATGATGGTGGGGGCTGCAAATGATGGAAGGGGTTGCAAATGATGGGTGGGGGGGCTGCCAATGATGGAGGGGCCTGCAAATGATGGAGGGGGCTGCAAATGATGGAGGGGGGCTGTAAATGATGGCGGGGTGCTGAAAATGATGGAGGGGGGCTACAAATGATAAAGGAAGCTGCAAATGATGAAAGGGGGCTGCCAATGATGGAGGGGGTGCTGCAAATGATGTAGGGGGCGGACAATGATGGAGGGGCGCTGAGAATGATGGAGGGAGTGCTGCAAATGATGGAGGGGGCAGCAAATGAAGGAGGGAGCTGAAAATGATGGAAAGGGTGCTGCAAATGATTGAGGGCTGCTGCAAATGATGGAGGGGGAGCTGCAAATGATGGAGATGGTGCTGCAAATGATGGAGGGGGGTGATACAAATGATGGAAGGGGGCTGCAAATGATGGTGAGGGCTGCAAATGATGGAGGGGGTGCTGCAAATGATGGAGGGGGCTGCAAATGATGGAAGGGGTTGCAAATGATGGAGGGGGACTGCCAATGATGGAGGGAGGGTGCAAATTATGGAGGGGGGCTGCAAATGATGGAGGGGTGCTGAAAATGATGGAGGGGGCGCTGAGAATGATGGAGGGAGTGCTGCAAATGATGGAGGGGGCAGCAAATGATGGAGGGAGCTGAAAATGATGGAAGGGGTGCTGCAAATGATTGAGGGGTGCTGCAAATGATGGAGGGGGAGCTGCAAATGATGGAGATGGTGCTGCAAATGATGGAGGGGGTGCTACAAATGATGGAGGGGGGCTGCAAATGATGGTGGGGGCTGCAAATGATGGAGGGGGTGCTGCAAATGATGGAGGGGGCTGCAAATGATGGAAGGGGATGCAAATGATGGAGGGGGACTGCCAATGATGGAGGGAGGCTGCAAATGATGGTGGGGGCTGCCAATGATGGAGGGGGCTGAGAATGATGGAGGGGTCTGCCAGTGATGCAGCAGAGCTGGAGATGATGAAAGGGGGGCTGCCAGTGATGGAGGGGGTGCAGCAAATGATGGAGGAGGGTGCTGCAAATGATAAAGGGGCTGCAAATGATGAAGGGGGCAGCAAATGATGGAGGGAGCTGAAAATGATGGAGGGGGTGCTGCAAATGATTGAAGGGTGCTGCAGATGATGGAGGGGGTGCTGCAAATGATGGAGGGGGGCTGACAATGATGAGGGGTGCTGAGAATGATGGAGGTGTCTGCCAGTGATGCAGCAGAGCTGCAGATGATGAAAGGGGGGCTGCCAGTGATGGATGGGGTGCAGCAAATGATGGAGGAGGGTGCTGCAAATGATAAAGGGGCTGCAAATGATGGAGGGGGCTGCATATGATGAAAGGGGGGCTGCCAATGATGGAGGGGGTGCTGCAAATGATGGAGGGGGTGCTGCAAATGATGGAGGGGGCTGCAAATGATGGAGGGGGCTGCAAATGATGGAGGGGGCTTCCAATGATGGAGGGGTGCTGAGAATGATGGAGGGGGCTGCCAGTGATGAAGTGGGGCTGCAAATGATGAAAGGGGGGCTGCCAATGATGGAGGGGGTGCTGCAAATGATGGAGGGGGTGCTGCAAATGATGAAAGTGGGGCTGCAAATGATGGAGGGGGCTGCAAATGATGGAGAGGCTGCAAATGATAAAAGGGGGCTGCAAATGATGGAGGGGGCTGCAAATGATGATGTGAGGGAGGGAACAGAGAACTGCACATGAAACATGAATGAAAGGGGACTGCACATGATAAAGTGGGGAGAATGGGGGACTGCAAATGAAGTGAGGGGGAAAAGGCACTCAAAATGATCAAGAGGGAGAGGAGGACAGCGAATGATGAAGTGAGGGGGACTGCAAATGATGAAGTGAGGGATGGGGACAGCAATTGAATTGAAGGTGGGGGATAGGGAGAGCAAATGAGGACCTGGGGGAGAGCAAATAATGATGCATTTTCAGGGTGGTGGGAGTAAATGATGTATTGAATTTGGGGGAGACAAGTTGATAATGAATAGAGCATATGGGTGGAAGAGTGAGAAGACATGACAATGAATTGGAGCAGAAGGAGCATATAAGTTTAGTGAATCGGGGGAGCAGGAGGCACATAGTGGGGGACGTTGAGGATGCAGTGACTGGTAATAAATTGGGGGAAGAGTACAGGGGCTAATTATTGTATATATTTATTAGGTGGGAAAATGGCTATTTATAGTTGGTGGGGGTGCAGTGGCAAATTATAATTTATATTTGGAATGGTGGATTGCATAATAACCAATTATTTATTAATGGTGGGTGCACGTCTGTATTCAGATGTGTAGTGTAGAAGAAACGGAAAAAGTGGGAAATGTGCTCTGGAAGCAGGGTTCTAGGTAACTATGTGCTATTTTGTGCAGAGACGAGTCCTGACTGGAAGAAATGATGGCTGTCTGCGCTGCATGAGAAAGAAAAGCAAAGATGAGGGACTTCAGCTAGAGACGTCACTGGTGAGTCAGTGTGTTACCTGTACACTGACACTAAACACTTTATTACCTGTTCAATGTACACGATATACAGAGCTCCTGTATATAATGTCACTGGGGATCACTGTATTACCTATACACTGACATATACAGAGCTCCTGTGTATAATGTCACTGGTAATCACTGTATTACCTGTACAATGACACTATATAGAGAGCTCCAATGTATAATATCACTGGCGATCACTGTATTACCTGTTCACTGACACTATATACAAAGCTCCTGTGTATAATGTCACTGGTGATCACTATATTACCTGTACACTGACACTGTATACAGAGCTCGTGTGTATAATGTCACTGGTGATCACAGTATTACCTGTACGCTCTGGTGCTGACTGGCACTTTTCAGCCTGGGGGGCAATGACAAGGCAGTGGCCCTATAGTTGCCGTCGCCAACCTTTGCCCTACTTATCTCTGGCTGGTGCATGAAAGCAACAGAGATAACAGGCTTTAAGAACTGAGCATACTACAGAGACATGGGAGCAGAATGGAGTTTACTACAGTGATAAGGAAGCAGAACAGAGTTTACTACAGAGGAGCTTACTACAGAGATAATGGAGCAGAATGGTGTTTACTACAGAGATAAGGGAGAAGAACAGAGCTTACTACAGAGATAAGGGAGCACATCTGAGCTTACTATAGAGATATGGGAGCAGAACCAAGCTTAATACAGAGACATGGGAGCAGAACAGAGTTTACTATAGAGATAAGGGAGCAGAACAGTGGTTACTACAGAGGTAAGAGAGCAGAAAAGAGCTTACTACAGAGTTATGGGAGCAGAACCGAGCTTAATGCAGAGACATGGGAGCAGAACAGAGCTTACTACATAGATTATGGAGCAGAACGGAGTTTACTACAGTGATAAGGGAGCAAAATAGAGCTTATTACAGATGCAAGGGAGCAGAACAGAGCTTATTACAGAGATATGGGAGCAGAACTGAGCTTATAACAGAAGCATGGGAGCAGAACAGAGCTTACTACAGAGATAAGGGAGCAGAAAGGAGCTTACTACATAGATAATGGAGCAGAACCGAGTTTACTATAGAGATAAGGGAGCAGAACAGAGCTTACTACAGATGTAAGGGAGCAGAACAGAGCTTACTACAGAGATATGGGAGAAGAACCGAGCTTACTCCAGAGATATGGGAGCTGAACTGAGCTTACTACAGAGCTGTGGGAGAAGAACCGAGCTTACTCCAGAAATATGGTAGCAGAACTGAGCTTACTACAGAGCTGTGGGAGAAGAACTGAGCTTAGTCCAGAGATAAGGTAGCAGAACCAAGCTTACCACAGAAATATGGGAGCAAAACCGAGCTTACTACAGAGATATGGGAGCAGAATCGAGCTTACTACAGTGATATGAGAGCAGAACCGAGCTTACTACAGAAATATGGGAGCAGAACCGAGCTTACTACAGAAATATGGGAGCAGAACTGAGCTTACTACAGAAATATGGGAGCAGAACCAAGCTTACTGCAGAGATAAGGGAGCAGAACCAAGCTTACTAAGTCTACTACATATATACGGGAACAGAACTAAGCTTACGGCATGCGTATGGTACCAGAACCTAGATTACTACATCGATACAGTACCAGAACCAAGCTTACTGCTTAGATATAGTACCATAACTGAGCTTACTTACAAACATACATATATCTCTAGAAACCCTGACAAGTAAACACACAGTACGGCAGGGACATCGCTTGGATTCTAAAAGATCAGGGGTCAAAGCCCTAAAGAGCATGTCTCCCCATCTAACCTCCCTATAACCATTTAAAAGAGCATCTATACATATATAATTACAGTATACCACTGTTGTTAACCAAAAATATACAATGCAAAGACCAATATTATCAAAATTATTACTATAAAAGACCAAAACAATAAAACTACTCAATCAACACTAAACAGCGAATGCATAGTATTATATAATATGACCAGAGACCAATGACACCACCATACACCTTCTACTACATAATGACTGAAACAAATTCAGCTGTTACTAAATAAAAAAATAAAAAAAAGACTACTAAAAAGAGCAATATTACCACCTTACTGACTGTAACCGTATATTGGTAGAAATCAGTCCCGCAGAACCTACACGTGAGTGCAGTACAGTTATATATAGTTACTTACAGCTGATGATCTTTCTGGTTTGGGTCGCTCACTTTTCCTGTCTTTTCCATCTCGCCCATACCTCCATTACCACTTCTCCAGCCACAACTCGTCTGCACAGATTACAAGAAAAACACATTTGACTTTTCACATTTCTAGTGATGTCTCTATCTAGTCCCAACCTACAAGAACTCCCCACTCTGCATGCGGCATAGAATGCTGACCCCAATATTTTAAAAACTGTGTTATTGCTATGATTACTCCCTCCCCAAAAATTAAAGTGTCCCATAGAAAGTATTAATACCCCCACTGTACAAAGGCTTGTATGCTCCTTTGAAGGATATAATATCCCATTCGCCCCCTTCCAGCAACAAATATCCTTGAGTGTCCATTTCAAGTTAACAATGTCCCCACCTCAAAAAATTACTTGAACCTGAGTGCCCCTATCAAAACTATTAATGTCCCCATTTATAAAAAATAATGTCCTGAGTGCCCACAAAGCTCTGCATATACAGAGCCCCCAATATACACAGCCCCCAATACACAATATCGTGGTCCTCGAAGCCCTTTATCATACATTGAGGACCTCATAGCTTCCCATATAGTAAAATGGCTACATAGCTCCTATATACAATGTGGTGTCCCCACTGACCCGTATATAGAGTATGATGGGTCCCACTGCCCCTGTATATAGTATCTTTGTCCCCACTGCCCCTATATATGGCCCCAATTTTCACCACATATATTATGATGGCCCAAGTTCTCCCATATATATAGTATAATGGCCCCAGTTTCTCCATATATAGTATTAATAATAATAATATTTTTATTTATATAGCACCAACATATTCCACAGCACTTTACAATTAAGCGGGGACATGTACATACAATAAATTCAGTACAAGTTAAGACAATTTAAAGGGACACTGTCACCTGGATTTGGAGGGAACAATCTTCAGCCATGGAGGCGGGGTTTTTGGGTTTTTGATTCACCCTTTCCTTACCCGCTGGCTGCATGCTGGCTGCAATATTGGATTGAAGTTCATTCTCTGTCCTCCTTAGTACACGCCTGCGCAAGGCAAGATTGCACTGTGCAGACGTGTACTATGGAGGACAGAGAATGACCTTCAATCCAATATTGCAGCCAGCATGCAGCCAGCGGGTAAGGAAAGGGTGAATCAAAAACCCAAAAACCCCGCCTCCATGGCTGAAGATTGTTCCCTCCAAATTCAGGTGACAGTGTCCCTTTAAACAGTGACATTAGGGCTGAGGTTGCTGCTTGCAAGCTTATAATCTACAAGGATATAAGGGGACACAATAGGTGAAAAGTGCTTGTTATTTCAGGTCTGGCAATTATAATAATAGGGATTTTCATATAAAGCTGCATGATCCGGTCATCAGCCCGTGTGTTTAAGTGCAATAGTCAAGTATCAAGTGCAGTTATTATGTGTCTGGAGGGTGTGGAGACAGATAAATAGTAGGGTGCAGATTCAGAATAATATTTGGAAGGAGGGAACAGGGCAAAGTTAGTTTACCGACTAGTTGATGTGGTAGGCTTGTTTGAAGAGATGGGTTTTCAAAGCGTGCTTGAATAGGTCAGGGCTAGGTATCAGCCTGATCGTCTGGGGAAGTGCATTCCAGAGAGCTGGCGCATCACCAGAGAAGTCTTGGAGACGGAGGTGTGGAATTCCGATTACAAGGGATGTTAGTCTTAGGTCATTTGTAGAACGGAGGGAACGCGTAGGGCGATAGACAGAGATGAGAGAGGAGATGTAAGGCGGCGCAGAACTGTGGTGAGCTTTGTGGGTGAGAGAGATGAGTTTATACTGGACCCTGTAGTGAATGGGTAGCCAGTGTAATGACTGGCACGAGATGGAGGCATCGGTGAAGCGGCTGGACAGAAATATGACCCTTGCTGTCGCATTCAAGATGGATTGGAGAGGAGAAAGTTTGGTAAGAGGGAGACTGATCAGAAGAGAGTTGCAGTAGTCCAGACGAGAATGAATAAGAGGGACAGTAAGAGTCTTAGCAGTTTCAAAGGTGAGAAAAGGTCGGATTCTGGAGGTGTTTTTAAGATGTAGGTGACAAGAGCGTGTGAGTGATCGGATATAGGGAGTAAAGGAAAGTTTGGTGTCGAATATGACCCCAAGACAGCGGGCATGCTGCTTGGGAGTTATGGTTGAACCCTCCAGGGTAATTTCGATGTTGCGTAGAGTGAGGTTAGTAGAAGGGAGAAACACAAGAAGTTCCGTTTTGGAGAGATTTAGTTTCAGATAGAGGGAGGACATGCTGTTAAAGACAGCAGACAGACAATCCTTGGTATTTTGAATAAGGCTAGGTTCACATTGCGTCAAGTATATGGCGTTAAACGGATCCGTTAAACGCATGTACAGAAAAGGAGCCAATTTGTCTTAAAAATCGGCATCACGTTAACGCTTGCGTTAACGCATGTGACCGCGTTTTTCTCATTTGGATGTCCGTTAGTGAAGTATCCGTTTGTTTGCGTTTGTCACTGTCAATAAAGTTGTTCTTTTTTTTTTTTTTTCCTTTTGTCAGCGTCGGGTGTGGGTGCATACACATTCTCCATTTTGAAAGCATTGAGTGAACTTCTGCTAGCAAGATGTTTGTGTCTGAGCTCGTTAGATTTCGCTTGATGCGGTTGCGACTTCGGCAGAGAAAGCGTAGTTCGCAAAGGAGATATTGGATCCATTTCCTGTGATCTCTTGCAAGACACTTTCTCTGTCACGTGCAGCAGGCCTCAGGAGAAATGTGTGGGTGGGATATTCCTCCTTTAATGGCCGAAATCATATTTCCTGTCACATGACCACATGGACCACCCTCAAACGCTATTAAAACGTATGGTTCTATTTGGAAATTTTTCATGATTTGCGTCTGGCTGCATTTGCCATAGCCTTCTATGGCAGAATGAACGCTTCCGTTAGTATCGCGTTAGCTTGGCCGGACCCGAAAACGCTGCAAGCCGCGTTCCAAGGTCCGTCAGAAAAAAACGTTATGTGACAAACGCATGCCAATTTTGGCATGCGTCACGATGCGTCAGACAATGCAAGTCTATGGTCGCGTTAGTATGTGCGTTATATTGCGTTTTCAGTACTTAAAAATGTGTCCATTAGACGGACTCACCTAGCGCAATGTGAACCTAGCCTTAGGGTAGGGATGATGTCAGGGGAAGAAGTGTATAATTGGGTGTCATCAGCATAGAGATGATACTGGAACCCAAATCTGCTGATTGTCCAATAGGGGCATTGTATAGAGAGAAGAGGAGGGGGCCTAAGACTGAGCCCTGCGGAACCCCGATAGTAAGGGGACGAGGAAAGGAAGAGGAGCCGGCAAAAGATACAGTGAAGGAGCGGTCAGAGAGGTAGAAGGAGAACCAGGAGAGGTCTGTGTCCTTGAGGCCTATAGAGCAGAGCATAGTGAGGAGGAGCTGGTGATTCACAGTGTCAAATGCAGCAGAGAGATCCAGGAGAATCAGCAGGGAGCAATGACCTTTGGATTTAGCTGTTATTAGATCATTAGAGACTTTAGTGAGGGCAGTTTCAGTGGAGTGTAAAGAGCAGAAACCAGATTGTAAGGGGTCGAGAAGAGATTTATCCGAGAGATAGCGGATTAGATGGGAGTGGACCAAGCGTTCCAGGAGTTTAGAGATGAAGGAAAGGTTAGAGACAGGTCTATAGTTAGCAGTGCAGTTCTGGTCCAGGGATGGCTTTTTAAGTAAAGGGGTTATGATTAGTGTTGAGCGATACCTTCTGATATCGGAAAGTATCGGTATCGGATAGGATCGGCCGATATTCAAAAAATATCGGATATCGCCGATACCGATACCCGATCCCAATGCAAGTCAATGGGACCAAAATATCGGAATTAAAATAAACCCTTTCTTTCCTTGTAGGTTCATTCTACATGAAGGAAAACAAATAAGAATAATGCAGGATGTATTTGGGGAGGAGGCGGAGACATTAAAGTCATAGAGGTTTAGCCCAATCAAATAGAATAGCATGTTTTTTTGTTTTTTTTAAAGACGTTCGGAGTGACAAAGATATTGACTATGTAAATATTTTTTTTATTTTGTCAGATATTGATGTTTCACTATTCCACGACCTTCCCCTTCTTTTTTTTTTTTTTACTTTTCCCACACTTTCATCTTCATCATCATCAGCATCTTTGACATCAACTTCTTCTTCACCTTATTCATCTTCTTCTTCATCCTTTACCTTTTTTTTTTTTTTTTTTATTACATTCTTCATATTCATTTTATTCAACTATTATTATTCTTCCTATTCTACATATTCATTTTATTCAACTGTATTATTCTTCCTATTCTACTTCTTCATCATATTCTCATTTGTGACAGGCAGTCCCGTAGTTGTTATCTATAAAAGTTGGAAGATTACACCTTCCATTCTGCCAATCACAAAAGTTACATTTGTCCGCGTTCAGTTTGGCCTGCAGCATCAGGCTTTATCCAGGGGCACCACGAGGAGGAACGGACTCACCCCCATACACTGCTTAGTCTTCTTCTGCATATAATTGAGATAATATCTTTTGCTCTGATATTAAGTGTTATGCTTAATGTTCTTCTGCTCTTTGTTCTGCAGCCTCTTGTTCTTATAATAATAATAATAATCTTTATTTTTATATAGCGCTAACATATTCCGCAGCGCTTTACAGTTTTGCACACATTATCATCACTGTCCCCGATGGGGCTCACAATCTAGAATCCCTATCAGTGTGTCTTTGGAATGTGGGAGGAAACCGGAGTGCCCGGAGGAAACCCACGCAAACACGGAGAGAACATACAAACTCTTTGCAGATGTTGTCCTGGGTGGGATTAGAACCCAGGACTCCAGCGCTGCAAGGCTGCAGTGCTAACCACTGCGCCACCGTGCTGCCTATTGTTCTTCTGCTTCTCGGTCTTCCATGTCGTCGTCTCCAGTGTCGTCATCTCCGCCGTCGTCGTCTCCGCCGTCGTCGTCTCCGCCGTCGTCATCGGGGTGGTCTTCCGGGTTGTCGTCGTCGTCGTCGTCATCAGGGTGGTCTTCCGGGTCGTCGACTTTAGGGTCTTCAACTTGGAAATGTAGCAGAAGGTACAAGAAGGCTGAGAAAATGCCAAGAACCTGATGATGGAACTGGAACTCGGATGGCTACCCGAAGGTTCAAGAGCCTATGGAACTACCGAGGACCAGCTGACGTTACTGGAACCCGGTTACTAAGCAGGAGGTACCCGTGCTAAAAAGCACTACCAAGGACCGCCTGACGTTGGCGGAACTCGGATACCCAGAAGGAGGCACCTAAGCCAAAGGCTCTGCCCAGAACCAGCTGACGGTACTGGAACCAGGATGGGGAGCAGAAGGTACAAGAGCAAAAGACACTGCCGAGAACCAGCTGACGGTACTGGAACCCGGATGGGTAGCCGAAGGTCCAAGAGCCAATGGAACTACCGAGGACCAGCTGACGTTACTGGAACCCGGTTACTAAGCAGGAGGTACCCGTGCCTGAAAGCACTACCAAGGACCACCTGACGTTGGTGGAACTTGGATACCCAGAAGGAGGCACCTAAGCCAAAGGCTCTGCCCGGAACCAGCTGACGGTACTGGAACCAGGATGGGGAGCAGAAGGTACAAGAGCAAAAGACACTGCCGAGAACCAGCTGACGGTGCTGGAACCAGGTGGTGGACCCGAAGGCCCACAGGAGAGGAGAGAACAGCTAGGCCGCGAGGCAGCCGCAGTTACCGAACCCCAACAGTCCTACAGGGGGAGCTGGGCCTACTGGCACTACAGAACCAGCCTTGACTACCAGTTCACGCAGCCCACATAGGAAGCTCCTAAACTGGAGGCACCCTGGAGTTGGCTAACCCGACCGCACCACGACGGGGCAAGCATAGGCGTCTCAGTGAGCTTGACACTACTCGGAAACAGCTGACGGTGCTGGAACCAGGTTTGGCACGAGGGAGTACCTGTGACAAAAACACTGCCGAGAACCAGCTGGCGGTGCTGGAACCCAGATGCGTTGCCCCAGTGTGCAAGAGCCAATGGCACGACCGAGGACCAGCTGACGGTGCTGGAACCCGGTTACTAAGCTGTAGGTGCCCGCGCTTAAAAGCACTACCAAGGACCGCCTGACGTTGGCGGAACTCGGATACCCAGGAGGAGGCACCTAAGCCAAAGGCTCAGCCCGGAACCAGCTGACGGTGCTGGAACCAGGTGGTGGACCCCAAGGCCCACAGGAGAGGAGAGAACAGCTAGGCCGCGAGGCAGCCGCAGTTACCGAACCCCAACAGTCCTACAGGGGGAGCTGGGCCTACTGGCACTACAGAACCAGCCTTGACTACCAGTTCACGCAGCCCACATAGGAAGCTCCTAAACTGGAGGCACCCTGGAGTTGGCTAACCCGACCGCACCACGACGGGGCAAGCATAGGCGTCTCAGTGAGCTTGACACTACTCGGAAACAGCTGACGGTGCTGGAACCAGGTTTGGCACGAGGGAGTACCTGTGACAAAAACACTGCCGAGAACCAGCTGGCGGTGCTGGAACCCAGATGCGTTGCCTATCAAAGATTGTCTTCCTACAGCCCCAACTAGCGGTGTTGGAGCAAAGGGTAAGCAGGGGGAGCAGAGTGTAGGCCAAAGCCTGCACTGGAGTAAGCTTTGTGTCTGCGTTGCGTTTGCAGGACACTTTGCCGGCTACACAGTGGGGGAACAGCAGGCAGTGCTGAACCCCACTAACACATTGGCTGGTGTTTTTCTCTGTGCAGCTAGCACTTCCGGGCAAAAACTAGCGGTGTTATAGCCCAGGGGCAGCAGGAGGAGGAGAGGAGCAGAGTGTAGGCCGAAGCCTAGTTGAACCAATTTCAAAGGTAACCTTTAACCCTCCCTCAGGTGTTACAAAGTACAAGAGCCACACCTTGTGCAGCATTAATGCTGCACAAGTAAAAGGTTGCTCTATTAATTTTTCTACTTGCACACGCTGAATGCAACACGTACACAATTTAGCCCATTCTACAGTCAAACTGTAGTTGAGGCGTGACTTGTATTTTTAAGGAGACGCAGCATAGGTGTCCCAAATAACGCCTTTGTGCTTGGCGCAGCTTCCTGAGCGTTGTTTTTTGCTGTACAGGAGTCTGCGCTCTTGTGTTATCCCTTGGCAATGCCCTGTTAGCGCTGCCCATCTTATGACCTCATTTCATGTTGGCCGCTGCGGTTAACGATGGCCATAAATCCCAGACCCACAGTGCCTTTTCATAAAGTCACACTGCGGTGCTGGGATTCGTGGCCTTGAGCAGTAAATATTTTCGACGCTCACACACGTCCTTACACCTGCTTCAGACTGGGCGGCCTCTGCTGATCCCTTTTCGCATGCCGCGGCCATGAGGACGCACAGTCTGAAGAAGGCGGAAGGAGATGAGTGACGACAGGCGAACATATGCACTGCTCGTGCCCATAAACCACACCCTCGCTGACAAAATAAATAAGACAACGAGGGGCGTTGTTTCACGCAGGGCGGATGCACAGGCGCAGCCAGCTAACCATGATGTCAAAAGACGGGAAGCGCTACCAAGGGGGGTGCTGCGTATCATTAGAAAGGAAAGTCACACCTCAGGGACAGTGGAATGGTCTCAATGAGACACATTTTGTACGTGTTGAGTTCCACGTGGGCAAGGAGAAAAAGTCAGCCACCTTGTACAAATGCAGCAGTACTGCTGAACAGGGTGGCTGTTATACATAGAAACACCTGGGGGTGGGGGGCAGGCTCCCTTCAATTTCAGTTCATGTGCCTGCATGGGGTTTGCAGGTCACGTTGCCGGCTACACAGCTGGGGAACAGCTGGCGGTGCTGAACCCCACTGACACATTGGCTGGTGTTTTTCTCTGTGCAGCTAGCACTTCCAGGCTAAAACTGGCGGTGTTATGAGCCCAGGGTCAGCAGGAGGAGGAGAGGAGCAGAGTGTAGGCCGAAGCCTGCACTGGTGGCAGCTTTTGTTCTGCTGTGCCTGCGTGGCGTTTGCAGGTCACGTTGCCGGCTACACAGCTGGGGAACAGCTGGCGGTGCTGAACCCCACTAACACATTGGCTGGTGTTTTTCTCTGTGCAGCTAGCACGTCCGGGCAAAAACTGGCGGTGTTAGAGCCCAGGGTCAGCAGGAGGAGGAGAGGAGCAGAGTGTAGGCCGAAGCCTAGTTGAACCAATTTCAAAGGTAACCTTTAACCCCCCTCAGGTGTTGCAAGGTACAAGAGCCACACCTCGTGCAGCATTAATGCTGCACAAGTAAAAGGTTGCTCTCTTAATTTTTCTCCTTGCACACGCTGAATAAAACACGTACACTATTTAGCCCATTCTACTGTAAAACAGTAGTGGAGGCGTGACTTGTCTTTTTAAAGAAAAGCAGCCCAGGTGTCGAAAATAACACCTTGGTGCATGGGCGCAGCTTCCTGAGCGTTGTTATTTGCTGTACAGGAGTCTGCGCTCTTGTTATCCCTTGGCCATGCGCTGTGAGCGCTTCTTGTCTTCTGACCTCATTTCATGTTGGCCGATGCGGTTAGCGGTGGACATGAATCCCAGTGTGTTTGGAAAAAATCACACTGCGTGGCTGGGATTCGTGCCCTTGTGCAGTTAATATGCTTTCCGCTCACACATGTCCTTACACCTGCTTCACACTGGGCGGCCTCATCTGATCCCTTATCGCATGCCGCGACCATGAGGCCGCACAGTCTGAAGAAGGCGGAAGGAGATGAGTGACGACAGGCGAACATATGCACTGCACATGCCCATCAATAACACCCTCGCAGCCAAAATATATGAGACAACGAGGGGCGTTGTGTTGGGCAGGGCGGACGCACAGGCACAGGCAGCCAACCAATGATGTCAGAAGACGGGCAGCGCTACCAAGGGTGGTGCTGCGTATCATTAGAAAGGAAAGTCACACCTCAGGGACAGTTGAATGGTCTCAATGAGACGCATTTTGTACATGTTGAGTTCCACGTGGGCAAGGAGAAAAAGTCAGCCACCTTGTACAAATGCAGCAGTACTGCTGTACAAGGTGGCTATTATACATAGAAACACCTGGGGGTGGGGGGAAAGCTCCCTTCAATTTCAGTTCATGTGCCTGCGTGGCGTTTGCAGGTCACGTTGCAAGCTACACAGCAGGGGAACAGCTGGCGGTGCTGAACCCCACTAACACATTGGCTGGTGTTTTTCTCTGTGCAGCTAGCAATTCCGGGCAAAAACTAGCGGTGTTAGAGCCCAGGGTCAGCAGGAGGAGGAGATGAGCAGAGTGTAGGCCGAAGCCTCCACTGGTGGTAGCTTTTGGTTGGTTGTGCCAGCGTGGCTTGTGCTGGACACGATGCCGGCTACACAGCAGGGGAACAGCTGGCAGTGCTGAACCCCACTAACACATTGGCTGGTGTTTTTCTCTGTGCAGCTAGCACTTCAGGGCAAAAACTAGCGGTGTTAGAGCTCAGGGTCAGCAGGAGGAGGAGAGGAGCAAACTGTAGGCCGAAGCCTAGTTGAACCAATTTCAAAGGTAACCTTTAACCCCCCCTCAGGTGTTGCAAGGTACAAGAGCCACACCTTGTGCAGCATTAATGCTGCACAAGTAAAAGGTTGCTCTCTTCATTTTGCTCCTTGCACACGCTGAATAAAACACGTACACTATTTAGCCCATTATACTGTCAAACAGTAGTGGAGGCGTGACTTTTCTTTTGAAGAAGACGCAGCACAGGTGTCAAAATTTACACCTAGGTGCTGGGCGCAGACTCCTTACTGTTGTTATTTGCAGTACAGGAGAGTGCGCTCTTGTGTTATCCCTTGGCAATACCCTGTTAGTGCAGGCCGTCTTATGACCTCATTTCATGTTGGCCGGTGCGGTTAACGATGGCCATAAATCCCAGACCCACAGTGCCTTTCCATAAAGTCACACTGCGGTGCTGGGATTCGTGGCCTTGTGCAGTAAATATGTTCGCCGCTCACACATGTCCTTACACCTGCTTCAGACTGGGCGGCCTCAGCTGATCCCTTATTGCCTGCCACGGCCATGAGGCCGCACAGTCTGAAGAAGGCGGAAGGAGGGGAGTGAAGACAGGCGAACATATGCACTGCTCGTGCCCATCAATCACACCCTCGCAGTCAAAATATATGAGACAACGAGGGGCGTTGTGTCGGGCAGGGCGGACGCACAGGCACAGCCAGCCAACCAATGATGTCTGAAGATGGGCAGCGCTAACAATGGGGGTGCTGCGTGTCATTAAAAAGGAAAGTCACACCGCAGGGACATTGTAATGGTCTCTAATGAGACACATTTTGTACGTGTTGAGTTCCACGTGGGCAAGGAGAAAAAGTCAGCCACCTTGTACAAATGCAGCAGTACTGCTGTACAAGGTGGCTGTTATACATAGAAACACCTGGGGGTGGGGGGCAGGCTCACTTCAATTTCAGTTCATGTGCCTGCGTAGCGTTTGCAGGTCACGTTGCCGGCTACACAGCAGGGGAACAGCTGGCGGTGCTGAACCCCACTAACACATTGGCTGGTGTTTTTCTCTGTGCAGCTAGCAATTCCGGGCAAAAACTAGCGTTGTTAGAGCCCAGGGACAGCAGGAGGAGGAGAGGAGCAGAGTGTAGGCCGAAGCCAGCACTGGTGGCAGCTTTTGGTCAGTTGTGCCAGCGTGGCTTGTGCTGGACACGATGCAGACTACACAGCAGGGGAACAGCTGGCGGTGCTGAACCCCACAAACACATTGGCTGTTTTTTTTCTCTGTGCAGCTCGCATTTCCGGGCAAAAACTAGCGGTGTTTGAGCCCAGGGGCAGCAGGAGGAGGAGAGGAGCAGAGTGTATGCCGAAGCCTGCACTGGTGGCAGCTTTTGGTCAGCTGTGCCAGCGTGGCTTGTGCTGGACACGATGCCGGCTACACAGCAGGGGAACAGCTGGCGGTGCTGAACCCCACTAACACATTGGCGGGTGTTTTTCTCTGTGCACCTAGCACTTCCAGGCTACAACTGGCGGTGTTATAGCCCAGGGTCAGCAGGAGGAGGAGAGGAGCAGAGTGTAGGCCGAAGCCTAGTTGAACCAATTTCAAAGGTAACCTTTAACCCCCCCTCAGGTGTTGCAAGGTACAAGAGCCACACCTTGTGCAGCATTAATGCTGCACAAGTAAAAGGTTGCTCTCTTAATTTTTCTCCTTGCACACGCTGAATAAAACACGTACACTATTTAGCCCATTCTACTGTAAAACAGTAGTGGAGGCGTGACTTTTCTTTTTAAAGAAAAGCAGCACAGGTGTCGAAAATAACACCTTGGTGCATGAGCGCAGCTTCCTGAGCGTTGTTATTTGCTGTACAGGAGTCTGCGCTCTTGTTATCCCTTGGCCATGCGCTGTGAGCACTTCCTGTCTTCTGACCTCATTTCATGTCGGCCGTTGCGGTTAGCGATGGACATGAATCCCAGACCCACAGTGTGTTTTCAAAAAATCACACTGCGTGGCTGGGATTCGTGGCCTTGTGCAGTTAATATGTTTGCCGCTCACACATGTCCTTACACCTGCTTCAGACTGGGCGGCCTCATCTGATCCCTTATCGCATGCCGCGACCATGAGGCCGCACAGTCTGAAGAAGGCGGAAGGAGATGAGTGAACACAGGCAAACATATGCACTGCACATGCCCATCAATCACACCCTCGCTGTCCAAAAAAATAAGACACCGAGGGGCGTTGTTTCGAGCAGGGCAGACGCACAGGTGCAGCCAGCTAACCAATGATGTCAAAAGACGGGCAGCGCTAACAAGGGTGGTGCTGCGTATCATTAGAAAGGAAAGTCACACCTCAGGGACAGTGGAATGGTCTCAATGAGACACATTTAGTACGTGTTTAATTAAACGTGGGCAAGGAGAAAAAGTCAGCCACCTTGTACAAATGCAGCAGTACTGCTGTACAAGGTGGCTGTTATACATAGAAACACCTGGGGGTGGGGGGCAGGCTTCCTTCAATTTCAGTTCATGTGCCTGCGTGGCGTTTGCAGGACACGTTGCCAGCTACACAGCAGGGGAACAGCTGGCGTTGCTGAACCCCACTGACACATTGACTGGTGTTTTTCTCTGTGCAGCTCGCATGTCCGGGCAAAAACTGGCGGTGTTAGAGCCCAGGGTCAGCAGGAGGAGGAGAGGAGCAAAGTGTAGGCCGAAGCCTGCACTGGTGGCAGCTTTTGGTCGGTTGTGCCAGCGTGGCTTGTGCTGGACACGATGCCGGCTACACAGCAGGGGAACAGCTGGCGGTGCTGAACCCCACTAACACATTGGCTGTTGTTTTTCTCTGTGAAGCTCGCATTTCCGGGCAAAAACTAGCGGTGTTAGAGCCCAGGGTCAGCAGGAGGAGGAGAGGAGCAAAGTGTAGGCCGAAGCCTGCACTGGTGGCAGCTTTTGGTCGGTTGTGCCAGCGTGGCTTGTGCTGGACACGATGCCGGCTACACAGCAGGGGAACAACTTGCGGTGCTGAACCCCACTAACACATTGGCTGTTGTTTTTCTCTGTGAAGCTCGCATTTCCGGGCAAAAACTAGCGGTGTTAGAGCCCAGGGTCAGCAGGAGGAGGAGAGGAGCAAAGTGTAGGCCGAAGCCTGCACTCGTGGCAGCTTTTGGTCGGTTGTGCCAGCGTGGCTTGTGCTGGACACGATGCCGGCTACACAGCAGGGGAACAGCTGGCGGTGCTGAACCCCACTAACACATTGGCTGTTGTTTTTCTCTGTGAAGCTCGCATTTCCGGGCAAAAACTAGCGGTGTTAGAGCCCAGGGTCAGCAGGAGGAGGAGAGGAGCAGAGTGTAGGCCGAAGCCTAGTTGAACCAATTTCAAAGGTAACCTTTAACCCCCCCTCAGGTGTTGCAAGGTACAAGAGCCACACCTTGTGCAGCATTAATGCTGCACAAGTAAAAGGTTGCTCTATTTAGTTTGCTCCTTGCACACGCTGAATAAAACACGTACACTATTTAGCCCATTATACTGTCTAACAGTAGTGGAGGCGTGACTTGTCTTTTTAACGAGACGCAGCACAGGTGTCAAAATTTACACCTAGGTGCTGGGCGCAGATTCCTGAGCGTTGTTATTAGCTGTACAGGAGTCTGCGCTATTGTGATCCCTTGGCCATGCGCTGTGAGCGCTGCCTGTCTTCTCACCTCATTTCATGTTGGCCGTTGCGGTTAGCAATGGATATGAATCCCAGGCCCGCAGTGTGTTTTCAAAAAATCACACTGCGTGGCTGGGATTCGTGGCCTTGTGCAGTAAATATGTTTGCCGCTCACACATGTCCTTACACCTGCTTCAGACTGGGCGGCCTCAGCTGATCCCTTATCGCCTACCACGGCCAGGAGGCCGCACAGTCTGAAGAAGGCGGAAGGAGATGAGTTAAGACAGGCGAACATATGCACTGCACATGCCCATCAATCACACCCTCGCAGCCAAAATATATGAAACGAGGGGGGTTGTGTCGGGCAGGGCGGACGCACAGGCACAGGCAGCCAACCAATGATGTCAGAAGACGGGCAGCGCTACCAAGGGGGGTGGTGCGTGTCATTAAAAAGGAAAGTCACACCTCAGGGACATTGTAATGGTCTGTAATGAGACACATATTTTACGTGTTTAATTCTACGTGGGCAAGGATAAAAAATAAGCCACCTTGTACAAATGCAGCAGTACTGCTGTACTAGGTGGCTGTTATACATAGAAACACCTGGGGGGGTGGGGCCAGGTTCCCTTTAATTTCAGTTCATGTGCCTGCGTGGCGTTTGCAGGTCACGTTGCCGGCTACACAGCAGGGGAACAGCTGGCGTTGCTGAACCCCACTAACACATTGGCTGGTGTTTTTCTCTGTGCAGCTAGCACTTCCGGGCAAAAACTAGCGGTGTTTAAGCCCAGGGTCAGCAGAAGGAGGAGAGGAGCAGAGTGTAGGCCGAAGCCTGCACTGGTGGCAGCTTTTGTTCTGTTGTGCCAGCGTGGCTTGTGCTGGACACGTTGCCGACTACACAGCAGGGGAACAGCTGGCGGTGCTGAACCCCACTGACACATCACCTAGTGTTTTTTCTGTGTAGACAACACTTCCAGGTGGCAACTGACAGTGTTGAAACCCAGGGAATCAAAGAGGAGCAGAGTGTAGGCCGAAGACTGCAGTGGAGCAAGTTGAAAGGGAACCTTTAACCCCCCCCCCAGGCATTTGTTGCTGAAAGAGCCATCTTGTACGGCAGTAATACTGCACATGGAAAATGGTGGCTCTGAAAATTATGCTCCTTGCAAACGCTGAAGTACACACTCATATAATGTGTCCCCTCACACTGTCAAACCGTCCCGGAAGTGGGACTTTCCTTTGTAATGTGACACAGCAAAGCCGTCATTCCAACCCCCTTGGTGCCGTGCGCCACCTCCTCAACGTTGTTTGGTTCTGTCACGGAGCCCGCGCTGTAATGTTATCCCTTGGCCATGCACAGTTAGCGGTGTCCGTCTTCTGACATCATGTAGGTGTCAGGCTGGCAGTGCCTGTGCGTCCAAGCTGCCCGAGATCCAACCTTGCAGTGTTATCTAATGTAGTCCCACTGCGGGCCAGGGATCCATGGGCATGCGCAGTGCATATCATCGCCTCTCACTCGCCTCCTTCCTGCTTCTTCAGACTGTGCGGCGTCACGGCCGTGGCATGCTATTAGGGATCAGCTGACGCCGCCTAGTCTGAAGAAGCGTGAAGAAGGGGAGTGAGAGGCTAGTATATGCACTGCGCATGGCCATGGATACCAGGCCCACTGTGGGATCACATTAGACGACACTGCGAGGTGGGATTTCGGGCAGCGTAGACGCACAGGCGCAGCCAGGACGACAACAAATGATGTCAGAGGACGGGCAGCGCAAACTGTGCATGGCCAAGGGATAACATAACAGCGCAGAGTCCATGACGGAATCAAACAACGCTAAGGAGCCAGCGCACGGTGGCAAGGGGGTAGCAATGACGGCTGTGCTGCGTCACATTACAAAGGAAAGTCCCACCTCCGGGACGGTTGGACGGTGTGAGGTGACACATTACATGAGTGTGTAGTTCAGCGTTTGCAAGGAGCATAATTTCAAGAGCGACCTTTCCCTTGTGCAGTATTAGTGCTGCACATGGTGGCTCTTTCAGTAACAAACGCCTAGGGGGGGGGGGGACAGGTCCCCTTACATTTTAGTTGTGCCAGCGTGGCGGTTGCATGACACGTTGCCGGATACACAGCTGGGGATCAGCTGACGTTACTGAACCCCAATAACAGAGGAGCGACTGTTGACTGTGCAGACAGCACTTCCAGGCACCAACTGGCGGTGTTAGAGCCCAGGGACAGCAGGAGGAGCAGATTGGAGTTATTGCCGCACACACAGCTGGGGATCAGCTGACGTTACTGAACCCCAATAACAGAGGAGCGACTGTTAACTGTGCACACAGCACTTCCAGGCACCAACTGGCGGTGTTAGAGCCCAGGGACAGCAGGAGGAGCAGATTGGAGGTATTGCCGCACACACAGCTGGGGATCAGCTGACGTTACTGAACCCCAATAACAGAGGAGCGACTGTTAACTGTGCACACAGCACTTCCAGGCACCAACTGGCGGTGTTAGAGCCCAGGGTCAGCAGGAGGAGCAGAGGAACAGAGTGTAGGCCGAAGCCTGATTGGAGCAAGTTGAAAGGGAACCTTTAACCCCCCCCAAGACGTTTGTAGCTGAAAGAGCCATCTTGTGCAGCACTAAGGATGCAAAAGGAAAAGGTTGCTCTTTTAATTATGCTCCTTGCAAACACTGAAGTAAACACTAAAAATGTGTCCCCTTATACCGTTCAACCGTCCCGGAGGTGCGAATTTCCTTCGTAATGGGACACAGCACAGCTGTCATTCCTATCCCCTTGGTGCCGTGCGCTGCCTCCTCAGCGTTGTTTTAAGCTGTCACAGAGCCAGCGCTGTTCTGTTAGCCCTTGGCCATGCCCAATTAGCGCTGCCTGTCTTCTGACATAATTTGGTGTCAGGCTGTCAGTGCCTGTGCGTCCACGCTGCTCCAGATCCCACCTCGCAGTCTCGTCTAACGTAATCCCACAGCGGGCCTTGGATCCATGGGCATGCACAGTGCATATACTCGACTCTCACTCCCCTCCTTCCCTCTTCTTCAGACTGTGCGGTGTCACGGCCGTGGCATGCTATTAGGGATCAGCTGATGGCGCACAGTCTAAAGAAGGCGGAGGGAAATGAGCCAGAGCCCGAGGGAAAGATATGCACTGCGCATGCCCATGGATCCCAGGCCCGCAGTGTGACTCAATCAGAAGACACTGCGAGGCGGGATCTCGGGCAGCGCGGCCGCACAGGCGCAGCCAGCCTGACACCAAATTATGTCAGAAGACAGGCAGCGCAAATAGGGCATGCCCAAGGGATAACAGAACAGCGCAGGCTCCATGACAGCTTAAAACAACGCTGAGGAGGCAGCGCATGGCACCAAGGTGGTAGGAATGACGGCTGTGCTGCGTCACATTACGAAGGAAAGTCCCAGCTCCGGGACGGTATAACGGTATCAGTGAACACATTTTATAAGTGTTAAGTTCTGCGTGTGCAAGGAGCTAAACCAAAAGAGCTACCTTTTCTTTGTGCAGCATTACTGCTGCACAAGATGGCTTTTTCAGTAACAAACGACGGGGGGGGACAGGTTCCCTTACATTTAGGTTGTTGTGCCAGCGTGGCGGTCGCAGGACACATTGCCGGCTACACAGCTGGGGATCAGCTGACGTTACTGAAACCCAATAACACTGGGTCGTATGTTTTTACTGTGCAGCCTGCACTTCTGAGCCGCAACTGGCGGTGTTGGAGCCCAGGAATAGCAGTTCAGGTGGTAGAAAGATGAACACAGCAGGAGACCTGGATGACACCCAATTACTTAATCAGGCAGAGGAGTGGCAAATTCCTGCGAGATCCAGGCCTGGTTCATTTTCAGGAAAGTAAGCCGGTCAACGTTATCGGAGGACAGTCGCATGCGACGGTCTGTTAGTACACCACCTGCGGCACTAAAGACACGTTCCGATAAGACACTAGCCGCAGGGCAAGCCAGCACCTCCAATGCATACTGGCTTAGCTCTGGCCATGTATCCAGCTTAGAGACCCAAAACTTGAACGGGGAAGAGCCGTCTGGGAGTACAGTAAGAGGGCAAGCCATGTAGTCTGTCACCATCTGACGGAACCGTTGCCTCCTGCTGACTGGAGCCGCCGGTGATGGTGTAGACATTTGGGGCGGGCACACAAAAGTGTGCCAGAGTTGTGCCATACTGGGCTTGCCTTGGGCAGAGGCACTGCTTCTGCTCCCTCTTTGGGCAGAGCCTCCCCCACTGCCTCGACGCACTGAGCTGCTTTGTAAAGCACTAGCAGCACTCCTCTCAGTTGGACAGGAGAAGATGATGGAATTCACCAGTGTGTCGTGGTACTCCCGCAATTTACGCTCCCGGGTCAACGCTGGGATGAGGTTTTGGACGTTGTCCCGGTAGCGAGGATCGAGGAGGGTGAACACCCAATAATCAGGCATGTTGAGAATGTGGTCGATGCGGCGGTCGTTTCTCAGGCACTGCAGCATGAAATCCACCATGTGCTGCAGAGTGCCAACTGGCCCAGAAACGCTGTCCCCTGCTTGAGACATGATCTCTGGCGGCTCGTCATCACCCCACCCTCGCTGTACACACTGACCACTGGACAACTGTGTCGCTCCCTCCACTGGACGGAGCTCTTTCTCCTCCATTGACTCCTCCTCATCCTCCTCACAAATTGGCCCCTGCGTACCCCTTTGTGAGGAACCACGTGGCGCTGACTCTCCAGAAGCTGATGGAAAAGGTGACTCCTCATCCTCCACCTCTTCCACAACATCATCCCTTAACCCTTGCAAAGTTTGCTGAAGCAGGCAGATAAGGGGGACAGTCATGCTGACTAGTGCATCATCTGCACTTGCCATCCGCGTGGAATAATCAAAAGGACGCAAAACCTGGCAGACGTCCTTCATAGTGGCCCACTCTGTGGTTGTGAAGTCTGATCGGCGCTGACTGCGACTTCTTTGCGCCTGATGCAGCTGGTACTCCATAACTGCTTGCTGCTGCTCACACAACCGCTCCAACATATGTAACGTGGAATTCCACCGGGTAGGTAGGTCACATATGATGCGGTGTTCCGGAAGGCGGAATCGGCGCTGCAGAGCAGCAATGCGGGATCTGGCCAAGCTGGAACGCCGCAAGTGAGCACACTCTAGGCGGACCTTGTGCAGCAGGGCATCAAGATCCGGATAGTCCCTCAGAAAACTCTGCACAACCAAATTGAGCACATGTGCCAGACATGGGATGTGAGTGAGGTTGCCAAGGGCCAAAGCTGCCACCAGATTTCGGCCATTGTCACACACTACCATGCCTGGCTGGAGATTCGCTGGCAGTAACCACACATCGCTCTCCTGCTTGATGGCATTCCAGAGCTCCTGCGCTGTGTGGCTTCGATTCCCCAATGAAACAAGTTTCAAGACGGCCTGGTGACGTTTGGCCACGGCTGTGCTCATGTCGGTCATAGGTAAACGTTCACGGGTCCATGTGGAGGTGGACTGTGACGGCTCCTGCAGAGTTGATTCTGAGGAACTTGTGTAAGAGGAGGATTCAATGCGTACAGACTGGATTCCTGCAATCCTTGGAGTGGGCAGGACACGTCCTGCGCCACTCGCACGATCTGTACCTGGCTCAACAACATTAACCCAATGGGCAGTGAGGGAAACGTATCGCCCCTGTCCATGCTGACTGGTCCACGCATCGGTGGTGAGGTGGACCTTGCTACTGACGGCATTCAGTAGCGCATGTTTTATGTTTCCCTCAACATGCCTATGCAGGGCAGGGACAGCTTGCCTGCTGAAGTAAAAGCGGCTGGGCACCCTGTACTGTGGGACTGCCAATGCCATCAAGTCACGGAAGCTGTCAGTCTCCACCAGCCTGAACGAGAGCATTTCCAGGGACAACAGTTTGGCAATGCCTGCATTCAGAGCCTGTGCTCGGGGGTGGTTGGCCGAGAATGCCCGCCTTTTCTCCCATGCCTGTACTACCGATGGCTGTAGAGTAGACTGGGAGTGTGAGGATGACTGGGAAGGTGGTGCTGTGGGTGGAATTACACAAGGTCTCTGGACAACAGTGCCAGAGGTTCTTCCATGGCGATCCTGGGAGGAAGCCAAACCAGCTGTGCGTGAGCTGGAGGAAGAGGCAACACGAGCTGAAGGGGTGGTAGCTGCCACTGTTGGTTGGCCTACATCTTCAGTCTGTTTCTGTAACTCCACCACGTGCCTGGCCCGCACATGTTTCCACATATTTGTGGTATTGAGGTTGCTGACATTTTTCCCTCTTTTTACTTTCTGATGACACAGCTTGCATTTGACAAAACAAATGTCATCTGCAACTGTGTCAAAAAAGGACCAGGCACTGCAAGTCTTGGGAGCGCCCTTTTTGGCTTTGGAAAGAGACAGGCTCCTAACGGGTGCCAAAGTGGAGGCTACAGGCTCCGCAGTCTTCCCCCTCCCTCTCCCTCTTTGGCCCGTAAGGGGAATCTCTTCCTCAGAGCTGCTCCCACCACCTTCCTGTTCCTCACGCCACGATGGGTCAACGACCTCATCATCTCCACTACCCTCTGCTACCAACTGCTCCTCCTGGGTAGTCTCGGCAGCACAGTACGCACCAGAAAGCGTCACCTGAGTTTCATCATCAGATGCGTACTGCGCTGTGGTCACCGGAGGCACTGGCCCACCCGCCTCTTCAGAGTCAGAGAGACAAAGCTGTTGGGCATCACTGCACACTGCCTCTTCTTCCATTTCTCCAATGCTGCTTGGCTGGCCCCCTGTTTCCAAGCCAAGAGATTCAGAGAACAGAAGTAGAGACGGCTCCTGTCCTGGGCTCTCTGACTGCCTGGCCAATTTGGCAGGTGGTGAAGAGACAGATGGCTGCTCTCCAGTGGTCTGTGCCTGAGAGGATGTGGCACTAACTGAAGTCGATGCCGAGGCGTTAGCTGCCATCCACCCGATAACGGCTTCAATTTGGTCTTAACGCAGCAGCGGTGCACGGCGCTCTCCGACAAAGCTGCGCATGAAGGACTGTTCCCTGCTGAAACTGAGTGACGACGAGTCACCGGCGCCCGCAGCAGGCACAGGCACAGGCACGTCCTCTCCCTGCTCCTCTCCCTGCTCCGCGCCCACGCCCACGTGCCTTACTCCCTGCCCTCTTCATCTTGGTTGACAGATAAAGATGAGCAGAAAAGTACTAAGGCCTTAGTGTGCTTATTTCTGAAATGCTCCTCCTAACATGTGTAAGAAACACTAATGTTGTAAAGTGTGGACTAAACTTTATTATTTTTCAAATGTGGCCTACACAAGTGTTAAAGGGAACCTGTCACCCCGTTTTTTGAGATTGAGCTATAAATACTGTTAAATAGGGCCTGCGCTGTGTGTTACTATAGTGTATGTAGTGTACCCTGATTCCCCACCTATGCTGAGAAATACATTACCAAAGTCGCCGTTTTCGCCTGTCAATCAGGCTGGTCTGGTCAGGTGGGCGTGTTCACAGCGCTCTTTTCTTCCCCAGCTTTCCGTTGGTGGCGTAGTGGTGTGCGCATGTCCAGAGTTCCGACTTCCCTGCGCCCACGTGAAGACACAGCGCGCGATCTGCGCTGTAATCCCTTGCATCGGTGGGGGCGGCCATCTTCCTGGGGCCGCGCGTGCGCAGATGGAGTGCTCTGCTGCACGGGGCTTCAGGAAAATGGCCGCGGGCAGCCGCGCGTGCGCATTAGAGATCGCGGCGGCCATTTTCCCAAAGCCGAGATGCAAACTCGGCTTTGGGAAAATGGCCGCCGCGATGCCGAGATGCAAACTCGGCTTTGGGAAAATGGCCGCCGCGATCTCTAATGCGCACGCGCGGCTGCCCGCGGCCATTTTCCTGAAGCCCCGTGCAGCAGAGCACTCCATCTGCGCACGCGCGGCCCCAGGAAGATGGCCGCCCCCACCGATGCAAGGGATTACAGCGCAGATCGCGCGCTGTGTCTTCACGTGGGCGCAGGGAAGTCGGAACTCTGGACATGCGCACACCACTACGCCACCAACGGAAAGCTGGGGAAGAAAAGAGCGCTGTGAACACGCCCACCTGACCAGACCAGCCTGATTGACAGGCGAAAACGGCGACTTTGGTAATGTATTTCTCAGCATACATGGGGAATCGGAGTACACTACATACACTATAGTAACGCACAGCGCAGGCCCTATTTAACAGTATTTATAGCTCAATCTCAAAAAACGGGGTGACAGGTTCCCTTTAAGTTGTGTTTGGTGAACTTTACTTTTTTTTTTTTTGCAGATCGGGCTACAGAGCTAGTTTAAATCACACGGAGACCGTGCAGACAGCCGTAAACGGCGCTGCAAGGCCCAAAAAACCTCCTCTAGGTTATCCTATTTAGTGTTTTTCCACTATTTAGCTGGAGACGGGTGGAAAGACACTAATAGGGAATTTTTTTTTTAAATTTTAAACAGGCTGCACTATTTGAAAAAAGGAAATTTTTTTTCAAGGTATGAGGCAGTAACGCACCCTGAGCTGAATCCAACCGGCTATGGCTGCACACAGACTACAGGGCGAGCTGCGCTCACACAGAGACCGTGCAGACAGCCGTAAACGGCGCTGCAAGGCCCAATAAACACCCTCTAGGTTATCCTATGTAGTGTTTTTCCACAATTTAGCTGGAGACGGGTGGAAAAACACTAATAGGAAATTTTTTTTTAAAATTTTAAACTGGCTGCACTATTTGAAAAAAATGAAATTTTTTTTCAAGGTATGAGGCAGTAACGCACCCTGAGCTGAATCCAACCGGCTATGGCTGCACACAGACTACAGGGCGAGCTGCGCTCACACAGAGACCGTGCAGACAGCCGTAAACGGCGCTGCAAGGCCCAAAAAAACCCCTCTAGGTTAGCCTATGTAGTGTTTTTCCACAATTTAGCTGGAGACGGGTGGAAAAACACTAATAGGAAAAAATTTTTTTAAAGTTTAAACAGGCTGCACTATTTGAAAAAAAGTAAATTTTTTTTCAAGGTATGAGGCAGTAACGCACCCTGAGCTGAATCCAACCGGCTATGGCTGCACACAGACTACAGGGCGAGCTGTGCTCACACAGAGACCGTGCAGACAGCCGTAAACGGCGCTGCAAGGCCCAAAAAAACCCCTCTAGGTTATCCTATGTAGTGTTTTTCCACAATTTAGCTGGAGACGGGTGGAAAAACACTAATAGGAATTTTTTTTTTTAAATTTTAAACAGGCTGCACTATTTGAAAAAAAGGAAAATTTTTCTCAAGGTATGAGGCAGTAACGAACCCTGAGCTGAATCCAACCGGCTATGGCTGCACACAGACTACAGGGCGAGCTGGGCTCACACGAAGACCGTGCAGACAGCCGTAAACGGCGCTGCAAGGCCCAAAAACCCCCCTCTAGGTTATCCTATGTAGTGTTTTTCCACAATTTAGCTGGAGACGGGTGGAAAAACACTAATAGGAAATTTGAGAAAAAATGTGCAGCAGGCTGCACTATGAGCAAAAAAGGACAACTGTGTGAGGCAGTGTGAACCCCCCCTGAGCTGAATACAACCGGGTATATGGCTGCACACAGACTACAGAGTGAGCTGCACACACACACACACACAGAGACCTTGAAGAACGCTGTTAAAACAGCGCTGCAAGGCAAGAGCAAGGTGAACAGTGAAGAACACACAGCGTTTTGCTAAATTAGCCTTTGGAAAGGAAAATAAAGCAATTAGCTATCTCAACTGGCCCTCAGTTAGAACACAGCGTCCTGTCCCTAACTGAAATCACAGCAGAGTGAGCGCAAAATGGCGGCAGCGTTTTTTTATAGTGCAGAGTGACATCATTTCAGCAGCCAATCACAGCCTTGCCAGTACTTACATGCCCACCATGCTAAACAGGATGTGCCCACACTTCCAATCATTCCTCATTGGCTGCTGCGTTCAGTTTGAATTCTGGGAACTTCCGATTCCGGTATCCGATACGCGGGAAGTATCGGAATTCGGTATCAGAATTCCGATACCGCAAATATCGGCCGATACCCGATACTTGCGGTATCGAAATGCTCAACACTAGTTATGATTGCATGTTTACATGAGGACGGAAAGATACCTGAAGAAAGAGAGAGGTTAAATATTTTGGTCAGGTGAGTGGTGACCACTGGTGAGAGAGACTGCAGGAGATGTGAAGGAATGGGGTCACTGTTGCAGGTTGTAGGCTGAGCATAACTGAGGTGCTTGGAAATTTCTTCTTAAACAGGCTCAAAGATGACTAGTAAGCTTGAGGTGCGACAGGGAAGGGGATCCAGACAGTGAGGAAATTGGGCTGAGATATCCTGATGGATGTGGTTGATTTTTTCTAGGAAATAAGTGGCCAGTGGCCACATCCTCACTGCTGAGGTTGGTGATGGGAGCCTGTACTTTAGGTTTCAGGAGGGAGATTAAGGTTTCAAAAAACGGTTTTGTGTTGTTGGATAGTGAGGTGATGAGGGTGATGAAGTAGGATTGTTTGGCCAGATGAAGGGCAGAGCTATAAGTTTTGAGCATGAACTTATAGTGGGTGAAGTCTTCTGCTAAGAGAGATTTTCTCCACTGCCGCTCTGCACATCTTGAGCAACGCCGAAGAAAGCGTGTTTGCATAGCGTGCCAGGGCTGTCGTTGTCTGTGTCAGGTCTTTCTGCGTGTAGAAGGTGCTGCTTCATCTAGGGCATTCTTCAGTGTATTATTCAAGTGTGACAATGCTAAGTCTGGACAGGAGAGGCAGGAGAAGGGGCTTAAGATGTGTGGAGATTGTTCATAAGCTGCTGGGTATTAATGGTACGTGTATTCCGATAAAAGTGGCATAGTAACATAGTAACATAGTAACATAGTTAGTAAGGCCGAAAAAAGACATTTGTCCATCCAGTTCAGCCTATATTCCATCATAATAAATCCCCAGATCTACGTCCTTCTACAGAACCTAATAATTGTATGATACAATATTGTTCTGCTCCAGGAAGACATCCAGGCCTCTCTTGAACCCCTCGACTGAGTTCGCCATCACCACCTCCTCAGGCAAGCAATTCCAGATTCTCACTGCCCTAACAGTAAAGAATCCTCTTCTATGTTGGTGGAAAAACCTTCTCTCCTCCAGACGCAAAGAATGCCCCCTTGTGCCCGTCACCTTCCTTGGTATAAACAGATCCTCAGCGAGATATTTGTATTGTACCCTTATATACTTATACATGGTTATTAGATCGCCCCTCAGTCGTCTTTTTTCTAGACTAAATAATCCTAATTTCGCTAATCTATCTGGGTATTGTAGTTCTCCCATCCCCTTTATTAATTTTGTTGCCCTCCTTTGTACTCTCTCTAGTTCCATTATATCCTTCCTGAGCACCGGTGCCCAAAACTGGACACAGTACTCCATGTGCGGTCTAACTAGGGGAAGTGGGGGTGTTCCGGGTGAGGAGACAAATCTTGACGTAAGGGGTACACGTGACTCATGACCGCCTTTACTGACTTAAATGCCTAACCTTAATTACTTACTGCATCGGATCTCTCGTAAACTGCCTTATCGTAAGATCTTCTCCTGAATAACGACATTACACCAGATTTGGATTAAATGGCCACAGCAGTCTTTTATTAAACATAAATACAACATGTAAACAATATCCCCCCAGGGAGTGGTGGTCCTCGAAGCCTCAAAAATAACCTTGCAGAAATTCAAATTGTGTACCTTGGCCTCCAGGCTTAGTCTTGCCTCTAGACGCTAAGCACCAGCTCAGAGGCAGATAATGACCAACCCGGCCAAACCAACCGATTACTATATCCTTTAATCAGCCCCTCCACGGGCTGATCTACCACATCCACTCGAAATCCACTCTGGGGGAGTCCAGGACCACTAGAGGTCCCCCCCTAGAATCCGCCATTCCCCTCTTTCCACCAACTTCAAGGACCTCCCTCCCCGCCTAACTGCTATGACAAAAATTTCTCCTTTCCCTTAAACAAAACATAACCTTAAAATAAACGCAATTAAACAAAATCGAAACAAGAAAAAGGGAGGGTGGATGGGGATTTCATCCACCGCCGGACCAGCAGGTGAGCGTGGCAGTTGCTGAGGTGACATTGGCGGTATCTTATCCAAATCACCACCTCAGTAAGCTCCCCCCGCTTGCTCCTCCCTGCCTTATCCAAACCCCACCCCCCTCTGTCCAAATTCAAAAGTACACAGCCCAAGCAAACTATTTAACCCCGACTTGCCCTTGCCCACCCTGAGGCTCTGCCATTTCCCGTGACCCCATCATGCTGGCCTCCCTTGGGGGCCAGGGGCCCAGTATGGCCTTTCCTTGACGTAAGGGCTACACGTGACTCATGACCACCTTTACTGACTTAAACGCCTAACCTTAATTACTTACTGCATCGGATCTCTCGTAAACTGCCTTATCGTAAGATCTTCTCCTGAATAGCGACATTACACCAGATTTGGATTAAATGTCCACAGCAGCCTTTTATTAAACATAAATACAACACGTAAACAATATCCCCCCAGGGAGTGGTGGTCCTCGAAGCCTCAAAAATAATCTTGCAGAAATTCAAATTGTGTACCTTGGCCTCCAGGCTTAGTCTTGCCTCCAGCCGCTAAGCACCAGCTCGGAGGCAGATAATGACCAACCCGACCAAACCAACCGATTACCAAATCCTTTAATCAGCCCCTCCACGGGCTGATCTACCACATCTACTCGCAATCCACTCCGGGGGAGTCCAGGACCACTAGAGGTCCCCCCCCTAGAATCCGCCATTCCCCTCTTTCCACCAACTTTGAGGACCTCCAGCCAGCAACCAACTGCCTTGAAAAAACAAACCAAAACCACGATCATCCACCACGGCAATGATGAAACCCAAATCATCTGAATTCACAACCGGTTTTATCCAGATAGACTTTCCATTGTAATTCTCCAAAAAATTTGCCCATACTGCCAAATCTTCACGCAATTCCTTCTTTAGTCTGATAAAATGAACCGGAGATTGAATGCCCCTGGTCGCCAATGACAACCTTCGGCAGAATGCCCTTCCCATCGGCATAATATGGCAAGCGAAGTTCAATTTGCCAAGCAAAGATTGTACCTCCCTCAGCTTCAGTTTTTTAGCACTACAGGCCCTAGACCCCTCTTCGCTCAGAGCGCTAACCTTATCCCCAGGCAGCCTGCACACCATTTCTAAGGTATCGATTTCTACACCCAGAAAACTCAGAACAGTGACTGGACCCACAGTTTTGTCCGGAGCTAAAGGAACCCCGAAAATCTTGCACACTCTCTCCATAGTGTGCTATAGCACCGAGCAATCGGTACTTTGAGCTGGGCCTATAAACAGGAAGTCATCCAGATAGTGAATGCAGGATTTCAAGCCCGACACGTCCTTCACCACCCACTCCAAAAAGGTGCTAAAAGTTTCGAAGTACGCACAGGAAAGGGAACAACCCATGGGGAGACAGCAATCGACGTAAAAACCTCCATCCCAATAGCAACCCAGGAGATGCATACTCTCCGGGTGAACCGGTAGTAGCCTGAAAGCCACATCGATATCCATTTTCGCCAACAGTGTGCCACCCCCATATACCCGCACCCAATCCATAGCCGCATCAAATGAAGTGTAAATCACCGAACATAACTGAAGGTCAATTCCGTCATTTGAAGACCCTTTCGGAAAGGACAGATGATGAATCAATCTGAATTTATTGGGTTCCTTTTTTAATACCACGCCCAACGGGGAAACCCTCAGATTGCGTATATAGGCGCCACTGGAAAAGGGCCGGCCATCCTACCCAATTTAACTTCACTTTCCAGCTTTTTAGCAACCACGTCTGGAAATTGCAGCGCTGATTTCAAATTTTTTGTGGAAAATTTATGTTTCGCATCCACGAATGGAATACGGGAACCATCCCTAAAACCTCCTTCTAACAAAGCTGCAGCTGGTGAATCAGGGTACCTATTTAGAAATGGCACCATCATGTCCACAAGAATTGGCATCATTCCTTTTTTCAGAACCGTCTCCGCTTCTCTGTCTGCCACCCTTAAAACATTTGGATGACCCATGCGGTCCCCCGCAAGTTGCACATTCATGCTTGAATTTGCATTTTCCCCCAAATTTACATGACCCTTCATTGAATGCAAAGCACAGTCCTCTCTGCATTGCTGCTGAGTGTCCCGACTGCCCTGAGCCCCCAGCGATTCCAGGAAACGACTGGCTGCCTGACCCGAAGCGTGACGGGACCATAACCTTCATCCACAAAGCTACAGTATATCTTTGTGATCCCACCGAATACTGGGCCTAATGGCCTTCCGCTGCTGGAATTGCTCATCGTATCTGAGCCAACCTTGGCCCCCGTAAGTCCGATAAGCTTCCCCAATCGCATCCATGTAACAAAAAAAACTCTCATCAATCACACTCGCCAAAATGGCGAATGCCTGTAACCAATTAGAAAACATCCTAGTAATCAGCCTAAAACGCCTTTTTTCTTCCTCCTCTTTTTTTAAATCATCGTTGCGCAGCCTGTCCAATTGAAAACGCTCTAGTGGTAATAAGGAGAATATTTCCACGTATTCCCCTTTCCAAATTTTTTCCCTAGTTTCACTTTTTAAGTACACAGCCCAAGCAAACTATTTAACCCCGACTTTCCCTTGCCCACCCTGAGGCTCTGCCATTCCCCGTGACCCCGTCATGCTGGCCTCCCTTGAGGGCCAGGGGCCCAGTACGGCCTTTCCTTGACAGAGAAGGAAAGAAGGTTGTGGTCCGAGAGAGGGAGAGCAGAGTTAGTAAAGTCGTGCAGCGAGCTGGGACGGGAGAAAACCAGGTCCAGAGTATTCCCGCCCTCATGCGTAGGAGAATTAGCAAATAGGGTTGAGCGACTTTTGTTTTTATAGGATCGGATCGGATTTCACGAAACCCAACTTTTTCAAAAGTCGGGTCGAGTGAAATCGGCCGATCCTATAAAAAAGTCGGGGTCGGGGTCGGCCGAAACTCGAAACCCAATGCAGTGCATTGGGTTTCTAATGGTTCCCAGGGTCTGAAGGAGAGGAAACTCTCCTTCAGGCCCTGCAATCCATATTAATGTGTAAAATAAAGAATAAAAATAAAAAATGTTGCTATACTCACCTTCGGACGCACCCTGGTTGTAACCGGGAGCCTTCCTTCCTAAGAATCAGCGCTTGAAGGACCTTTCGATGACGTCGTGGCTTGTGATTGGTCGCGTGAGCAGTCACATGGGCGTCACGCGACCAATCACAAGCCGCGACGTCATCGAAAGGTCCTTCAAGCGCTGATTCTTAGTAAGGCTGCGGGTTAGAACCAGGGCGCGTCCGAGGGTGAGTATATTCCTAATAGGTATATACTCACCCTCGGACACGCCCTGGTTCTAACCCGCAGCCTTCCTTACTAAGAATCAGCGCTTGAAGGACCTTTCGATAACGTCGCGGCTTGTGATTGGTCACGTGACGCCCATGTGACCGCTCACGCGACCAATCACAAGCCGCGACGTCATCGAAAGGTCCTTCAGGCACTCATTCTTAGGAAGGAAGGCTCCCGGATACAACCAGGGCGCGTCCGAGGGTGAGTATAGCAATATTTTTTATTTTTATTCTTTATTTTACACTTAAATCTGAATTCTGATACCGATTCCCGATATCTTAAACATATCGGGAATCGGTATCGGAATTCCGATTCCAGATTCAGAAGATCGCCGACCTCATGGCCGACCCCACACAAACCCGACTTTGCCAAAAGTCGGCGACTTCTGAATCTGGCCAACCCGTTTCGTTCAACCCTATTAGCAAACTGTGAGAGGCGGAATGAAGACGTTAGAGAAAGAAGATGAGAGGCAGATTGGGAGAGGGGATCATTGATGGGGATGTTAAAGTCTCTCATGATGAGGGCGGGGATGTCACAGGATAGAAAGTGAGTATAATGCACACACATTAGGCAGCCAGTATATTATAATGCACCCCAATTAGGCATCCTGCATAGTATAATGCACCCCCTTAGGCAGCCAGTACAGTATAATGCACCCCATTAGGCAGCCAGTATAGTATAATGCACCCCCATTAGGCAGAATATAGTATAATGCATACCCATTAGACAGCCAGTATAGTATAATTCACCTCCATTAGGCAGCCTACATAGTTTAATGCACCCCCAGTAGGCAGCCAGTACAGTATAATGCACCCACATTAGGCAGCCAGTATAGTATAATGCATCCATATTAGGCAGCCTGCATAGTATAATGCACCCCCATTAGGCAGCCTGCATAGTATAATGCACCCCCATTAGGCAACCTGCATAGTATAATGCACCCCCATTAGGCAGCCAGTATAGTATTATACACCCCCATTAGGCAGCCTGCATAGAATAATGCACCCCCATTAGGCAGTCTGTATAGTATAATGCATCCCCATTAGGCAGTCTGTATAGTATAATGCACCCCCATTAGGCAGCCAGTATAGTATAATGCACCCCCATTTGGCAGCCTGTATAGCATAATGCACCCACATTAGGCATCCAGTATAGTATAATGCACCCCCATTTGGCAGCCTGTATAGTATAATGCACCTTCATTAGGCAGCCAGTATAGTAAATGCACCCCATTAGGCAGCCAGTATAGTATAATGCACCCCTATTAGGCAGTCTGTATAGTATAATGCACCCCCATTAGTCATTCTGTATAGTATAATGCATTACGGTAATGCTCCCTCTTTCATCAATACCATCAGCTGTATCGACATCAAGCCAATGCAGCTGAACCTGCAATGACAGGCGAGGGCCCCACTTCTGGCACTGGGCCCCCTCACCGCCTCCTCCAGGGGCCCCATAGCAGCCGACGGCAGAGCAGATCGATTTTCCCTGCTCTGCCGCAGAATGTAACTGTATTGGCACAATGTGCTCACCGATATAGTTACATAGGCGGGTGGCCCTGCACAGCTGCTGGAGTAGCGGCCCAGGGGGCTTTTGCCTCCCTGCCACCTACCTGGCCCAGCCTGCCCCTGTGTAAACGATACACTATATACAGAGCTCCTGTGTATGATGTCACTGGTGATCACTGTATTACCTATACACTATATACAGAGCTCCTGTGTATAATATCACTGATGATCTTTGTACTAGATGCACACTATACACTATATACAGAGCTCCTGTGAATAATGTCATTAGTGTTGTGCTTTTTTTAAAATTAATGATCAGGACTAGATAAAGGACTAGAAAGGACTAGAAATAGGAAAAACCCAATGTGGCTAAACAAAGAAGTAAGACATGCAATTAACAGTAAAAAGAAAGCATTTGCACTACTAAAGCAGGATGGCACCATTGAAGCTCTAAAAAACTATAGGGAGAAAAATACTTTATCTAAAAAACTAATTAAAGCTGCCAAAAAGGAAACAGAGAAGCACATTGCTAAGGAGAGTAAAACTAATACCAAACTGTTCTTCAACTATATCAATAATAAAAGAACAAAAACTGAAAATGTAGGCCCCTTAAAAATTGTGAGGAAAGTATGGTTGTAGATGACGAGGAAAAAGCTAACATATTAAACACCTTCTTCTCCACGGTATTCATGGTGGAAAATGAAATGCTAGGTGAAATCCCAAGAAACAATGAAAACCCTATATTAAGGGTCACCAATCTAACCCAAGAAGAGGTGCAAAACCAGCTAAATAAGATTAAAATAGATAAATCTCCGGTTCCGGATGGCATACACCCACAAGTACTAAGAGAACTAAGTAATGTAATAGATTAACCATTATTTCTTATTTTTAGGGTCTCTATAGCGACGGGGTCTGTTCTGCAGGACTGGCGCATAGCAAATGTGGTGCCAATATTCAAAAAGGGCTCTAAAAGTGAACCTGGAAATTATAGGCCAGTAAGTCTAACCTCTATTGTTGGTAAAATATTTGAAGGGTTTCTGAAGGATGTTATTCTGGATTATCTCAATGAGAATAACTGTTTAACTCCATATCAGCATGGGTTTATGAGAAATCGCTCCTGTCAAACCAATCTAATCAGTTTTTATGAAGAGGTAAGCTATAGCCTGGACCACGGTGAGTCATTGGACGTGGTATATCTCGATTTTTCCAAAGCGTTTGATACCGTGCCGCACAAGAGGTTGGTACACAAAATGAGAATGCTTGGTCTGGGGGAAAATGTGTGTAAATGGGTTAGTAACTGGCTTAGTGATAGAAAGCAGAGGGTGGTTATAAATGGTATAGTCTCTAACTGGGTCGCTGTGACCAGTGGGGTACCGCAGGGGTCGGTATTGGGACCTGTTCTCTTCAACATATTCATTAATGATCTGGTAGAAGGTTTAGACAGTAAAATATCGATATTTGCAGATGATACAAAACTATGTAAAGCAGTTAATACAAGAGAAGATAGTATTCTGCTACAGATGGATCTGGATAAGTTGGAAACTTGGGCTGAAAGGTGGCAGATGAGGTTTAACAATGATAAATGTAAGGTTATACACATGGGAAGAAGGAATCAATATCACCATTACACACTGAACGGGAAACCACTGGGTAAATCTGACAGGGAAGAAGGACTTGGGGATCCTAGTTAATGATAAACTTACCTGGAACAGCCAGTGCCAGGCAGCAGCTGCCAAGGCAAACAGGATCATGGGGTGCATTAAAAGAGGTCTGGATACACATGATGAGAGCATTATACTGCCTCTGTACAAATCCCTAGTTAGACCGCACATGGAGTACTGTGTCCAGTTTTGGGCACCGGTGCTCAGGAAGGATATAATGGAACTAGAGAGAGTACAAAGGAGGGCAACAAAATTAATAAAGGGGATGGGAGAACTACAATACCCAGATAGATTAGCGAAATTAGGATTACTTAGTCTAGAAAAAAGACGACTGAGGGGCGATCTAATAACCATGTATAAGTATATAAGGGGACAATACAAATATCTCGCTGAGGATCTGTTTATACCAAGGAAGGTGACGGGCACAAGGGGGCATTCTTTGCGTCTGGAGGATAGAGGTTTTTCCACCAACATAGAAGAGGATTCTTTACTGTTAGGGCGGTGAGAATCTGGAATTGCTTGCCTGAGGAGGTGGTGATGGCGAACTCAGTCGAGGGGTTCAAGAGAGGCCTGGATGTCTTCCTGGAGCAGAACAATATTGTATCATACAATTATTACGTTCTGTAGAAGGACGTAGATCTGGGGATTTATTATGATGGAATATAGGCTGAACTGGAAGGACAAATGTCTTTTTTCGGCCTTACTAACCATGTTATTATGTTATTGTAGTATTCTGTCACTAAGTGGTGGTAGTATGTGATCTGGTTATGATATGGCAGTATTTCTCCCTGTATGTGGTATTATTTGGTGACTATGTGATGGTAATATGTGATCTGGTAATGGAATGGTGGTATTTGTTCTTTGCTTGTGGTATAATTCAGTCTCTATGTGGTAGTAATATACGGTCTGGTTATGGTGTGGTGGTTTTTGTCCCTTCTATGTGGTATTAATGGTCACTTTAAAAATTATATGTGACTAATTCCCTTAAAGAAAAATACATAAAAATAAACCTAAAAAGAGTTTTGGATATTTTAGGAAATGTTAAACAGGTAAGAGTAGAGTAGTACCCGGCCAAAAGAGTCTACCTTGTCGTGGTGGTGGCTTAAAAAATCTTTTGGCCAAAACATAAGCTGCTGGTTATGAACAGTACAGACCAAAAGTTTGGACACACCTTCTCATTTAAAGATTTTTCCCTATTTTCATGACTATGAAAATTGTACATTCACACTGAAGGCATCAAAACTATGAATTAACACATGTGGAATTATATACTTAACGAAAAAGTGTGAAACAACTGAAAATATGTCTTATATTCTAGGTTCTTCAAAGTAGCCACCTTTTGCTTTGCACGCTCTTGGCATTCTCTTGATGAGCTTCAAGAGGCAGTCACCAGGAATGGTCTTCCAACAATCTTGAAGGCGTTCCCAGAGATGCTTAGAAGTTGTTGGCCCTTTTGCCTTCACTCTGTGGTCAAGCTCACCCCAAACCATCCTGATTGGGTTCAGGTCTGATGACTGTGGAGGCCAGGTCATCTGGCGTAGCACCCTATCACTCTCCTTCTTTGTCAAATAGCTCTTACAAAGCCTGGAGGTGTAATTGGGGTCATTGTCCTGTTGAAAAATAAATGATGGTCCAATTAAACGCAAACCGGATGGAATAGCAGGCCGTTGCAAGATGCTGTGGTAGCCATGCTGGTTCAGTATGCCTTCAATTTTGAATAAATCCCCAGCAGTGTCACCGGCAAAGCACCCCCACACAATCACACCTCTTTCTCCATGCTTCACGGTGGGAACCAGACATGTAGAGTCCATCCGTTCATCTTTTCTGCATTGCGCAAAGACACGGTGGTTGGAACCAAAGATCTCAAATTTGGACTCATCAGACCAAAGCACAGATTTCCACTGGTCTAATGTCCATTCCTTGTGTTCTTTTGCCCAATCAAGTCTCTACTGCTTGTTGCCTGTCCTTAGCAGTGGTTTCCTAGCAGCTATTTTACCATGAAGGCCTGCTGCACAAAGTCTCCTCTTAACTAGGGTTGAGCGAAACGGGTCGTTCATTTTCAAAAGTCGCCGACTTTTGGCAAAGTCGGGTTTCATGAAACCCGATCCGACCCCTGTGCGGGGTCGGCCATGCGGTACGCGACTTTCGCGCCAAAGTCGCGTTTCAATGACGAGAAAAGCGCCATTTCTCAGCCAATGAAGGTAAACGCAGAGTGTTGGCAGCGTGATGACATAGGTCCTGGTCCCCACCATCTTAGAGAAGGGCATTGCAGTGATTGGCTTGCTGTCTGCGGCGTCACAGGGGCTATAAAGGGGCGTTCCCGCCGACCGCCATGTTACTGCTGCTGATCTGAGCTTAGGGAGAGGTTGCTGCCGCTTCGTCAGAAGCAGGGATAGCGTTAGGCAGGGTCCATTAACCACCAAACCGCTTGTGCTGTAGCGATTTCCACTGCCCAACACCACCTTCGGTGTGCAGGGACAGTGGAAGCTACATTTTTTTTTTTTTCCCCTCAGCGCTGTAGCTCATTGGGCTGCCCTAGAAGGCTCCCTGATAGCTGCATTGCTGTGTGTACGCCGCTGTGCAAACCAACTGCTTTTTTCAAAGCACAAATCCTCTTGTTCCTTCCTTTCTGCACAGCTATCTTTTTGGTTTGTACACACTTTTTATTTAATTTGTGCATCAGTCCACTCCTTATTGCTGCCTGCCATACCTGGCTGAGATTACTGCAGGGAGATAGTAATTGAAGGACACTCCCTGTTTTTTTTTTTTTTTTTGTGGGAGATTAAGATTGACATTTCTGCTAGAGTGCCATCCCTGTCTGTGTCATCTCTCACTCAGTGGGCCATAGAAAGCCTATTTATTTTTTTGCTTGATTTGGGTTATAAAATCTACCTGAAAAAATCACTACATCAATCAGTGGGAGAAAAATATTGGCCTCAGGGCTTGTGTGCCACTCTTGACTCCTGTGTGCATCATCACTCACTCAGTGGGCCATAGAAAGCCTATTTTTTTTTTTGCTTGATTTTGGTTCTAAAATCTACCTGAAAAAAATCACTACATCAATCAGTGGGAGAAAAATATTGGCCTCAGGGCTTGTGTGCCACTCCTGACTCCTGTGTGCATCATCACTCACTCAGTGGGCCATAGAAAGCCCTTTTTTTTTTTTTTATTGCTTTATTTGGGTTCTAAATTCTACCTGAAAAAATCAATAAATCAATCAGTGGGAGATTAATATTGGCCTTTGGGCTTGTGTGCCAGTCCTAAGCGTGCCATCTCTCTCTCTCAGATAGTGGGCCATAGAAAGCCTATTTATTTTTATTTTTTTTTATTGGGTTTATAAATTTTCCCTGGAAAAAAAAAAAAAAAGTGGGAGATTAATATTGGCCTCTGGGCTTGTGTGCCAGTCCTGAGCGTGCCATCTCTCTCACAAATAGTGGGCCATAGAAAGCCTATTTATTTATTTTTTTTTTGTTTTATAAATTCTCCCTTAAAAAAAAAAGGGAGATTAATATTGGCCTTTGGGCTTGTGTGCCAGTCCTAAGCGTGCCATCTCTCTCTGTCTCTCAGATAGTGAGCCATAGAAAGCCTATTTATTTTTTTTTTTATTGGGTTTATAAATTTTCCCTGGAACAAAAAAAAAAAAGTGGGAGATAAATATTGGCCTCTGGGCTTGTGTGCCACTCCTGACTCCTGTGTGCGTCATCTCTCACTCAGTGGGCCATAGAAAGCCTTTTTTTGTTTTATTTGTTTTCTAAATTCTCCCTGAAAAAATCATTTTATTTTCTTTGGTTTCTAAATTCTTCCTGAAAAAATCATTTTATTCTATTTTTTTTTTTCCTAAAGTCTCCCTGAAAAAAAAAAAAAAAAAAACAAATCAGTGGGAGATTAATATTGCCCTTTCTGCTTGTGTGCCAGTCTTGACTCCTGGGTGTGCCATCTCTCTCTCTCTCTCCAATTGTGGGCCATAGAAAGCCTATTATTTTTTTAGCTTGATTTGGGTTCCAAAATCTACCTGAAAAAATCACTACATCAATCAGTGGGAGATAAATATTGGCCTCTGGGCTTGTGTGCCACTCCTGACTCCTGTGTGCGTCATCTCTCACTCAGTGGGCCATAGAAAGCCTTTTTTTGTTTTATTTGTTTTCTAAATTCTCCCTGAAAAAATCATTTTATTTTATTTGGTTTCTAAATTCTTCCTGAAAAAATCATTTTATTTTATTTTGTTTCTAAAGTCTCCCTGAAAAAAAAAAAAAAATCAAATCAGTGGGAGATTAATATTTACATTTGTGCTTCAGTGACAGTCCTGCGTGTGTGGCATCTCTCTCATTTGTTGCCACCAACAACAGAGTGTGTAACATTGTGCCTGATTTTCGTTGTGGTCTCACTCACCTGTAAAGGGGTAGCTAAATCATACTGAAGTTATAGCTCACCGTGTAATTTGTGTGACAGCAACAAATACCGTTAGTTTGTTTACGTTTTTAAAACAATGAGGAAGTATGGTGGAAGAGGTCGTGGCCGGGGGCGTTCATTGTCAGCTGGTAATGAGGGTAGTGGTAGTGGTGGAGCATCAGCTGGTCGTGGGAAAAAAAATATTGCACCTAAGTCTGGAGCTGTGGAGCCAGGTTCGTCGTCTGGCTACACAAGGCCTCGAACGCTCCCTTTTCTGGGAGTAGGAAAACCGCTTTTAAAGCCGGAGCAGCAAGAGCAAGTTTTGGCTTATCTTGCTGTCTCAGCCTCTAGCTCTTTTGCCTCCTCTCGTGAAACTGGTAAATGTCAAAGCAGCGCGTCGTTAGTGGATGTTCACGGTCAGGGACAAGTCGCTTCCTTGTCCTCTTCAGCAAAAACAACAACAGAGAAGAATGCAGCAGGCGACACAACGGGTTACTCCATGGAGCTCTTTACACATACCGTCCCTGGCTTAGAAAGTGAAGCAGTTAACAGTCCATGCCCATTACAAGTTGAATCTGACATGGAGTGCACTGATGCACAGCCACAGCCAGACTACTATGCTGGTCCTTTGACTCAGACCACAACATTGCCCTCGCAGGGTGCTGATCAAGAATCAGACCCTGATGAGACTATGTTGCCCCATCACGAACGCTATACCACCGACTGACACGGTGACACAGACGAAGTTGCACACGAGCTACAAGAAGAGGTAATAGATGACCCAGTTCTTGACCCCGATTGGCAGCCATTGGGGGAACAGGGTGCAGGCGGCAGCAGTTCTGAAGCGGAGGAGGAGGGGCCGCAGCAGGCATCAACATCGCAACAGGTTCCATCTGCCGGGCCCGTATCTTGCCCAAAACGCGTGGCAAAGCCAAAACCTGTTGGAGGACAGCGTGGCCATCCGGTTAAAGCTCAGTCTGCAATGCCTGAAAAGGTATCCGATGCTAGAAAGAGTGCAGTCTGGCATTTTTTTAAACAACATCCAATTGATCAGCGCAAAGTCATCTGTCAAAAATGTTCAACTACCTTAAGCAGAGGACAGAATCTGAAAAGTCTCAATACAAGTTGCATGCATAGACATTTAACCACCATGCATTTGCAAGCCTGGACTAACTACCAAACGTCCCTTAAGGTTGTAGCACCCTCGGCCAATGAAGCTAGTCAGCAACGCAACATCCCTTCCGGCAGTGTAGGGCCACCATTTTCCGCACCACCTGCAGTATCTGTGCAGGTTTCTTTGCCAGGCCAAAGCAGTCAGGGTCAGGGAATCACCAGTTTCGTAGTAGGAAACACTGCATCTAGGGCACCGGTGGCAACAATACCATCTCCCACCGTCTCTCAGTCTGCCATGTCCACCGGCACCCCCGCTAGTTCCACGATCTCCAGCTCTCCAGTCCAGCTCACCCTACATGAGACTATGGTTAGAAAAAGGAAGTACTTAGCCTCGCATCCGCGTACACAGGGTTTGAACGCACACATAGCTAGACCAATCTCGTTAGAGATGATGCCCTACCGGTTAGTTGAAAGCGAAGCTTTCAAAGCCCTGATGGACTACGCTGTACCACGCTACGAGCTACCCAGTCGACACTTTTTTTCCAGAAAAGCCATCCCAGCCCTCCACCAGCATGTTAAAGAGCGCATCGTCCATGCACTCAGGCAATCTGTGAGCACAAAGGTGCACCTGACAACAGATGCATGGACCAGTAGGCATGGCCAGGGATGTTACGTGTCCATCACGGCGCACTGGGTAAATGTGGTGGATGCAGGGTCCACAGGGGACAGCAAGTTTGGGACAGTTCTGCCTAGCCCATGGTCTAGGAAACAATTGGCTGTAGCCGTTCGCACCCCCTCCTCCTCCTCTTCGTCCTCCTGCAGAAGCGAGAGCTCGTCCACAGACCGCAGTCGCACAACCACTCCATCCGCAGCTGCCACTGTTGCACACCAGGTCTCCCATTATGGGGCAGCTATTGGCAAACGTCAGCAGGCTGTATTGGCTATGAAGTGTTTGGGCGACAACAGACACACCGCGGAAGTTCTGTCCGAGTTCTTGCAGAAAGAAACGCAGTCGTGGCTGGGCACTGTAGATCTTGAGGCAGGCAAGGTAGTGAGTGATAACGGAAGGAATTTCATGGCTGCCATCTCCCTTTCCCAACTGAAACACATTCCTTGCCTGGCTCACACCTTAAACCTGGTGGTGCAGTGCTTCCTGAAAAGTTATCCGGGGTTATCCGACCTGCTCCTCAAAGTGCGTGGACTTTGCTCACATATCCGCCGTTCGCCCGTACACTCCAGCCGTATGCAGACCTATCAGCGTTCTTTGAACCTTCCCCAGCATCGCCTAATCATAGACGTTGCAACAAGGTGGAACTCAACACTGCACATGCTTCAGAGACTGTGTGAACAGAGGCGGGCTGTTATGTTTTTGTGGGAGGATACACATACACGGGCAGGCAGTAGGATGGCAGACATGGAGTTGTCAGGTGTGCAGTGGTCGAAGATTCAAGACATGTGTCAAGTCCTTCAGTGTTTTGAGGAATGCACACGGCTGGTTAGTGCAGACAACGCCATAATAAGCATGAGCATCCCCCTAATGCGTCTGCTGATGCAAAGTTTGACGCACATAAAGGATCAGGCGTCTGCAGCTGAGGAAGAGGAAAGCCTTGATGACAGTCAGCCATTGTCTGGCCAGGGCAGTGTACAGGACGAGGTAGCAGGCGAAGAGGAGGAGGAGGACGAGGAGGATGATGGGGATGATTATATTTTTAATGAGGAAGCTTTTCCGGGGCCACTGGAAATTGGTGGCGCGGCAAGGCCGGGTTCTGGTTTTTTGAGGGACACAAGTGACGTGGATTTGCCTGAAACTGCCCCTCAACCAAGCACAACCGCAGATTTGAGAACTGGAACTTTGGCCCACATGGCGGATTATGCCTTACGTATCCTCAAAAGGGACACACGCATAACTAAAATGATGAATGATGACGATTACTGGTTGGCCTGCCTCCTTGATCCTCGCTATAAAGGCAAATTGCAAAATATAATGCCACATGAGAACTTGGAACTAATATTAGCAACCAAACAATCAACTCTTGTTGACCGTTTGCTTCTGGCATTCCCTGCACACAGCGCCCGTGATCACTCTCACACGAGCTGCAGGGGCCAGCAGACCAGAGGAGTTAGAGGGGCAGAAATCAGAAGTGGCGTTGGCCAGAGGGGTTTTCTGACCAGGTTGTGGAGTGATTTTGCTATGACCGCACACAGGACAGGTACTGCAGCATCAATTCAAAGTGACAGGAGACAACATTTGTCCAGTATGGTTACAAACTATTTTTCATCCCTTATCGATGTTCTCCCTCAACCGTCATTCCCATTTGATTACTGGGCATCAAAATTAGACACCTGGCCAGAATTGGCAGAATATGCATTGCAGGAGCTTGCTTGCCCGGCAGCTAGTGTCCTATCAGAAAGAGTATTCAGTGCTGCAGGTTCAATACTAACAGAAAAAAGGACTCGTCTGGCTACCCAAAATGTAGATGATCTAACCTTCATTAAAATGAACCACAACTGGATTTCGAAATCTTTTGCCCCACCTTGCCTGGCTGACACCTAGCTTTCCTATGAAAAGGTCTTGCCTGTGGACTATTCTGAATGCCTTTTCCAATCTCGTAATTTTCTGCACCTGATTGTCCAGCATACGACATGTTTACACCTCACTAAATGGCCAAACTCCCCACACGGGGCCGTGGTATCGACACTTGGCGACAGCACCCGTGAGAGTGCAGTTTGTCTGAAGAGGTGGGTGAGCCCGCTTTTGGTCGACGGCACTGCCACTGGGTCCCTCCTAGTATAATAAAGTGTCTCTGGCGGTGGTGGTGCGCACCCAACGTCAGACACACCGTTGTAATATGAGGGGCCCTGGGCCTGTACCGCCGGCCACAAGACAGTTTCCCCCCACCCCAGCTCAAACAGTGCTCTACCACTTGCAAAATTATCTCACAGCTCCACCAATGTTTAGTCTATGCGCTGACATCCTTCAATGCCTGCCACTGACAATACCATTGTATTGACATTTTTGTTATGTTAGACCTTCGATGCCTGTCTGTGGTCACTCCTTCCACTAGGCCTCCACTGACCACACCACTGCTGCCCGTGTACCCCTGTAACCAATTTAAAATTGCCTACAGCCATGTGTTATTATTTTAGGCCTTCGATGCCTGTCTGCGGTGACTCCTTCCACTAGGCCTCCACTGACCACACCACTGCTGCCCGTGTACCCCTGTAACCAATTTAAAATTGCCTACAGCCATGTGTTATTATTTTAGGCCTTCGATGCCTGTCTGCGGTGACTCCTTCCACTAGGCCTCCACTGACCACACCACTGCTGCCCGTGTACCCCTGGAACCAATTTAAAATTGCCTACAGCCATGTGTTATTATTTTAGGCCTTCGATGCCTGTCTGCGGTCACTCCTTCCACTAGGCCTCCACTGACCACACCACTGCTGCCCGTGTACCCCTGTAACCAATTTAAAATTGCCTACAGCCATGTGTTATTATTTTAGGCCTTCGATGCCTGTCTGCGGTCACTCCTTCCACTAGGCCTCCACTGACCACACCACTGCTGCCCGTGTACCCCTGGAACCAATTTAAAATTGCCTACAGCCATGTGTTATTATTTTAGGCCTTCGATGCCTGTCTGCGGTCACTCCTTCCACTAGGCCTCCACTGACCACACCACTGCACCCCTGGAACCAACATCAGAAAATATAAAAATAAGTATTTTGCTTATAAAAAAGAAAATACTGGAGAGATATCAAATGCAGACATTTTAACATTAAAAACAAACACATACAACAAAAATCTGGTACAGTACTAAAAATGGCCACCAGCTACAATAACTTTCTCCTGCAAGTAGTTAACTGAAAGGTTTTTTCAATTTTAAACACAGATATGGCATCCACCGAGTGTTGTCCTGTCGCGTCTTCTTTATATTATTGCCAAGAAGATGCAAAACAATGAAAATAATAAAATCATTATTTACCAAAAAAATAGAGTAAGTCAAAACCACATTGCAAATAAACATTCATTACAAATAAAGAAGCAGGGCGCGTCCGAGGGTGAGTATATACCTAATAAGAATAAAATCACCCTCGGACGCGCCCTGCTTCTTTCCGACAGCCTTCCTTCCTAAGAATCAGCCCTTCCGTGGTGTAAAGAGAGGGTTTGTTACACTCCAAGGTGTTCCCCAGGTTGCCTTTCCTGAGCTTCGATCTTCCGGCTCTCGTTTAGTAGTTGTTGGGAACTACGCTGCATTGGGCCTACAAATTGGGTATGGGGTGTAGAGAGATGGTGTGTTCCACTCCAAGGTGTTCCCCAGGTTGCCTTTCCTGAGCTTCGATCTTCCGGCTCTCGTTTAGTAGTTGTTGGAAACTACGCTGCATTAGCCTTACAAATTGGGTGTGGGGTGTAGAGAGATGGTGTGTTACACTCCAAGGTGTTCCCCAGGTTTCCTCTCCATTGCTTCGATCTTCCGGCTCTCGTTTAGTAGTTGTTGGAAACTACGCTGCATTAGGCCTACAAATTGGGTATGGGGTGTAGAGAGATGGTGTGTTCCACTCCAAGGTGTTCCCCAGGTTGCCTTTCCTGAGCTTCGATCTTCCGGCTCTCGTTTAGTAGTTGTTGGAAACTACGCTGCATTAGGCCTACAAATTGGGTATGGGGTGTAGAGAGATGGTGTGTTCCACTGTAGAGAGATGGTGTGTTCCACTCCAAGGTGTTCCCCAGGTCTCCTCGCCAATGCTTCGATCATCATGCTCTCGTTTAGTAGTTGTTGGAAACTACGCTGCATTAGGCCTACAAATTGGGTATGGGGTGTAGAGAGATGGTGTGTTCCACTCCAAGGTGTTCCCCAGGTTTCCTCTCCATTGCTTCGATCTTCATGCTCTCGTTTAGTAGTTGTTGGAAACTACGCTGCATTAGGCCTACAAATTGGGTATGGGGTGTAGAGAGATGGTGTGTTACACTCCAAGGTGTTCCCCAGGTTTCCTCTCCATTGCTTCGATCTTCCGGCTCTCGTTTAGTAGTTGTTGGAAACTACGCTGCATTAGGCCTACAAATTGGGTATGGGGTGTAGAGAGATGGTGTGTTACACTCCAAGGTGTTCCCCAGGTTTCCTCTCCATTGCTTCGATCTTCCGGCTCTCGTTTAGTAGTTGTTGGAAACTACGCTGCATTAGGCCTACAAATTGGGTATGGGGTGTAGAGAGATGGTGTGTTACACTCCAAGGTGTTCCCCAGGTTTCCTCTCCATTGCTTCGATCTTCCGGCTCTCGTTTAGTAGTTGTTGGAAACTACGCTGCATTGGGCCTACAAATTGGGTATGGGGTGTAGAGAGATGGTGTGTTCCACTCCAAGGTGTTCTCCAGGTTGCCTTTCCTGAGCTTCGATCTTCTGGCTCTCGTTTAGTAGTTGTTGGAAACTACGCTGCATTAGGCCTACAAATTGGGTATGGGGTGTAGAGAGATGGTGTGTTCCACTGTAGAGAGATGGTGTGTTCCACTCCAAGGTGTTCCCCAGGTTTCCTCGCCAATGCTTCGATCATCATGCTCTCGTTTAGTAGTTGTTGGAAACTACGCTGCATTAGGCCTACAAATTGGGTATGGGGTGTAGAGAGATGGTGTGTTCCACTCCAAGGTGTTCCCCAGGTTTCCTCGCCAATGCTTCGATCATCATGCTCTCGTTTAGTAGTTGTTGGAAACTACGCTGCATTAGACCTACAAATTGGGTATGGGGTGTAGAGAGATGGTGTGTTCCACTCCAAGGTGTTCTCCAGGTTGCCTTTCCTGAACTTCTATCTTCAGGCTCTCATTAAATTGTGGTTAAACGGAACAACTGCATTTGGCGTATTAGTTGGTTTGGGGCCTACTATCGGTGTCTGCCGCTCCTTGCTGTTCTCCTGGTTTCCTGTCCTGAAATTCCGTTTTCAGGCGCTCGTTAAGTAGTTGTTAATGTTAGACTGCATTTGGCCTACTAGTTGGGTTGGGGCCTACTATCGGTGTCTGCCACTCCTTGCTGTTCTCCTCCACTGAGCAAAGCTGTGCCGCCTGTTTACTACTGTTGCCAATTTTGAACTGCATTTCGACTACTTACTGATTTGGGCCTACTCTCTGTGTCAGCCTCTCATTCCAGTTGTCCTCCACTGCAATGCCCCCTGATTAGTCCTGTGTTACCAATTTTGAACTGCATTTAGCCCACTTTATTCTTTGGGCCTATATCTGTGTTTCCTCCTCATCCTGCCCATTGCCCAGCCAGTGATAGATGAGTCTGCTGGTACATTGACCCATAACGCAACATTTCCCGTGCACGCTACACTGCAAGATTGTGACCCTGCTGAAAGTCAGGTCCCCCTTCCCGCATACCATACCACCTTACACGGGGACAAACAGGAAGGTGCAGATGAAAGTGCAGGTTCCTTCATCAGGTGGGGGGAGGAATACTAGTTGGCGACGTCACTGGCACAGGGCCTCTCATGGTACGCAAAAGTGTTGCTGCCGGTGGGAGGCGCCCCCACCGTGCAAACACACCGCTGTACTTTGAGGGGCCCTGTGCCAGTGCCAATGCCAACGAGTGGGCCCCCCCTGCTTGCTCAGGTTCACAGCACTTGCAAAGTTGAAATACTTACCTCTCCATGCTCCACTGCCGTGACGTGGTCCAGATTTCCTGGGCCCACTAATTACTTGAACCAGCCCTACCCACCACAACTTTAGCCAAATGACCCCCAATTTCAAATGCCTTCCAATTATTATAAGGTAAATTACGCTTGACAAGCTTCATTAAGAAGAATGGATGGTTTTGACATTAAAATAGGCACTCTAGGTGTTTTCCTGGCCCCCACTCACTGCCGACTATGCTGCCCCATTGACTTGCATTGGGTTTCGTGTTTCGGTCAATCCCGACTTTACGTCATAATCGGCCGATTTTACTCGACCCGACTTTTGAGATAGTCGGGTTTCGCGAAACCCGGCTCGACTCTAAAAAGGTCAAGGTCGCTCAACTCTACTCTTAACAGTTGTAAGAATCATATAGAAACTGAAGCGTATATTGAACAAGAAGTATAACAATCTTTATTAGGATAGAATAAACATACCAATATCTAAAATAGTATCCACAGGAAGTGTTTGGTGAATGAGCCAAGCAAAACAAAAAGTGGCACCATAACTGAGCAGATGGTCTGGCAAGACCTAGTAAAACATACATAACATGGTATGTTGCTATTTAGGAAGAAACTACTGCAATAGGGAACACAATGACACTCAATGCATATATTGCTAAGGGCAAATACATAAAGCCATAGTGGCGTGCCAGAGTTACCATGCATAAGACAAATAATGAGCTGCAGAAAAAACACGCTGCACTAACAACAACCGTAACAGGAGTGGATAGCAGGGTCTTACCAGAGCTCAGGAGATGGTGCCACAGCCCCTACGCACGTTTCGGTAGCGTGCCTTTGTCAGGGGGAGTGGCATCATGCTCCAAACATGCTCCCTTTAAACTACAGTCAACCAATGGTGGTAGGTTTACGCCCAGGAAATCAGGAAGTGTATTCAAAATGAGATGCATGCCGGTATATGTAGTTCCAAATCTGTGCGCATTCCCAAGTCGGCGCATGCGGCACCGGTATCCCCACAAGATAAATAAATCCCCAGCAGTGTCACCGGCAAAGCACCCCCACACAATCATACCTCTTCCTCCATACTTCACGGTGGGAACCAGACATGTAGAATCCATCCGTTCATCTTTTCTGCATTGCGCAAAGACACGGTGGTTGGAACCAAAGATCTCAAATTTGGACTCATCAGCCCAAAGCACAGATTTCCACTGGTCTAATGTCTATTTCTTGTGTTCTTTTGCCTAAACAAGTCTCTACTGCTTGTTGCCTGTCCTTAGCAGTGGTTTCCTAGCAGCTATTTTACCATGAAGGCCTGCTGCACAAAGTCTCCTCTTAACAGTTGTTGTAGAGATGTGTCTGCTGCTAGAACTCTGTGTGGCATTGACCTTGTCTCAAATCTGAGCTGCTCGGATAAACTTATCCTCAGAAGCAGAGGTGACTCTTGGTCTTCCTTTTCTGGGGCGGTCCTCATATGAGCCAGTTTCTTTGCAGCGCTTGATGGTTTTTGCCACTTCACTTGGGGACACTTTCAAAGTTTTCCCAATTTTTCGGACTGACTGACCTTCATTTCTTAAAGTAATGATGGCCACTCGTTTTTCTTTACTTAACTGCTTTTTTCTTGCCATAAGGCAAATTCTAACAGTCTATTCATAGGACTATCAGATGTGTATCCACCAGACTTCGCACAACACAACTGATGGTCCCAACCCCATTTATAAGGCAAGAAATCCCACTTTTTAAACCTGACAGGGTACACCTGTGAAGTGACAACCATTCCCGGTGAGTGTGCAAAGCAGTCATCAAAGCAAAAGGTGGCTACTTTGAAGAACCTAGAATATAAGACATAATTTCAGTTGTTTCACACTTTTTTGTTAAGTATATAATTCCACATGTGTTAATTCATAGTTTTGATGCCTTCAGTGTGAATGAGTTCGGCCAAACATCTAAAAAAAGTTTGGTTCAGGTACCAGAACTAAACCCGAACTCAAACCCAATTCAGTGAATGGGGAGCTCGAACATCTGTTGTTTGCCATGTTCTCATCTGTATGAAAGCATGGCAAACACAAGCTCTGATCGGCAGTAAGATGAATACAGCTTGTCAGAGTGCTGCTGATGAGAGAGAACTACTCCCATTTGTAGCAATATGTTATATGTTCATGTTGCCTCTAGGGGTCTCACTACTTTTATGTGTGTTCTATATTCTTTGTTTGGAACTTGTTGGATGTTGTTGTACTCGGAATTCATGTAATGGAGGTTGGGACATGATGTGAATAAAGAGCCTGGAGATACTCACAGAGTGTGATTTATGACAGGATTCATCAAACAGAACATGGTGGCAGCCGGGCACAGAACCTGCAAATTCTTAGAGCTTATATGAGGCTGCAACTGCACAGATCACTGCAACTGTAAGTACAGATTCCCTGACAGTACAGAAAAATGGAGACTGGTCTGAAGCCCCCTCAGAGACTGGATGTCACTTCATGTAATCTGTCCCAGACTTGGAGACATTGGAAGGAAGAGTTTACACTGTATGTGGATCTGACTGTGGGCCCCACTGATGACAAACGGAAAGTAAATCTGTTTTATTACCTAATTGGGGAAAATGGCAGAGAATTAGCCCACACCTTGCTCCCAGACACAGACAACCTCCTCCTAGCAGACATTGTGCAGGCATTTGATAAACTCTGTGACCCAAAGAAGAATGAGACAGTGGAAAGATATAAGTTTTTCACAAGACATCAGGAGGATGGTGAAAATGTGGACAGATATCTGACAGAGCTGAGGAGACTTGCAGAAACATGTGGCTTTGGAGAGATCAGGGACAGTCTAATCAAGGACAGAATGGTGTGTAGCATAAAGGACAGTCATCTCAAAGAAAGATTACTGAGAGAGGAAGGCATGACTTTAGAGAAATGTATGCAAATCTGCAGGGCTGCTGAGCTCACAAAGCACAGCCTGAAGATGATGGCAGGCACCAGTGAGAATAATGATGACAAGGTACATGCAGTATCTATGAAAGGAAAGACAGGACCAGACTACCCTTTAAACACTGTCCACTGCAAGTATTGTGGGAAAAGACATGAGAGAGACAAAACCAAGTGTCCAGCATATGGGGAAACCTGCAGGTCATGTGGCAAGAAGAATCATTCCTCTGCTGTCTGCAGGCAAGGAAGAGGCAAACAGTACAGACAGCTCCACACTGTGACACCAGACACTGACAGTGCAGAGGACATTACATGGCTACAAATGCAGTCTACAACAGAGAAAGTCAATGTAGTCGGGCAGTCAGTAGTGAAGGATGCCAAGCAGCTTTATGCAACATTCTTGTTGGATGAGAAGCCCATTAGATTTCAGCTGGATTGTGGAGCAAGCTGCAATGTAATTTCATTTGATCTGCTAAACAAACAGGTTTCTATTGAGCCAACTGACAAGGTACTGGTGATGTACAACAAAAGTGTTCTGAAACCAATGGGGACATGTAAGCTAAAAATACGAAACCCATGTAACAGAAAGAGTTATAGAGTTGAATTTACCGTGTTACGGGGTGGTAACCATGTACCATTACTGGGAGTAAAAGCAGTTCAGGCAATGGACTTAATAAAAGTACAGTCTCAGAACATTATGTCTGTTGAAGTTGCCCAGGATATACAAAATCCAAAACTAAATGCAGAGCACAACTTGGACATGCAGAAAATAAAAGCAGAGTATGCTGATGTATTTGAAGGTGATGGATGCTTTGAAGGTAAATATAGGCTAGAAATTGACAACACAGTGCAGCCCACCAGATTACCTACAAGAAGAGTGCCTGTAGCGTTAATGCAACCGCTGAAAGTAGAACTGCAAGATCTACAGAGAAGAGGCATGATAGCACCAGTCCATAAGAGCACAGATTGGATCAGCAGTTTGGTCATAGTGCAGAAACCATCGGGCAAGTTAAGAATATGTATTGAACCTAAGCCACTCAACAAGGCGCTGAAACAAAATCATTACCCAATGCCAACATTAGATGATGTTCTACCAGATTTATCAAAGGCTAAAATATTTTCTGTATGTGATGTAAAAAATGGATTCTAGCATGTGGCCCTGACTGAAGATTCAAGTTTATTGACAACATTTTCTTCACCATTTGGACGCTTTAAATGGCTGAAAATGCCCATGGGACTAAAACCTGCTCCAGAGATATTCCAGCAGAAATTGATGCAGGCTTTGGAAGGACTTACTGGAGTGAAGACAATAGCGGATGATATCCTAGTAGTGGGAGAAGGTGAAAATATGGAATCTGCAATCAAGGATCACGATCAGAAGATGATACAATTTTTGGACAGATGCAGAGAAAAAAACATAAAGCTGAATTTGGACAAATTCAAATTGAAAATGACAGAAGTGGCCTATATTGGTCATCGACTGACTTCAACTGGGGTCAAAGTGGATCCTGAAAAGGTGAGAGCAATACAAGATTTGCCTACCCCTACTGATGTTTCTGGAGTACAACGATTTTTGGGCATGGTGAATTATCTCTCAAAATTTTGCAGACATCTGTCAGACATGTGTGAGCCACTGAGACAGCTAACCCACAAAGATGTGCGCTGGAAATGGACAGAAAGCCAGGAGACTGCTTTCCGAGCAGTAAAGAACGCCATTGCAGATACAGCAACCCTAAAGTATTTCGATCCAGATCGAGAGGTGGTGGTACAATGTGATGCTTCGGAAAAAGGCCTTGGAGCCACATTAATGCAGAACAAACAGCCAATTACATTTGCAAGCAGAGCCCTTACAACAACAGAGCAGGGATATGCGCAGATTGAGAAGGAACTACTGGCTGTGGTATTTGGGATGGAGAAGTTTCACCAGTACACCTAAGGTCGACGGGTAACAGTGCAGTCGGATCACAAACCATTGGAGAGCATTACAAAGAAACCATTACTAAATGCCCCAAAGAGACTACAGCGCATGCTGTTGCGACTTCAGAAATATGATGTTGACATCGGGTACTGTCCAGGAAGAGACTTACTGATTGCAGATACGCTAAGCAGAGCTTACCTTCCTATCACAAATGATGAGGAGGAAGACATTGAAACCATCAATATGTGTAACTACCTTGCAGTGTCAAAAGAAAAGGTCAAGCAAATCCAGACTTTTACAGAGAAGGATAAAAGTCTCCAGAGTTTAAAGACTGTCATCTTGCAGGGCTGGCCAAAATACAAGCAGCATGCTCCGAGGGAAGTCTCACCATTCTTCCACATAAGAGATGAATTGTCAGTGCAGCAATGAATCTTTAAAGGAGACAGGGCTGTTATACCTGAAGTTCTCAGAAGAGGCATATTGAAGACATTGCACTCTTCTCACTTAGGCATGGAAGGATGCCTACGTCGTGCACGAGAATCAGTTTATTGGCCAGGAATGAATGACCACATAAAAAATTACATAGCACAATGTGAAATATGTGTTGTGCAGTGATAAACAACCAAAGGAGACATTGCAACCTCATGAAATTCCACATAGGCCTTGGTAAAAAATAGGAACAGACTTGTTCACATGGAATGACAAAGAATACCTGATTACAGTGGACTATTTCTCTAACTTCTGGGAGGTTGATTTGGTGCAGGACACAAGGGCGAGAACAGTGATTAAAAAACTCAAGGCCCATTTTGCCAGGTATGGCATTCCAGATATCGTTTTCTCTGACAATGCGGCACAGTTTACGTCGGAAGAATTCAAAACTTTCAGTAAGAAATGGGAATTTGAACACCAGACGTCTTCTCCAAGATATCCTCAGAGTAATGGGAAAGCAGAGTCAGCAGTAAAAACGGCCAAAAGACTCATGCAGAAAGCAAACCAGGTGGGTGCTGATGTATATCTGTCTATACTGGATCATAGAAACACACCCACCCAAGGCCTAGACAGCAGTCCGGCACAGAGGCTCATGAGTAGGCGTACAAAGACACTAGTACCAACTGCGTATCCTCTGTTAGAGCCAAAGCTGCTGGGAAACATCGAAGCTAAATTACAGAAGAATCAAGCTAGGCAAGCTTTCTATTACAATAAATCTGCAAAGGATCTGCCGGAGCTCCAGAGAAATGACAACATTCGGCTGCAGCCAAGCACCACATTTGACAAACACTGGCAAAAGGCAAAGGTTGTCCAGAAACTGGGACCGCGGTCTTACGAAATTCTAACAGACGACGGAAGAAGACTAAGGAGGAATCGAAGATATTTGAGGAAAACGCAAGAAAGAGATGATTCATGGCCTTTTGAACAGTATCCAGACACCCAAGACAACGAGGCAGCAAGTACAAGTCAGGCACCAACAGTGACAGCTGACCATCAGGGTGAGGACTCTGGCCAGAGACAGACAATATCAGAAGAACTACCAGATGTACCAGATGTAGAAAGTGACACATCTTATATTACCAGAGCTGGCAGAATTAGCAAAAAGCCGGTGCACCTCAAAGATTATATCTAACTGGACGTACTAGGTTAATTTCTAACTTTGTCATAGTATACATTAGTTTAGTATCTTTTATTGTTCCTCTAGTTAAAAGAGAAAGGATGTAGCAATATGTTATATGTTCATGTGGCCTCTAGGGGTCTCACTACTTTTATGTGTGTTCTATATTCTTTGTTTGGAACTTGTTGGATGTTGTTGTACTCGGAATTCATGTAATGGAGGTTGAGACATGATGTGAATAAAGAGCCTGGAGATACTCACAGAGTTTGATTTATGACAGGATTCATCAAACAGAACACCATTAACCTACACATGCTGTTGCTAGTAACATCGAGAGCAGACACAGCGGATGGAAGTATTCATCAGCAAGCACCTATGCTATAAATAAATAAATAAATTTAAAAAAATGACATGGGATGTCTTTTATTTTTGCTAACCAGCATTGGCAAAAAGGCCAGCTGCGGGCTGCAACCATCACCTGTTAGCTTTATATTGGTTATCAAGAATAGAGGGGTTCCATGCTGTTTTTTTTTTAAGATACCTAAAAAACAATCATTTAAAAAAATGGCTTGGGGTTCCTCCCATTCTTGAAAATTAGCCAAGCTAATGCAAACAGCTAGGGGCTTGTATTCTCAGATTGGTAAAGGGCCATGGATATTGGCCTCCTCAGCCTAAAAATAGCAGCCCACAGCAGCCTCAGAAAACGCACATTTATTAGATACGCCAATTCTGGTCCTTTGCCCTGCTCTTCCCACTTGCCCTGGTGCGATTTCAATTGGGGTAATGGTGGTGAGGTTGATGTCAGCTGTTTTATAGCTGCAGACATCAAGCCCAGAGGTTAGTAATGGAGATTGTCTACAAGACCCTCCCCATTACTAACCCCATAGTTAGATTGTAGAAAAGACACTGCCTGACTAAAATCCATAGTTGAAAGAAAGACACTGACTCCTTTATTTAAAATAAAAAGCCAGTTATACTCACTTTATGCCTATACAAAAAGCCTATGTCACATGTAAAAAACTGAAAATAATAAACAACCATTGTAATCACCTTATGCCTAATAAATTGATGCCCATGTCCCTTGGAAAAAATGGAAATGAATAAACAACCATATCCCTCATCTGTCCAATGTGACGATAATCCACACGGTTCCACTATGATCCGGATGATTTGGAGAGTAGTCACATCAGAGATGGCTCTCCCCATCAGCTGGAACATCACTCCTGCAGTATCTAGCGCTGAGATGCCATAAGAAAATTCACAAAAGTTCAAACTTGATGAACCCCAGTGACCTCACTTATGGCAAAACTTGCTCCTTAAGAAAATTCCTACTTGCCTTCACCAAAATGTTTTTTTCGGGTCACCCCACAAAATAACGAGTGAAAGCTAACCAAACAGCTGTGAGCTGATATTAATAGCCTGGGACACTTTTGAGATATTTCCCTCCTTTTCACAAAATTAACATCAACCCTCAGCCACCGGCTTTCCCTCTGCTGCTTACGAAAAATATGGGGGACGCCACGACGTAGAGTCCATTGAAGCCCGTGTCCCCTGTTAAAAAACAAAAATAATAAACAATCACATCCCTCACCTGTCCGAAGTGAAGATTAGCAATACTGTCCCATGCCATAATCCATCTCTGTGATATCTGGTTTATAACCTAAACAGTGCCATGATGCGATCATCCAGGCTAAAAACCTGGACACAATGAGGTGCTGTAAAGTGCAGATTAATTAAAGAGCGGTGACATTATAGAGCTAACTGTTGGCCACTGAAGGTGCATTCCCACTGGCACTTCATTGTGAGCCAGGACGATGAACTGCAGTGACCTCAATGAGATCACCGCCCATGGAGAGAAGTGATCAATGAGATCATGGTTGTTCACGGTGATCTCATTGAGGTCACTGCAGTTCATCGTCCCCATTCACAGTGAAGTGAGCCTTTGAATGCACCTTCACCGACTGGCCGTTACCTCTATGACGTCACCGCTCATCATTGAAGCTACGCTTGCTGCACCTCATCATTGTGTCCTGATTTTCAGCCTGGAAAGTTTCATCACGGCACCATTCAGGTTATAAACCAGTTATTGCAGAGATGGATTACTGTGTGGGACAGTATGGCTTATCTTCACTTCGTATGGGTGAGGGATATGATTGTTTATTATTTTTGTTTATTTATATGGGACCCTGGGCATGAACTTATTAGGTGTAAGGGGAGTATAATGGTTGTTTATTATTTTCTTTTTTTACAGGTGTCATGGGCTTCAATGGAATAGGTGTAAGGTGAGCATAACTGTGCTTTATTTTTATTTCTAATAAAGGAGTCTGTGTCTTTCTTTCAATTTAAGGATTTTATTGTGGCTGTGTCTTTTTTTTTACAATCTAACTATTGTGTTAGTAATGGTGGTGTCTTATAGACGCCTCTCACTTACTAACCTGTGGATTGATGTCAGCCACCAAAAAACAACTGACATCATCCACACAACCATTAACCCACTTGCCACTGCACTAGGGTAAGTGAGAAGAGCTGGGCAAAGCATCCGAATTGGCACATGTAATAGATGCACCTTTTCTGTGGCGGCTGCATGCTCATATTTTTAGGCTGGGGAGGGCCAGTATCCATGGCCTCTTACCAGTCTGGGAGTATGAGCCCGAAGCTGTTTGCTTCAGCTTGGCTGGTTCTCAAATATAGGGGGACCCACGCCATTTTTTTAAATTATTTATTTAAATAATAAAAAAAATGGAGTGGGGCTCCTCTATTCTTGATAACCAGTCATGATAAAGTTGACAACTGAGGGTTGCAACCCGTAGCTGGCAGTTTTGCTTGCACTGGTTATCGAACATAGAAGAGACCCCTCATCATTTTTAAAAATGTATTTATTTATAGCAAAGACGCGGCTGATAAATGCTCCCATCAGCGGCGCCTGCACTCGCTGTTATCAGTGACAGCAGGTGTAGGCTAATGGGAGTAGTACTCTCTCATCAGCCAACATGTGTGACTGGAGGTAATTCTTTTACTGCCCGTCACAGCTGCTGGCAAACGCTGTAATCTTACAGCATGGGAACAGCAGCTCTCTGATCGGCGGTAATGATCTTACCACCTATCAAAGCTGCTGGTGTTTCTCGTTGTTGTCTTGCAGATGACAGCATGGGGAACACCCAATGTTCAAGGTGCTGAACCTTAACAGTAACATGTGCTTTCTAGAGAAGTCTGCATTTGGGGTCCGTGCCCGAACACTAGGTATTCAGTACGGACCCCGAACTTTACTGTTCAGGTTTGCCCATCTCTAAGTACCTTCATACTGGCAACAACTAGAAAAGCTATTATGGTGACTGGCAACTATTCAAACATATGATTCCTACATACATAAATGTCCAAAAGAAGGCAAGCATGAAAACATATTAGGAAATATGTTAGAATGCTAGTTACTTTTTACTATAGTTTGTTATTTTTTTATTTCTCATTGTGGTAATTTGTCTGGACAGCTTAGCAAATGCTGGCCTTAAATAAAACATGGGATTTTAAAGTATGAAAAAGCAAGTAAGAATAAGGCTAAGGACACAGACATAGCCCAGGAATTGATGAGCTAACTGACATACATTTAAAGGATATGAGAAAAGAGTCTGATAGATGCAGTAACCATCATTATGACTTTTGCCTATGCCTTGCTTTGCTGCTTCCAAAAGTCTCATATACGTGGATGAAGAGTGACACTCATACTGTATGTGAAGTCTACTGTCCATTCGTCTGCTGTCTCGATGGATGGGAGATAGAACCTGCACCTATCAGACATTTATAGTATTTTAACACACTGGCCAGATAGTTATTAACTCCTTTACCCCCAAGGGTGGTTTGCACGTTATGGACCGGGCCAATTTTTACAATTCTGACCACTGTCCCTTTATGAGGTTATAACTCTGGAATGCTTCAATGGATCCTGGTGATTCTGACAATGTTTTCTCGAGACATAGTGTACTTCATGATAGTGGTAAAATTTCTTTGATATTACCTGCGTTTATTTGTGAAAAAAACGGAAATTTGGCTAAAATTTTGAAAATTTTGCAATTTTCCAACTTTGAATTTTTATGCAATTAAATCACAGAGATATGTCACACAAAATACTTAACAAGTAACATTTCCCACATGTCTACTTTACATCAGCACAATTTTGGAACCAAACTTTTTTTGTTAGGGAGTTATAAGGGTTAAAAGTTGACCAGCAAATTCTCATTTTTACAACACCATTTTTTTTCAGGCACCACATCACATTTGAAGTCATTTTGAGGGGTCTATATGATAGAAAATAACCAAGTGTGACACCATTCTAAAAACTGCACCCATCAAGGTGCTCAAAACCACATTCAAGAAGTTTATTAACCCTTCAGGTGTTTCACAGGAATTTTTGGAATGTTTAAATAAAAATGAACATTTAACTTTTTTTCACAAAAAATTTACTTCGGCTCCAATTTGTTTTATTTTACCAAGGGTAACAGGAGAAAATGGACCTCAAACATTGTTCTACAATTTGTCCTGAGTATGCCGATACCCCACATGTGGGGGTAAACCACTGTTTGGGCGCATGACAGAGCTCGGAAGCGAAGGAGCGCCATTTGACTTATCAATGCAAAATTGACTGGAATTGAGATGGGACGCCATGTTGCGTTTGGAGAGCCACTGATGTGCCTAAACATTGAAACTCCCCACAAGTGACACCATTTTGGAAAGTAGACCCCTAAGGAACTTATCTAGATCTAGATATGTGGTGAGCACTTTGACCCACCAAGGGCTTCACAGAAGTTTATAATGCAGAGCCGCGTAAATAAAAAATATTTTTTTTCAACAAAAATTATTTTTTAGCCCCCAGTTTTGTATTTTTCCAAGGGTAACAGGAGAAATTGGACCCCAAAAGTTGTTGTCCAATTTGTCCTGAGTACGCTGATACCACATATGTGGGGGGGAACCACCGTTTGGGCGCATGGGAGGGCTCGGAAGGGAAGGAGCGCCATTTGGAATGCAGACTTAGATGGAATGGTCTGCAGGCGTCACATTGCGTTTGCCGAGCCCCTAATGTACCTAAACAGTAGAAACCCCCCACAAGTGACCCCATATTGGAAACTAGACCCCACAAGGAACTTATCTAGATACAGTATGTTGTGAGAACTTTGAACCCCCAAGTGTTTCACTACAGTTTATAACGCAGAGCCGTGAAAATAAAAAATCATTTCTTTCCCACAAAAATTATATTTTGGCCCCCAGTTTTGTATTTTCCCAAGGGAAACAGGAGAAATTGGACCCCAAAAGTTGTTGTCCAATTTGTCCTGAGTACGCTGATACTGCATATGTTGGGGTAAACCCCTGTTTGGGCACACGGGAGAGCTCGGAAGGGAAGGAGCACTGTTTTACTTTTTCAACGCAGAATTGGCTGGAATTGAGATCGGACGCCATGTCGCGTTTGGAGAGCCCCTGATGTGCCTAAACAGGGGAAACCCCCCAATTTTAACTGAAACCCTAATCCAAACACACCCCTAACCCTAATCCGAACGGTAACCCTAACCACACCTCTAACCCAGACACACCCCTAACCCTAATCCCAACCCTATTCCCAACCGTAAATGTAATACCAACCCTAACCCTAACTTTAGCCCCAACCCTAACTGTAGCCTTAACCCTAGCCCCAACCCTAGCCCCAACCCTAATGGGAAAATGGAAATAAATAAAAAAATTTAATTTTTTAATCTTTCCCTAAATAAGGGGGTGATGAAGGGGGGTTTGATTTACTTTTATAGCGGGTTTTTAGCGGATTTTTATGATTGGCAGCCGTCACACACTAAAGGACGCTTTTTATTGCAAAAAATATTTCTTGCGTTACCACATTTTGAGAGCTATAATTTTTCCATATTTTGGTCCACAGAGTCATGTGAGGTCTTGTTTTTTGTGGGACGAGTTGTCGTTTTTATTGGTAACATTTTCGGGCACGTGACATTTTTTGATCGCTTTCTATTATGATTTTTTGTGAGGCAGAATGACCAAAACCCAGCTATTCATGAATTTCTTTTGGGGAAGGCGTTTATACCGTTTCGCATTTGGTAAAATTGATAAAGCAGTTTTATTCTTCGTGTCAGTACGATTACAGCAATACCTCATTTATATCATTTTTTTATGTTTTGGCGCTTTTATACGATAAAAACTATTTTATAGAAAAAATAATTATTTTTGCATCGCTTTATTCTGAGGACTATAACTTTTTACTTTTTTGCTGATGATGCTGTATGGCGGCTCGTTTTTTGCGGGACAAGATGTCGCTTTTAGCGGTACCATGGTTCTTTATATCTGTCTTTTTGATCGCGTGTTATTCCCCTTTTTGTTCGGTGGTATGATAACAAAGCGTTGTTTTTTGCCTCGTGTTTTTTTTTTTCTTACGGTGTTTACTGAAGGGGTAAACTAGTGGTACAGTTTTATACGTTGGGTCGTTACGGATGTGGCAATACTAAATATGTGTACTTTTATTGTTTGTTTGTTTTTTATTTAGATAAAGAAATGTATTTATGGGAATAATATTTTTTTTTTCATTATTTAGGAATTTATTTATTTATTTATTTTTACACGTGTGGAAAAATTTTTTAAATATTTTTACTTTGTCCCAGGGGGGACATCACAGATCGGTGATCTGACAGTTTGCACAGCACTCTGTTAAATCACCGATCTGACTTACAGTGCTGCAGGCTTCACAGTGCCTGCTCTGAGCAGGCGCTGTGAAGCCACCTCCCTCTCTGCAGGACCCGGATGCCGCGGCCATCTTGGATCCGGGCCTGGAGCAGGGAGGGAGGTAAGGAGACCCTCGCAGCAACGCGATCACATCGCGTTGCTGCGAGGGTCTCAGGGAAGCCCGCGGTGTGCCGGGGGTTAATGTGCCGGGGGAGGTCCGTGACCGCTCCTGGCACATAGCGCTGGATGTCAGCTGCGATAGCAGCTGACACCCGGCCGCGATCGGCCGCGCTCCCCCCGTGAGCGCGGCCGATCGCGCTGGACGTACTATTCCGTCCTTGGGAAGTAGGGCCCACCCCACATGGACGGAATAGTACGTCCATTGGCAGCAAGGGGTTAAACTATACCAAATCAAAAAAGTATCTGTTGCTTTTGAATAAAAATACAACTTTATTTAAACATGCATAAACTATACTGTATACATAGAGTTAAAATAGTGCCTCTAACCAAGATCAATTGTGTACAAGAGGCCAGCTACAGCATATAGATGAAAATTATCCAAATACACAGAAAAAATTTATAAACTCCCCTTTTGCTCCTTAAAACAAAAAAAATGTGCAAATGTTGGTTGGGACATTCAGGAAAAGATACACATCATATACTTTCCCAAATCCTTAAAATTTATACCAGAATTCCCTATTGGGTGAGTTAAATTTACATTTTAAAGTGCAAAAAATATATCAATGTCTCAATATCCCAATCACGTCGCAAATACAGTATCTAGTTATACAGGATAATCCACAATATCACATATACAGGTCCTTCTCAAAAAATTAGCATATAGTGTTAAATTTCATTATTTACCATAATGTAATGATTACAATTAAACTTTCATATATTATAGATTCATTATCCACCAACTGAAATTTGTCAGGTCTTTTATTGTTTTAATACTGATGATTTTGGCATACAACTCCTGATAACCCAAAAAACCTGTCTCAATAAATTAGCATATTTCACCCATCCAATCAAATAAAAGTGTTTTTTAATAACAAACAAAAAAACCAACAAATAATAATGTTCAGTTATGCACTCAATACTTGGTCGGGAATCCTTTGGCAGAAATGACTGCTTCAATGCGGCGTGGCATGGAGGCAATCAGCCTGTGACACTGCTGAGATGTTATGGAGGCCCAGGATGCTTCAATAGCGGCCTTAAGCTCATCCAGAGTGTTGGGTCTTGCGTCTCTCAACTTTCTCTTCACAATATCCCACAGATTCTCTATGGGGTTCAGGTCAGGAGAGTTGGCAGGCCAATTGAGCACAGTAATACCATGGTCAGTAAACCATTTACCAGTGGTTTTGGCACTGTGAGCAGGTGCCAGGTCGTGCTGAAAAATGAAATCTTCATCTCCATAAAGCATTTCAGCCGATGGAAGCATGAAGTGCTCCAAAATCTCCTGATAGCTAGCTGCATTGACCCTGCCCTTGATGAAACACAGTGGACCAACACCAGCAGCTGACATGGCACCCCACACCATCACTGACTGTGGGTACTTGACACTGGACTTCAGGCATTTTGGCATTTCCTTCTCCCCAGTCTTCCTCCAGACTCTGGCACCTTGATTTCCGAATGACATGCAAAATTTGCTTTCATCAGAAAAAAGTACTTGGGACCACTTAGCAACAGTCCAGTGCTGCTTCTCTGTAGCTCAAAAGTGGCTTTACCTGGGGAATGCGGCACCTGTAGCCCATTTCCTGCACACGCCTGTGCACGGTGGCTCTGGACGTTTCCACACCAGACTCAGTCCACTGCTTCCTCAGGTTCCCCAAGGTCTGGAATCGGTCCTTCTCCACAATCTTCCTCAGGGTCCGGTCTCCTCTTCTCGTTGTACAGCGTTTTCTGCCACATTGTTTCCTTCCAACAGACTTACCATTGAGGTGCCTTGATACAGCACTCTGGGAACAGCCTATTTGTTGAGAAATTTCTTTCTGGGTCTTACCCTCTTGCTTGAGGGTGTCAATGATGGCCTTCTTGACATCTGTCAGGTCGCTAGTCTTACCCATGATGGGGGTTTTGAGTAATGAACCAGGCAGGGAGTTTATAAAAGCCTCAGGTATCTTTTGCATGTGTTTAGAGTTAATTAGTTGATTCAGAAGATTAGGGTAATAGGTCGTTTAGAGAACCTTTTCTTGATATGCTAATTTATTGAGACAGGTTTTTTGGGTTATCAGGAGTTGTATGCCAAAATCATCAGTATTAAAACAATAAAAGACCTGACAAATTTCAGTTGATGGATAATGAATCTATAATATATGAAAGTTTAATTGTAATCATTACATTATGGTAAATAATGAAATTTAACACTATATGCTAATTTTTTTAGAAGGACCTGTAGGGGCATATGCCCAAAATACAGGTGCATGTTATACAAGTCTCAATGACTAACAGCTGAATCATGTGGAAAACATCCACAAAACTCCAAATCGCTGCACCATTATCCATATATATATATTCAAAGCCAAGTGGTGCGCTGTGCCTCTGAAAAAACCCCTAACGCGTTTCACGTCTGTTTCCTCCTGGGGGCATGTCTATGGCTGGGCTTCGCAGGATTTTATATTCTAAACTGACCAATAGGATTTTAGCTGGGCGAGGCTAGTAACAGCGCGTCACACACTGACAGCGCATACAGCTGCAGTCTAAACACCGTTACAAAGTAACCAATAAGGTTGTAACTAGGCAGAGTTATCACGGACACGTCATATCGTAAACATATATACCGCTGCAATCTAAGTGAAACATATAATCCTAATGGGGAAACCAATCTCTGCCATACAACTTAATTCATAGCAGAAAAAACCTGTGATAGGTTTAAGGGATACCGACCTGCAACATACACAAGGATACATATAGTCCTATCCAAATCTTACAGATACCCAGATAAGTGTAACGTGTCATTGACCCATAATAAGGTCACAGCAAAAAAGTGATGAATATCAGTGAAATAAATATTCCAGAATACCAAAGCTAAAAGTGCCATTATTTTGGAAGTGCTTATGAAAATCCCACTGTAACCAATGTTAAAGGTGGGATAAAAAAATTGTGAATACATATTGAAATATATAAGAATAAAAGTGCATGGAATTATACGTGAAATTAATAAGCTATTACCAACACCAGATCAAAACTGATAGTGAGGAGCCACCAATACCTCCCCTGCAGGATAGAGGCAAATGGCCGCAACCATCCTCTTTTATGATCTAGAGTTGTATTACAATAGTGAAAGAATATATGTAAGGAATAAAAGTGACCAGTACACCACAAGTGAAAGTGCATATCATATAGTGATATTTTTAAAAAGACCATATACTAAATAATTATATACTGTATACATCATGACTTCCACTATACTATTCAACCATACTAAAAATTATTACCCCAAAATAGGGGTGAATAAAATCACATATATATAAGGTGCCTTTTAAACATAACTTACTCATGACTCCATAATATTATTATACCAATAAATCCATTGATTTGATACCTAAACATATTATAAAAATTGTTTCCCAACCAATATATAAATAAGAATAAATGCAAGTCACCATATATACTAAACATGTAAATGCGAGTCACTGGTTATCTGTCTAAACCCCCCATGCATTAATCCCTACCACCGATTAACCACTACAAACCCAGCCTTTAAAAATACAGTTCATGTTTTAATATTATTAACATTAGCAGCATAGTCCGTATGTTCAAATGTTGTCATCAATGATTTCAAAATCCTGTGGCTCCCACCTCAAACGGAAGGAACAACCGAATTGCTTCAGCTACCTCCACTTCAACCATCCAGCATCAACTGTTATCCAGATCACTGATAAAATCCTCCTTCGTGGCCACAAGTATCGTATCGTTGTAAGCTATGTGATATCCTACAAAAAACAAATAATAATTAAAACAGAACATACACAATAACAACTAAAACCGTAGGAAAAAAACACCAAAACAAGACATGTTAAAAACTGATGAAACAAAAGCAAAGAAAAAATCTAAATATTTACAAAAATGCTCCAAACCCAAGGTTTTCAATAAGCCCTTCAGGGACCAGGGTGCCCAGCCGGTAAATCCAGCAGCTCTCAACTTGAGCCAAGGCTTTTCCTAGATCCCCACCCCTAGGACTCTTATTCACAGTATCTATGCCCTTTACCTTCATAAGATGGGGGTTGCAATTATGAGATCTTTTATAATGTCTTGGAATTGTCTTCAGACTCAAGATATCATCCACTGTTTTGGCTTTCTCAATGTCCAAAAAATGCTCACGGACACGTACCCCAAAATGCTCAAAACCACATTCAAGAAGTTTATTAACCCTTGACGTGCTTCACAGCAACTGAACCAATGTGGAAGGAAAAAATGAACATTTAACTTTTTTTGCAAACATTTTATTTCAGAACCAATTTTTTTATTTTCACAAGTGTAAAAAGACAAAATGAACCACAAAATTTGTTGTGCAATTTCTCCTGAATACGCCGATACCCCATATGTGCTCAGAATTGGCTGGAATTGAGATTGGACGCCATGTTGCGTTTGGAGAGCCCCTGATGTGCCTAAACAGTGGAAAAACACACAAGTGACACCATTTTGGAAACTAGACCCTTTAAGGAACTTGTCTAGACATGTGGTGAGCACTTTAAACCCCAAAGTGCATCACAGAAGTTTATAAAGTAGAGCCGTGAAAATAAAAAATTGCATTTTTTACGCAAAAATGAACTTTTCACCCACAAAATCGTATTTTCACAAGGGTCACAGGAGAAATTAGACCATGAAGTTTGTTGTGCAATTTCTCCTGAGTACGTCGATACCCCATATGTGGGGGTAAACTGTTGTTTGGGCGCACGGCTGAGCTTGGAAGAGAAGGAGCACCGTTACAGGTATGTTCCTATGGGATTTACTATATATTGCTGTATACTTATGGTATTTCTTTATTGTTTCAGCTACGTTGTAATCATCACTTACCTGTAATTCCATTTGAAAAAGGTCCGACATACAGGGTATTTTTTCGTCATCAAAAATTACGGTCACATTAGTCCATCAGCATACCTTCAGCACTACTGGAGAAGACAGTCGGCGATTTCCTCCTCGTGACGAAAAAGAAAAGGAAGAAGATCATATGGACTATCCAATTCATTTATTATTCCATTCATTATTATATTATTTATTATTTATTATTTTTTATTATTTTTTTATTTATTATTATTATTTTTTTTTTTTATTTATTTTTTTTTTATTTATTTTTTTTATTATTTTTATATTTATTTTCATATATATTTTTCATTATGTATTTTCATTGATATGTTTATTTATTTATTATCATTTTTATTATTTTTTCACCATTATTATATTTTCACCACTATTTTCGTTATATCACTTCCCTCACACTTTTATATTATATCATTTTACGCGTATACACTTCATTATTATTATCACATATTGTAATCTTCATTTTTATACCTCACTTCATTTACACCTCCACCTACATCATTATTATATATGTTCATCACACACTTTTTTTGTTTTCTTTTTTTGGCATTTATATAGTCATGATTATATGATAGTTGTAGTCATGATTTTTTCATTTTTTTCACGTATATACATACTGTTTAATCACTTAGATCCTTGTCTGTTAGTTCTTAGTTTTTTTTTCTCTTCCTTTTTTCATTTTCTCCATTTACACGCATTTACATTCCTTTATTATGATTATTTCATTTCTCTTTTTTTATTATTATTTACTTTTTTCATTATCAGTTTCCCTGTATATAGATCTATACAGCGCCCGTTTAGGTATAATACCTCCAGGACCTTTTGTTCATTTTTCTCCTTTGCTTTTTAGGACCTGTTGGTCACATGTCCCATTTCATCCAATGGCGTTGGGCGGGGCGGTACGCACACTGTTGTTGGTTCCCTGGCGTCATCGTTTTCCGGCTCCATGTCCCTCGGTGCTGCGTCATGTGTATGCGGCGTCGGGGCTCACATGGGCTGGCGGCGGTGGTCGCCATGGTGAGTTCCAACGGCGGTGCGCGTCACTACACACACCCGCGCCCTCCGTTCATTGGTGTGCTCCCCCTATTTATACCTCTCCTCTGCTGGATGATGCCATCCCCTGACGAAGGCTGACGCCGAAACGCGCGTCGGGGAGTGGCACATCCAAGAGACGGCAGCACTATAGGTAACATATGTTCCTGGCATTAATATCTTTTTTCAACAGCCATTATCCAATATTATGTGGTAACTTCAGTGGCCCATGCTTATGGTTATAAGTATCTTTATATACTATCAATATCTGTGGCTGCACATGCTTATCACTAGTTGTACCTTATGCCAGCATAGTATCATATATTTCTTATGGCATGTATTAATCACTAATTGCACTTTAAGTCAGTAATAATCACACATATATAACTCAGTACTCTAGTCCATGTGATTGCACATTTTTTGGCACCAGTTGCACCTTATGCCAGCATACTATTGTATATATATATTTTTTATGGTATGTATCAAGCACTAGTTGCACTTTAGGTTAGTATAATTACACATATACAATTCAGTACTCTGGGCCATTTTTTTTTTTTTTTTTTTGCATGGTCATATATGATAAATTGTAATTTTGGTTTTCTTACTTTTTGTGCAATTTTTTGTATACAATAATTTTCAGTGCTGTAGGGCTTCTTATGAACAGATTGTTATATCATGTACTGATGATTACAATGTGATTATATATATTTATTTTTTTGCCCCCGTCTTCTTGGTATTGTGCCTTCTCTTTGGTTTTCCTTCCCCTCTACCATTTGGTATATTTATATTTATTTCTAATAAATCTATTTAATTTATTTGGACATTTGTTCGGTTTCTTTGTTCTCTTCCTTTGCATATATTTCCTTCCGATTTGTCCGTTATTTCGTCCATTATGGGATACATATAACATCATATATACACAAATTGCATACCTTATATTTACTAAGAATATTATGAATCTTTGTATCCCTTGCCCTGAGCTTTTTTCCTAATCCTTTAAGGAACTTGTCTAGACATGTGGTGAGCACTTTAAACCCCAAAGTGCATCACAGAAGTTTATAAAGTAGAGCCGTGAAAATAAAAAATTGCATTTTTTACGCAAAAATGAACTTTTCACCCACAAAATCGTATTTTCACAAGGGTCACAGGAGAAATTAGACCATGAAGTTTGTTGTGCAATTTCTCCTGAGTACGTCGATACCCCATATGTGGGGGTAAACTGTTGTTTGGGCGCACGGCTGAGCTTGGAAGAGAAGGAGCACCGTTTGACTTTTTCAATGCAGAATTGGCTGGAATTGAGATCGGACGCCATGTCGCATTTGGAGAGCCCCTGATGTGCCTAAACAGTAAAAAAAAAACACAAGTGACACCAGTTTGGAAACTAGACCCTTTAAGGAACTTGTCTAGATGTGTGGTGAGCACTTTAAACCCCCAGGTGCTTCACAGAAGTTTAAAACGTGGAGCCGTGAAAATAAAAAAAAAATTTTTTTTTCTACAAAAATGATCTTTTCGCCCCCAAATTTTTATTTTCACAAGGGTAACAGGAGAAATTAGACTCCAAAAGTTGTTGTGCAATTTGTCCTGAGTACCCCAATACCTCATATGCGGGGGTAAACCGCAAAAGCCGTGAAATAAAAAATCCTTTTTTTTTCCACAAAAATGATTTTTTAGCTCGCAATTTTTTATTTTCTCAAGGGTAACAGGAGAAATTGGACCCCAAAATTTGTTGTCCAGTCATGTTGCATTTGCAGAGCTCCTGATGTACCTAAACAGTAGAAACCCCCCACAAGTGACCCCATTTTGGAAACTAGACCCCCAAGGAACTTATCTAGATATGTGGTGAGCATTTTGAACGCCCAAGTGCTTCACAAAAGTTTGACACAGATCCAAGAAAATAAAAAATCTTTTTCCCCACAAAAATGATTTTTTTTAGCCCCCAAATTTTTTTTATTTTTGTAAGTGTAACAGGAGAAACTGGACCCCAAAAGTTGTTGTCCAATCAGTTCTGAGTACGCTGATACCCCATATGTGGGGGTAAACCACTGTTTTGGTGCACAGCAGAGCTCAGAAGGGAGGGAGCACCAATTGACTTTTTGAATGCAAAATTGGCTGTCGCGTTTGGAGATCCCCTGATGTACCTAAACAGTGGAAACCCCCAATTCTACCTCCAACCGTAACCCCAACACACCCTTAATGCTAATCCCAACCCTAACCATAACCCTAATCAGAACCCTAATGCCAAAACACCCCTAATCCCAACCCTAACCCTAATCAAATCCCTAAGCCCAACACACCCCTAATCATAATCTCAACCCTAACCTCAAACTTAACCCCAACCCTAACCTTAACCCTAATCCCAAACCTAACCTAATCCCAAACGTAACCCTAATGTCAACCTTAACCCTAATACCAACCCTAGCCCTAATCCAAACCCTAATCCCAACCCTAACCCTAATCTCAACCCTAACTTTAGCCCCAACCCTAACTTTAGCCCCAGCCCTAACCCTAACCCTAGCCCTAACCCTAGCTCTAATTGGAAAATAGAAATACATACTTTTTTATTTTATCATTTTTTCCTAACTAAGGGGGTGATAAAGGGGGGGTTATTTACAATTTTTTTTCTTTTGATCACTGTGATAGGATCTCACAGTGACCAAAATAAAGCAAGAGGAAGAATCTTCCTCTGCCAGCCGGCACATCATGGCAGAGGAGGAAGCCGGCGGCCAGGAGGGGATGGAGGAGGACCCAGGGACACCAGTATGTATGATAGGGTCCCTGAATCCCCCTATTACTCTGTCCTCTGATGTGCAAACACATCAGAGGACAGAGAATGACACGCCATTTTTTTTTATTTTTGTGGTTGCCAGTAAACGGTTATTTACCGGCTATCACAAAACACCCCCGGCAGCCGAGACCCCAAAGATCCTCTGCCGGAAAAAGATGGTGGCACCCATCGGGAGCCACGAGGAGCATCGGGGGACACGGGTGAGTATCGGGGGCTATCGGAGAAATCGGAAATCGTGGGGTTTTTTTTGCGGCCGCCGGTAAACGGTTATTTACCGGCGATCGCAACCCGGGGGTCGGTAAAAACCCATCATGTTCTCTGAGGTCTCGGCTACCCCTGGTAACCGAGACCCCAGAGAAATTCCGACTCTGGGGGCGCTATACACTTTTACTTTTTCCACAGCGCCGTTAATTAAAGGCGCTGTGGTTTCAGTACCCTTAACTAACACCGTTAAAAGGCGTATCGGTGGTTGTTAAGGGGTTAATTATTAATTGTTTTTGTAGGATATCACATATTTTACAACAATACGATACATGTGGCCACTAAGGAGGATTTTATCAGCCATCTGGATAACGGTGGACGCCGGATGGTTGAAGTGGAGATAGCTGGAGCCATTCGGTTGTTTCTTCCGTTTGGGGTGGGAGCCACCGGATTTTGAAGTAATCGATGACAACATTTCAACATACGGACTATGCTGCTAATGTTAATATCAAAACATGAAGTGTATTTTTAGAGGCTGGGTTTGTAGTGGTTTATCAGTGGTAGGGATTAATGCATGTGGGATTTAGACAGATAACCAGTGACTCGCATTTACATGTTTAGTATATATAGTGACTTGCATTTATTCTTATTTATATATTGCTTGGGAAACAATTTTTATAATATGTTTAGGTATCAAATCAATGGATTTATTGGTATAATAATATTATGGATTCATTAGTAAGTTATGTTTAAAAGACACCTTATATATGGGTGATTTTATTCACCCCTATTTTTGGGTAATAACTTTTAGTATGGTTGAATAGTATAGTGGAAGTTATGATGTATATATAATTATTTAGTATATGGTCTTATTAAAAATATCACTATATGATATGCACTTTAACCTGTGGTGTACTAGTCACTTTTTTTTATTTATTTATTACTTTTATTCCTTACATGTATTCTTTCTCTATTGTAGTACAACCCTAGATCATACAAGGGGTGATGGTAGCGGCCATTTGCCTTTATCCTGCAGGGGAGGTATTGGTGGCTCCTCACTATCAGTTTTGATCTGGTGTTGGTAATAGTTTACTAATTTCACATATAATTTCATGCACTTTTATTCTTATATAATTCAATATGTATTCATTATTTTTTATATCCCACTTTTATCATTGGTGACAGTGGCATTCTCATAATCACATCCAAAATAATGGCACTTTTAGCTTTGGTATTCTGGAATATTTATTTCACTGATATTCATCACTTTTTTGCTGTGACCTTATTATGGGTCAATGACACGTTACACTTATCTGGGTATCTGTAAGATTTGGATAGGACTATATGTATCCTTGCGTATGTTGCAGGTCGGTATCCCTTAAACCTATCACAGGTTTTTTCTGCTATGAATTAAGTTGTATGGCAGAGATTGGTTTCCCCATTAGGATTATATGTTTCACTTAGATTGCAGCGGTATATATGTTTACGATATGACGTGTCCGTGATAACTCTGCCTAGTTACAACCTTATTGGTTACTTTGTAACGGTGGTTAGACTGCAGCTGTATGTGCTGTCAGTGTGTGATGCGCTGTTACTAGCCTCGCCCAGCTAAAATCCTATTGGTCAGTTTAGAATATAAAATCCTGCGAAGCCCAGCCATAGACATGCCCCCAGGAGGAAACAGACGTGAAACGCATCGGGGTTTTTTCAGAGGCACATTTTTTTGTTTTAAGGAGCCAAAGGGGAGTTTATAAAATTTTTCTGTGTATTTGGATAATTTTCATCTATATGCTGTAGCTGGCCTCTTGTACACAATTGCTCTTGGATAGAGGCACTATTTTAACTCTATGTATATAGCTTATGTATGTTTAAATAAAGTTGTATTTTTATTTTAAAAAAAGAGCAAATACACTTTTTTGATTCATTATAGTTTACTAACTATCTGGTCAGTATGTTGAAATACTTAGTGGAGTGTTGCCCACCCTTGGTGTAGGAGAATGGGCTTGGGTTGTATTTTTACCATTTATAGTATTTTGAGTAAATATTGCAAAATGTCTAAGATGAGAATATTCATGTAACTCCTTTATAATGCCGTTAATTGTGACAGCAACTCCTTTAAGAAGTAGCTCTATGAGGCCTTGCTTTGTATGGAAAAGATTGTAGATTTTTAGGCACCATTTGAGCAACATATACAAACATATGTAGTGTATAGAATCTATTCTTTAAAGCAAATGATAGTAAAGAGTGCGGGACTGGAATTGTGGTCATGTTTGACGCAGATGACTTCTATTGAGTGAGACATGAATGTTCTAAGGTAATTGCCTAATTGTAGAATGGCTCATTTTCTTATAAAATAGAATGGGATGTGTAAATTGGCCTGCACTTATAAACCTTTTGTTAACAAGGATGTTTGGCAGGTTTCCAAGCTGTTTGCAGTTTTGTAAATTGCAAAGAGGGATTAATGAGGAAAGCAATGGGAGTGAAAAGAGTGCTTGAACCATGGTTTAGAAGCTTTGACACTGGAGTAAACTGTATATGGTGCACTAGTTATTACAGATACTAGAAATGACATTAAAATGTTACATATTCTATATAGATGATGTTTGGAATTACAGTAGCTTAATAATGATCGTTTAATGTATTGTATGGTAACTCAATAAAATTCTATTTTCCCCTATGATTACATTATAATTACTAGTGATGAGCGAGTATACTCGTTGCTCGGGTGATCTCCAAGTATTTGTTATTGTTCGGAGATATAGTTTTCATCGCCTCAGTTGCATGATTTACGGCTTACAGATAAGCTGAATACATGTGGAAATTCACAAACAAACAGGCATTCCTCACATGTATTCAGCGTATCTGGAAGCCGTAAATCATGCAACTGAGGCGATGACAACTATATCTCCGAGCAATAACAAATACTCGGAGGTCACCCGAGCGTGCTGGGGAAAACATGAGCAACAAGTATACCCGCTCATCACTAATAATTACGCTTTTGCTACTCAATTTATCAATATCATTAGGAAAACATGGCAGCTGTCTTACAAGCACAGTGCCATTTTTACCTATGACAAGGTGCAGACCAAATTTTTTTTAGCTAAATTGTTTTAATGAATTAATGTTTTAATCTGAAAATAAATATATAAATATAATTTTTTTTTATATAAAATGTACTTTAAAGTTCATGTTTGTTAAAAAGCATAAAGATAGTGACAGAGAAGTTTATGAGTATTTGTGCCTTTATACTTTTAGCTATTGCTCTTTGAATACAGCAGATAAACTTGGTTGATTTAGAAGTTTAATTAATAGTACAAGTACCAGTCCTTTAAAATCATTGTAATACATCAAAAAGTGCTGGTAGCCTGGGAAAGAAGAATTTAGACTTCACAAATATACAGGTCCTTCTCAAAAAATTAGCATATAGTGTTAAATTTCATTATTTACCATAATGTAATGATTACAATTAAACTTTCATATATTATAGATTCATTATCCACCAACTGAAATTTGTCAGGTCTTTTATTGTTTTAATACTGATGATTTTGGCATACAACTCCTGATAACCCAAAAAACCTGTCTCAATAAATTAGCATATCAAGAAAAGGTTCTCTAAACGACCTATTACCCTAATCTTCTGAATCAACTAATTAACTCTAAACACATGCAAAAGATACCTGAGGCTTTTATAAACTCCCTGCCTGGTTCATTACTCAAAACCCCCATCATGGGTAAGACTAGCGACCTGACAGATGTCAAGAAGGCCATCATTGACACCCTCAAGCAAGAGGGTAAGGGTAACGTCACACAGTGGCATTTTGATCGCTACGACGGCACGATTCGTGACGTTCCAGCGATATAGTTACGATCTCGCAGTGTCTGACACGCTCCTGCGATCAGGGACCCCGCTGAGAATCGTAAGTCGTAGCAGATCGTTTGAAACTTTCTTTCGTCGTCTAGTGTCCCGCTGTGGAGGCATGATCGCATCGTGTAACAAAGGTGTGCACGATATCGTATACGATGTGCGCATAGTAACCAACGGCTTCTACATCGCACATACGTCATGAAATTATCGCTCCAGCGTCGAACATTGCAAAGTGTGACAGCAGTCTACGACGCTGGAGCGATATTGTTACAATGCTGGAGCGTCACGGATCGTGCCGTTGTAGCGATCAAAATGCCACTGTGTGACGGTACCCTAAGACCCAGAAAGAAATTTCTCAACAAATAGGCTGTTCCCAGAGTGCTGTATCAAGGCACCTCAATGGTAAGTCTGTTGGAAGGAAACAATGTGGCAGAAAACGCTGTACAACGAGAAGAGGAGACCGGACCCTGAGGAAGATTGTGGAGAAGGACCGATTCCAGACCTTGGGGAACCTGAGGAAGCAGTGGACTGAGTCTGGTGTGGAAACATCCAGAGCCACCGTGCACAGGCGTGTGCAGGAAATGGGCTACAGGTGCCGCATTCCCCAGGTAAAGCCACTTTTGAACCATAAACAGCGGCAGAGGCGCCTGACCTGGGCTACAGAGAAGCAGCACTGGACTGTTGCTAAGTGGTCCCAAGTACTTTTTTCTGATGAATGCAAATTTTGCATGTCATTCGGAAATCAAGGTGCCAGAGTCTGGAGGAAGACTGGGGAGAAGGAAATGCCAAAATGCCTGAAGTCCAGTGTCAAGTACCCACAGTCAGTGATGGTGTGGGGTGCCATGTCAGCTGCTGGTGTTGGTCCACTGTGTTTCATCAAGGGCAGGGTCAATGCAGCTAGCTATCAGGAGATTTTGGAGCACTTCATGCTTCCATCGGCTGAAATGCTTTATGGAGATGAAGATTTCATTTTTCAGCACGACCTGGCACCTGCTCACAGTGCCAAAACCACTGGTAAATGGTTTACTGACCATGGTATTACTGTGCTCAATTGGCCTGCCAACTCTCCTGACCTGAACCCCATAGAGAATCTGTGGGATATTGTGAAGAGAAAGTTGAGAGACGCAAGACCCAACACTCTGGATGAGCTTAAGGCCGCTATTGAAGCATCCTGGGCCTCCATAACATCTCAGCAGTGTCACAGGCTGATTGCCTCCATGCCACGCCGCATTGAAGCAGTCATTTCTGCCAAAGGATTCCCGACCAAGTATTGAGTGCATAACTGAACATTATTATTTGTTGGTTTTTTTGTTTGTTATTAAAAAACACTTTTATTTGATTGGATGGGTGAAATATGCTAATTTATTGAGACAGGTTTTTTGGGTTATCAGGAGTTGTATGCCAAAATCATCAGTATTAAAACAATAAAAGACCTGACAAATTTCAGTTGGTGGATAATGAATCTATAATATATGAAAGTTTAATTGTAATCATTACATTATGGTAAATAATGAAATTTAACACTATATGCTAATTTTTTGAGAAGGACCTGTACATTCACACTGTTTTTCCACCCTATATCTGGCAAAAACTATGAGAAATTCTAATAATATAAAGTCTAATGTGCCTGAAAACTATCATTAGTTATCCCCTTCCCAACATTTGACGTACATGCACACCATGATCGGGAAGGTGTTCCTGCAAATTGATGTATTATTAAATTATGGTGAATATGTGGGCTCACTCGCTGTACCCACTCAGTCAGTTCCAGGAACTCAGCTTAACTGACAGTCAAGCACCTGCTTTATCAACCAAGATCGGTGAAAGCACTTTCCTGGCGGCATAACCCTCTACATGTCACAATCAATAGTGACAGCGGCATCCATAGGGTTGCGAGAGGCTCAGAACTCCCTCTTTCACCTCATGGCCCTCCTTCCAACCCTCCATGAGATGACTGTGATGTGCCGATGGTTGTCATAATACCTACAGGTAAACTGACAGGTCCAGTACATGCATAAGTGTTTTAGTGTAGTAGGCCACAAATAAAAGTTGAAGTCCCATGGCAGACGAAGTAGAAAAAAAGGTTAAACACAATTGTAAAAAACTCTGTAAAAAAAACCTGAAAGAAACACAAAATAAAGAACAAAATAATCTAATATATAAATCTGAATGTGTGTGTGTATGTGTGTATGTGTGTATGTCCGGGATTGGCATCTGCACCGTTGCAGCTACAGCCACAAAATTTTGCACAGTCACACGTCTGGACCCCGAGAGCGTCATAGGCTATGTTGTGACGCAAAATTTTAACCCCGCGCATTCCAATTCACCATACAATTTTGCCCCTATCTACATAATGGGGAAAAAGTGAAAGGAAAAGTGTTGGAGGCAAATTGACAGATTCCAGATGTGTGGGGACTTAAAGAGTGAGAGCGATGGCGCCAAAGAGTATATACCGTACAGTTGCTAAGGTGGGGCCCCGATATAGGATACTTACCACACACGGGGATATGAATTAACACACACACAAAATGCTCCACACACTACCACGTGCTTGAACCCATATATCACCCTTAGCACACATTTCACCACACATACACCAACCTCGCCACATAAAAGTCGAAACACAAAAGTCGCCGCTCAAAACTCACCACGTGCAAAACTTGCCACATGCAAAACTAGGCTCACGCAAAACTCGCCACACGTGCAAAACTCACCTCATGGAAAACTCGCCACACGCAAAACTTGCACACGCGGAAAAATTGCCACATGCACAAAAGTTGCAACACATGCAAATGTTGCCTCACACAAAACTTGCACATACTCAAAACGCACCACACATAAAACTCGCCACGCGCAAAACTCACCATGCGCAAAACTTGCTGCACACAACTTGCTACACTAACCTGTCACATGCAACTCGACACACAAAAAGTTGCTATACGCATGTCGCCACACAAAACTCTTCTCACAAAAGTCGTTACATGCATGTCGCCACATGCAACTCAACACACACAACTTGACACATGAAACTAGCCCTAAAACACACACAAGTCTGGTATTATCCTTCAAAAATAAAAATCTGATTAATAAGCAGACAAATTACAAGAGCAACAAATGTACAATATAGGAAATACGGCAGCTGTCAGTCACATGACTTGTCTATTATGTGTATGTGTGAGCTAATATATACTGCCAGGGGAGAGGGCTTCCTGTTGGCTGGGGATTTATCAGACTGCCAATTTAGCTTACAAATACTGAGGTAAAAATACTGACCAAATAACGTGTGAACGCGGTCTAATACAGGAGGAGATGAAGATATATACTATATACAGGGGAGATGACACACAGATATATACTATATACAGGAGAGATGACACACAGGTATATACTATATACAGGAGGAGATGACACACAGGTATATACTATATACAGGAGGAGATGACACACACATATATACTATATACAGGGGAGATGACACACAGGTATATACTATATACAGAAGGAGATGACATACAGGTATATACTATATACAGGAGGAGATGACACACAGGTATATACTATATACAGGAGCAGATGACACACACATATATACTATATACAGGGGAGATGACACACAGGTGTATACTATATACAGGAGGAGATGACATACAGGTATATACTATATACAGGAGGAGATGACACACTGGTATATATTATATACAGGGGAGATGACATACAGGTATATACTATATAAAAGAGGAGATGACACATAGATATATAGAGGAGGAGATGACATACAGCAGTTATATACTATTTACAGGGGAGATGACATACAGGTATATACTATATACAGGAGATGACATAAAGGTGTATACTATATATAAGGGAGATGACAAACATGTATATACTGAGGGGAAAATGAGAGGTGTGAGGTGAAAATAAGGGGTGTGAGGTGAAAATGAAAAGGTGTGAGTGCAAAATGAGAGGAGTGAGGGAAAATAGTGGAGTGACCGGAAAATGACAGATGTGAGGTCGAAATGACAAGTGTTAGGGGGGAATGAGAGGAGTGAGGGGGAAAATAAGAGAAGTGAGGGGGAAAATGAGAGGTGTAAGGGAGAAAATGAGAGATGTAAGGGGGAAAATGAGAGAAGTGAGGTGCTATAACTAACCACAGATATTTACTATGCCTAGGCAACGCTGGGCTCTTCAGCTAGTCAGTTTCATAAATTAAAACGCATTTTTATGTAAAAACAAAAATAAACAAGAGTGCACATAATTGCTATGGTCACATCCAAAATATCAATGTATAACACTGTCACACTATTTAACCCATACAATGAATACCGTTAGAAAAATAACCAAAAACACAAGAAGAATGCTGTTGTTTTTTCATCATACTGCTGCACAAAAATTGGAATATAACGAGATCGAAAGGTCATATGTAAATATATATTTTAGCACTGAAACATCTCATGCTGCAAAATTCAAGCCCTCACTTGGCTCTCTCGGCGGAAAAATAAAAAGTTATGCATCTTAGAATTTGGCGATGTAAAAATATAATAAACCCATTATAAATCTATATACTGTAGATATGTAATCGCTGTAATTATACTAGCCAGAATATCAATGCTGTCTTATCACTTAGTCATAGTTCTCAGCAATTTAAAACATTTTTGGATGAAAAAGGCGCTTTTCAGGCCACATTAACAAGTTTGAATTGCATTCATGATAAGTTAGTCTAATATGTACAGAGCCCGTGACAGATGATTGTCGGGTGAGTTAATGATCTGGCACGTCTACTATCGGCTCATCCTTTTGTTATTTAAAAAATTGACCAGCAGAGATGTCTGACAGCAGCTTTATAAAAGAGATCACATAAGAACTTGGAGAAGTGATCATTCCTGTGTATGGAGACTCGAGCGAGATAGCTGCCAGGTGAACCATAGTTCGGCCACTAGCTTTCTAAAGTGTATGGGGCTTTAGTCTGACACTTGTACTCGTACTTTTTATAGTCTCGTTCATACGGCTGTATTCATAGTCTCTGTCTTGTGCTTGTACAATAGACAGCACACTAATCTTAAAATAATCTATTGTCAAATCTGACAAATAATGGATCTGAAAAATGAAATATCAGAACCACTATGAGTACACGAATACATCACCCCAGTAGCCAACAGTACATGAAAACATCATCAAGATTAAAATAGCGAACACTTGCAATGTCAACCCTTACAATTGTATTGCATGAACCTGCAACTCCCAGTATGACCATAAAAATGGTAAAATATAGAAATAAAACCTGGTGCACAGCCAAAGAACAAGAGGTGCTCAGGTAGGTTCCAACACCATACCAAATGTAAACAAAAACCTGGCACTCAACTTTATATGTCTGAGGAGATTTTATTGTTCAGCAACAAAAACGTTTCGGTCCTTTACAAGTTGGACCTTGATCAGTTACTGCAAATTTAAACAATATACAAAGACAAGGAACACAAAATCAAAAACAGAAAAAAAGGGACCAAATAATATAATAATGAAAACCAAAGTATGTACATGAGAAGACATATCAATAGATGGCAAATACCTATGAATCTAATAGCCAAACAACAATTTGGAACCATCCGCTAGTGGCACAATGCTACTGAGGAAAAAATGATAGGATGAGAAGGTGATAACATACCGTGCTATTGAGCATGTAGTTGTGGGCAGTGTGCTTCTATGAGTGCGCATTAATCTGTAATAGGAGATTAACCATGAGGGTAGTGGATAGAGAAATAAAGTCAATATAAGGAGAACTGATACCTACAGGGATGGCTGTCAGAACGCTGACAATATAAGTGCAAAGGCTCAATCCTGTGGGGATAGAATACATCTGTGAACAGGGTTGCAGGTCAGCGCTAATGAGGCCCCATGTGAGTGAGCGTGAAGAGATCTCTTACCAGATGCTGTAGTCGGAGTAGACGCGGTGTCCACCGCTGGTCCTAACGCTCGTGCCGGGAAGACGCCAAAGATAGACTCCGGTCTCGGCGGTAAAATACACCGCCGACCGGAAGTGGGCGTGTCAATCGCATCCTAACCCGCGGCCAACTACGTCATAGCTATGGCGGTGCGCTGAAAGCCATGCGCGTCCAGCCATGGGAGGGTCCAGGCTATGGGGGAGTGTCGGTCACATATTGACATGCGGCCATTCACGTCACCGCTATGGCGGTGCTGAGGCGCCTAATGGGTGTCAAGCCATGGAAGGATCCCGGCTAAGGGGGAGTGTCTATCCTGTCGTAGTAAAAGGGCATAATAGCGGCGTGAAAAAAAGGGGGAATCCAATAGGTAATGAACTGGATAGATACCAGGGTGGTAAATACTACAGGAAAAACTGTGCAAGCCATGCGAGCCTATGGTTATGATAAGCACCTATCTGAATAAATGGTATAGGGACATCCTAAATATTAAAGAAAGGCTGATATGAAATAAGAGGTGTTAGAACTATGGATTATGCAGACATGAGAGCCAGGGCAAGGTTAGTTACACATATATAGAGACAGTGAGTGCAGCATAGTATATGGGAGATCATGCCAGGAGGCGCCGTGGCGTAAGATAGCGGTGCCAGTGAAATAATGAGTGAGTCGTCAGGCTATGGTGAGTGCCATGTAGCAGGGTTCTCGATCCCCGAGTCAGTACAGGCGGTTCTAGAATGAATAAACAAAAGGTACAATTAGCATAATGATGTGACAAGTAAATAAAACCTACACTTGAGACTAATGCATCAGTTTACATAAAAGCCAGTAAATCGTAATCTCTATTCAGCCCTTTTGGTGTGAGGGTATTCAACGTGTGAATCCAGAATGCCTCACGTTTTTTCAAGAGTGCTACATGGTCCCCCCCCTCGACGTTGTAGTGGAATAGAATCGATGACTTGATATTTTAATTGGGAGATAGTATGGCCCTGTGATGAGTAGTGATGGGGAACCGGTAGTAACAGATTATTGCAACGTATAGTCGATTTGTGTTTTGATATCCTATCACGTACCGGTTGGGTTGTTTCCCCGATGTATAGCAAGCCGCAAGGGCACTTTATGAGATACACTACTGTGACGCCCAGGAGACCGGGATACCCAGCACCGGACCAATGGAGTCTGTCTCTTGAGGGGGATGTCACGGGTGGCTTGACCCGGTGCTGTGGCCTCAGGCAATGCACAGTGTAAGGGGTATCATGAGGGGACAGGCACTTACTTGATCAGCAGCAGGTTCTCCCAGCGGTGACGATCTCGATCCTGGATAGATGGCTATTGTCCAAATGAAAGACTGAGGCACTGAAACGTTTAACCAGTTTACTTTAACATAAAAGGATTTACAACCAGTCCTGTCACCGGAGTCTGTATGGGAACTCTGAGTTACTTTGACCCTGCCGGGGTCTTCGCCTCTTATTGTGCGCAATTTCTGTGTGGCCCTGCTGCTGTATGTGAACTGGCTGCCGGCCCAATCTGTCCCCTCCGGGTCCTGGTTCGACGGGCAACCCGAGTCCTTTTATCGGTTTACCCCCTCTGGGAGTACCGCTGAACTCTGTGTCTGTTGCTGCATCCGACCCTAGTGAAGCTGATATCACCTCACGTTTTTCCGGTTGCTGTATTATATATAATGAATACAGCCACGGATCCGGTATCCGTCTTTGCGCCTGTTCTGGGTAGTGATTAATGCTACCCGGTTCTCACAATGTCCTTTTTCTCTATCCCTCTTCTCCTCAGGCCGGTGATTTAGGCCTGGTAACAGTCACAGGGCTGTTAGAGATTCAACTGTATGACCTCTCACTATCAGCTCCTTGGCCCAACTGCCATTTCTTCTCTCAGACCAGAATGGATCAAGGGGAGTCTCTGGAGCTCCCCCTTCTGGCCGAAGGTGGTAGTGCAGTCTTGCTATTTTAGTATTTGTACTTACTGTCAGTAACTATTTTTGTGGCAAATACCCCTAGGGGTGCCACATTCCCCCTTAGTTAAGAACAGTACTCCGGGACTGTGGGACAATAACATTTTGAAATAACAATTAATATGTACAGAGTCTTAAAAATGAAAAGTTACAAAAACCACTCAAGGAAACAAAAATAGAGTTCTGTAAAAAGTCACTTCAAATAGCGTCCATTAATACAGTTCTATCCTTGAAGGTATTAGGAACGGCACTGTACTTAGTGTCCAGGAATTTAGTTCCATTTTTCCAACGGAGTTATCAATATAAAGTCTAAAGAAAGTTCAAAAAGAGCAAAAAGCAAAGTTCAAAAAGCAGTCTTTCCGGAGCTTTGATTTAGTGCCTCCGGGCTGATAAAAAGTTCAAGAATATGCAATAAGTTCATACAGACAAGTCTCTGTAGGCACTGGGCTTAAACAATGCAGACTGATAACAATGACTATACTACATTTTCTGTTTAACTATATACGGCATAACATATATACAATTCACATTATGAGCTTTATAGTTGGTAATCTGCATACCTGGCCGGTAATTGACCCTGGGTACTACGCTGTGATCTACGTAATAGCGGTGTCTCTTCATGTGGTGTACTACTGTCTACTGCGGATGTAGTATCTGCCCGCTCTGCTAAAGATAATTCCACGACTATGGAGTTGGCAAGTCCACCGTGAATGGGATTACTCTGACCAGGAATCTGTTCTTCCTGGCCTGGAACCTCCTGTAGTACGGGGTCAGCCTCTTCCTGTCTTGGGACTTCTGGTATTGGGTTCGGTGTTGGGTAAAAGGCCACCATGGGAACCACTACTGCACCATGGTATGTTAGTAGGGTTTTGGGAAAGTCTCCTATACAGGTGTGATACACTTCCTCTTCTTTTTCCTTTACTGGTTGAACCTGTATGGGTTGAATAACTTCTGGTTCTGGCTGGACAACGTCTGGCTCTTTCAATGTTTCCGGACATAATTTAAGATTGTCTCTTGACACTAGTACAGATGTTAAGCCTCCGTTTTTGCTAATGAGACACATTTTAGGATTATCCACTCTTGTTGGTAAAACTGTGTAGGGTACGGCTTCCCACTGATTGTCCAGTTTATTGGTTCGACGATTTCTCTTGAGCACTTGGTCACCCGGTCTTAATGGGGTCGCTAGAGCATTCTGGTTGAAAGTTCGCTCTTGTCTTTCTCTAGTTTGCTGAAGGCTTCTTTCCACACTCTCTTGCACTTGGCGATACTGCTTTTGCCATATGATATCCCAATTGGAGTCTTGAACTTCTGCGTCTGGTTTCAGAATTCCCATTTCTAGATCGATTGGTAATTGGCCGGGTCTTGCACGCATAAGGTAAGCTGGGGTGCAGTTGGTGGAGCTCACCGGGACATGATTATACAGATCCACCAAGTCAGGCAATTTCTCTGGCCATTGATTCCTTTCTGTCTCAGGTAAAGTCTTTAGTAGGTCTATTACAATATGGTTCATCTTCTCGCATAAGCCGTTTGTTTGTGGATGATAGGCCGTCGTCCGGATCTTTTTGCAACCATACATATTACAGAATTCTCTGAAGATCTCTGATTCAAAGGCTGTACCTTGGTCGGTGAGAACCTGTTCCGGATATCCATGGGGTCTACAAAAGTACGTTTGGAACGCTTTGGCTGCTGTTTTTGCTGTCAGATCTTTTACGGGTACTACTACCAAGAAACGTGAATAATGGTCCACGATGGTCAAGGCATAGACATAGCCGGACCGGCTTGGTGTCAACTTCACGTGGTCCATGGCTACAAGTTCAAGTGGTTGTTTGGTGATTATGGGCTGCAGTGGTGCTCTTTGGTTCTTTTGATCGTTTCTTCTGAGGTTGCACGGGCCACAATTTCTGCACCACTGTTCGATTGATTTTCTCATCCCGACCCAATAAAATCTTTCTCTTAGAAGTACTTCTAACTTTTTCCAACCGAAGTGACCAGCACCATTATGGTAAGCTTCGAGGACCATCTTCACATCTTGTTTAGGCACAATAATCTGCCAAACCAATTCATGTGTTTTCGGATTGGTGTATCTTCTACAGAGCTTCCCTTGATACAGGAACATTTTGCCTCTCTCTTTCCAGAGTTGATGCGTCTCTTCTGGGGCATCCTCATAGGGATATGCACTTTGCTCAGTCAACAGTTACTTCACCAACTTCACAGCCGGATTGCTGTCTTGGGTGTCAGCCCATCTATGGTGTGCTAACGGATTAAAATTCACCTCTTGTTGTTTCTGATAGGTACTTGACTGATGATGTTTTGCCTTGGGACGATGGAAGGCTGGTAGTTCAATTTCTTCAAGCTCCCCCGTTTCCTCTTCTACATCTCTCAAGTGTGGCATCCGGGATAGGGCATCGGCATTTCCATTCTTGCGACCTGCTCGATACTTGATTATGAAGTTGTAATTAGATAACCGGGCTATCCATCGCTGTTCTAACGCACCTAATTTGGCTGTGTCCAGGTGGGTCAACGGATTGTTGTCAGTATAGACAATAAATTCTGCAGCGGCCAGATGGTGTTTGAAACGCTCCGTCACAGCCCAAACTACTGCCAGTAGTTCCAATTTGAAGGAGCTGTAATTTTCTGAATTTCTTTCAGTAGGCCGGAGCTTTCTACTTGCAAAGGCGATGACTTTCTCCCGACCTTCTTGCTTTTGTGACAGCACCGCTCCTAGTCCCACATTACTGGCATCGGTGTAGAGGATGAAAGGTTTATGGTAATCTGGGTATGCCAGAACCTCTTCTCCGGTTAGTGCCTTCTTTAGTTGTTCAAAGGAGTCTTCCCTTTCGTCGTTCCACTGAAAAGGAGGGTTTCGGTTTGAAGGTTTCTTCGTCTGCCCTACCAAGGTGTCTTGCAAGGGTGCTGCCAACTTGGTAAATCCTTTTATAAATCTGCGATAGTAACCCACCAATCCCAGGAATTGTCTCACTTCTTTTGCGCTGGTAGGTCTTGGCCAATCCCTTATGGCGCTTATTTTCTCGGGATCTGGTGCTACTCCCTCCGAACTCACGATGTGTCCCAGGTACTGTACCTTTGGCTTGAGAAGGTGACATTTGGATGGCTTGACTTTCATGCCATACCTGGATAAGGCTTCGAACACTTCTGCCAGGTCTATTAAGTGTTGTTCGTAAGTCTTTGAGTAGACGATCACATCATCTAGGTACAGGAGGACGGTCTCGAAGTTCTTGTGTCCGAGGCAGCATTCCATCAGCCGCTGGAAGGTACCGGATGCGTTGCAGAGTCCGAACGGCATGCGATTAAATTCACATAGACCCATTGGTGTGGTGAATGCCGTCTTTTCCTTATCTCTCTCAGCCACAGGGACTTGCCAATACCCGCTTGTTAAGTCTAAGGTGGAAAAATAATTAGCAGATTTCAAAGCAGTTAAGGACTCTTCTATCCTAGGCAAGGGGTAGGCGTCTTTATGGGTGATGTTATTAATCTTCCGGTAGTCTACGCACATTCTCATGGTTCCGTCCTTTTTTTTGACAATCACTAGAGGGGCCGCCCAGGGGCTACAGCTGTCTCTTATTACCCCGGCCTGTTTCATTTCCCTCAGCATATCTTTTGCACATTGATAGTGAGCGGGCGGTATGGGTCTATATCTTTCTTTTATTGGGGGATGGTCACCTGTGGGGATTGTGTGTTCTACCCCTTCTATCCGTCCGAAGTCCAATGGGTGTTTACTGAAGACTTGTTCATATTCCGTCACTAGCCTATACACCCCTTGTTTTTGATGGGTAGGTGTTGAATTTATGCCCACGTGTAGCTGTTGGCACCAATCCTCCATTTCTCCATCTGAGCCATTGCCTTCCACCTGACAGGTTGGTTCTAAGGGCTCAATGGTTGTGATGGCATTGTTGTCAACAGTATATAGCTTTGCCATTGTAGCATACCTTGGCAAAGTGACCTCTTCCTCTCCACAGTTCAAAAGTCGTACCGGCACTCGTCCCCGGTGTACCTCGACTATCCCTCGTGCTGTGAGTATAGTGGGCCTGCTGTCGGTGTACACTGGTTCTATTAAGGCTTGATAATCTCGTCCCTTAGTACCAATGGCTGCGCTACACCATACCAGCATTTCTGTTTTTGGTGGGATTACAATAGACGTTGGATCACTTACCCTCACACTGCCGATTTCTCCACCTGCAACTTCTACCTGTTGCCTTAACATCAATACTTTTATTTCCCTCCGGAGAACTCTCTGCTGGCAGGATTGGGCAGTTTCAGCAATTTGCTGTAAGACAGAAATGACTTCGGAAAAGCAGTTCTCTAACACATTCATTCCTATCAATACAGTTGGTTCACAGTTCCGCCGGTCAACATCAACAACAATTAAACCCTGTTTCTTCAGTTCTACTTTACCAATCTTTATGGTCATCTCCCTGAATCCTAGTTTCGGTACCAACTTACCATTACTGGCCCATATATCTAGTTCAACATCAGAGGGCCCTTTATCAATATCTGCATCAGCCCAGTACCTCTTATAAAGGATATACGGTATAGATGAAATCTGGGAACCTGTGTCCAGCAAAGCGTTGAGGGGAATTCCGTCCAGCACGATAGGGATAATGGGTCGTCCTCCGATGTACCTGTTGTGCCAGGGTGTTGGGCCTTGAAAGTTCATTCCTGCGAAGCGGCCCGCATTCCCAGGGGATTCCCGTTTAAATCACAATCTCGTGCAAAGTGGCCCGGCTGCTGGCAACGGCGGCAAATGGGCTGTCCATCCGGTTGGTAGCGGTTGCAGGGTCGTCCTCTCCATGTCGGGTATCTCCGGGGTCTCATCCATGGAACATCCTCTCTACAGTTTGCCAACTCCATCTTGTGTCCTCTCATCTCCTGCATGGTTTTAGCCATTGAAGCAACAACATCAGCTAAAGAGTCAAGCTTTTGTTGAAGAGCCTCATTAGTACTGGGCCCCAGGGGCTTAGCAATGGCCCCAGACATAGCTGATGTCACTGGCACTCCCTGTTGTTGAGGTGCCTCTGCCATGGGTTGCGCAGGATCCTGATCCCGAGGTGCCTCTGCCAGCTGGAGACGTATAGCGCTCTCCTTTAATTGGGCAAATGTCAATTCAGGGTTCTTAAAAACAAGCATGCTCACATGCCCCCGGTGAGAAGGGGTGTAGAGTCCCTCAATAAATTGATCTCTTAGCAGTTTATCCGCTCCGGTGTTAAAAATGGGTTCAGCCAGTGTAAGTGATTTAAGGGCTTCCTGCAGGTTTAAGGCAAAGTCTCTCACGCCCTCATTAGCTTTTTGTTTGCAACTAAAGAATCGTATTTTAGCTTTGCTGCTGGCCGTGGTTTCAAATGTAGCTTTTAATCCAGCAAATATGCGTTCAACAGTGCCTTTTAGATCAGCTGCCCATGCTGTGACTTCTCGCTTAGCATGGCCACTTAACTGCATCATCAGGAGACTAACACGCTGAACTTCACCCACGGGGAACATGTCAAAATGGGCCAGCATCTTTTCTCTGAAATCGTCAAGGGTATTAGGCTCACCTTCATACATTGGAAGCCATGGGCCACCCGGGGTATATGGCATCAGCACCGGCATGATGGGCGCCACTCCTTGAACCGCTGCGCTGCCGGACTCTCTATTGACACTCTGTCTTTCAGCTGCATTAGCGTTGCCGAGTGCTGCGGCGTCTCCGTGCTGCGACATACTGTGCCCCCTTAGTTAATCCGGACCCTTCCGGTCCTCCGCTTCCGTCGGGATAGTGTAGATTCGTTCCGCTGTGCAGCAGGATCGATTTTCCCCTTGCTCTGATGTCAGAGCGCTCAGCTTGGTGCCGCCCACAATGACACGCCCCCTGCTGCTCCCACCCACCGCGCTCTGTAATGGCGGATTCTGAAGTTTTTCAGTTAGACTGGGGCTCAGGTGATGGCGTAGCTCAATTAACAGTCTCGTGCCTAACGGTTATGAAGTGATTACCTCAGGGGATGGCGGCCATCTTTACTGCATTATAACCAATGGGGAAAAGTCATTTTCAATAGTTTTCAATGGGGAATGGATTTTTCTTTAATAAAGTCAATTTTCAAGATTTTTCATCCCAGTTTTCACAGTTTTGGGCTCCAATCACGGCACACAATATCCGGTATACGGGCTGGCTAGATCCTGTTCGTGACGCCAATTGTGACGCCCAGGAGACCGGGATACCCAGCACCGGACCAATGGAGTCTGTCTCTTGAGGGGGATGTCACGGGTGGCTTGACCCGGTGCTGTGGCCTCAGGCAATGCACAGTGTAAGGGGTATCATGAGGGGACAGGCACTTACTTGATCAGCAGCAGGTTCTCCCAGCGGTGACGATCTCGATCCTGGATAGATGGCTATTGTCCAAATGAAAGACTGAGGCACTGAAACGTTTAACCAGTTTACTTTAACATAAAAGGATTTACAACCAGTCCTGTCACCGGAGTCTGTATGGGAACTCTGAGTTACTTTGACCCTGCCGGGGTCTTCGCCTCTTATTGTGCGCAATTTCTGTGTGGCCCTGCTGCTGTATGTGAACTGGCTGCCGGCCCAATCTGTCCCCTCCGGGTCCTGGTTCGACGGGCAACCCGAGTCCTTTTATCGGTTTACCCCCTCTGGGAGTACCGCTGAACTCTGTGTCTGTTGCTGCATCCGACCCTAGTGAAGCTGATATCACCTCACGTTTTTCCGGTTGCTGTATTATATATAATGAATACAGCCACGGATCCGGTATCCGTCTTTGCGCCTGTTCTGGGTAGTGATTAATGCTACCCGGTTCTCACAATGTCCTTTTCTCTATCCCTCTTCTCCTCAGGCCGGTGATTTAGGCCTGGTAACAGTCACAGGGCTGTTAGAGATTCAACTGTATGACCTCTCACTATCAGCTCCTTGGCCCAACTGCCATTTCTTCTCTCAGACCAGAATGGATCAAGGGGAGTCTCTGGAGCTCCCCCTTCTGGCCGGAGGTGGTAGTGCAGTCTTGCTATTTTAGTATTTGTACTTACTGTCAGTAACTATTTTTGTGGCAAATACCCCTAGGGGTGCCACACTACAAACGAGGATTGACACGTGTAGTAAGAGACCCAATAACATCAGGGACACACTAGTGAGAGCTGACTTTGGGCCCTCACACAAGACGAGGTCCAGATTCCTTTCCCATCCAAAGATGGGTACCTTCCCTTGCCTACACTGCGCCCAGTGTGGGAATGTCCAAAAAGGTGACACCTTTCAACATCCACATACGGGAAAGAGTTTTAGGATTAAAGATTACTACACGTGTCAATCCTCGTTTGTAGTGTATCTCATAAAGTGCCCTTGCGGCTTGCTATACATCGGGGAAACAACCCAACCGGTACGTGATAGGATATCAAAACACAAATCGACTATACGTTGCAATAATCTGTTACTACCGGTTCCCCATCACTACTCATCACAGGGCCATACTATCTCCCAATTAAAATATCAAGTCATCGATTCTATTCCACTACAACGTCGAGGGGGGGACCGTGTAGCACTCTTGAAAAAACGTGAGGCATTCTGGATTCACACGTTGAATACCCTCACACCAAAAGGGCTGAATAGAGATTACGATTTACTGGCTTTTATGTAAACTGATGCATTAGTCTCAAGTGTAGGTTTTATTTACTTGTCACATCATTATGCTAATTGTACCTTTTGTTTATTCATTCTAGAACCGCCTGTACTGACTCGGGGATCGAGAACCCTGCTACGTGGCACTCACCATAGCCTGACGACTCACTCATTATTTCACTGGCACCGCTATCTTACGCCACGGCGCCTCCTGGCATGATCTCCCATATACTATGCTGCACTCACTGTCTCTATATATGTGTAACTAACCTTGCCCTGGCTCTCATGTCTGCATAATCCATAGTTCTAACACCTCTTATTTCATATCAGCCTTTCTTTAATATTTAGGATGTCCCTATACCATTTATTCAGATAGGTGCTTATCATAACCATAGGCTCGCATGGCTTGCACAGTTTTTCCTGTAGTATTTACCACCCTGGTATCTATCCAGTTCATTACCTATTGGATTCCCCCTTTTTTTCACGCCGCTATTATGCCCTTTTACTACGACAGGATAGACACTCCCCCTTAGCCGGGATCCTCCTATGGCTTGAGACGCATTAGGCGCCTCAGCACCGCCATAGCGGTGACGTGAATGGCCGCATGTCAATATGTGACCGACACTCCCCCATAGCCTGGACCCTCCCATGGCTGGACGCGCATGGCTTTCAGCGCACCGCCATAGCTATGACGTAGTTGGCCGCGGGTTAGGATGCGATTGACACGCCCACTTCCGGTCGGCGGTGTATTTTACCGCCGAGACCGGAGTCTATCTTTGGCGTCTTCCCGGCACGAGCGTTAGGACCAGCGGTGGACACCGCGTCTACTCCGACTACAGCATCTGGTAAGAGATCTCTTCACGCTCACTCACATGGGGCCTCATTAGCGCTGACCTGCAACCCTGTTCACAGATGTATTCTATCCCCACAGGATTGAGCCTTTGCACTTATATTGTCAGCGTTCTGACAGCCATCCCTGTAGGTATCAGTTCTCCTTATATTGACTTTATTTCTCTATCCACTACCCTCATGGTTAATCTCCTATTACAGATTAATGCGCACTCATAGAAGCACACTGCCCACAACTACATGCTCAATAGCACGGTATGTTATCACCTTCTCATCCTATCATTTTTTCCTCAGTAGCATTGTGCCACTAGCGGATGGTTCCAAATTGTTGTTTGGCTATTAGATTCATAGGTATTTGCCATCTATTGATATGTCTTCTCATGTACATACTTTGGTTTTCATTATTATATTATTTGGTCCCTTTTTTTCTGTTTTTGATTTTGTGTTCCTTGTCTTTGTATATTGTTTAAATTTGCAGTAACTGATCAAGGTCCAACTTGTAAAGGACCGAAACGTTTTTGTTGCTGAACAATAAAATCTCCTCAGACATATAAAGTTGAGTGCCAGGTTTTTGTTTACATAAAAATGGTAAGACGATAATGGGAGTTGTTGTTACTAGCCATCATCAGAGTGCAACCAAACAGGAAACACAGTACTGATGAGACACAGACAGTGGCACTATTAAACATTTAAAGAGTAACTAAATTTTTGGTAGTTTTTTTTATATGTTTTAGGCTCTTTTATTCTGTGCAGATAGGTAAACTTTGTGTGTGCTCCTGTCAACTGCTCACGTATAAACATGATAAAATATTACGAACATTGCTCATGAACTTTGACTTTGTGACAATGGCCTGCACTAGTTGTATTTATTGAGATAAGTGCTTGTGTTTTATCATAGAAATAATCAATATGTCACTTCAAATATGCAATTTATCGGCCTTGCCAGTCACCCAATGTGTGAGCAACACATTCGTTTGTCAAGTGAAATCATTTTTAAAGGGTATTTGTCACCACAAAGGACCACAAGATAGACCATGACTGTTGTAGATGACAGAACAAATAGGCTGAAATTAATTATTCTCAATATTAATATTAATATAATTATAATTATTTTATATTAATATTAATTGTATCACTTACCGTATATACTCGAGTATAAGCCGAGATTTTCAGCCCAAATTTTAGGGCTGAAAGTGCCCCCCTCGGCTTATACTCGAGTCACGGTAGCGGTGGGGTCGGCAGGTGAGGGGCTGAGGGCGCTGGGGTATACTTACCTAGTCCCAGCGATCCTCGCGCTGTCCCTGCCGTCCCACGGGCTTCGGCGCTGCAGCTTCTTCCTCTCTTCAGCGGTCACGTGGGACCGCTCATTACAGAAATGAATAAGCGGCTCCACCTCCCATAGGGGCGGAGCCGCTTATTCATTTCTCTAATCAGCGGTGCCGGTGACCGCTGATAGAGAAAGAAGCTGCAGCGCCGAAGACAGGAGGGGACAGCGCGAGGATCGCCAGGACTAGGTGAGTATGTTATATTCACCTGTCCTCGTTCCAGCCGCCGGGCGCCGATCCATCTTCCCGGCCGGCGCCTCCATCTTCCCGGCGTCTGCGCTCTCTGACTGATCAGGCAGAGGGCGCGATGACGCATATAGTGTGCGCGGCGCCCTCTGCCTGATCAGTCAGAGCAGAGACGCCGGGAAGATGGAGGCGCCGGAACGAGACGCTGGGAGCTGCAATCAAGGGAGGTGAGTATGTGTTTTTTTTTTTTTATTGCAGCAGTAGCAGCGGCAGCACAGATTAATGTGGAGCATCTATGGGGCACAGTGAACGGTGCAGAGCACCGTATAAGGCACAGCTGGGGGGCACAATGAACGGTGCAGAGCACCGTATAAGGCACAGCTAGGGGGCACAATGAACGGTGCAGAGCACCGTATAAGGCACAGCTAGGGGGCACAATGAACGGTGCAGAGCACCGTATATGGCACAGCTATGGGGCACAGTCAACGGTGCAGAGCACTGTATATGGCACAGCTAGGGGGCACAGTGAACGGTGCAGAGCACTATATGGGGCACAGCTATGGGGAAATATGAATGGTGTAGAGCACTATATGGCACAGCTATGGGGAAATAATGATCTATTTTTATTTTTGAAATTCACCGGTAAATGCTGCATTTCCACCCTAGGCTTATACTCGAGTCAATAAGTTTTCCCAGTTTTTTGTGGCAAAATTAGGGGGGTCGGCTTATACTCGGGTCGGCTTATACTCGAGTATATACGGTACTATTGAGCAGAATTAAGTATGCTGTCATCCCTTATATATCCAATCATCCCGCACACAGCCCCCCTTTATAACATATGAGCCTACACACAGCCCCGTTTATACCATATGAGGCCTCACATATAGTCTTATTATTATTATTATTTATTATTATAGTGCCATTTATTCCATAGTGCTTTACATGTGAGAAGGGGTATACATAATAAAAAACAAGTAGAATAATCTTAATACAAGTCATGACTGGTACATGAGGAGAGAGCACCCTGCTCGCGAGGGCTCACAATCTACAGGGAATGGGAGAGAATACAGTAGGTGAGGGTAGAGCTGGTTGTGCAGCGGTTTGGTCTATCGGTGGTTACTGCAGGTTGTAGGCTTGTCGGAAGAGGTAGGTCTTCAGGTTCTTTTTGAAAGTATAAGCCTGTACATAGCTTCCTATTACAGCATGAGCCCCACATTGCTTCATATAAACAACATGAGTCTTAAATATACAGCATGAGCCCAAAGTAGACTCCCACACAGTGCATGAGCCCCACAAAGCCTCTCATATATAGAATGAGCCCCATATAGCCTCCCATATATAGCATGAGCCCTATATAGTCTCCCATATACAGAATGAGCCTCCACATAGCCTCCTTATATAGAGCATGATCCCCACATAGCATCCCTATATACATGTAAACATCCCATACACAAGAATAAAAACATCATAGTCACCTCTCTGCCATTTCTCACGGTGCTTCTGTCTCCAGTGCAATGACTTTATGTGGAACCACCGAAATCCCGTTGCCACAGTTGCATTGCCTCCCTCACAGGGGATGATGTCATGCCTGGAAGCAAAGAGGGGTCCCTTTACCAGGTCACACCAGCATCCAACACTTTTCCTACTCCAGACCAGAAGGGGGAGCTCTAACACCCGGTTTCAGGGGAGCTTCCCTAAACGTTCTGTCCTGGCGGTGGAGTTAGTCACTCTGAGTCTAGTGAGGAGACTGAGAGGAGAGAAGTCGAGGAGAGCCTGGGGAGTGGAGCTGTACCTAAGCTCACCCCAGGACAGAGTGCTGACAAAGAGGATGCCAGAGTCCTTGGCTGTGTGGGTGCTGTACGCCCCAACAGCCGAATCTGGAGGGCAGGGAACTGCAAGCTCCCTGGCCACACTGAATGCCTGGAGGCACAGCAGCAGACCAAGAGCCGGAGCTGCCAGTGAAAAGGCAGTGCCCATGATAGGCTCACACTGCCTGCCATACAGGTTAGACTCAACATGAAGGACAGGGACTGTGCAGTGCTTAAAGCAGCAAGCACCTAGAGAACTGCGCAGAAGGAAAGCCTCCAAACTCCCCTGGCTAGGTGGATCCCAAGTTGCTTCCAGGCTGCCCGGACCCCATCATCATCTGTTGTCTGTGCCCCGGGACTTCACCTGCACTATAAAGTAAAGGTAAAAGAAACTGCAATCCTTGTGTTCTCCAGTCATTTCCCTCACCCTCAGTCCTACACCACATCCTCTACGATCCCTTGCCAACTATACTGGTAGCCTTGGGGCTTCGATCCACCTGTGGGGAGCAGAACCATCCCAGCTACATCACCATCGGCCCCAGCGGTCCACTTAACCCCTTCATGACCCCAGCTTTTTTCGGTTTTGCGTTTTTTTTTTCACTCCCCTCCTTCCCATAGCCATAACTATTTTATTTTTCTGTCAATATGGCCATGTGAGGGCTTATTTTTTGTGGGACAAGTTGTGCTTTTGAACAATATCATTGGTTTTTGCAGGTCTTGTACTAGAAAATGGGAAAAAAAATTCCAAGTGCAGTGAAATTGCAAAAAAGTGCAATCCCACACTTGTTTTTGTTTGGATTTTTTGCTAGGTTCAATAAATGCTAAAACTGACCTACCATTATGATTCTCCAGGTCTTTACAAGTTCATAAACATCAAACATGTCTAGGTTATTTTTTCTGTAAATGTTAAAAAAAATGTACAAAATTTGCTAAAAAAAATAATAAATTGCGCAATATTCCGATTCATGCAGATATGCTCTTTTGATCGCCCGTTATTGCATTTTAATGCAATGTCATGGCGACCCAAAAAACTTAATTCTGGTGTTTCAAATTTTTTTCTCTCTACGCAGTTCAGCAATCAGGTTATTCCTTTTTTTATTGATAGACTAGCTGTACGACCTGGCTTCGCCCGGGTTAATAACTGCTGTTAGCAAAATAGAATGTGTTAACAAAAATGTATTCTGCACACAAAAACCACAAAACAAATAGAAATGTAATTATGAAAAGGCAAAAATTAAGCTAATAGAAGCATTTCACAATATATATTTCAACACCAGAGATATTGCACACAGATTTAACTAAATTTGCCAAGTAATGTGAAGTATTCTTCTACTACTTATTCGAGAACCTTTTGTTAAACGACATTCTTAGTTTTTCCTTCAGGATCAAAGACGAACAGATTTTTGGCTGTTCCAATTCTTGAACAGGCCACATAAAGTTGACCATGAGAAAAGCATGGAGATTGTAAATCGATTCCAACTACTTTCAAGGACTGTCCCTGAGACTTGTTGATGGACATAGCAAATGCCAGTCGAACAGGAAATTGGAGGAGTTTAAAATCAAAAGGCAAATCAGATGGAATGAGAGGAATTGTTGGAATGAAAACATCTTCTCCTGTGGCACATCCTGTCAAAATAGTTGCCTCAAATACATGTGGAAACATGTTCTTAATCAAGAGTCTTGTTCCATTACACAGCTTTGGTGGATCCAAATTTCTCAATAGCAGAATAGGTGCTTCAGGTTTTAGAAAGAGGTTGTGAGGAGGAAGTCCTTGTGGCTCCAAGGAATTGAGGAACTCAGTTGGATAAAATAATGCTTGAGCAGGGTCTATTACTGTATCCACTGACTTATAGGTTGTGTACACACCTGGAAGGAAATTTAGAATTTGAAGATTGATCTTGCTGATGCTGTCATTTTTGGGAGCTACAATAGCCCTTTCACACAGCCAGCCAGAATTTTTGAAGTGGAGTTGAATGTTTGGAAACACCTTTGCTTTCAAATCCTCAATGGAAGTCACAATGCAACAAAAGTTGCTTGGGAAGGTGATCTGTCCAGAGGTTGAGTTTACTGGTGCCTTCCCATCTCCAATAGTCAACAGCTGGTTCGAAAACAGTCCAGCACAAACATCGCCTGTCATGTAGACCCTCATGTTTGTGTTCAGTGACATTTTCTTTACTTTTCTCCAAAGGTACGATGCTTTGAGACAGGCATTAAGTTTGTCTGCAGGGGTTGATCTTGGAATAACAGGTAGTGTTTGGCGGAAGTCACCTGCCAAAACAACAGCTACTCCTACAATGATAAATTTGTTGCTACGCAGGTCTTGCAGCAGTCTGTCCACTGCTTCCAGAGCCCTTTTGTGTGACATGGTGCATTCATCCCAAATGATGGCACTGCATTTTTGAAGCAATTTGGCCAGTCCTGATCCCTTGGCAATATTACACACGGGGCTGTCACTATGAGACAGGTAAAGTGGTAGTTTGAGTGTCGAATGTGCTGTCCTGCCACCTTTTAAAAGCATAGCTGCAATTGCAGAAGATGCCACTGCAAGTGCAATCTTTTTTTGTTGTCGAAATTTTGCCAGGAGCAAGTTGATTACAAATGTCTTTCCTGTTCCACCTGGAGCATCAAGGAAGACAATCCCACCTTTGTTGGTTTCACTGAAACTTAAAATGTAGTTATAGGCATCCCTTTGATCTGGTACCAATATTGGCTTGTTCTGAAACACAAATGCTCTCAGTTCATCAATATTGTAGTTTCTTTCTATGAAAATTTCCCTATACATTTGGATGCATTCAGGATTTCTTATTGGAGCAGGCAGACCAAGCAACTGTAAGACTTTTCCTGACATTGGTATGCACTAATCTTCAAAGAGCATTAAAGTTTCATTGAACATTTCCTCAGTGAAGTTGATGAGTTGCTGAGGGTTTTCCCTTCTAATCTGCATGAGGATGTCCTCACTGAGATCAGTTTTGTACTTTGTCCAAATCTCAAGAGGTTTTGAAATGCTACAGGTTGTTAGAATAATAGCAAAGAGGTGTCTAAGGCTACTTTCACACTAGGGTCGGTACGGGGCCGTTGCCATGCACCGGCCCGACGTACCGACGCAAACTGTGAAAAAATGAACAACGGGGGCAGCAGATGCAGTTTTACAACACATCCGCTGCCCCATTGTAAGGTCCGGGGAGGAGGGGGCGGAGTTCCAGCCGCGCATGCATGGTCGGAAATGGCGGACACGACGCACAAAAAAAGTTACATGCAACGTTTTTTGTGCCGACAGTCTGCCAAAACACAACGCATCTGTCGCACGACGGATGCGACGTGTTGCCATACGTCGCATTGCGTCGGCTAATACAAGTCTATGGAAAAACAAACGCATCCTGCGGGCAACTTTGCAGGATGCGTTTTTTTTCCAAAACGACCCATTGCGACACACGTCACACAAGTAGTGTGAAAGTAGCCTTAGTCGCTTTGGGGCTTGTGTGGCTCCTGCTTCACTGAGAGTCATGTCCCAGTGTCCATCATTTTCCAGAAGCCCTTTTCTTTGGCAAGCTTCCCTCAATGTTTCACACACATGGCCTCCAATGGTCTTCAGGTCAGAAAATGATGTAGGGCCTTTGACAACAAGAAGTAACATGCGCAGGTAGAAGCACTCTGCATTTGATGGATGAACATTGTAGGGTTGCTTTCACCCCTGGATAGCCTTCAATATCAAGCCCCTGTTTCGTCCGTTCCAGTGTTTTTCTGGAGGCATTCCAAATGTAGTACTTTGGTAAATCACAGTAGAGAATTGTTTTTGCAAAAGGGTCTTGTTGACACAGCTCAAAAAATTCCACGACGGTGGTCTTAGGTGGGGTTAGGAGCTGCTGGGTTAAAGTAAATTCTCTGTCCATTTTCCATGTTCACACTCAGATGCACAACTGGTGGGTAGCGCTCATGAATGGAGAATCCTAGTATTCTCCAAACAGCTTCATTGCTGCTTATGTACCTGCCCATCTGGAATGCCTCCACTTCATTAATATTAGGTCCATTTTTCTGGAGTTCAAAAACTGCTTGATCACTTCCTTTGTGGACATATTTGCAAATATACTTGATTGATTTCACAGAGTGGCAAGATTCGACATTTATGTGGGCCTGGAAGATTTTTGAGAGCAAAGGGTTGTAAGGCACTACCCACCTGTTGTCAATTTCTATCTCTTGGAGTGATGATCCAACACGCATTTTGAGCTTTACTGTGAAAACACCATCCCCTGGCTTTCTTCTTCGGTAGACTGGATATCCATCTTGTCCTGTTTGGGTTTCTTGGACCAGGGATCGTGGGTAATGCTTTGAACAAAAAAGAAGAGAATGTCCAGCTTCACCGAATCTGCAGCGCCCCAGAGATCTGGTCGTTGCAGTAACATCGCTCTGCCACTAAGGGGAGTGATGGTACGTCTGATGGCACTAAAGGAGTTCTTCTGACCAGGTATCACCAGCACACATTACACTTCACACTCCGGCCACTAGGGGGAGCAAAAGGTTTTATTTATTAGGCCACTCCTCACACTGGTAAAACTAGGGGTTAGATAGGAAGTTAGTCAGAAGCTGACTGGGTTGGAATCAGACAACATCCCGTGGCAGGGGGTGTTGCAGGGAGAAGATTCAGGGGGGTCCCTGCCAGGCGTGGGAACCTGGCAGGTACCTAGCGACAAGAACAGAACGTTATGGAACTGCGCCTGCACTACCCGCGGCGGTATCCTAAGAAAGAGACACGAAGCGAAGGATATTGTGGACAGTGAGAAACAAGATCAAGCACAAAGGAGCAAAGGAGAGCCAGTAGGAGTCGTGCACGGAGAACGGCAACATCCTACTGAGGCGCGTAGCCGGTGGCCGGAACACCGAGGAAGTAACTGACTCTATGCCTTACTTCAAACTCCGCAGGACAATTAATTATAGGTTGGCTGTCTACCTTACATCACCTAAGCAGACATATGGGGCAACGTGTGGAGAGGGATGTCTCTAGGGTCCCGGAAGAACTCCGAGCCTACCTGTCAAACGGGTGCGTCCTAACCATAACATACCTGGGGGACGGAGAACTAGAAAGAACTGGAACGAATTAGAACGAACGAGAATAGAAGTTGTGAGGACTATCCCGAAATGTTCAGCAGGGAAGCACTACAACACACAGGCACTAGTGGTAGGCAACGATTTCCACCTGCAAAGGGAACTCTGGATGTGCCTTCGGACTGGCCGGTCTCAGACAGCCCGGTTAACTGTGCTCTGGATTGAGGATCCTGAAGTCTTCAGTAAAGAGGTAAAGAGACTGCATTCCTGTGTCCTCGTTATTGTCTGCACCTCACACCATCACCACCCACACTACTGGGAAGCCCTGGGGACTCACTTCACCTGTGGGAAGGTATACCATCTAGCTGCCATCACATCACCCCAGTGCACCCTGAGCAGCGTCGGTCACCCTGACCGAATACCACAGGTGGCGTCACTAAACCTTGACAGATTCGCATCACCTTTCACTGGACGCCACTTAGCAGGGTCACGGACCGGGTCCAGCCACTGTGACATCCCCAGAACTGAGCCAGCAGAGGACCGGTACCAAGTAACCCGCGGCCCTGCGTCTGGGGGCGCTCCAAATTCATAAAAAAGAGTTTTCTTTATTCACAAACTTTAACCCCTTCCCGACCTTTGACGCCACGTAGGCGTCATGAAAGTCGGTGCCAATCCGACCCATGACGCCTACGTGGCGTCATGGAAAGATCATGTCCCTGCAGATCGGGTGAAAGGGTTAACTCTAATTTCACCCGATCTGCAGGGACAGGGGGAGTGGTAGTACAGACCAGGGGGGGTGGCTTCACCCCCCCCCCCCCCCCCGTGGCTACGATTGCTCTGATTGGCTGTTGAAAGTTTTAATAGGTGAAATATTACAAATCGCTCTGCCAATCAGAGCGATTTGTAATATTTCACCTATTAAAACTGGTGAAATATTACAATCCAGCCAAGGCCGATGCTGCAATATCATCGGCCATGGCTGGAAACACTGATGTTCCGCCACCCCACCCCACCGATCGCCCCCCCAAGCCACCGATCTGTCCTGTACACAGTGCTCCGCTCCCCTCCGTCCTCCTGTCCGCTCCCCCCGTGCTCTTGTACGCTCCCCCCGTGCTCCAATCCCTCCCCCGTGCTCCGATTCAACCCCCCTGCACTCTGATCCACCCCCCTGTGCTCCGATCCACCCCCCTGTGCTCCGATCCACCCCCCCGTGCTCCGATCCACACCCCAACTAAGAATTCTCAGACAGAGATTAAAAAATTAATCCACGTGAGAGTCCTCAGTGGTTGATACCTTTTAATACCTCTATTCACCTCGAGCTCCTGGCTGCACGTTTTCCCACAGAGCGGGCTAAGGTGGGATTTATTGTGTCTCTCTTGTCGGACAGGGCGTTGGGATGGGCTACACTGCTGTGGGAGCGTGGCGATCATGTGGTGCAGAGTGCTCCGCTGTTCCTGAGCACTCTGAAACAGGTCTTTTTAGGACCTCAAGTCACCCATGATACTGCGCTCCAACTGCTGGCATTAACTCAGGGTGAGTTCTTGATCAGCCATTTTGCCGTCCACTTCCGCACTTTAGCTTCTGAGCTGGAGTGGTCGGATAATACCCTTATCCCCATATTTTGGAAGGGGCTGGCTGATCACGTGAAGGACGCTCTGGCCAATAGGGAGATTCCTGCCACACAGTAGGAGTTAATAACTGTCTCTACTCGTATTGACCTCCGTTTTAACGAGCGGAGGTTAGAACGAGCCCAGAGTAGGCAGAGGTTTTGGCTGGCTCCCACCTTCGCCAAACCTCTGGAATCTCCGGTCCTGGTTCCTGAGTCCCATGAGGCCATGGAAGGGTCACGAGCGGGATCTAAGTCCCAGACCGCTTGTGCACTCAAGGTCTGTCATGTTTGCCAGCAGTTAGGACATCTTGCCACCAGATGTTCCCAGCGGTCGAGGAAACGTCAGCGTCTAGTGGTAGTGGGTGAAGGTACACTAGACACGGCGACGTTTGCCTCCAAATTGTCCTTTAAGGGGACAATTATTATAGGCTCATCCTCCCACTCGGTAGAGCTCTGCGTGGATTCTGGGGCGGAGGGCAATTTTATGTCTTCTGCCTTCGCCCAATGTCACGCAATACCCCTGGTTATGCTAGCTCAACCAGTAATGGTACGAGTGGTGAATGGGTCGACACTACCCTCACAGATAACACACCAGACCATCCCTTTTACTCTGTCCATGTCGCCATCCCATCAGGAGATTATATCTCTGCTCGTCATTCCTGAGGGAATTGATGAGGTCCTTTTGGGAATCCCAGAATTCTGGGATGGGGTGAATCTTGTGGGGGTAGATGTCAGAGGGATTGCGTTCAGGTTGCTACTACAGAGGTACTCGCAGATCTATCAAATTATGATATTGGTAACAGGGAACTGTTGGCAATTAAATGGGCATTTGAAGAATGGCACCATTTTTTGGAGGGAGCACTTCACCCAGTCATGGTGATCACAGATCACAAAAATCTGTTGTATTTAGAATCTGCAAAGTGTCTCACTCCTAGGCAAGCTAGGTGGTCTCTGTTCTTCACCAGGTTCAATTTCTACATTACGTATAGGCCGGGAAGCAAGAATGTCAAGGCCGATGCATTATCCCGTTGTTTTCCAGGGGGTGGGGATAACTGTGAGCCAGGTCCTATACTGCAGAAGGGTGTAATTGTCGCCAGAATTAATTCGGATCTGGAGAGAGAGGTTGTAGAGGCGCAGGGGGACGCAGGCATCAATGAACATCATGATTTGGTTCTGGCCGGACACCCTGGAGGTAAGGTTACCTCGGACCTTCTGACTCGGCGTTTTTGGTGGTCTGGGGTAAATCATGATGTACAGGAATATGTCGCTGCCTGCAGTGTGTGTGCGCATTCTAAGACGCCTCGTACTCGCCCGTCTGGGTCTCTCCAACCTCTGGAGATTCCCAATAGACCTTGGACCCATTTGTCAATAGACTTCATCACTGACTTACCGGTATCTGAGGGTAATACAGTTATTTTAGTCGTAGTTGACAGATTTAGCAAATTTAGCAAAATGTCACATTTTATTGTTCTTCCCGCGTTACCTAATGCCAAGACTCTGGCACAGATCTTTATCAAGGATGTTGTGAGATTGCATGGTGTTCCTTCAGATATTGTATCAGACCATGTGGTGCAGTTTATTTCTAAGTTTTGGAGGGCTTTTTGCAGCCGGTTGGGGATTCATTTGTCATTTTCTTCAGCTTTTCATTCTCAATCTAATGGTCAAACAGAACGTGTAAATCAAAATCTTGAAACTTATCTCAGGTGTTTCATTTCAGAAAATCAGGAGGACTGGGTTAAATACTTACCATTGGCAGAGTTTTGTTATGGACCTGGTGGATAGGAGCACCCGGAACGACCTGATAGTTAAACTCACACAGGACAAGCTCAGGGAAGTGGGAGCTCTGCCGACCGCAACCCCTAATCCTATCACACAACTAGAAATAGCCGTGGAGCGTACCTAACACGACCTAGACGCCTCTTCACAGCCTAAGAGCTAACTAGCCCTAAAGATAGAAAATAAAGCCTACCTTGCCTCAGAGAAATTCCCTAAAGGAAAAGGCAGCCCCCCACATATATTGACTGTGAGTTAAGATGAAAGTCACAAACACAGAAATGAAACAGGTTTCAGCAAAGGGAGGCCAGACTTACTAAACAGACTGAGGATAGGAAAGGTATCTTTGCGGTCAGCATAAAAAACTACAAAAGACCACGCAGAGTGTGCAAAAAGACCTCCGCACCGACTCACGGTGCGGAGGTGCCACTCTGCATCCCAGAGCTTCCAGCTAGCAAGGCAAAGTCATGATAGCCAACTGGACAAGGAAACAATGAACAAATAATAACTAGCAGGGACTTAGCTTCTGCTGGAGTAGACATGTCACCAGAAAGATCCAAGAGCGAACTGAACCAGTACAAGAACATTGACAGCTGGCATGGAGTAACGATCTGAGTGGAGTTAAATAGAACAGCCAGCCAAAGAATAAACTACGTCACCTGTGGAAGGAACCTCAGAAGCAGCAGCTCCACTCACAGCCACCAGAGGGAGTCCATGGACAGAACTCGCCGAAGTACCATTCATGACCACAGGAGGGAGTTCGAAAACAGAATTCACAACAGTACCCCCCCTTGAGGAGGGGTCACCGAACCCTCACCAGAGCCCCCAGGCCGATCAGGATGAGCCAAATGAAAGGCACGAACTAGTTCGGCAGCATGAACATCAGAGGCAAAAACCCAGGAATTATCTTCCTGACCATAACCCTTTCACTTGACCAGGTACTGGAGTTTCCGTCTCGAAATACGAGAATCCAAAATCTTCTCTACCACATACTCCAACTCCCCCTCGACCAACACCGGGGCAGGAGGATCAACGGAGGGAACCATAGGCGCTACGTATCTCCGCAATAACGACCTATGGAACACATTATGGATGGCAAAAGAAGCTGGAAGGGCCAAACGAAATGACACAGGATCTTATACGGACCAATGAAACGAGGCTTAAACTTAGGAGAGGAAACCTTCATAGGAACATGATGAGATGACAACCAAACCAAATCCCCAACACGAAGTCGGGGACCAACACAGCGCCGGCGGTTAGCGAAACGTTGAGCCTTCTCCTGGGACAATGTCAAATTGTCCACCACATGAGTCCAAATCTGCTGCAACCTGTCCACCACCGTATCCACACCAGGACAGTCCGAAGGCTCAACCTGCCCTGAAGAGAAACGAGGATGGAAACCAGAGTTACAGAAAAAAAGGCGAAACCAAAGTAGCCGAGCTGGCCCGATTATTAAGGGCGAACTCAGCCAAAGGCAAGAAGGACACCCAATCATCCTGATCAGCAGAAACAAAGCATCTCAGATATGTCTCCAAAGTCTGATTAGTTCGTTCGGTTTGGCCATTAGTCTGAGGATGGAAAGCTGAAGAAAAAGACAAATCAATGCCCATCTTAGCACAAAAGGACCGCCAAAACCTCGAAACAAACTGGGAACCTCTGTCCGAGACGATGTTCTCCGGAATGCCATGCAAACGAACCACATGCTGGAAAAACAATGGCACCAAATCAGAGGAGGAAGGCAATTTAGACAAGGGTACCAAATGAACCATCTTAGAGAAGCGATCACAAACCACCCAAATGACCGACATCCTTTGAGAGACAGGGTGATCTGAAATAAAATCCATGGAAATATGCGTCCAGGGCCTCTTCGGGACCGGCAAGGGCAAAAGCAACCCACTGGCACGAGAACAGCAGGGCTTAGCCCGGGCACAAGTCCCAGAGGACTGCACAAAAGAACGCACATTCCGTGACAAAGAAGGCCACCAAAAGGATCTAGCCACCAAATCTCTGGTACCAAAGATTCCAGGATGACCCACCAACACCGAACAATGAACCTCAGAGGTAACTCTACTAGTCCATCTATCAGGGACAAACAGTTTCTCCGCTGGACAACGGTCAGGTCTATCAGCCTGAATCTTCTGCAGCACACGTCGCAAATCAGGGGAGATGGCAGACAAAATTACCCCCTCTTTGAGAATACCCGCCGGCTCAGGAACACCCGGAGAGTCAGGCACAAAACTCCTTGACAGGGCATCAGCCTTCAAATTCTTAGAGCCCGGAAGGTACGAAACCACAAAATCAAAACGGGAGAAAAACAGCGACCATCGAGCCTGTCTAGGATTCAACCGTTTGGCAGACTCAAGATAAGTCAAATTCTTGTGATCCGTCAAGACCACCACACGATGCTTGGCTCCTTCAAGCCAATGTCGCCACTCCTCGAATGCCCACTTCATGGCCAACAACTCTCGATTGCCAACATCATAATTGCGCTCAGCAGGCGAGAATTTTCTAGAAAAGAAGGCACATGGTTTAATCACCGAGCCATCAGAACTTCTTTGCGACAAAACAGCCCCTGCTCCAATCTCAGAAGCATCAACCTCAACCTGAAACGAGAGCGAAACATCTGGCTGGCACAACAAAGGGGCAGAAGAAAAACGACGCTTCAACTCCTGAAAAGCCTCTACAGCCGCCGAGGACCAATTGACCACATCAGCACCTTTCTTGGTCAAATCAGTCAACGGTTTAGCAACACTAGAAAAATTAGCGATGAAGCGATGGTAAAAATTAGCAAAGCCCAGGAACTTCTGCAGGCTCTTCACAGATGTCGGCTGAGTCCAATCATAAATGGCCTGAACTTTAACAGGGTCCATCTCGATAGTAGAAGGGGAAAAAATGAAACCCAAAAATGAAACCTTCTGAACCCCAAAGAGACATTTCGACCCCTTCACAAACAAGGAATTCGCATGAAGGACCTGGGACACCATTCTGACCTGCTTCACATGAGACTCCCAATCATCCGAAAAGACCAAAATATCATCCAAATATATAATCATGAATCTATCCAGGTACTCTCGGAAGATGTCATGCATAAAGGACTGAAAAACAGATGGAGCATTAGAAAGCCCGAATGGCATAACCAGGTACTCAAAATGGCCCTCGGGCGTATTAAATGCTGTTTTCCATTAATCGCCCTGTTTAATTCCCACAAGATTATACGCCCCTCGAAGATCTATCTTGGTGAACCAACTAGCCCCCTTAATCCGAGCAAACAAATCAGACAGCAGCGGCAAAGGGTACTGAAATTTGACTGTGATCTTATTAAAAAGGCGGTAATCAATACAAGGTCTCAAAGAGCCATCCTTCTTGGCCACAAAAAAGAACCCTGCTCCCAACAGTGATGACGACGGGCGAATATGACCTTTCTCCAAGGATTCCTTTATATAACTCCGCATAGCGGCGTGCTCTGGCACAGATAAATTAAACAGTCGGCCCTTAGGAAACTTACTACCAGGAATCAAATTAATAGCACAATCGCAATCCCTATGAGGAGGTAAGGCACCGCATTTGGGCTCTTCGAATACATCCCGGTCATCTGACAAAAACTCAGGGACTTCAGAAGGAGTAGAAGGCGAAATTGACAGCAATGGAACATCACCATGTACCCCCTGACAACCCCAGCCGGACACAGACATAGATTTCCAATCCAATACTGGATTATGGACCTGTAGCCATGGCAACCCCAAAACGACCACATCATGCAGATTATGCAACACCAAAAAGAGAATATCCTCCTGATGTGCAGGAGCCATGCACATGGTCAATTGAGTCCAGTACTGAGGATTATTCTTGGCCAAAGGCGTAGCATCAATTCCTCTCAATGGAATAGGATACTGCAAGGGCTCCAAGTAAAAACCACAGCGCCTGGCAAACTCCAAGTCCATCAAATTCAGGGCAGCGCCTGAATCCACAAATGCCATAACAGAATAGGACGACAGAGAGCAAATCAGAGTAACGGACAAAAGAAATTTAGACTGTACCGTACCAATGGTGGCAGACCTAGCGAACCGCTTAGTGCGCTTAGGACAATCGGAGATAGCATGAGTGGAATCACCACAGTAAAAACACAGCCCATTCCGACGTCTATGTTCTTGCCGTTCAGCTCTGGTCAAAGTCCTATCATATTGCATAGGCTCAGGCCTATGCCCAGAGAACACCGCCAAATGATGCACAGCTTTGCGCTCACGCAAGCGCCGATCGATCCGAATGGCCAAGGACATAGACTCATTCAGACCAGCAGGCGAGGGAAATCCCACCATGACATCATTAAGGGCCCCAGAAAGACCCTTTCTGAAAATTGCCGCCAGGGCACACTCATTCCACTTTCTAAACTTCTGACAGTACACCTCCGCTTCATCCTGACCCTGACACAAAGCCAGCAAGATTTTCTCTGCCTGATCCACTGAATTTTGTTCATCATAAAGCAATCCAAGCGCCAGAAAAAACGCATCTACATCATGCAATGCAGGATCTCCTGGCGCAAGGGAAAATGCCCAGTCTTTAGGGTCACCACGCAAAAAAGAAATAATGATTTTTACTTGTTGAACGGGGTCACCAGAGGAGCGGGGTTTCAAAGCTAGAAACAGTTTACAATTATTTTTGAAATTCAGGAATTTAGATCTATCCCCAGAAAACAAATCAGGAATTGGAATTCTAGGCTCTAACATCGGATTCTGAACCACAAAATCTTGAATGTTTCGTACCCTTGCAGTGAGATGATCCACACAAGAGGACAGACCTTGAATGTCCATATCTACACCTGTGTCCTGAACCACCCAGATGTTAAGGGGAAAAGAAAGAGAAAAAACACTGCAGAGAAAAAAAATGGTCTCAGAACTTCTCTTATCCCTCTATTGAGATGCATTAATACTTTGGGCCAGCTGTACTGTTATGGACCTGGTGGATAGGAGCACCCGGAACGACCTGATAGTTAAACTCACACAGGACAAGCTCTGGGAAGTGGGAGCTCTGCCGACCGCAACCCCTAATCCTATCACACAACTAGAAATAGCCGTCGAGCGTACCTAACACGACCTAGACGCCTCTTCACAGCCTAAGAGCTAACTAGCCCTAAAGATAGAAAATAAAGCCTACCTTGCCTCAGAGAAATTCCCCAAAGGGAAAGGCAGCCCCCCACATATATTGACTGTGAGTTAAGATGAAAGTCACAAACACAGAAATGAAACAGGTTTCAGCAAAGGGAGGCCAGACTTACTAAACAGACTGAGGATAGGAAAGGTATCTTTGCGGTCAGCATAAAAAACTACAAAAGACCACGCAGAGTGTGCAAAAAGACCTCCGCACCGACTCACGGTGCGGAGGTGCCACTCTGCATCCCAGAGCTTCCAGCTAGGAAGGCAAAATCATGATAGCCAACTGGACAAGGAAGCAATGAACAAATAATTAACTAGCAGGAACTTAGCTTCTGCTGGAGTAGACAGGTCACCAGAAAGATCCAAGAGCGAACTGAACCAGTACAAGAACATTGACAGCTGGCATGGATTAACGATCTGAGTGGAGTTAAATAGAACAGCCAGCCAAAGAATAAACTACGTCACCTGTGGAAGGAACCTCAGAAGCAGCAGCTCCACTCACAACCACCAGAGGGAGTCCATGGACAGAACTCGCCGAAGTACCATTCACGACCACAGGAGGGAGTTCGAAAACAGAATTCACAACAGAGTTTGCTATAAACAACCATACTCATGAGTCTACTGGTAAGTCCCCGTTTTTCGGGGCATATGGTTTTCATCCTCAATTCAGTTCTTGTAATAGAAAGGATTCCTCAGGGGTGCCTGAAGAGGAGAGGTTTTCTTCGCCCATCACGTCCGTTTGGCAAGGGGTTCTTGATAAATTAAAGAGGATGGGTTCCAGGTATAAGAATGCAGCTGATCAGAGACGTGTGGAAGGTCCGGACCTGTGTGTGGGTGATTGGGTTTGGTTGTCCTCGAAAAATATTAAGCTGAGAGTTGCTTCGTGGAAATTGGGCCCTAGGTTCATTGGCCCTTATAGGATTGTGGCCGTCGTGAATTCTGTTGCATTTTGTCTGGCTTTGCCTCAGTCATTTAAGATCCAAAATGTTTTCCATCGCTCCTTACTCAAGAAGGTTGTGGCGTCATCCAATCTGTCCCCTTCACCTCCATCTCCGGTCCTTGTTGATGGAAATCTCGAGTTACAGATTTCCAGGGTTATGGATTCTCGTTTAGTTCGTCAGTCCCTACAATATCTGGTACACTGGAGAGGGTACGGTCCTGAGGAGAGGACTTGGGTACCCGCTGCCGATGTCCATGCGATTAGGTTGGTTCGGGCATTTCATACAGCTCATCCTGAGAAACCTGGTCCTGAGGTTCCGAAGGTCCCTCGTACAAGGGGGGGTACTGTCATGGGGCTACCGCGACAGAGAGGTTCCAGAGAACCGCAGCGCTCTCGGCCTCGTTCACACACACAGTGAACAGAAGCTCTTCTCCTGTATTTTGACCTGGCTGCTTTGTGCCAGCAGTGCAGGAGTTAACATTATTTGCTAAGTTGCTGGGAGCTGGGTGTCTCAGCTGAAGTGGAATTTTGTAATCTCCTCCTCTATATAGACCCAGCATTGACTACAGCTAGTGTCAGTGATCAGTTCTGCTGCCTGGCTTGGAGGTTGAAGGAGAGTGATATTTGGAGCTTAGAGGTTTATTACAGAGATTGGGGTCTGTTTTGGTTGTTTGTTAAACCTGTTTTCTGTTATGATAAGGCGGCCTTGGAACAACATGAAAAGACCTTCGCTGGAGTAGTGGTAACTATAAAGACCACTAACCCTGAACTTATCACAGACGCTAGAAGTAGCAGTGGGGTGTGCCTATCAGACCTAGACACCTCGACACAGCCGGAGGACTAAATATCCCTAAAGATGGAAAATAGGAAAACTGACTTGCCTCAGAGTAGACCCCCAAAGTTTAGGCAGCCCCCCACAAATAATGATGGTGAGTAGGAGAGGAAAAGACACACGCAGGCAGAAAACAGATTTAGCAAAGGAGGCCACTTCTACCTAGATAGGAAAGTATAGTACAGGATACTGAGCGGTCAGCACAAAATCTACAAAATATCCACCGCAGAAAAATACAAAAACTCCACCACCTAACTAAAGGTGTGGAGAGTATATCTGCAACTCCAGCGAATCCAACCAGACTGAGAAAACAACAGGACAGTCGAAGCTGGAACAAAATAGAAACTATGAACAGCACTGAAAAATAGACACACAGCCTGTGAGCCTAAGAAAAAGAATAAGACACTTATCTTTAGCTGAAATGGCAGCAGGCAGGAGAGGCCAGGCAGAGAACCATTACTGGCAATAGAACATTGACAACTGGCAGGGACTAATGAGTCCTGCAAAGCTAAATAACCTAGTAAGCTTTGCAATTAGCAGATACACCTGTACAATCCTGCAGTCCAGGCACAACTGCATTACCATCTTCAACCACCGAAGGGAGCCCAAAAGCAGAATTCACAACAGTACCCCGCCCTTGAGGAGGGGTCACCGAACCTTCACCAGAGCCCCCAGGCCGATCAGGATGAGCCCGATGAAAGGTACGAACCAAATCAGCAGCATGGACATCAGAGGCAGAAACCCAAGAATTATCCTCCTGGCCATAACCCTTCCATTTGACAAGGTACTGAAGCTTCCGCCTCGAAAAACGAGAATCCAAAATCTTCTCAACAACATAGTCCAACTCCCCATCGACCAACACAGGGGCCGGAGGATCAACAGAGGGAACAACGGGCTCCACATATTTCCGCAACAAAGATCTATGGAAGACATTGTGCATAGCAAAAGAGGCCGGAAGCGCCAGGCGAAAGGACACCGGATTAATAATCTCAGAAATCCTGTAAGGACCAATAAACCGAGGCTTAAACTTAGGAGAAGAAACCTTCATAGGAACATGACGGGAAGATAACCAAACCAGATCCTCAACCCGAAGCCGGGAACCAACACACCGACGACGGTTAGCAAAACGTTGAGCCTCCTCCTGAGACAGCACCAAATTGTCCACTACATGAGCCCAAATCTGCTGCAACCTGTCGACCACAGAATCCACACCAGGAAGGTCAGAAGGCTCAACCTGCCCAGAAGAAAAACGAGGATGAAAACCAAAATTACAAAAAAAAGGCGAAACCAAAGTAGCCGAACTAGCCCGATTATTAAGGACAAACTCGGCCAATGGCAAAAAAGCCACCCAATCATCCTCATCAGCAGACACAAAGCATCTCAAATAGGTCTCCAAGGTCTGATTAGTTCGCTCAGTCTGGCCATTTGTCTGAGGATGAAATGCAGAAGAAAAAGACCAATCAATGCCCAGCTTGGCACAAAAGGCCCGCCAAAACCTTGAAACAAACTGGGAACCTCTGTCGGACACTATATTCTCCGGAATACCATGCAAACGGACCATATGCTGAAAAAACAACGGAACCAAATCAGAAGAAGAAGGCAATTTAGGCAAAGGCACCAAATGAACCATCTTAGAGAATCGGTCACAAACAACCCAGATAACTGACATCCTTTGGGAAACAGGAAGATCGGAAATAAAATCCATAGAAATATGCGTCCAGGGCCTCTCAGGGACCGGCAATGGCAAAAGCAACCCACTAGCACGGGAGCAACAAGGCTTGGCCCGCGCACAAGTCCCACAGGACTGCACAAAAGACCGCACATCACGCGACAAAGAAGTCCACCAAAAGGACCTACCAACCAAGTCTCTGATACCAAAAATACCAGGATGACCAGTCAACACAGAATAATGAACCTCAGAAATCACTCTACTAGTCCATCTGTCAGGAACAAACAGTTTCCCCACAGGACAACAGTCAGGTTTGTCAGCCTGAAATTTCTGAAGAACCCGTCGTAAATCAGGAGAAATGGCAGAAAGGACCACCCCCTCCTTCAAAACACCGACTGGCTCCAAGACCTCAGGAGAATCAGGCAAAAAACTCCTAGAGAGGGCATCAGCCTTAACATTCTTAGTACCAGGAAGGTACGAGACCACAAAATCAAAACGAGAAAAAAACAAGGACCATCGAGCCTGTCTAGGATTCAACCGTTTGGCAGACTCGAGGTAAATCAAATTCTTATGGTCGGTCAAGACCACAATACGGTGCTTAGCTCCCTCAAGCCAATGTCGCCACTCCTCAAACGCCCACTTCATAGCCAACAACTCCCGATTGCCGACGTCATAATTGCGTTCCGCAGGCGAAAACTTACGGGAAAAGAAGGCACACGGTTTCATCAAGGAACCAACAGGATGCCTCTGAGACAAAACGGCCCCTGCCCCAATCTCAGAAGCGTCAACCTCAACCTGAAACGGAAGAGAAACATCCGGCTGGCGCAACACTGGAGCAGAAGAAAAATGACGTTTAAGTTCTTGAAAGGCAGAGACAGCCGCAGAGGGCCAATTCGCCACATCAGCACCCTTTTTAGTCAAATCAGTCAAAGGTTTAACCACGCTGGAAAAATTAGCAATGAAACGGCGATAAAAATTAGCGAAACCCAAAAATTTCTGAAGGCTCTTCACGGATGTGGGCTGATGCCAATCATGAATGGCCTGAACCTTAACCGGATCCATCTCCATAGATGAGGGAGAAAAAATAAAGCCCAAAAAGGAAACCTAAGAAAATGAATAAGACACTTATCTTTAGCTGAAATGGCAGCAGGCAGGAGAGGCCAGGCAGAGAACCATTACTGGCAATAGAACATTGACAACTGGCAGGGACTAAAGAGTCCTGCAAAGCTAAATACCCCAGTCAGCTTTGCAATTAGCAGATACAACTGCATTACCATCTACAACCACCGGAGGGAGCCCAAAAGCAGAATTCACAACAGTTGTCCTTCCTAGTTTTCTCCTTTTCTTCCCTTCTATGTGCACCCTCTGTGGTTGTGTGAGCATTTGGTGAATTTGAGACTTTTAGTTACCTTGTCTGTATACCTTGTTTATTGTTGTGTTTATACACTGGTGCAGTCCTCCTCCCTGGGGGGGAGAGGGGTCCACTTATAGGGCCTGCACAGGAGACAGGGAGATGCTGGCGGCTCGTGCCTCCTAACCATCATAGGTATCCCCGAGATAAGGGAAAGCCAGGGCCCAATTAAAGTGGTAGGGACAGGTGCGGGTCCCAGTACGCCCTCCTGCCCCTTTAACGCCGCTTGACATGGCTTCACCCAACCACTAACCATGAGTGGAGAAAAAGTTTTGGTGCTATCATTCATTCTCTGAGAAAAGACCAAGAAACAAAAATTCTGCCGGGGTATGTAAACTTTTGATCACACTGTATGTGGTTTGAGGAACTGGATCTGGATGAACCTAGCAGAGAAAACCACCTTATTTTTACCCAGATGAATCTCAGCAGGCAGAAAGAATTGTGTCCTACCCACATAAGAGATATGTACACCAGGATGCTAACCTGCCCACAACCCGGGCTCCTTAGTTTTTCAGTGGCTGTTTACAGTGAGATAGGAAAGGAGATGTGGCTATGAAATGGCCCTTTCTACCACAGTAAAAACATACACCCCCTTTGCGCCGAACAACAGACTTATTTACAGAAAGAGCTGCCCAACCAAACTGCATTGGTTCCAAAGACGACTCAGACCAGATTTCCCTTGGCTCTGGACCTTCCGCACATTGGGGGTTCTCTTAATGTCTCTTGTGAAGACAGCAATCCACCCAGATAGCCAGAGGCATGGCCGCCTCAAGTGGAACTGGAGTCTCATAAAGGGCTAAGGCATCCTTCACCCTTACTGATAGACCTTCACAGAACAGGCTAGTGGACCACCTGCCATCTCCTTCTGGCTTCTTACCTTGGACTCCTTGACCATTCTGACTCAGGGCTTGGCCATGAGAAGTGACTAGTGTTACAGAATTCACACCTGACATCATGTGATCCCATTCTTTGATTGATGAAATCTTCAGCAGTGTATGTCATGGGGCCAGGAACTTTTTTTCTGATGCACTTGAAATAAATTACAAATTGTTCAAAGTTGCCTGAATCAACGAATTTCAAAAAATTCAACTCTAAGTCAATTCACAGTGCGTCGATTTGGTGATCTCCAAATCTCACTATCCTAAATCACCCTAAAATCACCACTACATTCACTGCTTTGACTTTTATACAGGCTATAATAGCCCATTCTGATAGGCTGCGCTATACCCTGCTATGTGAAGGCTGCAAGGAGAAATGAGGAAGTAGACCTGAAGTCTTGTGAGCTATGGCTGATGGAATCTTGTGTAATGTGTAAGAGGGAAACATAAACTTTTTTTTCGTAGTTCATGCCAATCGAAAAGCAAATTGTTTGAATTCATCAGGACTTCAAGAAGATTTGCATTGAATTGATTTATTCAGCTCTACTAAATAAAATACTGTTAATTACACAGTGATATCCCAGTAAATGAGTAATAAACAGTTTAAAGTCATATGAAATAGATATTGAACAAAGTGATGTCAAGGAAATGGGAACATAAACAGTAATGTAAAAAGGTTTCTCATTCATAAAGTTTAAGATCCACAACCAAGTCTCAATCAGTATGTTTGTCCCCAGGAAAATAACAACTGTTATACAAACCACTAGTATCTGCGCCATTCTAGAGGCATCAGCACTTGCTCTCCAATGGAGCAGCGCTGGCTTAACTCTCCTCGCCTTTGGACATACTGTATCAAATACCAAGAGGATGTGAGCAGCCAGCAACAGCTAAAACTTCCCCCTAATTTGTTTGAAGGCAGAGAGAGTGAAGCCAGTGCTGATTGGGATCATGTTACATAACAATATGACGATCCCAAGGAGAGCAAGTGCTGACACTAGTGATAAGTGAGCACTAAAATGCTCGGGTGCTCGTTGCTCGGGTCGAGCAGATTAGTATACTCGGGTACTCGGCCAGAACAACGAGCCCAATGTAAGTCTATGGGAGACCCGAGTATTTTTACCACGATCCCCCTGGGGGTCCTTTTAAGGTCTTAAAACATCTGAAAATGATGGAAACACTGCTCAAATGACACAGGGACATCATGGGGATCGCCCCTGGAAGCATATCTGACTCCTAGTTCACAGCTGTAAACATTTTTTTTCAGAGATTCATGTCATTTTTCCTGTTGCAACAAAAAACACACTAAAACGAAACCAAAACGGATTTTGCTGGGAAATATGTTAAGGTACATCCTTTGGAGGTTAATGACTTGCCTGTAAGGCCAAATTATTAACCCCAGACAGAAATGTTCCTCCCCCACTTGGGCTTAGTCCAGGCACAGTGCTTTTGAAGCATTTTTACACTTTGCTGATTGCTTTCAACCACTACAAATGCATTCACAGGGAAATTTTATTGTAACATTTAACAACCCTAGCTGGCCATGTGGTGTGTGACACATAAGCAGACCCAACTTGTTTCATTTATGAAGGAGGGACTCAGTCACAGAGCCTATTTTTACTGGTGCATCAGGCGGCATTAATGTTCTTAAAGGGCTATTATTAAAAAGTGGGTCTCCTAAACTGTTGTTGCCTATGCTGTGAGTGGATGGGCTGCCAAGAATTACGATGCACCACAATACCCCTTTCAAAAGATGTCCAGGAGGGCCTCCTGAAAAAATGTTGCAATGAATTCAAGGCCTGCCCTGATACCAATATGTATGCACCCCATTATGCCTTGGAACCCACATACTGGATGGGCCCATGAAAATCCACTTCACAATATGCATTTTGTGCTCTGTACCCCTTTGTTTTACACATTGGCAGCAAGGCCAGCCCTGCTGCATAGTCAGTCATATGCACCCCATTACACCTTGGAACCCACATACTGGATGGGCCCATGAAATTCCACTTCACAATATGCATTTTGTGCTCTGTACCCCTTTGTTTTACACATTGGCAGCAAGGCCAGCCCTGCTACATAGTCAGTCATATGCACCCCATTACGCCTTGGAACCCACATACTGGATGGGCCCATGGCAGGTTTTTAAGACTAAGGTTCAGATATGGCTTTAAAGAAGGCTAATACTTGCAATACAACGCAATTTTAGTGCAAAGTGCAAAATTCAAGGAATAGTATGATTGAATAGTTTGAGTGCATACACTTTTGTATATGTTAACATACAAAGGTTAAGTACATATAAGGATTAAATACATATAATGATTAAGTATATATAAAGATTAACTACATACAGTATACTTACATCATCACCAAGAGGCTTTTAAACATCCATCTGGAATATCAGAGAAGCAACATCAAGACAGAGAACCCCTGGGAGATTACCTACACTGCATGGGCATCCCCAATTATGCAGGTACAGGTACCCCAGTTTTGGCATTTGTCTTAGTCATGTTTCTCTGATCTTATATAGTGATTTAAACTATGTGGTAACTCTAGTTTCACCCAGCCCTTCCAGTGGCCAGCATTCAAGGTTGTATGAAACTGAGATATCATGGAGTCATCAGACGAGGGGCTACAAACCCCTAGAAAATAATAGCCAGAAGGATTTAGATCAAACTACCACAGGCAGAGTTTCAGTAAACCTTAATGTTTTACAATAACAAACAGCAAACATATAGAGGCTTAGAACTGTTTGTGAATTGAATAAACACACATTTCCCAAGATTGTGTCACTATGAGCATTGTCTTTCACATCTGTAAATGTTTTACAATAAATGCAGCTTTGTGATTGTCTGAATGCATTTGGTATACAGTATTTTAATCTGGATTCCAAATAGCCATTTGTATATTCACCATTTGTACATTTGAGGCAGGCAAAGTTATGGCTCTTAAGGAGAGAAACTAATATAATCGACAAAGAAATATTTGTAATGAACCACTGAGCCAAACTAACCGCATTGCTTTATCAAATTTATATGACGTGCATTGTGTCCAATGTGAGCAAGCAGGCAACACAAAAAGGAGCTTTTCAAGTGAGCTCTTTAAGGTACACAAATGTTATGAAGTTTTTGCCAACAAGGATGTGGTTTCATCAATGGGGGGTACCTTTTTTAAAAATATACTATTGCCATCAAAGCCCCCCTTGCTCAAAATTCTGTGTCCAATAAAAGTACAGAACATGTTCACCTATGTCATGTCGTCGGAGATAAGGAAGAGACATTGCAGGAAACAGAGTTAAGAAGTAGGCCCAATGTAGGGATGTGGGTCTCTGAGACTTATAATGGAGGGCATGAGCTCACAAACAATTCCCCAATGTGGGGTCCTTTTTTTACTAAATAAAATAGTGCCATCACAGCCCCCTTGCCCAAAATTCACAGTATAGAGCACGTGCACCCTGGTCATCTAGTGGCAGTTAAAGGACACATTGCAGGAGAAAGAGTTAAGTAGTAGGCCCAATGTAATGTAATGCCCAATTCCCCAATGTGGGTCCTTTTGCCAAATAAAATAGTGCCATCACAGCCCCCTTTCCCAGAGCACGTCCACCCTGGTGATCTAGTGGCAGTTAAAGGACGCATTGCAAGAGACAGAGTTAAGAAGTAGGGAGCTGACAAACAATTCCCCAATGTGAGCCTTTTTTACTAAATAAAATAGTGCCGTCACAGCCCTCTTGTCCAAAATTCACTGTACAGAGCATGTTCACCCTGGTCATCTAGTGGCAGTTAAAGGACACATTGCAGGAGACAGAGTTAAGAAGTAGGCCCAATGTAATGTAATGCCCAATTCCCCAATGTGTGGAGACATTGCTAAAGGCCTCATTAAAACCTAGGCCCAATGTAAAGGATTGTGTCTCCTACACTTGTAATGCCTATACAGTAAGTGGATAGGTTGACAAACATTTCCCCAAGGGGAATACATTTATTAAAAATATAGTATGGCCATTCTAGACACCCTTACCAAAAAATTGACTGTAGCAGCACGGAACACATGAACCCTGGTTTTCTAGTGGTGGAAAATGATAAGAGGTGGGGGAAGGCCTTATTAAAAAGTAGGCCCAATGTCAATGAGCGGGTCTCCTTGACTTGTAATCCCCATACACTAAGTGCATGGGCTGTCAAACATTTCCCCATGGGGAATATTTAAAAAAAAAATTATTTACGGGCATCATAAACACATTGCAAAACTGTAAAGTGGTTTCCTACACAGTTGCTGCTGGGAAGGCGCATTTTTTTGTTTAAAAAAAATGGCGGACGAATTGTTGGATAAAGGGATCAGGAAAATGGGGCATGGTGATGACAGGAATGGGAACATACATGCCTATTAACAGCGGTGGCTATGGGAGGTATGAGATCCAGGATGTAGCCTACAATGATTATTCGTTTATCCACCACCAATTACCGGAATGTGTTTTATGCCCATCAGAAGATCGGTGTAACAGATACTTGGCCTAAAAAATGCCTGTCAAAAATATGTTGCCAAAGACGCATGTGTCTGTCTAAAGGGCAAAGTGCAACATGTTCTTGAGATGATGAATTAGAGAAAGCAGATCAGTGTTGGAGGATAACCAAACAAACTCATGGATGCTTGTGAAAAAATAAGTTTAACGAGGAGTGCACCGTCCGTAACTATAAACACACCCATGGCACAAGATTCTTCATCTTCACCCATGCATATTACCAATAATATCCAAATGTCACAGATGAAAATTATTTGTTTTAGTGTAACTGCAGCTCCCCAGAGTCCTGGTCGTTGCAGTAATGTTGCTCTGCCACTAAGGGGAGTGATGTTATGTCTGATTGCACTAAAGGAGTTCACCTGACCAGGTATCACAGTCACACATTACATTTCACACTCCAGCCACCAGGGGGAGCAAAAGGCACTATGTATTAGGCCACTCCTCACACTGGTAAAACTGGGGGTTGGTTAGGAAGTTAGAACAGAACGCAGCCTGGGAGAGCTCCAGGGAGGACCTGTCTTTGGTGGGTTCCTGGCAGGTACCTAGCAGAAAGAGTAGAAAGTGACGGAGCCGCACCTGCACTACCTTGTGGCGGCATCCTAAGAAAGAACACGAAGAGAAGGATATTGTGGAGAAGTGAGAAACGAGATCAAAGCACAAAGGAGAGCCAGTAGGAGTCGTGCCCCGAGAACGGCAACATCCTACTGAGGCGCATAGCCGGTGGCCGGAACACCGAGGAAGTAACTGACTCCAAGCATTACTTCAAACAGCAGCAGGACAGTTGATTATAGGTTGGCTGTCTACCATACATCACCTAAGAAGACATAGGGGGCAAGCGTGGAGAGGGGCGTCTCTAGGGTCCCAGAATAGCTCTGAGCCTTCCCGTCAAACGGGTGCGTCCTATCCAGATAAACTTGGGGGACGGAGAGAGAGAGAGAGAGAGAAAGAACGAATACGAAAGTTGTGAGGACTATCCCGAATGCTCAGCAGGGAAGAACTACAACACACAGGCGCTAGTGGTAGGCACTGATTTCTACCTGCAAAGGGAACTCTGGATGTGCCTTCGGACCGGCCGGTCTCAGCCAGCCCTGTTAACAGTGCTCTGGATTGCGGATCCTGAAGCCTTCAGTAAAAGGTAAAGAGACTGCAACCCTGTGTCCTCGTTATAAACCGTGCCTCACATCATCACCACCTACACCACTGGGAAGCCCTGGGGATATACTTCACCTGTGGGAAGGTATACCATCTAGCTGCCATAACACCACCCCAGTGAGCCCCAAGCAGCGTCAGTCATCCTGACCGAATACCACAGGTGGCGTCATGAAACCTTGGCCGACTTTCATCACCTTTCATTGGACGCCCCTTAGCAGGGTCACGGACCGGGTCCAGCCACCGTGACAACTTCAGAACCGAGACAGAGAGGACCGGTATCGAGTAACCCGCGGCCCTGCATCTGGGGGCGCTCCATAACGAACACTGTTAAAGGAATGCCACTTAATGTAGATAACCACTACCCTGGGAAACACCAGATTTCCTCTTTACAAGATATGGACAATGATGGTATTGTTGACGACTTTGAAATTTACCACAACCACACCAAGAAGATGAAGATCACAGCTTCAAAACATGTGCAAAAAAGGCCGGTAATGTCTGGAAAATAATTTTCTCTTGGGCAAACTTTCCCTTTTGCTAAAGTGGTACCGAATGATGCATACACAGCTGTCATGTCTATTTAGCGTGAGATGGTTGAAAGATGATGTATTCTGTTTTGTCCATGTCCACTTTTTAAAGCGAGCAGAAAAGAAGGATGAAATAGTGTGAAGACGTGTGATTTTGGTCACTAAGGAGGTGATGTCAGGTATAGATAGGTAGATCTGCGTGTCATCTACGTACTGATGATATAGCAAACCGTGCCATTACATCAGCTGTCTTAGGCCGAAGCTGTAGATGGAGAAGAGTAGGGGTCCTAGAACTGAGCCTTGGGGAACATCGAAAGACTGGAGTCGAAGTGAGGAGGTGGTGTGGGAGAGGGAGACATTGAATGTCCCTGTAACAGCCTGGTTGTTTTTTAAAGATTGTGCCTATAAACCCAAAAAGGCCATTTGCACCACTGGCCATGCTCGCATCAGCAGGGGTAGCAAAACTCCCATCCTAACCATCACAAGCATGATCAGGCACATGGCAACAAAGCACCTGACTTTGTTGTTTGAATACAAGGCTCCATGAACAGTGTCTGCGGTTGATACCACTGCTTCTTCTGATGTGCATGCACACCAATCCACTGTCCATGGTGCATATTAAGATGCCTCATGCCCTGCAGCTGCAGTTGCACACAAACTGAAATAGCACCATCAACAAGCACATCCAAGTCCTTGTCCCAGCGCAGCATTCAATTGTCCATATCCCAGTCTTTGGAACGCAAGCTGAAATACGCAGCCAATGCCACAGTACTAAATTCACACATTTGTCGTCTGCTTGTGCTGTAAAATTGCATTTTAGGCCAGTGGGAGACGTAAGCTTTCCACAACCTAATGGCTGTGACCATCACAAGGTTGTCGTTAACCAGCCGCCACAATTTTTCCCAGTCTGGCGTCACGACATCACACAAGCAAGCAAGCACGTGTCCCACAACATTACCCGTGCCCTCCACAATGCTGTTATTGGGAAAGTCCACCTAACCACAGACACGTGGACAAGTGTTTGTGGTAAGGGACGGTACATTCACTAACGGCACACTGGATTAACATAGGGGAAGCCAGGACCCAGTCCGACCTTGGGATGGTGCAGGTCCCCCAAACCCTGAGTATTACAGGCCCTACGTCAATCTGGGTTGCTCCCACAGTCTACAGCTCCTGCACCTCCTCCTCCTTCGCATCCTCTTCAGCCTCCATCTCCGAAAGTAACACATCAGTCACAAGCTGGAAGCACTGCAGCACTGCCTCAGCCAAGCGTCAACAGGGTGTGCTGAAAGTAATATGCTGTGACCACCCCCACAATGATGAAGAGTTGTGGACAGCTCTGAAAGAGCAGGCAGATCTGTGGCTGACACCACTCAACCTACAGCCATGCATGGTCTTGTGTGACAATGGCTAGAACCTGGTGGCTGCTCTGTGTCGAGGCAAGCTCACACATGTGCCATGCCTGGCCCATGTGCTTAACCTCATTGTTGAACATTTTCAGAAAAGTGACATGGAGGTGCCAGATCTGCTAGGAAAAGTATGAGGCTCTGCGTACCCATTTTAGAAAGTCAGCTAGAGCTTCATCCTCCCTTGCCGTGGTTCTGCAGCACTTGTAGCTTCTGGCTCACCGACTGATGTGTCATGTCCTCCCCATGCATTTGAACTCTACACTGCATATTTTGGAAAGGATTTGTGAGCAGAAGAAGGTATTTGTAGACTACCAGCATCAACAAGGCCGTCGGTATTCTGTTCTGACTTCACACATAAGATCTCAGGAGTGGACATGGATGTCAGACATATGTACCATCCTCCAAAACTTTGAGGAATTCACCAAGATGGTGATCGGCAATGATGCCATAATTAACATCTCCATCCTGCTTCTCTGTGTTCTAATTTTAATAGTTATACTTATTTATATAGCGTCAACATGTTTACAGTTTCAAACACAACAGTCCTAAGTAACAACGATAACAAAACAAGCAGAAATCAAACTACCCTGCTTCTGACAGCTTGCAATCTGTACTAAGTAACAACAATAACAATAAAAAACCCTAAAAAAAAACCTGCACGTGACAACTTACAATCTACAATAAGGTGGGGGAGAAAAAAACTACAGGGGTATATATTTACAGTGATGTATTTACAATGATATTACTGAAGTTTGTCAAAAGTCGTGGAGGCCTGAAGACAAGGAGGAGGAGGAGACAATGGTCAGTTGTTCTCTTGGTGAGGACATGGAAGTATTGATTGTTAGCAGTCTTGCACGCGTGGCAGAGTTTATGCCTTCCCCGTCACCCTTGCGTTCTCAAAATTTTAGGTGACAGGCAATACTGATTGTTGACAATTCTAGACCCATGCTACAAGGAGAACTTTATATCTCTTATTCCAGAGGCAGACAGGTGTACTACAATGTTGGAGGACCATAGGGCCCTTCTTGCTGAATTATTTAAAAAAAATTCCCATCTGAAAACGCTGGCAGAAGAGGCCACAGTTGGCCAAGCAAGGAGTACAGGTGAGAGAGACACAACTCCAATCCAGCAGAGGCAGTGGAACACTGACAAAGTTCAGGGAGAGTTTTCCCAGACCCTCCTATCACCCTGACCCTGAGGCGTGGGGGACTCTCACAAGGAATGCTTTGTTTGGGAAAATGCAGAGGGAGTACCTTGCTGACCGTACCAGCATCCTCTGTCATTCCTCTTTGCCCTTTTACTATTGCTTTGCAAAGCTGAACACGGAGCAGGAACGGTCTCTCTCTACTGCGAACGTGCGCTGTACTCACGGTCATGGAGCGCACGGAGCCTCGCTCTCTGGCTGTCACTGTGAACATGCCTCCTCGCTTTCTGGCTGAACCGCTTTTATTGACGGGAGCAAACACCTTCGTAATACAGAGACAGAATACAACACCGCTAAGTGTTCACACTCTGCTCTACAGACTTTCTATGTCGCAGTGACTGCCTCTAGGCAGAAGATGATGATGATGGTAGTAGTAGTTGGAGCATTAAAAACAGTCATGAAGCAGCCATAACAACTTGAAAGAGAAGTATTTTTAACGAGATACCACACTGTTCGATATGTGATCTGTATTTTTTAATTTTTAAAACTAAAATAGTGTACCGAACTAGGGTAACAGACAGCAAATAAAGCTGGATGTAGGCCTGAATTTTCACAATTTGTAGGCCGCAAATACATCAGACGTCTGACAGCGATAACACAAAGCCAAATATGTGGCCTGTATTTTTTTCAATGCAAAATAATGCTGTATATAAGTAGAGTAAGATACAGCAAAAACAGTGGAAAACCGGCCTACAATGCCCAAACTTGGAGCACACAGATATATGAGGCCTGTCACGGAAATACCACACTGCCAAATATGTGGCCTGGTTTTTTTTAATAGCAAAATAGTGCTGTATATAATTAATTAGAGTAACAGACAGGAAAAAAATTGGAAAACCGGCCTACGATGGCCAAACTTGGAGCTCGCATATACAGTACAGACCTAAAGTTTGGACACACCTTCTCATTTAAATTTTTCTGTATTTTCATGACTATGAAAATTGTACATTCACACTGAAGGCATCAAAACTATGAATTAACACATGTGGAATTATATACTTAGCAAAAAAGTGTAAAACAACTGAAATTATGTCTTATATTCTGCTTAGCTTTGATGACTACTTTGCACACTCTTGGCATTCTCTTGATGAGCTTCAAGAGCTAGTCACCGGGAATGGTCTTCCAACAATCTTGAAGAAGTTCCCAGAGATGCTTAGCACTTGTTGGCCCTTTTGCCTTCACTCTGTGGTTCAGCTCACCCCAAACATCTCGATTGGGTTCAGGTCTGATGACTATGGAGGTGTAACATCCCATCACTCTCCTTCTTGGTCAAATAGTCTTTACACAGCCTGGAGGTGTGCTTGGGCCTCATTGTCCTATTGAAAAATAAATGATGGTCCAACTAAACGCAAACCGGATGGAATAGCATGCCGCTGCAAGATGCTGTGGTAGCCATGCTGGTTCAGTATGCCTTCAATTTTGAATAAATCCCCAACAGTGTCACCAGCAAAGCACCCCCACACCATCACACATCCTCCACCATGCTTCATGGTGGGAACCAGGCATTTAGAGTCCATCCGTTCACCTTTTCTGCGTCGCACAAAGACACGGTGGTTGGAACCAAAGATCTCAAATTTGGACTCATCAGACCAAAGCACAGATTTCCACTCGTCTGATGTCCATTCCTTGTGTTCTTTAGCCCAAACAAGTCTCTTCTGCTTGTTGCCTGTCCTTAGCAGTGATTTCCTAGCAGCTATTTTGCCATGAAGGCCTGCTGCACAAAGTCTCCTCTTAACAGTTGTTGTAGAGATGTGTCTGCTGCTAGAACTCTGTGTGGCATTGACCTGGTCTCTAATCTGAGCTGCTGTTAACCTGCGATTTCTGAGGCTGGTAACTCGGATAAACTTATCCTCAGAAGCAGAGGTTACTCTTTGTCTTCCTTTTCTGGGGCGGTCCTCATGTGAGCCAGTTTCATGTAGTGCTTGATGGTTTTTGACACTGCACTTGGGGACACTTTCAAGGTTTGCCCAATTTTTCATGCTGACTGACCTTCATATCTTAAAGAAATGATGGCCACTCATTTTTCTTTACTTAGCTGCTTTTTTCTTGCTATAAAACAAATTCTAACAGTCTATTCAGTAGGACTATCAGCTGTGTATCCACCAGACTTCAGCACAACACAACTGATGGTCCCAACGCCATTTATAAGGCAAGAAATCCCACTTATTAAATCTGACAGGGCACACCTGCGAAGTGAAAACCATTCCCGGTGACTACCCCTTGAAGCTCATCAAGAGAATGCCAAGAGTGTGCAAAGCAAAAGGTGGCTACTTTGAAGAACCTGGAATATAAGACATATTTTCAGTTGTTTCACACTTTTTTGTTAAGTATATAATTTCACATGTGTTAATTCATAATTTTGATGGCTTCTGTTGTGAATTCTGTTATCGAACTCCCTCCTGTGGTCATGAATGGTACTTCGGCGAGTTCTGTCCATGGAATCCCTCTGGTGGCTGTGAGTGGAGCTGCTGCTTCTGAGGTTCCTTCCACAGGTGACGTAGTTTATCCTTTGGCTGGCTGTTCTGTTTAACTCCACTCAGATCGTTACTCCATGCCAGCTGTCAATGTTCTTGTACTGGTTCAGTTCGCTCTTGGATCTTTCTGGTGACCTGTCTACTCCAGCAGAAGCTAAGTTCCTGCTAGTTATTTATTTGTTCATTGTTTCCTTGTCCAGCTGGCTATCATGATCTTGCCCTGCTAGCTGGAAGCTCTGGGATGCAGAGTGGCACCTCCGCACCGTGAGTCGGTGCGGTGGTCTTTTTGCACACTCTGCGCGGTCTTTTTGTAGGGTTTTGTGCTGACCGCAAAGATACCTTTCCTATCCTCAGTCTGTTTAGTAAGTCTGGCCTCCCTTTGCTAAAACCTGTTTCATTTCTGTGTTTGTGACTTTCATCTTATCTCACAGTCAATATATGTGGGGGGCTGTCTTTTCCTTTGGGGAATTTCTCTGAGGCAAGGTAGGCTTTATTTTCTATCTTTAGGGCTAGTTAGCTCTTAGGCTGTGAAGAGGCGTCTAGGTCGTGTTAGGTACGCTCCACGGCTATTTCTAGTTGTGTGATAGGATTAGGGGTTGCGGTCGGCAGAGCTCCCACTTCCCAGAGCTTGACCTGTGTGAGTTTAACCATCAGGTCGTTCCGGGTGCTCCTAACCACCAGGTCATAACAGGCTTCAGTGTGAATGTACAATTTTCATAGTCATGAAAATAAAGAAAAATCTTTAAATGAGAAGGTGTGTCCAAACTTTTGGTCTGTACTGTATATGAGGCCTAATTTGAAACAAAATTGAAAAGAGGGGCACACTACTTGGTATAAAAATAACAATAACAACAAAGGGTTGCACTACCTAGTCTAAATATAGCAATATGGAACAGCAAGAAAAAGATTAGACTAATACGGTATGCACAACCACAGCCCATATAAAAGTATCAAAACCTTTATTAACACCTCACAATATGTATAAAAACACTTAAAACACAATACAAAAATCAATACATAAATCACACCCCCAAAAAGCGCCCTATTATTGCAACGTGAACATCACAAATAACATAGAATATGGAATATACAGTTGCATACTGAACCCCGTGTGCACCAAGATTCCAGGCCTGAGCCTGGGCTATGCCTAATCATAAAAAAAGGACCCAAACCAATAAAAAGAAAATATTATATATATATATATATATATATATATATATATTATCAGATGTATACAATCTGATCAATTGCATATGCAGAGTCAAAGTCCAAGATTCTCTGTTCCCAGGGTGATTGAAAGAGCAGGCCAGCCAGTGGGAGCACACAGAGCCACTGTAATGCAGGGCTCAAAAAGAGCAAATTACCTATCAAAGGGGAAGAACTGCGTATAATACCCCTAGGATAAAAGGGGTTGTGAGGAGAGCAGGCCCCACGCGTATCGCTGCCGCAGCAGCTTCATCAGGACTTCCCCTTTTATATTCATCTCAAAGGACATTTTTTGAGTTCTTGTTGTTCCAGTAACCAGGAACACCACATATCCATGGGGCCAGGATATTTAGATTGTCTGTTTGATTAAGCATAGCCTAGGCTCAGGGCTGACATCTTGGTGCACACAGGGTTCAGTATGCAACTGTATATTCCATATTCTATGTTATTTGTGATGTTCACGTTGCAATAATAGGGCGCTTTTTGGGGGTGTGATTTATGTATTGATTTTTATATTGTGTTTTAAGTGTTTTTAACCCCTTAGTGACCGCCGATACGCCTTTTAACGGCGGCCGCTAAGGGTACTTAAACCATAGCGCCGTTAATTAACGGCGCTGTGGAAAAAGTAAATAGCGCCCCCCAGAGTCGGATTTTCTCCGGGGTCTCGGCTGCCGGGGGTAGCCGAGACCCCAGAGAATATGATTCGGGGGGTTTTTTACCCTCCCCGCATTTGCGATCGCCGGTAATTAACTGTTTACCGGCGATCGCAAAAAAAAAAGCGATCTCTTTTTAATTTCTCTGTCCTCCGATGTGATCGCACATCGGAGGACAGAGAAAAGGGGTCCCAGGTGGCCCCCCAATACTTACCTATCTCCCCCGGTGCTCCTCGTGGCTCCCGGTGGGCGCCGCCATCTTAAAAATGGCGGGCGCATGCGCAGTGCGCCGGCCGGCCGGCCCCGCGGGAATCTTTGGGGTCTCGGCTGCCGGGGGTAGCCAAGACCCCAAAGAGCATGATCGGGGTCGGTTTTACCGACCCCTGTTTTGCGATCGCCTGTAATTAACTGTTTACCGGCGACCGCAAAAAAAAAAAAAAAAAGTAAAGTGTAATTCTCTGTCCTCTGATGTGATCGCACATCAGAGGACAGAGAAATAGGGGGATTCGGGGACCCTACAATACTCACCTGCGTCCCTGGATCCTCCTGCTGCTCCTCCTGGCCGCCGGCAAAAGAAAATGGCGGGCGCATGCGCAGTGCGCCCGCCATCTGTCTCCATCTGCTGGCCGGCAGGAGAACAGCAGTTGGGGCTAAAATTAGGGTTAGGGTTAGGGGTAGGGTTAGGGTTAGGGCTAGGGTTAGGGGTAGGGTTAGGGTTAGGGCTAGGGTTAGGGCTAGGGTTAGGGTTAGGGCTAGGGTTAGGGTTAGGGGTAGGGATAGGGGTAGGGTTAGGGGTAGAGTTAGGGCTAGGGTTAGGGCTAGGGTTAGGGGTAGGGTTAGGGCTAGCGTTAGGGCTAGGGTTAGGGTTAGGGGTAGGGTTAGGGCTAGGGTTAGGGCTAGGGTTAGGGCTAGGGTTAGGGCTAGGGTTAGGGCTAAATTTAGGGTTAGGGTTGGGGCTAAATTTAGGGTTAGGGTTGGGGCTAAATTTAGGGTTAGGCTTCTTTCACACTTACGTCGGTACGGGGCCGTCGCAATGCGTCGGCCCGACATACCGACGCACGTTGTGAAAATTGTGCACAACGTGGGCAGCGGCTGTAGTTTTTCAACGCATCCGCTGCCCAATCTATGTCCTGGGGAGGAGGGGGCGGAGTTACGGCCACGCATGTGCGGTCAGAAATGGCGGATGCGACGTACAAAAAAGCGTTTCATTGAACTTTTTTTGTGCCGACGGTCCGCCAAAACACAACTGATCTAGTGCACGACGGACGCGACGTGTGGCCATCCGTCACGATCCTTCGGCAATACAAGTCTATGGGCAAAAAACGCATCCTGCGGGCACATTTGCAGGATCCGTTTCTTGTCCAAAACGACGGATTGCGACGGATGCCAAACGACGCAAGTGTGAAAGTAGCCTTAGGGCTAGGGTTAGGGTTGGGGCTAAAGTTAGGGCTAGGTTTGGTTCTAAAGTTAGGGTTAGAGTTGGGATTAGGGTTAGGGTTTGGATTAGGGTTGGTATTAGGGTTAGGGTTGGCATTAGGGTTACGCTTGGGATTAGGGTTAGGTTTGGGATTAGGGTTGTGATTAGGGGTGTATTGGGATTAGGGTTAGGTTTGAGGTTAGGGTTGAGATTAGGATTAGGGGTGTGTTGGATTTGGGGTTTTGATTAGGGTTATGGTTAGGGTTGACATTAGGGTTGTTTTGGGGTAAGGGTTGTGATTATGGTTAGGGTTAGTGATTAGGATTATGGATCAGGTTGGGATTAGGGTTGGGGGTGTGTTGGGGTTAGGGTTGGAGCTAGAATTGGGGGGTTTCCACTGTTTAGTTACATCAGTGGGTCTCCAAACACGACAGCCAATTTTGCGCTCAAAAAGTCAAATGGTGCTCCCTCCCTTCTGAGCTCTGCCGTGCGCCCAAACAGTGGGTTACCCCCACATATGGGGTATCAGCGTACTCGGGATAAATTGGACAACAACTTCTGGGGTCCAATTTCTCTTGTTACCCTTGTGAAAATAAAAACTTGGGGGCTACAAAATCTTTTTTGTGGAAAAATATATATATATTTTTTTTTATGACTCTGCATTATAAATTTCTGTGAAGCACTTGGGCATTCAAAGTTCTCACCACACATCTATATAAGTTCCTTGGGGGGTCTAGTTTCCAAAATGGGGTCACTTGTGGGGGGTTACTACTGTTTAGGTACATCAGGAGCTCTGCAAACGCAACATAACGCCCACAGACCATTCTATCTAAGTCTGCATTCCAAAACGGCGCTCCTTCCCTTCCGAGCTCTGCCGTGCGCCCAAACAGTGGTTTACCCCCACATATGGGGCATCAGCATACGCAGGATAAATTGGACAACAACTTTAGTGGTCCAATTTCTCCTGTTACCCTTGTGAAAATAAAAACTTGGGGGCTACAATATCTTTTTTTGTGAAAAAAAAAATATTTTTTATTTTCACGATTCTGCATTCTAAACTTCTGTGAAGCACTTGGGCATTCAAAGTTCTCACCACACATCTAGATAAGTTCCTTGGGGGGTCTAGTTTCCAAAATGGGGTCACTTGTGGGGGGTTACTACAGTTTTGGTACATCAGGGGCTCTGCAATCGCAACATAATGCCCACAGACCATTCTATCAAAGTCTGCATTCCAAAAAGGCGCTCCTTCCCTTCCGTGCTCTGCCGTGCGCCCAAACAGTGGTTTACCCCCACATATGGTGCATCAGCATACTCGGGATAAATTGGACAACAACTATTGCAGTCCAATTTCTCCTGTTACCCGTGTGAAAATAAAAACTTGGGGGCTACAATATCTTTTTTGTGGAAAAAAAAATATTTTTTATTTTCACGACTCTGCATTCTAAACTTCTGTGAAGCACTTGGGCATTCAAAGTTCTCACCACACATCTAGATAAGTTCCATGGGGGGTCTAGTTTCCAAAATGGGGTCACTTGTGGGGGATTTCTACTGTTTAGGTACATCAGGGGCTCTCCAAACGCGACATGGCGTCCGATCTCAATTCCAGCTAATTCTACATTGAAAAAGTAAAACGGCACTCTTTCTCTTCCAAGCTCTGCGGTGCGCCCAAACAGTGGTTTACCCCCACATATTGGGTATCGACATACTCAAGAGAAATTGCACAACAACTTTAGTGGTCTAATTTCTCCTGTTACCCTTGTGAAAATAAAAATTTGTGGGCAAAAAGATCATTTTTGTAGAAAAAATGCGATTTTTTTTTTCACGGCTCTACGTTATAAACTTCTGTGAAGCACATGGAGGTTCAATGTGCTCACCACACATCTAGATAAGTTCCTTATGGGGTCTAGTTTCCAAAATGGTGTCACTTGTGGGGGGTTTTCACTGTTTAGGCACATCAGGGGCTCTCCAAACGCGACATGGCGTCCAATCTCAATTCCAGCCAATTCTACATTGAAAAAGTAAAACGGCGTTCCTTTACTTCCAAGCTCTGCGGTGCGCCCAAACAGTGGTTTACCCTCACATATAGGGTATCGACGTATTCAGGAGAAATCGCACAACAACTTTTGTGGTCTAATTTCTCCTGTTACCAATGTGAAAATAAGAATTTGTGGGCGAAAAGATCATTTTTGTGTAAACAAAAGCGATTTTTTATTTTCACGGCTCTACGTTATAAACTTCTGTGAAGCACTTGGGGGTTCAAAGTGCTCAACACACATCTAGATAAGTTCCTTAAGGGGTCTAGTTTCCAAAATGGTGTCACTTGTGGGGGGTTTCCACTGTTTAGGCACATCAGGGGCTCTCTAAACGTGACATGGCGTCCGATCTCAATTCCAGCCAATTCTGCATTGAAAAAGTCAAACGGCGCTCCTTCACTTCTAAGTTCTGCGGTGCTCCCAAAAAGTGGTTTAACCCCACATATGCAGTATTGGCGTATTCAGGAGAAATTGCATAACAAAATTTATGGTTAAATTTCTGTTTTTACACTTGTGAAAATCAAAAAAATGGTTCTGAATTAAGATGTTTGCAAAAAAGAGTTAAATGTTCATTTTTTCCTTCCACATTGTTTCAGTTCCTGTGAAGCACGTAAAGGGTTAATAAACTTCTTGAATGTGGTTTTGAGAACCTTGAGGGGTGTAGTTTTTAGAATGGTGTCACACTTGGGTATTTTCTATCATATAGACCCCTCAAAATGACTTCAAATGTGATGTGGTCCCTAAAAAAAAATGGTGTTGTAAAAATGAGAAATTGCTGGTCAACTTTTAACCCTTATAACTCCCTAACAAAAAAAAATTTTGTTTCCAAAATTGTGCTGATGTAAAGTAGACATGTGGGAAATGTTATTTATTAACTATTTTTCGTGACATATCTCTCTGATTTAAGGGCATAAAAATACAAAGTTTGAAAATTGCAAAATTTTAAAAATTTTCGCCATATTTCAGTTTTTTCATAAATAATCGCAAGTAATATCGAAGAAATGTTAGCACTAACATGAAGCACAATATGTCACGAAAAAACAATCTCAGAATCAGCGGGATCCGTTGAAGCGTTCCAGAGTTATAACCTCATAAAGTTACAGTGGTCAGAATTGCAAAAATTGGCTCGGTCATTAAGTACCAAATTGGCTCTGTCACTAAGGGGTTAAACATATTGTGAGGTGTTAATAAAGGTTTTGATACTTTTATATGGGCTGTGGTTGTGCATACCGTATTAGTCTAATCTTTTTCTTGCTGTTCCATATATATGAGGCCTGTCACGGAAATATCACACTGCCAAATATGTGGCCTGTTTTTTCTGAATGCAAAATTTTGCTGTATATAATTAGAGTAACAGACAGGAAAAATGTGGAAAACCGGCCTACAGTGGCCAAACTTGGAGCACCCAGATACTGTATATGAGGCCTGTCACGGAAATACTACACTGGCAAATATGTGGCCTGTATTTTTTAAATACAAAATAGTGCTGTATATAATTAGAGTAACAGATAGCAAAAAGAGTGTCAAAATGGCCTAAAATGCTAAAACTTGGAGCACGCAAATATAGGAGGCCTTTTTTGGTGAATTTAAAACACACCAAAAAAACAGTGGCACAAGGCTAGCACACACAGCTATGCTACGTATGCCTGACAAACTATGATTTTTAAACAGGCCTCAGTCTGATAGAACAGACTGTATATTTTTTTTTTTGGGGGGGTGTGAATTTTTGGGAAAAAAATGCAACTAGGTATATAGTGAAGAAGACATTTATGGAGCTTTGGGAAGGATACAGTGGGAGCAATGGACGCATACAGTGCCTGCAGGCCTTGCACTGATATGGATATGCTGTGCCCTGCCTACCTAGCGCTACAATATCAGGACCCACGGATTAGCCATAAATAGGACTGTTGGTTTCTTTGGAGTTGTGGATTTAACAGTTGCAGACCTACACTACCTCTAAAAACCATGATTCTGACACTATCTAGGCAGCATCTCTCCTTACTCTCCCTGAATCCGGAGCTGAATTTAACGAGCAGGGCGGTGCCAAGTCTCTTATACTCGGGATGATGCTGTGCGGCCAAGCCAATCACTGCACAACCACAACAAAGATGGCTGCGGCGTTTCATGGCCTGGCAGACAATCCCTGCAGCGTGATTGGGTCTCTAAAGTCCACCAAAAATGCTGGGTGGAGACTGCAGTTACCGCCGAATAACCCCGGAAATGCTCGGCGAGTACACCGAGTACACTGATACTCGGGTGAGTAACAAGCAGTGGAGAGCACGTTTGCTCATCAATAGTTAACACAACTGGAATGGTGTTATTTTACGGAAGTCAAACATGCTATTTGAGATGGGGTTGTTGAAGTACTAGACAACCCCTTTCATAATAATAATTGTTTTAATAATAATAATAATAATAATAATAATAATAATAATAATAATAATAATAATGGGACATTTTAATTAATTATTAATATCTTCTAGTGTTTTTCCAGAGAAAACTAAAAAATGAACCAATGTGGGGTACTTCAGGGGAAAAAGTTCTTGCTTTTTTTACTTGTTCCTTTAAAGTGTTATTCCTGTCTTAGCTTTTCAGAGCTGTGGTACAGGAAACATCTCATGTCTCGTGCTTTAAAGCACAATGAGCCATCTTGAATCTCTTTTCTCTGCCATTCTCTGGTAGCTTTCACTATAGTTGCTCAGTGTGTGATAGCTTGAGCTTTCTCATTTGACATTTTTGACTTTACAAGCTAACAAGCCAAACAAAATGTTAATATTGTGCTGTCTATTTTTGAGTTGTTTTGCAATCTCCTCTTCTCAGACAATTCAATACTGAAGAGTAGTCTGGCATTTCAACTATGAATAATGATTGATTTGAAAAGGACAATCATTAAAGTTACATTTGTGGAGATATAAAAGTCTGGGCTAATGCTGCAAGCTTCATGCTTTCTTTTTCCATGTTTTTTTTAACACTGTACAGCATTGGTAATCCACTAGTAGCTCAGGAGAACTTCCATCTGTTTAGCTCACTGGGAGATATGACCATATACACTGATTAAAATGTAGTATCCACTTTAACAATATTTAAAAATAACAAATAACAATAAGTTATAAAGATGAAGTGAAAATGTGATGGTGAGTATGTGTAAAAAGAAAGGACTAAAGTGATGGGATCACTTCACTCCGGTGGCGTACTTGAAATGGAGGCATATCATGTGGCCTCTATGGGGTCCGTAAGTTGGAGGAGCCCAGTGCCAACTGTGTCACAAAGGCCCCCCATCCCAGCATTGTCCTTTCAACTGTATTGGCATCCTGGTCCTGGATTCCAATACAGCTGAAAACGATGGGAGAGGGAGCCGCCAGCTGACGCTCCCTAACCCATCATTCTCCCTCTGTGTCTGAACTATGTGACATCTCAGCGCAGAAGGCATTATGACAACACTACAGTGCACCCTCTGTGTCAAACAGTGCAGAGGGTCAGAAGATGAGCTGCAGAGACCAGAGCAGCGGAAAGAGAGAATGGGGAGTGGTATTTGTTTATTTTTAATGTGGGTCCCATTATACTGTATGGAGGACTATGTGAGACCTACAAAACTGTATGGAGGACTGTATGGGGCCCATAATAATAATAATGCATGGAGGACTATATGAAGCCCATAATAATGTATGGAGGACTATATGAGACTCATAATAATATATGGAGTACAATATGGAGCCCATAATAATGTATGGATGACTATATGGAGCCAATTATAATGTATGGTGGACTATATTGGACCCATAATAATGTATGGAGGACTACATGGGATCCAAAATACAGTATGGAGGACTATATGGAGCACATAATACTGTACGGAGGACTATATGGGAGCCACATAATATATGGAGGACTACATAGGGCCCTTAATGCTATATAGAAGGCTACATAGGAGCCATAATAATGTATGGCAGGGGTGTCAAACTGCATTCCTCGAGGGCTACAAACAGGTCATGTTTTCAGGATTTCCTTGCATTGCACAGGTGATAATTTAATCACCTGCAGAGAATGATTGCAGCACCTTGTGCAATGCTAAGGAAATCTTGAAAACACGCACGGTTTGAGGCCCTCGAGGAATGCAGTTTGTGGGACACCGCGGATTTTTCCGCTGTCCCCTGACTGCAGGGCCTTGGCATGGCTCTCACCAGGTCTCCCACGGGGTGACGTCGCTGCGCTCCTGGGGGCTGGGCTTTCTCGGGGGGCGGGGCCCCATTCAAGAAGAGGTGGTGCTTGTCTCCCTGCCTTCCGGATCCCCTCACTTGGACCCGGACCTGTCTTGGGGCTGCCGGTGACATGGACCCGCTCCAGGAAGTGGTGAGGGAGAAGATTGGCAGGGAGGGTAGCGGTTGGCTAGCGGCGCTATTGGCCGCGAGCGGCTCCCTCCCTGCAGCGAGCCAGGCATTGCCGTCGGGCGGGCGGCGATCTGGCAGAGCCTCCCGACCGCCGGCACGCCTGAGCCCGCCATTAATTTAAAAAAGGAGCGCGCACGGCTCGAGCGCGCGCGCATCCTCTCACGTGGGCAGGCGGCACAGCGCGACGGCGGCAGTCGGGCAGATACAGAAGGGGGGAGCACAGGGAATAGCTGGCTCCGCTCCCACGGCCGTACTAATCCCCTGGGGAGGAAGCGCTCAACTGCAGCATCTAGTCGCTCCAGCTGCACAGGAAGCATTAGCGGGTACTAGCATGGGGGGTGTACAGGGTTCAGCAGCATCTGCGTCGTCACAGGAGAATGAAGGGACGGGGGAGTCCCAGGAGTTGTTCTCTCCCACCCCACAGCTTTTGGGGGATAAAGGGAATAATACTGGGAGGGGGCGAGAGTTGGGAAGGACGGCCCAGCAGCAGGAGCATTCTGCCCCCATATTGGGACAGCAGCCGGGGGTTGGACACACAGGGGTGAGGATTGAGTCCCCTTGTCCTTCATTCCCAGTAATTTTTTCAACACCCCATCAACTTGCTACTGGGGGTCAAATAGTCCAATCGCATTTAGCATCTGGGGTTGGGGAACATCAGAACGCCTCGGCAGGCATATTGCTGATGGCTACCGATGTGGGACTCCCTGTACAGGGTGCTGGCACCTCGGCTCTGGTTGGCGTTCAGAGCGTGAGTAACCGCTCCGCGCGCAGCGTATCCTCATCTTCGTCATCCGGGCATGGCCGCCATCACCGAAAAAGGCGCAGGGAGTGGTACAGTAGCAGGAGACACTCCCACAGGTCCCGATCCAGCCATCGCAGCAGGCGATCTAGAGCGTCAAGGTGGCGCTCTCCATCCTCCTCGGGTAGTTCGTCCAGCCGGTCTCATCAGCACGGTGCGTCGCAACACAGGTCCACTTCACGGATCGGACGGCGAGGTCCGATCACCCACGTACCTCAGGAACAGAGTCGCTCGGAACCCAGTACACAACCCGGTGAGTACGCATTTACTGGTGCTTGGGGCGGTGATAGGGGTTTTAGCGCGGGCTGCGGCAGGATTTTCGTAAATCCCAGGCTGTTGCAACCCCCGATGCAGTCTAAGCCAATTCCTCCCACCCGCCCTGATATTTACAAGGATGGTCTGTTTTGCGGCGTCCCACCCCTGGGGTCACACTTAGATATTGTCGTAAAGGAGCAAATTTGGGCTAACGAGTTCATAGACATTTGGTCCCTAGTATCCACAGAGCAACACTCGGTGGATAAGGAGAGGCGAGTAGGTGAGAGAGTTTACGACAGAAAACCAAAGGTAGCCAAAACCATCAACAATTGGCTGCAGGCGTTCGCAGTTCTAGGATGTGTGATGGGAGAGAAACACCCGGAACGATGTTCCGAGCTTTTCATTTATATGGACAGCATATACAGTTCATATAAGTCCCATGGCGGCTCGGCCTGGTGGAGATACGACGAGGATTTCCGCCGCAGGCTAGCTGTCAATCCACATTTGGGGTGGGGGGTAAAAGCCACCGATTCATGGCTTCGGTTGATGATGGCCCAGAAGTCCCTGCAGCCCTTTCCCGGGTCGCTCGCCAACGCTGCAAACAATGCTGGGTCGGCTTCGTACGTAGACCAGGCACTTGTTGGCTTTTCAACGAGGGCCACTGCAAATTTTACGGACTGTGCAAGTACAAGCACGAATGCTCCGCTTGTGGGGGTTCCCACTCTGCATCAAAATGCTCAAAAACCCCTCAAAAGACGAACAGCAACAAGTCATCCGCGGGGGGTGAGCCACCTGACACCGGTGAGCGTAGAAAGCATGGAGCCATGGTTGTCCAGTTACCCCAATAAGCCGGCTGCAGCGCAGCTAAGTTTTGGTTTTTCTTTCGGTTTTTTCATTCCTTTTATCTGTTCAAATAAACCCCAGTTGTCAAATAATTTAAAATCGGCCAGGGCTATTTTACATGACAAGTTAAATAAAGAGATTCGAGCGGGCCGCTTTCAAGGCCCGTTTGATGCTCCCCCCGTTTTTAACTTAAGGGTTTTCCCGTTGGGCATTGTCCCTAAGAAAGAGCCGGGTAAGTACCGACTTATTCACCATCTGTCCTACCCAAAAGGCAGATCGGTGAACGATGGCATCCCCGATGATGACACCGCGGTTTCGTACATTCCTTTCGACAGAGCTGTCGAAATGGTCAGAAAAGCAGGACCAGGCGCCCTCATGGCCAAATCAGATATTGAGTCTGCATTCCGGCTGCTCCCGGTTCATCCGGACTGCTACCACCTTTTAGGAGCCATGTTCGAGAACAAATACTACTTCGATACATGCCTGCCTATGGGATGCTCAATTTCTTGCCATTATTTTGAAATGTTTAGTACATTTCTGGAATGGGTAGCTCGCAAGGTTATGGGTTTGCCTTTAGGACCTGCGAATGACGTCGCGGATTCTGATTGGTCGCGTGCCACCCATGTGACCGCCACGCGACCAATCAGAAGCCGCGACGTCATTCTCATTCACTAAACTCCTAATTCTAGGAATTGAGGACCTGCGAATGACGTCGCGGCTTCTGATTGGTCGCGTGGCGGTCACATGAGCGGCACGCGACCAATCAGAATCCGCGACGTCATTCGCAGGTCCTAAAGGCGCTCATTTTAAACAAAGAAGCCGGCCGGTTACCAGCGTGATGTCCAGGGGCCGCCGGAGAGGTGAGCATATCAATATTTTTTATTTTAATTCTTTATTTTACACATTAACATGGATCCCAGTTTCCTCTCCTTCAGACCCTGGGAACCATGAGGATACCTTCCGATACTTGGTGTCCCATTGACTTGTATTGGTATCGGATATCGGTATCGGCAATATCCGATACTTTTCAGGTATCGGCCGATACTATCCGATACCGATACTTTCAAGTATCGGACGGTATCGCTCAACACTAGTGGTGAGACACCACCGGTTAGAAGGAGATAACTCTGGTTTTCTCCTGCCAGATGGGGTGCATCTCAATGACGCGGGTCTGGACATCTTCCTGGACGGGCTTAGAGAGGGCGTAGTTCAGGCGCTCCATTCGTTGGGTGGGTCGTAGCTCGTGTCACGGGCTACTCCGTGGCGGAATGGGTGGTTATGAGGTTGGTGATGATACCTGCGCCGGGAGTCCGGAGGGCAGTCAATCTCCCTACACTCGTTTGGTTGGCAAAATGTTGCCGGGTTTTAAGCTGCGACCTTAATTATTAAGCCAAAAGAGAAAATAAAAATTGAAGTTGCCATTAGCAAGTTATTTATAAAGAGTAATAAAAGAGTTATATTTGAAATAACCGTGTGTGGCGTCACTTTGTGGGAGAATAGTTTCTATGGGCCGCTGCAGTCTGTGGGACACCGCGGATTTTTCCGCTGTCCCCTGACTGCAGGGCCATGGCATGGCTCTCACCAGGTCTCCCACGGGGTGACGTCGCTGCGCTCCTGGGGGCTGGGCTTTCTCGGGGGGCGGGGCCCCATTCAAGAAGTGGTGGTGCTTGTCTCCCTGCCTTCCGGATCCCCTCACTTGGACCCGGACCTGTCTCCCTCCCTCCCTCCCTTAGGTTGAGTGGTTATGTTTTTCTTCTTTCAGTCGCAGCGGCGGAATGGGTGGTTATGAAGTTGGTGATGATACCTGCGCCGGGAGTCCGGAGGGCAGTCAATCTCCCTACACCCGTTTGGTTGACAAAATGTTGCTGGGTTTTAAGCTGCGACCTTAATTATTAAGCCAAAAGAGAAAATAAAAATTGAAGTTGCCATTAGCAAGTTATTTATAAAGAGTAATAAAAGAGTTATATTTGAAATACCCGTGTGTGGCGTCACTTTGTGGGAGAATAGTTTCTATGGGTCGCTGCAGTCTGACACCCCTGATGTATGGAGGACTACATGGTGTCCATAATGCTGTATGGAGGACTATATGGTGCTATAGCACTGTATGGTGGACTCTATGGGGCCATAATAATGTATGGTGGTGTCAGGACTCAGTCTGCCTTCCCTGTCTTTAAAACCTTAGTTTGCCTTCCAATCCATGCTTGTGTATTCTGCTTGCATTCCTGGCTCTGTGCTGCAAGAGACTGCTCCTCTCCAGTAGGTCCGGTTCAGCCCTTCCAGCAAACTTCTCCAGCTCTCAATATTGCACCTGCAACAAGCTGTGTGTCTGTGTTTCTTTGCATCTGCCTCAGCCTGCCTCTATTTGGACACATAAGATCAGCCTGCTTCAGCTAATCTTGTTTGTGTGCAGTGGCAGTATATTTAACTGTCTGGACTTCCTAAGAGACTTAGGCTACTTTCACACTAGTGTCGGTACGGGCCCGTCGCAGTGCGTCAGGCCGACGTACCTGTAATGTCCACACGGTGTAAGGAATTTAAGAGAGAGTAAGCTTTAACTGTATTTTATTCTCCTCTTCTTCCTCCAGCACACAACATAACAGCAGCATAAGATTTCCTCCTCAGGCCAGAACTGAAACTGAAACTCCTCTCAACTCCCGCCCTCGCTTTCTTAAAGAGACAGATCTAATTCTTATACATTACATCATCCCCCTTTTTTTTTTTCTTTTCTTTTTTATATATATATTAACCTAAAACAAATATTGACAATGTAACAATACGAAAATGTCCAAGAAAAACCATATGTCTGTATTGTCTTATTCCCCCTTTTTTTTAAACTATATCTCTTCAATAAGTCTCGATGGAGCCCTTCTTTCCCGTGTAGGGTAATGTCTGGGTTCATTGGGGGTGTCCAGTGCTGACGGATCAGTCACCTCTTGTTGGTCCTCTCCACCGTCGGGTATCAAATCTTCCACTGGTGGGAGTTCATTACCATTGTTCTGCGGTATGATTTTAAAATGTGAGGAATTTCGAGTGATGGAGTGTCCGTCTCACTCAGCCGTGACCATACTGCCTTTTCTCTCAGTAACATTATATTTTGCAGGACTATACTCAGCTGAGGTTTTGTTGGTTGATTTTTGACGCACAACAACCATATCGCCTCTTTTGATGGCACATGGCTGTGCCCGTCGCCTTCTGTCTGCATAATGTTTCATGGCTTGCTTGTTAAAGAAATCCGTTGATCGCACTGAAGAGTCATTTGGTAAGGGATGACTGGTCACATCAGGGATCCGTGTACGAAGAGTTCTGCTGAACATTAGATGAGATGGCGCAGCATTAGTGGTGGAATGTGGAGTGTTGCGGTAATTGCGCAGGAATTTGTATAGTGACTGTTTCAGTGGGGTGTGCTCCAGGCTAGCTGCCTTGATTCGTTTCCCCATGGTGCGCATGAAACGTTCTACGATTCCATTGGCTTGCGGCCAGCAAGGTGTGATTTTTCTGTGGCTGAACCCCAAGTATTCAGAAAACTGTGCAAACACATGTCCATTGAATGGAGGTCCATTATCTGTTTTGACCACTCTTGGAATGCCATATGCAGAGAATATGTCGTCCAGTTCTGGTATGACACTATTAGCAGACGTTGAAGAGATGAATGAAATGACAGGGTATCTAGAATATTCATCAATTGTTACTAGAATGTATTGGCCATTTGGTAATGGTCCATATATGTCGACTGCCACTTCCTCCCATACAGCAGTGGGTAACGGAGACATTTGTAATGGCTCTAGAGTTGATGATGGAGTAATTAATTGACAAGTGGAGCAATGTCCAATCTTCTCTTCCACCAATTTATCCATATTTGGGAACCACACTTTTTCTCTGAGTAACTTTTTTGTGCCAACAATTCCTAGATGACCTTCGTGTGCTATCTGTATGACTAGGTTGCGCAAGGCCTTAGGTACAACCAGTTTGGTACCACGAAGGATGAGTTGATCTTCAGTGACTGATAATTCCTCACGTACATTTGAAAATAGTTTTAACTCTTTCAGATCAATCCCATCTTCAGGAAATTTTTTCTTTTGAATTTCATGCCACCTTCTATTTTGGATAATTTGTATTAATGCACAGAGTGTCTTGTTACTTGTTGTCGTATTCACAAACTGATCAACAGAAAGTGCTTTTGGCACAGCATGAGCTGCAACAAAGTGGATGTATTCTTCAATGGAGGAATGCACAGGTAAATCATCATTCGTGGGATGTCTTGAGAGATAATCAGCCGGATTGCTGTATTTTCCAGGTTTGTGAACAATTTTGTAATTATAGTTCTGTAGACGTAGACCCCATCGTTCAATCCGTGCTGGCATTTTAGCTCGGGGATTTCCAAAAATTGTAAGGAGAGCTTGATGATCTGTGACAATAGTGAAGGGAGCGCCATAGAGAAATAAGTGAAAGTGTTCACATCCCCAGACGACTGCCAAGCTTTCTTTTTCAGGTTGTGAATACTTTCTTTCAGTGCTTGTTAAGCTTTTACTTGCATAGGAAATGATGTGGGGACTTTGATTGTCATCCTTGTATTATGCTAAAATTGCACCCAGTCCCACGGGACTAGCATCCACAATCAGTTCGGTTCGAAGAGCTGGATCAAAATAGGCCATGGTGGTTGTTGAGCAGAGTTCGTTTTTGATTGTTTCAAAAGAGGCCTGACAGTCTTGGGACCATTGAAAAACGCAATTTTGTTTCGTAAGTTCCCTTAATGGAGTGCTGATTGTCGAAAAATTTGGAATATATCTAGCACAGTAACTTGCCATTCCAAGAAAAGAGCTCACTTCACTGGCTTCCTGTGGAATTGAAGCTGCTCTGATGGATTCCACTTTCTTGGGATCAGGTCGTACTCCTTCCGCCGAGAAAATGTGACCATAGAACTCCAATGAGTTTTTATCAAATTCGCATTTTTCTTTGTTTAACCCCTCTGTGACCTTAGACGTACTATCCCGTCGAGGTGCCCTGGGCTTATCTGACCCTGGACGGGATAGTACGTCATAGCCGATCGGCCGCGCTCACTGGGGGAGCGCGGCCGATCGCGGCCGGGTGTCAGCTGCTTATCGCAGCTGACATCCGGCACTATGTGCCAGGAGCGGTCACGGACCGCCCCCGGCACATTAACCCCTGGCACACCGCGATCAAAGATGATCGCGATGTGCCGGCGGTGCAGGGAAGCACCGCGCAGGGAGGGGGCTCCCTGCGGGCTTCCCTGAGCCCCCCGCAGCAACGCGATGTGATCGCGTTGCTGCGAGGGTCTCCTCACCTCCCTCCCTGCTCGAGCCCCGGATCCAAGATGGCCGCGAATCCGGGTCCTGCAGGGAGGGAGGTGGCTTCACAGAGCCTGCTTAGAGCAGGCACTGTGAAGGCTGCAGCGCTGCATGTCAGATCAGTGATCTGACAGAGTGCTGTGCAAACTGTCAGATCACTGATCTGTGATGTCCCCCCCGGGACAAAGTAAAAAAGTAAAAAAAAAATTTTCCAAATGTGTAAAAAAAATAAAAAAAAATATTCCAAAATAATGAAAAAAAAAAAATATATATTATTCCCATAAATACATTTCTTCATCTAAATAAAAAAAAAAACAATAAAAGTACACATATTTAGTATCGCCGCGTCCGTAACGACCCGACCTATAAAACTGTCCCACTAGTTAACCCCTTCAGTAAACACCGTAAGAAAAAAAAAAAAAAAACGAGGCAAAAAACAACGCTTTATTATCATACCGCCGAACAAAAAGTGGAATAACACGCGATCAAAAGGACAGATATAAATAACCATGGTACCGCTGAAAGCGTCATATTATCCCGCAAAAAAAGAGCCACCATACAGCATCATCAGCAAAAAAATAAAAAAGTTATAGTCCTGAGAATAAAGCGATGCAAAAATAATTATTTTTTCTGTAAAATAGTTTTTATCGTATAAAAGCACCAAACCATAAAAAAATGATATAAATGAGGTATCGCTGTAATCGTACTGACCCGAAGAATAAAACTGATTTATCAATTTTACCAAACGCGGAACGGTATAAACGCCTCCCCCAATAGAAATTCATGCATAGCTGGCTTTTGGTCATTCTTCCTCACAAAAATCGGAATAAAAAGCGATAAAAAAATGTCACGTGCCCAAAAATGTTTTCAATAAAAACGTCAACTCGTCCCGCAAAAAACAAGACCTCACATGACTCTGTGGACCAAAATATGGAAAAATTATAGCTCTCAAAATGTGGTATTGCAAAAAATATTTTTTGCAATAAAAAGGGTCTTTCAGTGTGTGACGGCTGCCAATCATAAAAATCCGCTAAAAAACTCGCTATAAAAGTAAATCAAACCCCCCTTCATCACCCCCTTAGTTAGGGAAAAATAAAAAAAAATGTATTTATTTCCATTTTCCCATTAGGGCTAGGGTTAGGGCTAGATTTAGGGTTAGGGCTAGGGCTAGGGTTAGGGCTAGGGTTAGGGCTAGGGTTAGGGCTAGGGCTAGGGTTAGGGCTAGGGTTAGGGCTAGGGTTAGGGTTAGGGCTAGGGTTAGGGCTAGGGTTAGGGCTAAGGTTAGGGTTAGGGTTAGGGTTAGGGCTAGGGTTAGGGCTAGGGTTAGGGCTAGGGTTAGGGCTAGGGTTAGGGTTAGGGCTAGGGTTAGGGCTAGGGTTAGGGCTAGGGTTAGGGTTAGGGTTGGGGCTACAGTTAGGGTTGGGGCTAAAGTTAGGGTTAGGGTTTAGATTACATTTACAGTTGGGAATAGGGTTGGGATTAGGGTTAGGGGTGTGTCAGGGTTAGAGGTGTGGTTAGGGTTACCGTTGGAATTAGGGTTAGGGGTGTGTTTAGATTAGGGTTTCAGTTATAATTGGGGGGTTTCCACTGTTTCGGCACATCAGGGGCTCTCCAAACACGACATGGCGTCCGATCTCAATTCCAGCCAATTCTGCGTTGAAAAAGTAAAACAGTGCTCCTTCCCTTCCGAGCTCTCCTGTGTGCCCAAACAGGGGTTTACCCCAACATATGGGGTATCAGCGTACTCAGGACAAATTGGACAACAACTTTTGTGGACCAATTTCTCCTGTTACCCTTGGGAAAATACAAAACTGGGGGCTAAAAAATAATTTTTGTGGGAAAACAAAAAGATTTTTTATTTTCACGGCTCTGCGTTATAAACTGTAGTGAAACACTTGGGGGTTCAAAGTTCTCACAACACATCTAGATAAGTTCAATGAGGGGTCTAGTTTCCAATATGGGGTCACTTGTGGGGGGTTTCTACTGTTTAGGTACATTAGGGGCTCTGCAAACGCAATGTGATGCCTGCAGACTATTCCATCTAAGTCTGCATTCCAAATGATGCTCCTTCCCTTCCGAGCCCTCCCATGCGCCCAAACGGTGGTTCCCCCCCACATATCAGGTATCAGCGTACTCAGGACAAATTGGACAACAACATTTAGGGTCCAATTTCTCCTGCTAACCTTGGAAAAATACAAAACTGGGGGCTAAAATATAATTTTTGTGGAAAAAAAAATATTTTTTATTTGCATGGCTCTGCGTTATAAACTGTAGTGAAATACTTGGGGGTTCAAAGCTCTCACAACACATCAAGATGAGTTCCTTAGGGGGTCTACTTTCCAAAATGGTGTCACTTGTGGGGGGTTTCTACTGTTTAGGTACATTAGGGGCTCTGCAAACGCAATGTGACGCCTGCAGACCATTCCATCTAAGTCTGCATTCCAAATGGCGCTCCTTCCCTTCCGAACCCTCCCATGCGCCCAAACGGTGGTTCCCCCCCACATATGGGGTATCAGCGTACTCAGGACAATTTGGACAACAACTTTTGGGGTCCAATTTCTCCTGTTACCCTAGGGAAAATACAAAACTGGGGGCTAAAAAATAATTTTTGTGGGAAAAAAATTTTGTTTTATTTTTATGGCTCTGCATTATAAACTTCTGTGAAGCCCTTGGTGGGTCAAAGTGCTCACCACACATCCAGATAAGTTCCTTAGGGGGTCTACTTTCCAAAATGGTGTCACTTGTGGGGGGTTTCAATGTTTAGGCACATCAGTGGCTCTCCAAACGCAACATTGCGTCCCATCTCAATTCCTGTCAATTTTGCATTGAAAAGTCAAACGGCGCTCCTTCCCTTCCGAGCTCTCCCATGCGCCCAAACAGTGGTTTACTGCCACATATGGGGTATCAGCGTACTCGGGACAAATTGGACAACAACTTTTGAGGTCCAATTTCTTCTCTTACCCTTGGAAAAATAAAAAATTGGGGGCAAAAATATAATTTTTGTGAAAAAATATGATTTTTTATTTTTACGGTTCTGCATTATAAACTTCTGTGAAGCACTTGGTGGGTCAAAGTGCTCACCACACATCCAGATAAGTTCCTTAGGGGGTCTACTTTCCAAAATGGTGTCACTTGTGGGGGGTTTCAATGTTTAGGCACATCAGTGGCTCTCCAAACGCAACATGGCGTCCCATCTCAATTCCTGTCAATTTTGCATTGAAAAGTCAAATAGCGCTCCTTCCCTTCCGAGCTCTCCCATGCGCCCAAACAGTGGTTTACTGCCACATATGGGGTATCAACGTACTCAGGACAAATTGGACAACAACTTTTTGGGTCCAATTTCTCCTGTTACCCTTGGTAAAATAAAACAAATTGGAGCTGAAGTAAATTTTTTGTGTAAAAAAGTTAAATGTTCATTTTTATTTAAACATTCCAAAAATTCCTATTAAACACCTGAAGGGTTAATAAACTTCTTGAATGTGGTTTTGAGCACCTTGAGGGGTGCAGTTTTTAGAATGGTGTCACACTTGGGCATTTTCTATCATATAGACCCCTCAAAATGACTTCAAATGAGACGTGGTCCCTAAAAAAAAATGGTGTTGTAAAAATGAGAATTTGCTGGTCAACTTTTAACCCTTATAACTCCCTAACAAAAAAAAAAATTGGTTCCAAAATTATGCTGATGTAAAGGAGACATGTGGGAAATGTTACTTATTAAGTATTTTGTGTGACATATCTCTGTGATTTAATTGCATAAAAATTCAAAGTTTGAAAATTGCGAAATTTTCAAAATTTTCGCCAAATTTCCGTTTTTTTCACAAATAAACGCAGGTACTATCAAAGAAATTTTACCACTATCATGAAGTACAATATGTCACGAGAAAACAATGTCAGAATCACCAGGATCCGTTGAAGCGTTTCGGAGTTATAACCTCATAAAGGGACAGTGGTCAGAATTGTAAAAATTGGCCTGGTCATTAACGTGCAAACCACCCTTGGGGGTAAAGGGGTTAAAGTGAGTCCAGCAGAGAGCAGACATTCAAAGATAGCATATAGAGCACGATTATGTTCAGCTTGAGTTTTCCCAAAAACCAGTATGTCATCACTGTAATTAAAGGCATTTGGAATATGTTGAATGACGCTCCTTATCGTATCTTGAAAAATTTCTGCTGCTGAGCAGACCCCAAACGTCAATCTTTTGTATCTTCTGAGACCCACATGGGTGGAAAATGTTGTTAAGTATCTGGATTCTGGACTCAATTCTAATTGATGATAGCCCTTATTGAGGTCGAGCTTTGAAAAAACAGTTGCTCCATTTAATAAATTAATAATGTCATCAATTGTGGGTGAGATGTGTCTTTCCCTTTGAATAGCAGTGTTGGGCAGGCGCATGTCAACACACAGTCTCACCTGCTCTGGAGTCTTTGGTTTTGGAACTACCACAAGTGGAGAGACCCACGGAGTGGGACCAGAAATAGTTTCAATGACATCATCATCCATGAGTAATTGGAGTTCCTTTTCTACCTTCTTTCTCAGGTGAAATGGAATACGCCTGTGAGCCTGGGCTACTGGACGTACACTGTCATCCACAAGAAGATGCACTTGAGAGTCCTTTAATTTTCCTAATCCACTAAATAGGGAGGGAAAACTGTTCACCATAGCTTGTACATCCAGGTCCGCAGGGTCGGTTATGGTATGAACAATCTGGATGAGTCCTAGCTTCAAGGCAGTGTGATAGCTGAGAAGACAGCCTCCTGATCCTTGTAATGTGTGAAAAGTGGTTTTCTGCCTATTTTCTTTATAGCTAAGTTCAGCATCAAATTGTCCCATTGTAACTAGAGGTGTTTTAGATCCATATGGGAAGATTTTAGTATGCACTTGCTGTAAGACTGGCTTTGTTTTCAACTGTTCATAAGTATTGCTGTCTATGATATCCACCGAAGCTCCTGTATCTATTGTAAAGGTGATATCCGTGTTGCAGATGGTGAGTGTAATACATGGAGACTGCACTGAGCCAGTGACAGAAGTTGTGAACACATAGTTCTCAGCCACAGACATTTCTTCTATATCCTGATTTACCATTTTTATATTTGCAGGCTTTGTAATTGGCAGGGGAGACTTGTTGGGCGCTGATTTGCAGACAACTGAAAAGTGGTTCCCTTTTCCACATTTACTGCAAGTTTGTCCTATAGCTGGACATTTGTTCATGTGGTGAGGGAAATCTTGTCCACATCTATAACATTTCTTCTGTTGCGGGGCCTGCTTGCCTTGTGCACTGTTATGTTTGAGATTATGCACATGTAAATTATCCCCACTCTCCATTGCACTTGCCTGATGATCTGCTATCTCTATAGCACGGGCCATCTTGAGTAAATCATGCAGAGAGAGATCCTGCTGCAGAGCTTTACGCCTTATGGTATTAGACGAGCAGGTGACAATTACTTGAGTTAGGATTTCATCATCTACGTCAGTAAATGCACACCCATGTGCTAGTTCTTTTAGCCGGGTGACATAGGTGTCTATGGATTCTTCTGGAAGCTGCTTAGCAATCCTGAACTTGTATCTTTCATATCTGATGTTTTGTTTAGGGTTGAAGTAGTCAGTGAGAGCTTTGGAGCATTTGCTGTACGTGTCTGTCTCCACTGCTGGTAATGTGCTGTATATGTCATAGACTCCTGTGCCCGCACAATGCAGGAACACGGCTTTTTTTCTGTTCTCCTCTTTTATATCTATTGCTTCCAGGAAATTCTCAAATCGATTTAACCATTTTCTCCAGTTATGAGAGAGATTAGTGACATCAGTCATATCAAACTGTGGGAACATGTGCAAGTATTCAGCCATGTTGGAGTCTCTCAGTGGCGCTGGCGTGTGAAGCAGTAAAGCAGGGGTCAGTACTCACAGTAGCAGGTGATTCAATCCCATCCTCGTCGCCAGTTGTAATGTCCACACGGTGTAAGGAATTTAAGAGAGAGTAAGCTTTAACTGTATTTTATTCTCCTCTTCTTCCTCCAGCACACAACATAACAGCAGCATAAGATTTCCTCCTCAGGCCAGAACTGAAACTGAAACTCCTCTCAACTCCTGCCCTCGCTTTCTTAAAGAGACAGATCTAATTCTTATACATTACAGTACCGACGCATACTGTGAAATAAAATCACAATGGGGCAGCGGATGCAGTTTTTCAACGCATTCGCTGCCCCATTGTAAGGTCTGGGGAGGAGGGGGCGGAGTTCTGGCCGGGCATGTGCGGTCGGAAAAAGCGGAAACGACGGGCAACTTTTCAGGATGCGTTTTTTCTCCACAACAACGCATTGCGACGGACGTTGCCCGACGCTAGTGTGAAAGTAGCCTTAGGGTATGGGCACACGTTGCGGGGGCACACGTTGCGGATTTCCTGCGGATCCGCAGCGTTTTTTGCATGCAGAAATGCTGCAGATCCACAAGTGATTTACAGTACAATGTAATTTCATAGGAAAAAAAAATGCTGTGCTAATGGTGCGGAAAATTCCGTGGATTAAAAGAAGTAGCATGTCAATTCTTTTGTGCGGATCTGCAGCTTTTTTGTACCCATTCCATTATAGAAATCCACAGGGGTAAAAACGCAGTAAATCCGCAGCAAATCCGCCCAAAAACATGTCAAATCCGCACTTGCGTTTTCTGCCAAGAGATGCAGAATCCGCACCAAAAATTTCTAAGCCTAATCCGCAACGTGTGCACATAGCCTTAGACTGTATGCACACGTTGCAGATTTGACTGTGGAATTTTCTGTGCAAATTCTGCATTTCTTGGCAGAAAGTTCAGGTCAGAATCGGCGCCTTTTTCTGGTATGTGCACACGTTGCAGATTTTTATGCGGATTTCTTCCTTTTTTTACCCCTGCAGATTTCTATTATGGAATGGATGCAAAAATGCAGCAGATCTGCAAAAATAATTGACATGGTCCTTTTTTGAATCTGCTGCGTTTTCCGTGCAGATTTTTCCGCACCATTAGCACAGCATTTTTTTGCCATTGATTTACATTGTATTGTGAATCACTTGCGGATCTGCAGCGTTTTTGAGGGGAAAAAAGCTGCAGATCTGCAAGAAATCTGCAACGTGTGCACATAGCCTCACAGCTCTGCACTGTTTTTGGGATTCTTATTCAGAGACTGCCTGCCCTGTTGTGAACTGTGTCTTATCATCAGCATTCTCTAGTGTGTGCCTCTCCTAAGAGACTTTGTTTGCAGCAGTACCGCATATGCACTACTTCTAGTATCTCCCTGCTTGCAGTTTGTTCTTGAACTGTTGCTCACTTGCTGCACCTACATTTATTTGAGTAATACAGACTTGTTACCGTACTTTTGTTCAGTTGACTCACTTGTTTCAAGCCAAGAGGTTCAGGAGTGTTCCACTATAATTGCTACAGGTGGACTATATAGGAACCATAATAATATATGGATGTTATGCATAGGAATGGCTACTCGCATCGGACCAGCAAAATCGGAGTCAGAGATTTGCACAAGCCACCACTGCTAGGCAAGTCCTTAAGGGCCAGGATATTCTTCATTCACTCCCAAAGAGGAGATGGCTTTACAGAGCCCTTCCCAGGCTGCTGTCACAGGATAGCTGGAGTCTGGGGATGCGGACGATGTGAAGTCAGGTACAAGAGTAAAACCAAAGCTAACAGAAACCCAAAGGAAAACCCCTAGGACAATAGCTAATAAAGCGCTAATACTCACCTCTCCTGGTTCCTGCGGCTGCGCGGTAGCTGCAGCGTCTTCAGCGCCCTCTGACTCTGCGACGTCTCAGGGCAGAGGGTGCGATGACGTCATCACTGCGCGCTCAGCCTCTCTGTCCTGAGCGTTGCAGAGCTGGAGAGACATTGAGTGCACCGGACCTGCGCTGGGAACGGGAGAGGTGAGGATTTTCCTTTTTTTTTTTTCTTTGTCTGACTCTGTCTGTCTGGGAGCAATGCTGGAGACCCTGGGGCAGATTTCTGGACAGACTGGGGCAGATTTCTGGACACACTGGGGCAGATTTCTGGACACACTGGGGCAGATTTCTGGACACACTGGGGCAATGCTGGAGACCCTGGGGCAGATTTCTGGACACTGGGGCAATGCTGGACACTGGGGCAGATTGCTGGACACTGGGGCAATGCTGGACACTGGGGCAGATTGCTGGACACACTGGGGGCAATGCTGGACACACTGGGGGCAATGCTGGACACACTGGGGGCAATGCTGGACACACTGGGGGCAATGCTGGAGACCCTGGGGCAGATTGCTGGGCACACTGGGGGCAGATTGCTGGACACACTTGGGGCAATGCTGGACACACTGGGGCAATGCTGGAGACCCTGGGGCAGATTTCTGGACACACTGGGGCAATACTTGACACTGGGGCAGATTGCTGGACACACTGGGGCAATGCTGGACAATGGGGCAGATTGCTGGACACACTGGGGGCAATGCTGGACACACTGGGGCAGTGCTGTAGACCCTGGGGCAGATTGCTGGACACACTGGGGCAATGCTGGACACTGGGGCAGATCACTGGACACACTGGGGGCAATGCTGGACACACTGGGGCAATGCTGGAGACCCTGGGGCAGATTTCTGGACACACTGGGGGCAATGCTGGACACACTGGGGGCAATGCTGGACACACTGGGGCAGATTGCTGGACACACTGGGGCAGATTGCTGGACACACTGGGGGTAATATGCTGGACACACTGGGGCAGATTGCTGGACACACTGGGGGCAGGACTTGAGGCATGGGCAGAATGTAGATATGGGGCATAATTGGAGACACGGGGCAGAATGAAAGACATGGGGCAGGATTGGATCATGGGGCAGGATGGATACGATGGAGACTGATGGGGCAGGATGGGGAGATCATATGGGGTAACATAGTAACATAGTAACATAGTTAGTAAGGCCGAAAAAAGACATTTGTCCATCCAGTTCAGCCTATATTCCATCATAATAAATACCCAGATCTACGTCCTTCTACAGAACCTAATAATTGTATGATACAATATTGTTCTGCTCCAGGAAGACATCCAGGCCTCTCTTGAACCCCTCGACTGAGTTCGCCATCACCACCTCCTCAGGCAAGCAATTCCAGATTCTCACTGCCCTAACAGTAAAGAATCCTCTTCTATGTTGGTGGAAAAACCTTCTCTCCTCCAGACGCAAAGAATGCCCCCTTGTGCCCGTCACCTTCCTTGGTATAAACAGATCCTCAGCGAGATATTTGTATTGTCCCCTTATATACTTATACATGGTTATTAGATCGCCCCTCAGTCGTCTTTTTTCTAGACTAAATAATCCTAATTTCGCTAATCTATCTGGGTATTGTAGTTCTCCCATCCCCTTTATTAATTTTGTTGCCCTCCTTTGTACTCTCTCTAGTTCCATTATATCCTTCCTGAGCACCGGTGCCCAAAACTGGACACAGTACTCCATGTGCGGTCTAACTAGGGATTTGTACAGAGGCAGTATAATGCTCTCATCATGTGTATCCAGACCTCTTTTAATGCACCCCATGATCCTGTTTGCCTTGGCAGCTGCTGCCTGGCACTGGCTGCTCCAGGTAAGTTTATTATTAACTAGGATCCCCAAGTCCTTCTCCCTGTCAGATTTACCCAGTGGTTTCCCGTTCAGTGTGTAATGGTGATATTGATTCCCTCTTCCCATGTGTATAACCTTACATTTATCATTGTTAAACCTCATCTGCCACCTTTCAGCCCAAGTTTCCAACTTATCCAGATCCATCTGTAGCAGAATACTATCTTCTCTTGTATTAACTGCTTTACATAGTTTTGTATCATCTGCAAATATCGATATTTTACTGTGTAAACCTTCTACCAGATCATTAATGAATATGTTGAAGAGAACAGGTCCCAATACTGACCCCTGCGGTACCCCACTGGTCACAGCGACCCAGTTAGAGACTATACCATTTATAACCACCCTCTGCTTTCTATCACTAAGCCAGTTACTAACCCATTTACACACATTTTCCCCCAGACCAAGCATTCTCATTTTGTGTACCAACCTCTTGTGCGGCACGGTATCAAACGCTTTGGAAAAATCGAGATATACCACGTCCAATGACTCACCGTGGTCCAGTCTATAGCTTACCTCTTCATAAAAACTGATTAGATTGGTTTGACAGGAGCGATTTCTCATAAACCCATGCTGATATGGAGTTAAACAGTTATTCTCATTGAGATAATCCAGAATAACATCCCTCAGAAACCCTTCAAATATTTTACCAACAATAGAGGTTAGACTTACTGGCCTATAATTTCCAGGTTCACTTTTAGAGCCCTTTTTGAATATTGGCACCACATTTGCTATGCGCCAGTCCTGCGGAACAGACCCTGTCGCTATAGAGTCACTAAAAATAAGAAATAATGGTTTATCTATTACATTACTTAGTTCTCTTAGTACTCGTGGGTGTATGCCATCCGGACCCGGAGATTTATCTATTTTAATCTTATTTAGCCGGTTTCGCACCTCTTCTTGGGTTAGATTGGTGACCCTTAATATAGGGTTTTCATTGTTTCTTGGGATTTCACCTAGCATTTCATTTTCCACCGTGAATACCGTGGAGAAGAAGGTGTTTAATATGTTAGCTTTTTCCTCGTCATCTACAACCATTCTTTCCTCACTATTTTTTAAGGGGCCTACATTTTCAGTTTTTATTCTTTTACTATTGATATAGTTGAAGAACAGTTTGGGATTAGTTTTACTCTCCTTAGCAATGTGCTTCTCTGTTTCCTTTTTGGCAGCTTTAATTAGTTTTTTAGATAAAGTATTTTTCTCCCTATAGTTTTTTAGAGCTTCAATGGTGCCATCCTGCTTTAGTAGTGCAAATGCTTTCTTTTTACTGTTAATTGCCTGTCTTACTTCTTTGTTTAGCCACATTGGGTTTTTCCTATTTCTAGTCCTTTTATTCCCACAAGGTATAAACCGCTTACACTGCCTATTTAGGATGTTCTTAAACATTTCCCATTTATTATCTGTATTCTCATTTCTGAGGATATTGTCCCAGTCTACCAGATTAAGGGCATCTCTAAGCTGTTCAAACTTTGCCTTCCTAAAGTTCAATGTTTTTGTGACTCCCTGACAAGTCCCCCTAGTGAAAGACAGGTGAAACTGCACAATATTGTGGTCGCTATTTCCTAAATGCCCAACCACCTGCAGATTTGTTATTCTGTCAGGTCTATTAGATAGTATTAGGTCTAAAAGTGCTGCTCCTCTGGTTGGATTCTGCACCAATTGTGAAAGATAATTTTTCTTGGTTATTAGCAGAAACCTGTTGCCTTTATGGGTTTCACAGGTTTCTGTTTCCCAGTTAATATCCGGGAAGTTAAAGTCCCCCATAACCAGGACCTCATTATGGGTTGCAGCTTCATCTATCTGCTTTAGAAGTAGACTTTCCATGCTTTCTGTTATATTTGGGGGTTTGTAACAGACCCCAATGAGAATTTTGTTACCATTTTTCCCTCCATGAATTTCAACCCATATGGACTCGACATCCTCATTCCCTTCGCTAATATCCTCCCTTAAAGTGGACTTTAGACAAGACTTTACATAGAGACAAACCCCTCCTCCTCTCCGATTTTTACGATCCTTTATAAACAGACTGTAACCCTGTAAGTTAACTGCCCAGTCATAGCTTTCATCTAACCATGTCTCGGTTATTCCCACTATGTCAAAGTTACCTGTAGATATTTCTGCTTCTAGTTCTTCCATCTTGTTTGTCAGGCTTCTGGCGTTTGCGAGCATGCAGTTTAGAGGATTTTGTTTTGTTCCAATCTCCTCACTGTGGATTGTTTTAGAAATGTTCTTACCTCCCTTCTGAGTATGTTTTCCTGGGTCGTCTTTGTTCGAGTCTAATGTTTTTCTTCCCGTCCCCTCTTCTTCTAGTTTAACGCCCTCCTGATGAGTGTAGCGAGTCTTCTGGCGAATGTGTGTTTCCCAGGTTTGTTGAGGTGTAGTCCGTCTCTGGCGAGGAGTCCATCATACCAGTAATTCACACCGTGGTCCAGGAATCCAAATCCTTGTTGTCTGCACCATCGTCTTAGCCAGTTGTTTGCATCAAGGATCCTGTTCCATCTCCTGGTGCCATGCCCGTCTACTGGAAGGATAGAAGAAAAAACTACCTGTGCATCCAGTTCCTTTACTTTCTTCCCCAACTCTTCAAAGTCCTTGCAGATTGTCGGTAGGTCCTTCCTTGCCGTGTCATTGGTGCCAACATGTATCAGAAGAAATGGGTGGACGTCCTTGGAGCTGAAGAGCTTTGGTATCCTATCGGTCACATCCTTGATCATCGCACCTGGAAGGCAGCATACTTCTCTTGCAGTTATGTCCGGTCTGCAGATGGCTGCTTCGGTGCCTCTCAGTAGTGAGTCTCCCACCACCACCACTCTTCGTTGCTTCTTGGCTGTACTTTTTGCTGTCACTTGTTGCTGTGTGCCCTTTTCTTTTTTGCTTGCTGGTATTGCTTCATTCTTAGGTGTGCCATCTTCATCCTCTACAAAGATTTGATATCGGTTCTTCAGTTGTGTGGTTGGTGATTTCTCCATGGTCTTCTTGCTTCTTTTGGTCACATGCTTCCACTCATCTGCTTTTGGAGGTTCTCTGACACTTTTTGCACCTTCTGTGACCAGTAGAGATGCTTCTGTTCTGTCTAGAAAGTCTTCATTCTCTTTGATGAGTTTCAAAGTTGCTATTCTTTCTTCCAGACCCCGCACCTTTTCTTCTAAAAGGGCCACTAGTCTACACTTCTGACAGGTGAAATTGGATTCTTCTTCTGGTCGATCTGCGAACATGTACCACATGCTGCAGCTCACCATGTAGGTTGTCACATCTGCCATGTTGCTCCTAGATCCTGCTGACTTGCTGTGTGTTTTCCTTCTTGTGTAATCTACTCAGCCAAGCTCTCTTGCAATAATGTCCTACAGGCAAAAATTCGGCGCGCGGTTTGGTGATGCTTTCGAAGCAGCTGGTCCCGGCTGTACCCAACGATCTTCTAGCTTAGGTAGACTTCGCTTCTCCCAGAAGGCACCTGGAATATGCAAATTAGCCTCCTGAAGCTTGAATCCCTGGTTTGGTGATGCTTTCGAAGCAGCTGGTCCCGGCTGTACCCAACGATCTTCTAGCTTAGGGAGACTTCGCTTCTCCCAGAAGGCACCTGGAATATGCAAATTAGCCTCCTGAAGCTTGAATCCCTGGTTTGGTGATGCTTTCGAAGCAGCTGGTCCCGGCTGTACCCAACGATCTTCTAGCTTAGGGAGACTTCGCTTCTCCCAGAAGGCACCTGGAATATGCAAATTAGCCTCCTGAAGCTTGAATCCCTGGTTTGGTGATGCTTTCGAAGCAGCTGGTCCCGGCTGTACCCAACGATCTTCTAGCTTAGGGAGACTTCGCTTCTCCCAGAAGGCACCTGGAATATGCAAATTAGCCTCCTGAAGCTTGAATCCCTGGTTTGGTGATGCTTTCGAAGCAGCTGGTCCCGGCTGTACCCAACGATCTTCTAGCTTAGGGAGACTTCGCTTCTCCCAGAAGGCACCTGGATTATGCAAATTAGCCTCCTGAAGCTTGAATCCCTGGTTTGGTGATGCTTTCGAAGCAGCTGGTCCCGGCTGTACCCAACGATCTTCTAGCTTAGGGAGACTTCGCTTCTCCCAGAAGGCACCTGGAATATGCAAATTAGCCTCCTGAAGCTTGAATCCCTGGTTTGGTGATGCTTTCGAAGCAGCTGGTCCCGGCTGTACCCAACGATCTTCTAGCTTAGGGAGACTTCGCTTCTCCCAGAAGGCACCTGGAATATGCAAATTAGCCTCCTGAAGCTTGAATCCCTGGTTAGAATGGATACTCATGAGGGCAGGATACGAGAACATATGGCTGGAGCCAGGAATGAGATAAACGGGGCTAATTAAGGGATATTATTACTGCAGTGATGTATTTATTTTATTTTTTGAGTATACTGTTTTAAATGGGGGTCGGTCCTGTTAGTGTGTAGAGTGACACTATATCACCTTTTTTTCTTCATGTGGTGTAATGTAGAAGTTGTTAAAAATTAAGTAATGTGTTCTGCAAGCGGAGCTCGAGATAACTGTGTTATTTCCTGCAGAAACGAGTGCTGGCTGGAAGAAATGATGGCGGTCTGTGCTGGATGAAAGATGAAGGACTTCACCTAGAGACGTCACTGGTGAGTCAGTGTTACCTATACACTGACACTATACACTATATACTATATACAGCGGTCCTGTGTACAATGTCACCAGTGATCACTGTATTACCTATACATTATATACAGAGCTCCTGTGTATAATACCACCAGTGATCTCTGTATTACCTCTACACAGACACTGCATGCAAAGTACAGATCTCCTGTGAATACTGGCACTTATGGTGATAGTATTATTTTTTTTTATTACTGATCAGTATTGTAGTATTCAGTCACTATGTGGTGGTAATATGTGGTCTGGAAATGGTGTTGTGGTATTTGTCCCTTGCCTGTGCTATTTGGTCACCAAGTGGTGGTAATATGTGATCTGGTCATGGTGAGGCGGTATTTGTCCCTTGTATATAGTATTATTCGGTCACTATGTGGTCTGGTCATGGTGTGGTGGTGTTTCTTCCTGTATGTGATATTATTGGTCTTGGTATAGTGGATTCTGTTGTGTATGGCGGTCATTTGTTCTCTCTGATATTAATTAATTAAAAGTCACAGGTTTGGCATGTGGGGGTGACACCATTAGGCCCAGTTTAAGTTCTACAAAATAGGAAAACTATTTTTGGTAAACTTTGTGTGTATTGGGAGGGGGGGGGGGGGAGAGGGAAACTCGGGAGCAGCCCCCGGCGGTAAAAGCTCTAGCTACGCCTCTGGTACACAGCATTGAACTGAATTACAGTGGTGTGAAAAAGTATTTTCTCCCTTCCTGATTTCCTATTCTTTTGCGTGTTTGTCACAAATAAATGTTTCAGATCACCAAACAAATTTGCATATTAGGTAACACAAGTAAAGACAAAATGCAGTTTTTAAATAAAGGTCTTTATTATTAATGGAAAAAGAAATCCAAACCTGCAGATTAAATAATTTAATGTGGTTTATCACATCTTTGAGAAGCTGAGTTCAAATTCCCTAGCCATACCCAGGCCCGATTACTGCCAAACCTGTGCTCCATCAAAAAATCACTTAAAGGGAACCTGTCAGCAGGATTGTGCACAGTAACCTTCAGACAGTGTCAGGTCGGCACTGTTATATTGATTGCAATGATACCTTGGTTGATGAAATTTGTCTTGTGGCTGTTGTTTAATCCTTATTTCCAGTTTTGAGTTATTATTATTTATTATTATAGCGCCATTTAATCCATGGCGCTTTACATGTGAGGAGGGGGATACATAATAAAAACAAGTGCAATAATCTTAAACAACACCTAGCCAAATTAGTTCTCATGCTTTGCACTGACGAGGGCCAACAGCCCGAAACACCATGTTTGCGAATTGAGATACTGATTTGGCTTTTATCCCAAGTCATATTGCACGACTCCTTAAAGGGTTGATTGTGACTTGTAGGATCGCTACTTCCAACAGGTGGCGCTATAGAGTTTATGTCCTCTTTTTCTCAGAAGAGGCAATTTGCATATTAAAAATACAAGTCATGATTGGTACAGTAGGAGAGAGGACCCTGCCCGTGAGGGCTCACAATCTACAATGAAGACTGCTGAGAGGTCACTGATCCCTCAGTGAGCTGCTCCCTAGATAACATAATGAATATTATATATAGAGTGGGAGAAAAGAGTATTTGGTCAGCCATCAATTGTGCAAGTTCTGCCACTTATTTAGATGAGAGAAGCCTGTAATTGACATCATAGGTAGGCCACAACTATGAGAGTCAAAATGAGAAAACAAATCCAGAAAATCACCTTCTCAGATTTGGCAAGATTTATTGTGCAAATTATGGTGGAAAATAAGTATTCTGCCCCCTAGTTAACATAATGAGTATTATATATATATACTGAAATAAAAAACCTTCTGCAGGCAGGTGCTGGCCATGGCACCTGCACTGCAGCATGATCGCATGTGTAATCTGTATACAATTATTATGGTTGAGGTTATCCTCATATTTAAAAAAAAAAATCCATTTGAAAATGGTGCCCACCGCGCCTGCACAGTAGCAGCTATCGGCGATCGCCGACAGTATATATAGAGGTGGTTCGATAGCTGCTACTACCCATGTGCCGGTGGCACCACCTTGCTAGAGAAGAAAAAATTTCCTCTTCCAAAATGGCACCGCTTAGTCTGCGCTGTAACAGCTATTGGAGATCGCCAATCGCTGCTATTGTGCAGGAGGCACCATCTTGCTAGAGAATACAAAAAATTTCCTCCTCCAAAATGGCACCTACGCTACTGCGCAAGAGCAGGTGGTGCCATCTTGGGGGGAGAGCTTACTGAGGGATCAGTGACCTTTCAGAAGTCTTCATTATGAATAGCTAATCAGACCACCACATGAAGACCTCCAACAGGCCCTCCCTGAAGCACAAGCATATCCTTAACTGAAAACTGAAAATAAAGGTTAAACAGCAACCACAAGATGGATTTCATCAACCAAAGTATCATTTTGATCAGTATAATGGCCCTGACCTGACACTCTCTGTAGTTACTGTCCACAATCCTGCTGACAGGTTCCCTTTTAATAGGACATGCCTGACAAAGTGGAGTAGACCAAACACTCCTCAAAAGCTAGGCATCATGCAAAATAAATTGTGAAACAAATGAGAAACAAAGCAGTTGACATCTCTCATTCTGGAAAAGGCCATTTCTAAAGCTTTTGGACTCCAGCGAGCTATAATGAGAGCCATTATCCACAAATGGTGAAAACATGGAACAGTGCTGAATCTATCCCAGGAGTTTCCAGCTGACCAAAATTACCCCAAAATTGCAGCTCCAACTCATCCAAGAGGTCACAAAAGACCCCACAACAATATCCAAAGACCTGCAGGCCTCACTTGCCTCAGTTAAGGTCAGTGTTCATGACTCCAGACTGGGAAAATATGGCTTATATGGCAGAGTTCTAAGAAAAAAAACCACTGCTGAGCAATAAGAACATATTACGAATAATAATATGTTTTGCCAGAAAACATCTTGATGATCCCAAAGACTTTTTGGAGAATACTCAGTGGACTGACGAGAAAAAAGTTGAACTTTTAGAAAAGTTGTATGTCCAATTAAATCTGGTGTATAAGTAATGCAATTTCACAAAGGGAACATCATACTAACAGTAAAATATGGTGGTGATAGTGTGGTGGTCTGGGGCTGTTTTGCTGCTTCAGTACCTGGAAGACTTGCTGTGGTAAATGGAACCATGAATTCTGCTGTCTACCAAAAAATGCTGAAGGAGAATGTTCGCAAATGCTTGATTGCAGTTGTTGCTGCTAAAGGTGGCCCAACCAGTTATTAGGTTTTTCACACAGGTCCCTGTAGATTTAGATTTCTTTTTCCTTTAACAATAAAGACTTTCATTTAAAAACTGCATTTTGTGTTTACTTGTGTTATCCTTATGTAATATTTAAAGTTGTCTGGTGATCTGAAACATTTAAGTGTGACAAACAAGCAAAAGAATAGGAAATCAGGAAGGGGCAAACACTTTAACACTTTTCCACACCACTGTAGAAGAATCATCCGTCACCCCCCCCCCCCCCTTCCCCGGGACATATATCACTTATTAATAAGGACAATCGGGTAATAGAAATGTTAAACTAGTACTACCTGTATGCCTCACATTAACTGTCTTGCTGTTGACAAATGTTATATTATGTCTTTATGCTAATTATTTCTTTCAGTCTCCGAGGCCTGAAGTGACTGGAAGGAATCCCTGCCTATTGTCATTATTGTAATACTACCCCCTTCCCATGCACGTCAGTTATGGCCCAGGAATCTGCGCCTGCACCCTGCAATCTCTCCACAATACATACTTCTTCCTCGGTTCTGTGGGCACTGCATTCAGGGACATTCTGTGCAGATTAGTGTTGAGCATTCTGATACCGCAAGTATCGGGTATCGGCCGATATTTGCGGTATCGGAATTCCGATACCGAGTTCCGATATTTTTGTGATATCGGGAATCGGTATCGGGATTTAGATTAATGTGTAAAATAAAGAATAAAAATAAAAAATATTGATATACTTACCCTCGGACGGGCCCTGGATGTCACCGCTGCAATCGCCATGTTTTCCTTCCTATGAATGAGCTTGTTAAGTACCTTCGATGACGTCGCGGCTTGTGATTGGTCGCTGAGCGGTCATGTGACAGCTCACGCAACCAATCACAAGCCGCGACGTCATCGAAGGTCATTAAAGCGCTCATTCTTAGGAAGAAAAGCATGGCGATTGCAGCGGTGACAACCAGGGCCCGTCCGAGGGTAAGTATATCAATATTTTTTATTTTTATTCTTTATTTTACACATTAATATGGATCCCAGGGCCTGAAAGAGAGTTTCCTCTCCTTCAGACCCTGGGAACCATTACGGATACCTTCCGATATTTGTGTCCCATTGACTTGTATTGGTATCAGATATCGGTATCGGCGATATCCGATATTTTTCGGATATCGGCCGATACCATCCGATACCGATACTTTCAAATATCGGACGGTATCGCTCAACACTAGCGCACATATCGGCAAGTCACTGTGACCTCAGGCATGTGTGTTGATAAAGTGCTCTCCACACTTCCTCCTTGCATAGTCATTGCTAGGAACCATGGATGACTATGCAGGGAGGAAGTGGGGAGAGCAACTTATCGGTGCGCAACTGGATGTCAGTGGAGTGGAAGTCATCATGCTCCCACATCGCTCACCACTTCCACACATGAGGCACCACCATGTGTAGTCAGTCACACCATCCAAGTACCTGCTAACTGCACCCCCAGTGCGGACAGACCAGCGGACCAGTCTGGGAAACCGGAGAAGGACGATTGCGTTGACGGCAGGTATTCCTAACAATGGAAACTATATGGGACGCGTAATAATGTACGTAAGACTATAAGTGGCTTATAATACTGTATGGAGGACTATATGGGGCCCATTGTTAGGGTTGGTGGAGCGCACCGAATATATTTATTAGCTGAGATAGGTGCGTTCGCAACCCGGGATCCACTGTGCAGGAAAGAACCTGCTGCTAACCAAGGCGGCGAAGCAAATTAGTACAAACGAACTCTGTTACTTCACAGAGCCCGTAGTAAAGAGAATGCTGTGCCCTGTTTAGCTCACAGGGAACATAGCTACTGTGTAGAGCCAACAATGGTCATGCAGTCCAACCAACACGCAGCTCCTCTCCGGTGGAGCCAGAATTGTAATGGCTTATTTCAGCCGGGTCATTGACTGCATACACAAAACTCCTCACCGGAGGTGCCAGCATTCTAGGTGCTTATTTCAGCCGGGTCCCTGACCACACACAAGACCACACTGGCGCAGAGCTCGTACATATTTGATACTAGCGCATGGCCGTGCGGTCATGAGAACCTTTTATAGCTGCAGCACCTACAGGACCTTCCAAGAAGGACCAATGGAAGGCTGCCACAGAACTTGATCAGGTACAGGACCTTCCTGGAGGACCAATGGAAGTTGCTGCAGTACCTGAGCATGTGACCCCTGATCTCCACTGAGAGATCTTACCCTGGGCATGCTCAGTGTATGCAAAGCAGGACTTAGTCCCAGAAAAGTCTGCTCGCCGCAGACCAGTGCAGGGTACAATAGTAGAGCCTGGAGAGGCAGCAGTAACCCTTTGCAGAGTATCAGATTCAGTGAGACGCTGGGACCGACGTCTCCGCTGAGCAGGCTCCACTGCGGCCGATGCAGAATGGGAGACCACAGCAGACATGGTTCGAGATTCCCCCTGTACTGCGGTTGGAACTCGACTCCTAACATTACCCCCTCTCCTAGGGTCCCCCCTCCTTGAGCCTCGCTACGCTCAAAAGCTGCAATGAGCAGCAGAGCCCGAATGTGCTCCACAGGTTCCTGGGTTCTATCTTCTGGACCGTGACCCTTCCAGTCCACCAGATAAAATTTCTTGCCACGTACCACCTTGCACCCCATGATAGCATTCACCTCAAACTCATCCATGGATGTTACAGGTGGAGAGTCACACTAAGTCGCCAGGAGCAAAGGTCGGAGCGGGGCGCCGGTGTGTATCATCAGAAACCCTCATTCTCTCCTTGGAGGCCCGGATGGCATCCTCTGTGCGGTCCCAAATGTCACGTGCCTCCACCGCCCAGTCTGCCACCCTAGAATTGGTGGATGACACGGGCATGGGCACAGGGACACGCGGATGCTGGCTGTAATTAAGGAGAAAAGGAGTCTGCCCAGTGGAATCGGCTATGTCGTTGTTCAAGGCAAATTCCGCCCAAGGTAGCAAAGATGCCCAGTCATCCTGCCTAGCAGAGACAAAATGCCGCAAGTATGTCACCAGAGTCTGGTTGGTCCTCTCTACCAACCCATTCGTCTCGGGATGGTATGCAGAGAAAAGATTCAACTCTATGCTGAGTAAACGGCAGTGCTCTCTCCAAAACCGAGACGTGAACTGGGGACCCCAGTCGCTGACAATTTTATCAGGCATTCCATGTAAACGGAAAATATGCTTTATGAACAATGCCGCCAAGGCCCGTGCAGAAGGGAACAATGGAAGCGGCACCAAGTGCACCCTTTTTAGAGAAATGATCGGTGACAACCCAGATAACGGTGCAGCTACGAGACTTGGGTAAGGCCACCACGAAGTCCATCCCGACCATTTCCCAGGGCCTGTCTGCCACCAGTAGGGGGTAAAGCAAACCAGCAGGCCGTTGCCGAGGAGACCGATTCTGGGCGCAGGAAATGCACACCCGAATATAGTCTCCGACATCACGGGCCATATGCGGCCACTAGTACGTTCTCGCCAAAAGCTCAGATGTCATTTTGGTCCCAAAATGCCCACCCACTCTGGATGAGTGAGCCCAAGCGAGAACCTCCGGTCACAAATTCGCTGGCACGAAAGTCTTGCCCGGGGGCACAGACTCTAGCGAAAACCAGAGCTACAGTTCTCAGGCTTTCTGAAGGGACAATAAGCTGAGGCTGCTCCTCCTCCTCAGATGACACTACGGAGCGGGAGAGAGTGTCGGTGCAAATGTTCTTCTCCCTGGAGAGAAAATGAAGAGTAAAATGAAACCGGGAGAAGAACAGGGACCATCCAGCCTGGCGAGAATTCAGCCGCTGAGCCATCTGTAGATATACCAATTTCTTGTGGTCAGTGAAAACCTGGAAGGGAAAGCGAGCTCCCTCCAAGAGGTGTCTCCACTCTGAGAAAGCCAACTTCATGGCTAGCAACTCCCTGTTCCCGATGGACTAATTCCTCTCCGCCGGTGTGAAGGTCTTGGAGAAGAAGAAGAAAGGATGCTTCCAACCTTGAGCATCCTTTTGGAAAAGGACTGCTCCAGCACCAACGGATGAGGCATCCAACTCCATGATAAATGGCTTATCTACATCGGGGCGATGCAGAATGGGAGCGCTAGCGAAGTGTGACTTAACCGAGAGGAAGGCCTTGGAGATATCCTTCGACCACAACTTGGGATTTGCTCCCTTTTTGGTGAGGGCAACCAAGGGAGCTACCAAAGTTGAGAAGTGTGGGATGAACTGACGATAGTAATTAATGAACCCCATAAAGTGCTGCACCGCTTTAAGTGAATGGGGTTCCTGCCAGTCCATCACAGCCTGTAGCTTGGCAGGATCCATAGACAAACCCTGGGCAGAGATTATAACCCAGGAAAGGCAAGGACTCCTGCTCAAACACACTCTTCTCCAACTTGGCGTAGAGGGAGTTTGCCTGTAAGAGGTCGAAGACTTTGCGAACACCTTTCCGATGGGAGTCAATATCTGGAGAGTAGATGAGAATATCATCCAGATAGACTACGACCGAGGTGGTGAGCATATCCCGGAAGATGTCATTCACAAAGTCTTGGAAAATGGCTGGGGCATTACAGAGCCCGAAGGGCATCACCAGATATTCTGACATTGCCTCCGTCTCCGGGAGAGATAACGGATTGACTCGACCCCGGGGAGGCTCAGCACCAGGCAAGAGGTCAATAGGACAGTCATAGGGGCGGTGAGGCGGAAGGGTCTCCACAGCCCTTTTGGAGAACACGTCCGCATAGGGCCAATAGTGCTTGGGGAGAGAGGAAAGATCTGCGGGTACCTCTGTTGTAGCAACCTGAACGCACTCCCTCTGACATCTACGCTCACAGGATTTACTCCATCCCAAAATTCTCCCTGAGGACCACTCTATATAAGGAGAATAATAGCGTAGCCATGGTATCCCCATCAGGACCTCATCAATTACTTCAGGAATGACTAATAAAGAGATAATCTCCTGATGTGATGGAGACACAGAAAGAGTGAAAGGAATGGTTTGGTGGGTAATCTGTGAGGGTAGTGTCGACCCATTTACCACTCGAACAGTTACTGGTTTGGCGAGCATCACCAGGGGTATATTGCGTGACGCTGGGCAAAAGCGGATGACATAAAATTAGCCTCCGCCCCAGAGTCCACGCATAGCTCTACCATAAGAGTGGATGGGCCTATGGTAATTGTGCCCTTGAAGGGCAACAGAGGCAAACGTCGCCGTGTCTAGTGTACCTCCTCCAACTGCCACTAGACGCTGACGTTTCCCCGACCGCTGAGGACACTTGGAGGCAAGATGTCCTGACTGCCGGCAAACATGACAGACCTTAAGTGCATGAGTGGACTGGGCCTTGGACCCTGCTCGTGTCGCCTCTATGGCCTCATGTGACTCGGACGCCTGGACTGGAGGTTCCAAAGGTCTGGCGAATGTGGGATCCAGCCGAAACCTCTGCCTACATTGGGATCGCTCCAACCTTAGCTCGTGAAAACGAAGGTCTATGCGAGTTGATACAGCTATGAGCTCCTCCAGTCTCCCTAGTGGCCAAAGCATCCTTCACATCGTCAGCCAGCCCCCTCCAAAATACAGGAATGAGGGTTTAATCTGGCCATCCTAACTCAGACGCTAATGTCCGGAAGTGGACGGCAAAATGGCTGACCATGGTCGAACCCTGAGTCAAAGCCAGCAGTTGGAGCGCTGTATCATGGGTGACTTGAGGTCCTACAAAGACCTGTTTCAGAGTGTCCAGAAACCAAGGAACACTCCACACCACATGACTGTTGCGCTCCCACAGCGGCGTAGCCCACTCCAAAGCTCTGTCCGACAGGAGAGAGATTATGAATCCCACCTTTCCCCGCTCTGTGGGAAAACATGCAGCCAGGAGCTCGTGGTGTCCGTATACCACACTGGCTCACGAAACCCCTACAGGACTTACTGACCCCAGAGTATTTTTCAGGCAATGGGAGGTGAGACAAAGTTGGAACAGAGGTGGCAGTGGGTAAAGCTGCTGCAACCACGGTAGCAGCCTGAACAGCTATTGCGGTAACATCCACCGCCGAGGTTGCACGTTCAAGAGATGCCAACTGGCCCTCCAGCAGCTGGATGTACCCCTGCAATCGCTGTTCATCCGCCATTACTTAGCCAGATCCTGGCGCTAGTATACTGTTAGGGTTGGCGGAACGCATATATACGAATATATTTATTAAATAAGATAGGTGCGTTCGCAACCAGGGATCCACTGTGCAGGAAAGAACCTGCTACTAAGCAAGGCGGCGAAGCAAATTAGTATAAACTATCTCTGTTACTTCACAGAGCCCGTAGTAAAGAGAAGCTGTGCCATCTTTAGCTCACAGGGAACACAGCTACTGTGTAGAGCCGACAGTGGTCATGCAGTCCAACCAACACGCAGCTCCTCTCCGGTGGAGCCGGAATTCTAATGGCTATTAGCCAGCCCTGAATTGGGACATAAACTCCTCGCCGAAGGTGCCTAGTATTCTAGGGGCTTATTTCAGCCGGGTCCCTGACTGCATACACAAAACTCCTCGCCAGAGGTGCCAGCATTCTAGGGGCTTATTTCAGCCAGGTCCCTGACCACACACATGACCACAGTGGCGCTGAGCTCGTACATATTTGATACTAGCGCATGGCCGTGCGGTCATGAGAACCTTTTATAGCTGTAGCACCTACAGGACCTTCCTAGAAGGACCAATGGAAGGCTGCCACAGAACTTGATCAGGTACAGGACCTTCCTGGAGGACCAATGGAAGTTGTTGCAGTACCTGAGCATGTGACCCTTGATCTCCACTGAGAGATGTTACCCTGGGCATGCTCAGTGTGTGCAAAGCAGGACTTAGTCCCAGAAAAGCCTGCTCACCGCAGGCCAGTGCAGGGTACAATAGTAGAGCCTGGAGAGGCAGCAGTAACCCTTTGCAGAGTATCAGATTCAGTGAGACGCTGGGACCGACGTCTCCGCTGAGCAGGCTCCACTGCGGCTGATGCAGAATGGGAGACCACAGCAGACATGGTTCGAGTTTCCCCCTGTGCAGCGGCGGGAACTCGACACCTAACACCTGGCTGCACGTTTTCCTACGGAACGGGCGAAAGTGGGATTTATTTTATCTCTTTTGTTGGGCAGGGCGTTGGAGTGGGCAACGCCGCTTTGGGAGCGTGATGATCGTGTGGTGCAGAGTGCTCCTCTCTTCTTGGACGCTCTGAGGCAGGTCTTTTTGGGACCCCGTGTCACCCACGATACCGCGCTCCAATTGTTGGCAATTATTCAGGGTTCGTCCATGGTCAGCAAGTTTGCCATCCAATTCTGGACTCTAGCCTCTGAGCTAGAATGCCAGATAAAGTCCTTATTCCGGTGTTCTGGAAAGGACTGGCAGACCATGTGAAGGACACCTTGGCCACCAGGGAGATTCCCACCACACTGGAGGAGCTCATTTCTATATCTACCCGCATCGACCTCTGTTTTAACGAGCGGAAGTTAGAGCGTACCAAGTGGAGGCAGAGGTTTCGGCTGGCTCCCACCTTCGCCACACCTCTAGAATCTCCTGTTCTGGCGTCCGACTCCCATGAGGCCATGGAGGTTTCTCTAGCGGGACCTAAGTCTCAGACCACTCGAGTACCCGTGGTTTGTAGAAATTGCCAACAACAAGGACATTAAATGTCCATGGCGGTCGGGTAAATGATCACGTCTAGTAACCATTGGAGGAGGTTCACTAGACACAGCGGCATTTTCCTCCAAGCTGTCCGTCAAAGGGACAATCATGTTTGTCACATCCTCTCTAACAGTCGAGCTTTGTGTGGATTCTGGAGCAGAGGGAAATTTCATGTCCTCTGCTTTTGCTCTGCGCCACGCAATACCTCTGGTGATGCTCGACAAACCAGTAACTGTTAGAGTAGTGAATGGGTCGACACTTCCATTACAAATCCCACACAAGACTCCTAACATCCTAATTTCACATTGTCCATGTCCCCTTCCCACCAGGAGATTATTTCCCTTCTTGTCCTTGCCGAGGGAATGGATGAGATTCTGCTGGGAATATCCTTGCTCCGTTTCCACTCCCCACATATTGAGTGGACCTCTGGGAGGATATTGGGTTGGACTGAGTTTTGTAAGGGCAGATGTGTGAGAGAGTGCATACAGGTTTCCACTACCGAGATACCCGCAGATCATTCTTCCCTTCCCAAGTGCTATTAGAGCTATGCAGACATCTTCTCCAAAAAGGCTGCAGACACCCTTGCGCATCACCACTAGAGTTGAGCGAAATGGATCAGCCAATTTCATAAGTCGCCGACTTTCGGCAAAGTCGGGTTTCATGAAACCCGACCTGATACCAGTGTGGGATCGGCCATGCGGTATGCGATCTTCACGCCAAAGTCGCGTTTCGTATGACGCGTTCAGCGCCATTTCTCAGCCAATGAAGGTGAACGCAGAGTGTGGGCAGCGTGATGACATAGGTCTCAGTCCCCACCATCTTAGAGAAGGGCATTACAGTGATTGGCTTGCTTTCTGCGGCATCACAGGGGCTATAAAGGGGCTTGCACGCCGACTGCCGATCTGAGCATAGGGAGAGGTTGCTGTAGCTTGGTCTGAAGCAGGGATATTGTTAGGGAGGAAAGCTTAACCCCCAAACCGCTTGTGCTGTAGCGATTTCCACTGTCCAACACCACCTTTTCTTTGCATGGACAGTGGAGGCTAGATTTCTGTGCATCAGCTCTGTAGCTTATAAGGCTCCCTGATAGCTGCATTGCTGTTTGTACGCCGCTGTGCAAACCAACTGCTTTTTTCAGAGCAAAAAATACTGTTTCTCCTTCTTTTCTGCACAGTTCTCTTGTTTCTTTGTCCACACTCTTGGGTGCAGCAGTCCTTTTTATTGCTGCCATACTTGTCCTTTGATCATTGTAGGGAGATTGAAATTCTACTACAGCCCTTGTATTTTTTGATATATCTGCCAGCCACTTTCTGCCACTCAAACTGTGTAGTGTAATACAGTGGGCCTGATTTTTTCCTGCATTCTCCCACATATAAAAAGGGAGATTTATATTGCCACTGAGTGCATCTGTGTCAGTCCTGTTTGTGGCATATCTGTCAGCCACTGTCTGACACTGAAACTGTGTAGTGTAATACAGTGGGCCTGTTTTTTTTCTGCATTCTCCCGCAGATAAAAAGGGAGATTTATATTGCCACTGAGTACATCTGCGTCAGTCGTGTTTGTGGCATATCTGTCAGCCACTTTCTGCTACTCAAACTGTGTAGTGTAATACAGTGGGCCTGATTTTTCTGCTGTCTCCCACACATACAAAAGGGAGATTTATATTGCCACTCTAAGTGCATCTGCGTCAGTCCTGTTTGGGGCATATCTGCCAGCCACTTTCTGCCAATCAAACTGTGTAGTGTAATACAGTGGGCCTGATTTTTCTGCTGTCTTCCACACATACAATAGGGAGATTTATATTGCCACTAAGTGCATCTGCGTGAGTCTTGTTTGTGGCATATCTGTCAGCCACTTTCTGACACAGAAACTGTGTAGTGTAATACAGTGGGCCTGATTTTCCCAGCAGTCTCACACACCTATAAAGGGAGATTTAAACTCACAACAAGTTTACGTACACCTTCTATCTGGTTTTAAAGTACCATATAACGTTTGTTAGTTTGGTTACATTTTTCCAAGAATGAGGAAGTCTGGTGGAAGAGGTCGTGGCTGTGGGCGGTCATTGCCAGCTGTTAATGATGGTAGTGGTGGTGGAGCATCAGGTGGTCGTGGGAAAAGCAATATAGCACCTAAGTCTCGAGTTGTTGAGCCAGCGTTATCGTCTGGCTACACAAGGCCTCGAACGCTCCCTTTTCTGGGAGTAGGAAAACTGCTTTTAAAGCTGGAGCAGCAGGAACAAGTTTTGGCTTTCCTTGCTGACTCTGCCTCTAGCTCTTTCACCTCCTCTTCGGAAAGTGCAAAATTTAAAAGCAGCGCGTTGTCAGTGGATGCTCCCGGTCAGGAACAAGTCGCTTCCTTGTGTCCTTCACCCAGAACAACAGAGAAGGATGCGTCAGGCGACACAGCAGGTTACTCCATGGAGCTCATTACACATACCGAGCCTGGGTTAGAAAGGGAAATTGTTAACAGGCCATGCCCATTACTAGATGAATCGGACATGGAGTGCACAGATGCACCGCCACAGCTAGATTATTATGCTGTTCCATTGACTCAGATCACAACATTGCCCTCGCAGTGTACTGAGCCAGAATCTGACCCTGATGAGACTATGGTGCCCCGTCCCGAACGCTATAGCACCGGCTTACACGGTGACACAGAGGAAGGTGCACAGGACATAAAAGAGGAGGTGATAGATGACCCAGTTGTTGACCCCGATTGGCAGCCATTTGGGGAACAGGGTGCCGCTGGCAGTAGCTCTGAAGCGGAGGAGGAGGAGCCGCAGCAGGCATCAACATCACAACAGCTTTCATCTGGCAGGCCCGTATCTGGCCAATAACGTGTGTCAAAACCAAAAACAGTTGTAGGACAGTGTGGCCATCCGGTTAAAGTAGCTCAGTGTGCAATGCCTGAAAAGGTATTCGATACTAGGAAGAGTGAAGTCTGGCAATTTTTTAACCCAGATCCGAATGATCGGTGCAAAGTGATCTGTAAGAAATGCTCAAAGACCTTTAGCAGAGGTCAGAATGTCAAAAAAATTAAATACAAGTTGCATGCGTAGACATTTAACCACCATGCACTTGCAAGCCTGGACTAACTACCAAACGTCCCGTAAAGTTGTTGCACCAGCTCACAATGAAGCTAGTCAGCAACGCTACATTACTTCCCTCACTGTAAGCCCACCGTTTACGACACCACCTGCAGCAAATGTGGAGGTATCGTTGCAAGGCCAAAGCAGTCAGGGAATCACCAGGTTCTTGGTAGGAAACACTGTATATGTATTTAATTTGAAACTGCATTTGGGCTACTAGTTTGGTTGGGGCCTACTAACGGTGTCTGCCGCTCCTTGGTGTTATCCTGGTTTGTTTTCCTGAGCTTCGATCTTCAGGCTTTCGGCCTATATTTTTAATAAGAAACTGCATTTGGGCTACTAGTTTGGTTGGGCCCCACTAACGGTGTCTGCCGCTCCTTGCTGTTGTCCTCCAAGGAAAAAAGCTGAGCTTCAATCTTCAGGCTTTCGGCCTATATCAGATATTTCACTGCATTTGGCCTACTAGTTTGGTTGGGGCCTTCTAACGGTGTCTGCCGCTCCTTGGTGTTCTCCTGGTTTGTTTTCCTGAGCTTCGATCTTCAGGCTTTCGGCCTATATTTTTAATAGGAAACTGCATTTGGGCTACTAGTTTGGTTGGGGCCTACTAACGGTGTCTGCCGCTCCTTGGTGTTCTCCTGGTTTTTTTGCCTTAGCTTCAATCTTCAGGCTTTTGGCCTATATTTTTAATATTAAACTGCATTTGGCCTACTAGTTTGGTTGGGCCCCACAAACGGTGTCTGCCGCTCCTTGGTGTTATCCTCCAAGGAAAAAAGCTGAGCTTCGATCTTCATGCTTTCGGCCTATATTTTTAATCTGAAACTGCATTTGGGCTACTAGTTTGGTTGGGGCCTACTAACGGTGTCTGACGCTCCTTGGTGTTCTCCTGGGTTTTTTGCCTTAGCTTCAATCTTCAGGCTTTCGGCCTATATTTTTAATATTAACCCCTTAGTGACGGAGCCAAATTTTTGAAATCTGACTAGTGTCATTTTATGTAGTAATAACTGTGCAACGCTTCAACAAATCCCAGTGATTTTCAGATTGTTTTTTCGTGACACATTATTCTTTATGATAATGGTAAATTTAGGTCGATATGTTTTGTATTTGTTTATAAAAAAAATATCAAAAATGTTAAAAAAATGTTAAAAAAATAGCAATTTTCAAAATTTTAATAATTATCCCTTTAATCCAGATGGTCATACCACAGCAAACCATTAATAAATAACATTTCCCACATGCCTGCTTTACATCAGCACCATTTGTAAAATGTTATTTTATTTTGTTAGCATTTTAGGAAGTTTAAAAATGTAGTAGTAATTTTTCATTTTTTCATGGGAATTTACAAAATAAATTTTTTTATGGACTTGTACATGTTTGAAGTGACTTTAGGGGTCCCACATATTGGGAAACCCCAAAATGTGAAACCATTTTAAAAACAGCACCCCTGACATACTGAAAACTGCTGTCAGGTACTTTATTAACCCTTCAGGTGCTTTACAGGAATTACTGCAAAGTGGTATGACAGAAATGAGAAAGTGTAATTTTACCACCTAAATGTCTCTAATTTCTGAACAGGTTACAACAGCCGACAGGCTCCAAGGCCGCTATTTGGTCGTGAATTGCAATCGCAAACATCAGGACCACACAATCATGATCTGAGGGCACCAATTGGGATAAAGAGGAAGCCCCCACACTCTGTTATCCATTTATAATAATGTAGTCACTATTGACAGCAGCATCTAAGGGGTTAAACAGATATGTACGGTGCCAACACTGATCGTGGCTGATGCAGCAAGTTGTCAGCTATAGTGTACAGCTAACAGCTGCTGGATTGTCACCTGTATGTGGAGGCTAGTCTCTCATATCTCAGGTCAGTTAAAAGACGTATTGGCTGTCACTAAGGGGTTAAACTGCATTTGGCCTACTAGTTTGGTTGGGCCCCACTAACGGTGTCTGCCGCTCCTTGGTGTTGTCCTCCAAGGAAAAAAGCTGAGCTTCAATCTTCAGGCTTTTGGCCTATATCAGATATTTCACTGCATTTGGCCTACTGGTTTGGTTGGGGCCTACTAACGGTGTCTGCCGCTCCTTGGTGTTATCCTGGTTTGTTTTCCTGAGCTTCGATCTTCAGGCTTTCGGCCTATATTTTTAATCTGAAACTGCATTTGGGCTACTAGTTTGGTTGGGGCCTACTAATGGTGTCTGCCGCTCCTTGGTGCTCTCCTGGGTTTTTTTTCCTGAGCTTCAATCTTCAGGCTTTCGGCCTATATTTACAAATTTTAAACTGCATTTGGCCTACTACTTTGGTTGGGGTCTACTAACGGTGTCTGCCGCTCCTTGCTGTTCTCCTCCACTGAACAAAGCAGTGCCACCTGTTTACTACTGTTACCAATTTTAAACTGCATTTAGCCTACTTACTTATTTGGGCATACTCACTGTTTCAGCCTCTCATTACAGTTGTCCTCCACTGAACAAAACAATGCCACCTGGTTAGTCCTGTTACCAATTTTGAACTGCATTTAGCCCACTTTATTATTTGGGCCTATATCTGTGTTTCCTCCTCATTCTGCTCATTGCCCAGCCAGTGCTAGATGAGTATGCTGGTAGATTGACCCAGACCACTACATTCCCCTTGCACGCTACACAGCCAGAATGTGACCCTGCTGAAAGTCAGGATCCCCTTCCCGCATACTATACCACCTTACACGGGGACAAAGAGGAAGGTGCAGATGAAAGTGAAGGTTCCTTCATCAGATGGGGGGGGGGAGCATACTCGTTGGCGATGTAACTGGCAAAGAGCCCCTCATAGTAAGCAAAAGTGTCGCTGCCGGTGGGAGACGCCCCCACCGTGCAAACACACCGCCGTACTTTGAGGGGCCCTGTGCCAGTGCCAATGCGAACGAGTGCCCCCCCCTGCTTGCCCAGGATCACAGCACTTGCAAAGTTGAAATACTTAACTCTCCCTGCTCCACCGCCGTGACATAGTCCACGTTTCCTGGGCCCACTAAAAACTTGAAGCAGCCCTACCCCCCACAACTTTAGCCAAATGACCCCCAATTTCCAATGCCTAACTATTATTATAAGATAAATTAAGATTGACAAGCTTCAATAACAAGAATGTTTTTGCCATTAAAATGGGCACTGTAGGTGTTTTCCTGGCCTCCACTAACTGCCGACTATGCTTCCCTATTGACTTGCAATGGGTTTGGTGTTTCAGTCGATCCCCGACTTTTCGCGATAATCGGCCGATTTCACTCGACCCGACTTTTGAGAAAGTCGGGTTCCGCGAAACCCGACTCGATCCTAAAAAAGTAAAGGCCGCTCAACCCTACTAACCACCCCTATGACTGTCCTATTGATCTCATGCCTGGAGCTGAACCTCCTCGGGGACGGGTCTATCCCCTCTCTCTCCTTGATACTGAGGCTATGTCTCAATACATCCAGGAGAATTTGGCAAGAGGGTTCATTAGGAAGTCAGTGTCACCTGCAAGGGTGGGGTTCTTCTTCATGCAGAAGAAGAATGGAGAGTTACGTCCATGCATCGATTACAGGAGTCTTAACGCCATCACCGTTAAGAATAAGTACCCTTTGCCCCTGATTTCTGAGCTCTTTGACAGGCTAATGGGAGCAAGGGTATTCACCAAATTAGATCTGGGGGGTGCTTATAACCTGATTCGCATCCGTGAGGGGGACAAATGGAAGACGGCTTTTAACCCCTTTACCCCCAAGGGTGGTTTGCACGTTAATGACCAGGCCAATTTTTACAATTCTGACCACTGTCCCTTTATGAGGTTATAACTCTGGAACGCTTCAACGGGATCTTGGCGATTCTGGCACTGTTTTCTCGTGACATATTGTACTTCATGATAGTGGTAAAATTTCTTCGATATAACTTGAGTTTATTTGTGAAAAAAAACAGAAATTTGGCAAAAATTTTGAAAATTTTGCAATTTTCCAACTTTGAATTTTTATGCCCTTAAATCAGAGATATGTCATGTAAAATAATTAATAAGTAACATTTTCCACATGTCTACTTTACATAAGCATAATTTTGGAAGCAAAATTTGTTTTTGTTAGGGAGTTATAAGGGTTAAAAGTTGTCCAGCAATTTCTCATTTTTACAACACCAATATTTTTTAGGGACCACATCACATTTGAAGTCAGGAGGGGTCTATATGATAGAAAATAACCAAGTGTGACACCATTCTAAAAACTGCACCCCTCAAGGTGCTCAAAACCACATTCAAGAAGTTTATCAACCCTTCAGGTGTTTGACAGGAATTTTTGGAATGTTTAAAAAAAAAATCAACATTTAATTTTTTTTTTCACAAAAAGTTTACTTCAGCTCCAATTTGTTTTATTTTCCCAAGGGTAAGAGAAGAAATTGGACCCCAAAAGTTGTTGTGCCATTTGTTCTGAGTATGCCGATACACCACATGTGGGGATATTGGGCCCCATGTTGCGTTTGGAGAGCCCCTGATGTGCCTAAACATTGAAACCCCCCACAAGTGACACCATTTTGGAAAGTAGACCCCCTAAGGAACTTATCTAGATGTGTGGTGAGCACTTTGACTAACCAAGTGCTTCACAGAAGTTTATAACGCAGAGCCGTAAAAATAAAAAAATTAAAAAAATTCTCACAAAAATTATTTTTTAGCCCCCAATTTTGTATTTTTCCAAGGGTAACAGGAGACATTGGACCCCAAAATTTGTTGTCCAATTTGTCCTGAGTACGCTGATACCCCATATGTTGGGCTAAACCACTGTTTGGGCACACGGGAGAGCTTGGAAGGGAAGGAGCACTGTTTTACTTTTTCAATGCAGAATTGGCTGGAATTGAGATCGGAAGCCATGTCGCGTTTGGAGAGCCCCTGATGTGCCTAAACAGTGGAAACCCCCTAATTATAACTGAAACCCTAATCCAAGCACACCCCTAACCCTAATCTCAATGGTAACCCAAACCACACCTCTAACCCTGACACACCCCTAACCCTAATCCGAACCCTATTCCCAACCGTAAATTTAGCCCCAACCCTAACCCTAACTTTAGCCCCAACCCTAACTGTAGCCTTAACCCTAGCCCCAACCCTAGCCCTAATGGGAAAATGGAAATAAGTACATTTTTTAAAAAATTTTTATGTTTCACTAACTAAGGGGGTGATGAAGGGGGGTTTGATTTACTTTTATAGCGGGTTTTGTAGCGGATTTTTATGACTGGCAGCCGTCACACACTGAAAGATGCTTTTTATTGCAAAAAATATTTTTTGCGTTACCACATTTTGAGAGGTATAATTTTTCCATATTTGAGTCCACAGAGTCATGTGAGGTCTTGTTTTTTGCGGGACGATTTGACGTTTTTATTTGTAGCATTTTCATTCACGTGACATTTTTTGATCGCTTTTTATTCCGATTTTTGTGAGGCAGAATGACCAAAGACCAGCTATTCATGAATTTCTTTTGGGGGAGACGTTTATACCGTTCCGCGTTTGGTAAAATGGATAAAGCAGTTTTATTCTTCGGGTCAGTACGATTACAGCGATACCTCATTTATGTAATTTTTTTATGTTTTGGCGCTTTTATACGATAAAAACTATTTTATAGAAAAAATAATTATTTTTGCATCGCTTTATTCTGAGGACTATAACTTTTTTATTTTTTTGCTGATGATGCTGTTTGGTGGCTCGTTTTTTGCGGGACAAGATGTCGTTTTCAGCGGTACCATGGTAATTTATATCAGTCTTTTTGATCACGTGTTATTCCACTTTTTGTTTGGCGGTATGATAATAAAGCGTTGTTTTTTGCCTCATGTTTTTTTTTTTTTTACGGTGTTCCCTGAAGGGGTTAACTAGTGATATAGTTTTATGGGTGGGGTTGTTACGGATGCGGCGATACTAAATGTGTACTTTTATTGTTTTTTTTTATTTAGATAAAGAAATGTATTTATAGGAAGAATATTTTTTTGAGGGGGAATCTTTTTGGAATTATTTTTACATTTTTTTTTTATACATGTGAATATTTTTTTCTTGCACTATAACATTGCCCCAGGGTGGGCATCATGTTATAGTGTAAGATCTCTGATCTGACACTTTGCTGTGCACTGTATCAGATCAGCGATCTGACGTGCACTCTTGGTGGCTTCCCAGCACCTGCTCTGAGCAGGCGCAGTGAAGCCACCTCCTTGCAGGACCTGGATGCCGTGGCCATCTTGGATCCGGGCCTGCTGCAGGCAGGAGGAGGTAAGAGACCCTCGCAGCAACGCGATCACATCGCGTTGCTCCGGGGCTCTCAGGGAAGCCCGCAGGGAGGGGGCTCCCTGCGATGCTTCCCTATACCACCGGCACACTGCGATCATGTTTGATCGCAATTTGCCGGGGTTAATGTGCCAGGGGCAGTCCATGACCGCTCCTGGCACATGGTGCCGGATGTCAGCTGCGATAGTCAGCTGACACCCAGCCGCAATTGGCCGTGCTCCCCCCGTGAGCGTGACCGATCGCTATGATGTACTTTCCCGTCCAGGGTCAGATAGGCCCAGGTCACCTCGACGGGATAGTACGTCTAAGGTCAGAAAGGGGTTAATACCTGGGATGGGCACTATGAGTATCTGGTGATGCCCTTTCGACTCTGTAATGCCCCAACCGTTTTCATCAAGACTTTGTCAACGATATCTTCTTGGATATGCTCTCTACCTGGGTCGTAGTCTATCTGGATGATATTCTCATCTTCTCTCCAGATATTGACTCCCACTGGAGAGATGTTGGCAGAGTCTTCAACCTCTTACGGGCAAATTCCCTCTATGCAAAGTTGGAGAAGTGCGTGTTTGAGCAGGAGTCTTTACCTTTCATGGGGTATATTATCTCCGCCCAGGTATTGGCTATGGATCCTGCCAAACTACAGGCTGTGATGAACTGGCAAGAACCACATTCTCTTAAAGCGGTGCAGCGCTTTATGGGGTTCATAAATTACTATCGCCAGTTCATTCCCCACTTCTCAACTTTGGTAGCTCCCTTGGTAGCCCTCACCAAGAAGGGAGCAAATCCTAAATTGTGGTCTGAAGAGATCTCCAAGGCCTTCACTTCTATTAAGTCTCATTTTGCTAGCGCTCCTACATCATCCCGATGTTGATAAGCCATTCATAATGGAGGTGAATGCCTCATCCGTTGGTGCAGGAGCAGTCCTCTTCCAAAATGATGCTCAAGGTCGGAAGCATCCTTGCTTCTTCTTCTCAAAGACCTTCACACCAGCGGAGAGGGAGTTGCTAGCAATGAAGTTGGCCTTCTCGGAGTGGAGACATCTTTTGGAGGGAGCTCGCTTTCCCTTCTAAGTCTTCACGGACCACAAAAATTTGGTTTGTTTACGAACAGCCCAGCGGCTGAATTCTCGTCAGGCCAGATGGTCCTTGTTCTTCTCCCAGTTCCACTTCACTCTCCATTATCTCGCTGGGGAGAAGAACATTTGTGCTGACGCCCTCTCTCGCTCCGTTGGGTCATCTGAGTAGGAGGAAGGGGAGTCTCAGCTTATTGTCTCTTCTGAGAGCCTGAGAACCTTAGCTCCGGTTTCGCTAGAGTCTGTGCCTCCGGGCTAGAATTTTGTACCCATTAATTTGCGACCAGAGGTTCTCTCTTGGGCTCATTTGTCAGAGTGGGTGGACACTTTGGGACAAAGAGGACATCTGAGCTGCTGGCGAGAACGTACTGGTGGCCACATATGGTCCGTGACATCGGAGACTATATTCCGGCGTGTGTCTCCTGCGCCAAAAATAAGTCTCCTCAACAATGGCAGGCTGGGTTATTGTATCCACTGCCGGTGGCAGACAGGCCCTGGGAGATGGTTGGGATGGACTTTGTGGTGGGCTTGCCCAAGTCTCGTGGCTGTACCATCATTTGGGTTATCACCGACTATTTTTCTAAAATGGTGCACTTGGTGCTGCTTCCAGGGCTACCTTCTGCACGGGCCTTGGCAGCGTTATTTATTACACACATCTTCTGCCTACACGGTATGCCAGACAAAATTTTCAGTGACCGGGGTCCCCAGTTTGCGTCTCGGTTCTGGAGGGAGCTTTGTCATCTTCTCAGCATTAAGTTAAATAACTCTTCTGCTTATCATCCCGAGACGAATGGGTTGGTAGAGAGGACCAACCAGACCTTGGTCACATATCTGCGACATTTTGTCTCAGCCAGGCAGGATGAATGGGCATCTTTGCTATCATGGGCAGAGTTTGCGCTGAACAACGCTGTAGCTGACTCCACTGGACAGACTCCATTCCTCCTTAACTATGGTCAGCATCCGCGGGTACCTGTGCCTATGCCCGTGTCTTCTGCCGATTCCAGGGTGGCAGACTGGGCTGTGGAGGCACGGGACATTTGGAACCGCACTCAGGATGCCATTCAGGCCTCCAAGGAGAGAATGAGGTCCTCCGCCGATGCACATCGGCGCCCCGCTCCGACCTTTGCTCCTGGCAATTTAATGTGGCTCTCAGCCCGTAACATCAGGCTGCGAGTTGAGTCGACTAAGTTTGCACCTCGCTACTTGGGCCCTTTCAAGGTCTTCGAACAGGTTAACCCCGTGGTCTACTGTTTAGCCCTTCCGCCACGCCTGGGTATCACCGACACCTTTCATGTGTCCCTCTTGAAGCCCATTTTACATGTCCCGGTTTTCCGAGTCATCTGCCGGGACATTGGGTTCGTCTCCGGACGATTACGAGGTGAATGCTATTTTGGGGTGCAAGGTGGTACGTGGCAAAAAATTTTATTTGGTGGACTGGAAGGGTTGTGGTCCTGAGGGCTCTGCAGCTCATTGCTGCCTTTGAGCATAGCTAGGTCCAAGGAGGGGGGGCCCTAGGAGGGGGGGGTAATGTTAGAGGTCGAGTTCTCACCTCTACACAGGGAGAATCTCGGGCCATCTCCGCTGCAGTCTCCCATTCTTCTTCTGCCGCAGTGGAGCCTGCTCAGCAGAGACGTCGGTCCCAGCATCTTGCTCAGTCTCACTCTGTGCAAAGAGTTACTGCTGCTTTTCCAGCTTCTGCCATTGAAGCCAATGCTGGGCAGCAGCGAGCAGATGCTTTTGGGACTAAGTCCTGCTTTTCCTCTTCTGAACATGCCCAGGGCAAGATCTCCCATTGGAGATCGAGGGTCACATGTTCAGATACTGCAGCAGATTCCATTGGTCCTCCAGGAAGGTCCTGAAGGTGCTCAGCTACTGTGGCAGCCTCCCATTGGTCCTTCTGGGAAGGTCTTGTACATGCTGCAGCTATAAAAGGTTCACATGATTGCACAGCCATGCGCTAGTGTACATTTGTAATCATGTGTGTTGATGAGTGCAAGTCGTTCCTTAAAAATCCCATCCCTTGTGTATGACTGTTCGCGTAAGGTGTATGGCTGCTATCTAATGCCCGGCTGAACTCACAGCGTTAACACACGAAACAGCGTCTACTGCTGTGACCGCCAGTACAGCACCACGTGCCAATAGAGCGCTTCTTTAGCTCAAGTCTGGGTGGTTAGTGGCGTCTGCCAGTACGGCACAGCTCGCACTCTTGTGCTCTAAATTATTACTTTTGCTTACCTCTTACACCCAGTAGCGGTGTCGAGCGCAATTAGTCTAGACGGACTCAAATCCCGAGTCTTGGGACTAAGTCTGGTGACTCCTTGCTTGCGCTCTTTTGTGCGGTACCGCGGCTCTGTGACTTAACAGGGTTCGCTTCCACCGCCATATAGCGCTGCCATTTGCTAGCAGCAGGTTCTCACCTGCACAGTGGACCCCGGACTACGAATGCACCTAATAACATCTTACTTTTACTCGGTGCGTTCCGCCAGTCCTAACAGTCGGGTTTCGTGAAACCCGACTCGATCCTAAAAAATTAAGTCGCTCAACTCTAGTCCCAACACTCAGGGCTGCCACTAGAAATTTTGGGGCCCCATACTGGCAAAATTTTCGGGGCCCCCTTGAGACTCCGCCCAGGCTCCACCCCAGCCCCGCCTCCATGCTCCACCCCTCAAACTGTCCACATTCCCACCGCTCTCTCTTGGAAAATCTCCACTTCTCACCTATCACACATTGACAGTTCCCATCACCAGATCAGACATATAGCCGGCAGCTTTTGCTTTGGCCACAAGATTTTTTAAGCCACCAAAGTGACAAGGTAGACACTTTTGGCTGGGCCCTACTCTACTGTAACCTATTAAATATTTGTTAAAATATGCAATACAATTTAGGTATATTTTTATTTATTTTTCAATTTTTAAAATGACTTATAATTAGTGTTGAGCGATACCGTCCGATACTTGAAAGTATCGGTATCGGATAGTATCGGCCGATACCCGAAAAGTATCGGATATCGCCGATACCGATATCCGATACCAATACAAGTCAATGGGACACCAAGTATTGGAAGGTATCCTGATGGTTCCCAGGGTCTGAAGGAGAGGAAACTCTCCTTCAGGCCCTGGGATCCATATTAATGTGTAAAATAAAGAATTAAAATAAAAAATATTGATATATTCACCTCTCCGGCGGCCCCTGGACATCATCGCGGGTAACCGGCAGGCTTCTTTGTTTAAAATGAGCACGTTTAGGACCTGAGGAATGCCGTAGCGGCTTCTGATTGGTCGCGTGCCGCCCATGTGACCGCGACGCGACCAATCAGAAGCCGCGATGTCATTCCTCAGGTCCTAAATTCCTAGAATGAGGAGTTTAGTGCCTGAGAATGACGTCGCGGCTTCTGATTGGTCGCGTCGCGGTCACATGGGCGGCACGCGACCAATCAGAAGCCGCGACGTCATTCCACAGGTCCTAAATGCGCTCATTCTAGGAATTTAGGACCTGAGGAATGACGTCGCGGCTTCTGATTGGTCGCGTCGCGGTCACATGGGCGGCACGCGACCAATCAGAAGCCGCGACGTCATTCCTCAGGTCCTACGCGCTCATTTTAAACAAAGAAGCCTGCCGGTTACCCGCGATGATGTCCAGGGGCCGCCGGAGAAGTGAATATATCAATATTTTTTATTTTAATTCTTTATTTTACACCTCACTATGGATCCGATACCGATACCCGATACCACAAAAGTATCGGATCTCGGTATCGGAATTCCGATACCGCAAATATCGGCCGATACCCGATACTTGCGGTATCGGAATGCTCAACACTACTTATAATACCACATACAAGGGACAAATACCACAGCACTATCACCAGATGACATATTATCACCACAGTGATCGAATAATATCAAATACAAGGAACAAATACCACCGCATCATGACCAGACCACATATTACCACCACATAGTGACTGAATACTACAATACTGATCAATAATAAAAAAAAACACAATACTATCACCATCAGTGCAATTATACACAGGAGATCTATAATTAGTAAGCAGTGTCTGTGCACAGGTAAGGCTACGTTCACATTTGCGTTGTGTGCCGCTGCGTCGGCGACGCAACGCACAACGCAAATAAAAATGCACCAAAACGCATGCAATAACGCTGCATTTTGCGACGCATGCGTCGTTTTTTGCCGAAATTTGGACGCAAGAAAAATGCTACTTGTTGCGTTTTCTGCGCCCAACGCTTGCGGCAAAAAAAATGCATGCGTCGCACAACGCAGCACATGTCCATGCGTCCCCCATGTTAAATATAGGGGCGCATGACGCATGCGTCGCCGCTGCGTCGCCCGACGCAAACACGCAAAACGCTAATGTGAACGTAGCCTAATACAGTGATCACCAGTGACATTATACACAGGAGCTCTGTATATAATGTATAGGTAATACAGTGATCACTGGTGACATTGTACACAGGACCTCTGCATATAGTATACAGTGTATAGTGTCAGTGTATAGGTAACACTGACTCACCAGTGACGTCTCTAGGTGAAGTCCTTCATCTTTCATCCAGCACAGACCACCATCACTTCATGCAGCCAGGACTCGTATCTGCAGGAAATAACACAGTTATCTCGAGTTCCGCTTGTAGAACACATTACTTAATTTTCCCAGCCTCTACATTACACCACATGAAGAAGGCGACATAGTATCACTCTACACAGTAACAGAACCTCCCCCCCATTTAAAACAGTATGCTCAAAAAATAAAATAAATACATCACTGCAATAATAATATCCCTTAATTAGCCCCTATGGTAATATTCACCAACCTAGCCCCCGTGTGTCTCATTCCTGGCATCAGCCATATGTTCTTCCATCCTGCCCTCATGAGTATCCATTCTGCCCCATATGATCTCCACATCCTGCCCCATCTGTCTCCATCGTATCCATCCTGCCCCATGATCCTGCTCCATCTGTCTCCAATCCTGCCCCCAATGTCTCCAATCATGCCCCCATGTCTGCAATCATGCCCCCTGGGTCTCTATTCTGCCCCATCTGTTTCCAATCCTGCCCCATCTGTCTCCAGTCATGCCGCCATGTCTTTCATCCTGCCCCCTGTGTCTCCAATCATGCCCCGTATCTCCATTCTGCCCCTGTGTCCAGCATTCTGCCCCTGTGTCCAGCTTTCTGCCCCTGTGTCCAGCATTCTGCCCCTGTGTCCAGCATTCTGCCCCTGTGTCCAGCATTCTGCCCCTGTGTCCAGCATTTTGCCCCAGTGTCCAGCTCTCTGCCCGTGTCCAGCATTTTGCCCCCGTGTCCAGCATTCTGCCCCTTTGTCCAGCATTCTGCCCCAGTGTCCAGATTTCTGCCCATGTCCAGCCTTCTGCCCCCATGTCCAGCATTCTTCCCCTGTTTCCAGCGTTTTGCCCGTGTCCAGCGTTCTGCCTCTGTATCCAGCTTTCTGCCCGTGTCCAGCTTTCTGCTTCTGTGTCCAGCTTTCTGCCCGTGTCCAGCTTTCTGCCTCTGTGTCCAGCGTTTTGCCCGTGTCCAGCATTCTGTCCCTGTTTCCAGCGTTTTGCCTGTGTCCAGCGTTCTGCCTCTGTATCCAGCTTTCTGCCCGTGTCCAGCTTTCTGCTTCTGTGTCCAGCTTTCTGCCCGTGTCCAGCTTTCTGCCCGTGTCCAGCTTTCTGCCTCTGTGTCCAGCGTTTTGCCCGTGTCCAGCATTCTGCCCTGGGCCCCACAGATCCCAGCTCTCAATAAAAAAAACAAGTTCTTCTCACCTGGCCGTGTGTTATGACCTGGTGGTCAGGACAATAATGGACCTGGTGGTTAAGAGCACACGGAATTACCTGATAGTTACTGATAATAAAGGACGAGCTCTGGGACGTGGGAACTCTGCTGACCGCAATCCCTAATCCTATCAACACACACTAGAAAGAGCCGTGGATTGCGCCTAACGCTCCCTATGCAACTCGGCACAGCCTAAGGAACTAGCTACCCTGAAGATAGAAAAATAAAGCCTACCTTGCCTCAAAGAAATTCCCCAAAGGAAAAGGCAGCCCCCCACATATAATGACTGTGAGTAAAGATGAAAATACAAACACAGAGATGAAATAGATTTAGCAAAGTGAGGCCCGACTTACTGAACAGACTGAGGATAGGAAAGGTTGCTTTGCGGTCAGCACAAAAACCTACAAAAAGACCACGCAGAGGCCACAAAAAGACCCTCCGCACCGACTCACGGTGCGGAGGCGCTCCCTCTGCACCCCAGAGCTTCCAGCAAGCAAGACAACAATAAAAATAGCAAGCTGGACAGAAAAATAGCAAACCAAAGAAAATACAAGCAGGAACTTAGCTTCTGCTGGGAAGACAGGTCACAAGAACGATCCAGGAGTGAACTAGACCAATACTGGAACATTGACAGGTGGCATGGAGCAAAGATCTAAGTGGAGTTAAATAGAGCAGCCAGCTAACGAATTAACCTTGTCACCTGTGGAAGGAAACTCAGAAACACCCACCAGAGGAAGTCCATGGACAGAACCAGCCGAAGTACCATTCATGACCACAGGAGGGAGCCCGACAACAGAATTCACAACAGTACCCCCCCCTTGAGGAGGGGTCACCGAACCCTCACCAGAGCCCCCAGGCCGACCAGGATGAGCCAAATGAAAGGCACAAACCAGATCGGCAGCATGAACATCAGAGGCAAAAACCCAGGAATTATCTTCCTGACCATAACCCTTCCACTTGACCAGGTACTGGAGTTTCCATCTCGAAATACGAGAATCCAAAAACTTCTCCACCACATACTCCAACTCCCCCTCAACCAACACCGGGGCAGGAGGATCAACGGATGGAACCACAGGCGCTACGCATCTCCGCAATAACGACCTATGGAACACATTACGGATGGCAAAAGAAGCAGGAAGGGCCAAACGAAATGACACAGGATTGATAACCTCAGAAATCTTATACGGACCAATGAAACGAGGCTTAAACTTAGGAGAGGAAAGCTTCATAGGAACATAACGAGATGACAACCAAACCAAATCCCCAACACGAAGTCGGGGACCCACACAGCGCCGGCGGTTAGCGAAACGTTGAGCCTTCTCCTGGGACAATGTCAAATTGTCCACCACATGAGTCCAAATCTGCTGCCACCTATCCACCACAGTATCTACACCAGGACAATCCGAAGACTCAACCTGCCCTGAAGAGAAACGAGGATGGAAACCAGAATTACAGAAAAACGGCGAAACCAAAGTAGCCGAGCTGGCCCGATTATTAAGGGCGAACTCAGCCAACGGCAAAAAGGACACCCAATCATCCTGATCAGCAGAAACAAAGCATCTCAGATATGTTTCCAAAGTTTGATTAGTTCGTTCGGTTTGGCAATTCGTCTGAGGATGGAAAGCCGAGGAAAAAGACAAATCAATGCCCATCCTAGCACAAAAGGATCGCCAAAACCTCGAAACAAACTGGGAACCTCTGTCAGAAACGATGTTCTCCGGGATACCATGCAAACGAACCACATGCTGGAAAAATAATGGCACCAAATCAGAGGAGGAAGGCAATTTAGACAAAGGTACCAAATGGACCATCTTAGAAAAGCGATCACAAACCACCCAAATGACCGACATCTTTTGAGAGACGGGGAGATCCGAAATAAAATCCATAGAAATATGCGTCCAGGGCCTCTTCGGGACCGGCAAGGGCAAAAGCAACCCACTGGCACGAGAACAGCAGGGCTTAGCCCGAGCACAAGTCCCACAGGACTGCACAAAAGAACGCACATCCCGTAACAAAGACGGCCACCAAAAGGATCTAGCCACCAAATCTCTGGTACCAAAGATTCCAGGATGCCCAGCCAACACTGAACAATGAATCTCAGAGATAACTCTACTAGTCCATCTATCAGGGACAAACAGTTTCTCCGCTGGGCAACGGTCAGGTCTATCAGCCTGAAATTTTTGCAGCACCCGCCGCAAATCAGGGGAGATGGCAGACAAAGTTACCCCCTCTTTGAGAATACCCGCCGGCTCAGGAACACCCGGAGAGTCAGGCACAAAACTCCTTGACAGGGCATCAGCCTTCACATTCTTAGAGCCCGGAAGGTACGAAACCACAAAATCAAAACGGGAGAAAAATAACGACCATCGAGCCTGTCTCGGATTCAACCGTTTGGCAGACTCAAGATAAGTCAAATTCTTGTGATCTGTCAAGACCACCACGCGATGCTTGGCTCCTTCAAGCCAATGACGCCACTCCTTGAATGCCCACTTCATGGCCAACAACTCTCGATTACCAACATCATAATTACACTCAGCAGGCAAAAACTTTCTAGAAAAGAAAGCACATGGCTTCATCACCGAGCCATCAGAACTTCTTTGCGACAAAACAGCCCCTGCTCCAATCTCAGAAGCATCAACCTCAACCTGAAATGGGAGCGAAACATCTGGCTGGCACAACACAGGGGCAGAAGAAAAACGACGCTTCAACTCCTGAAAAGCCTCTACAGCTGCAGAAGACCAATTGACCACATCAGCACCCTTCTTGGTCAAATCAGTCAACGGCTTAGCAAGACTAGAAAAATTAGCGATGAAGCGCCGATAAAAATTAGCAAAGCCCAGGAACTTTTGCAGGCTCTTCACAGATGTCGGCTGAGTCCAATCGTAAATGGCCTGGACTTTAACAGGGTCCATCTCGATAGTAGAAGGGGAAAAAATGAACCCCAAAAATGAAACCTTCTGAACTCCAAAGAGACACTTTGACCCCTTCACAAACAAGGAATTCGCACGAAGGACCTGGAACACCATTCTGACCTGCTTCACATGAGACTCCCAATCATCCGAAAAGACCAAAATATCATCCAAATACACAATCAGGAATTTATCCAGGTACTCTCGGAAGATGTCATGCATAAAGGACTGAAATACTGATGGAGCATTGGAAAGCCCGAATGGCATAACCAGGTACTCAAAATGGCCCTCGGGCGTATTAAATGCTGTTTTCCATTCATCGCCTTGTTTAATACGCACAAGATTATACGCCCCTCGAATATCTATCTTGGTGAACCAACTAGCCCCTTTAATACGAGCAAACAAATCAGACAGCAACGGCATAGGATACTGAAATTTGACTGTAATTTTATTAAGAAGGCGGTAATCAATACAAGGTCCCAAAGAACCATCCTTCTTGGCCACAAAAAAGAACCCTGCTCCTAACGGTGATGACGACGGGTGAATATGACCCTTCTCCAAGGATTCCTTTATATAACTCCGCATAGCGGCGTGTTCTGGCACAGATAAATTGAACAATCGGCCCTTAGGAAACTTACTACCAGGAATCAAATTAATTGCACAATCGCAATCCCTATGAGGAGGTAGGGCACTGGCTTTGGGCTCATCAAATACATCCCGATAATCCGACAAAGACTCTGGAACTTCAGAAGGAGTGGAAGACGAAATAGACAAAAATGGAACATCACCATGTACCCCCTGGCAACCCCAGCTGGACACAGACATAGATTTCCAGTCCAATACTGGATTATGGACCTGTAGCCATGGCAACCCCAAAACGACCACATCATGCAGATTATGCAACACCAGAAAGCGGATATCCTCCTGATGTGCAGGAGCCATGCACATGGTCAATTGGGTCCAGTACTGAGGCTTATTCTTGGCCAAAGGCGTAGCATCAATTCCTCTCAATGGAATAGGATACTGCAAGGGCTCCAAGAAAAAACCACAGCGCCTAGCATACTCCAAGTCCAGCAAATTCAGGGCAGCGCCTGAATCCACAAATGCCATAACAGAATAGGATGACAAAGAGCAAATCAGAGTTACGGACAACAGAAATTTAGACTGTACCGTACCAATGGTGCCAGACCTAGCGAACCGCCCAGTGCGCTTAGGACAATCGGAGATAACATGAGTGGAATCACCACAGTAAAAACATAGCCCATTCCGACGTCTGTGTTCTTGCCGTTCAGCTCTGGTCAAAGTCCTATCACATTGCATAGGCTCAGGTCTATGTTCAGATAATACCGCCAAATGGTGCACAGCTTTACGCTCACGCAAGCGTCGATCGATCTGAATGGCCAAAGACATAGACTCATTCAGACCAGCAGGCATGGGAAATCCCACCATGACATCCTTAAAGGCTTCAAAGAGACACTTTCTGAAGATTGCTGCCAGGGCACATTCATTCCACTGAGTGAGCACAGACCACTTTCTAAACTTCTGACAATATACCTCCACTTCATCCTGACCCTGACACAGAGCCAGCAAGATTTTCTCTGCCTGATCCACTGAATTAGGTTCGTCATAAAGCAATCCAAGCGCCAGAAAAAACGCATCAACATCACGCAATGCCGGATCTACTGGCGCAAGGGAAAATGCCCAGTCTTGAGGGTCACCATGTAACAAAGAAATAATGATCTTTACTTGTTGAACAGGGTCACCTGAGGAGCGAGGTTTCAAGGCAAGAAACAATTTACAATTATTTTTGAAATTCAAGAACTTAGATCTATCACCAAAAAACAAATCAGGAATTGGAATCCTAGGCTCTGACATCGGATTCTGAACCACAAAATCTTGAATGTTTTGAACCCTTGTAGTGAGATTATCCATCCAAGAGGACAGACCTTGAATGTCCATGTTTACACCTGTGTCCTGAACCATCCAGAGGTAAAGGGGAAAATAGAGACAAAACACACTGCAAAGAAAAAAAAATGGTCTCAGAACTTCTCTTATCCCTCTATTGAGATGCATTAGTACTTTGGGCCACCTGTACTGTTATGACCTGGTGGTCAGGACAATAATGGACCTGGTGGTTAAGAGCACACGGAATGACCTGATAGTTACTGATAATAAAGGATGAGCTCTGGGACGTGGGAACTCTGCTGACCGCAATCCCTAATCCTATCAACACACACTAGAAATAGCCGTGGATTGCGCCTAACGCTCCCTATGCAACTCGGCACAGCCTAAGGAACTAGCTAGCCCTGAAGATAGAAAAATAAAGCCTACCTTGCCTCAGAGAAATTCCCCAAAGGAAAAGGCGCTCCCTCTGCGTCCCAGAGCTTCCAGCAAGCAAGACAGCAATAAAAATAGCAAGCTGGACAGAAAAATAGCAAACCAAAGAAAATACAAGCAGGAACTTAGCTTCTGCTGGGAAGACAGGTCACAAGAACGATCCAGGAGTGAACTAGACCAATACTGGAACATTGACAGGTGGCATGGAGCAAAGATCTAAGTGGAGTTAAATAGAGCAGCCAGCTAACGAATTAACCTTGTCACCTGTGGAAGGAAACTCAGAAACACCCACCAGAGGAAGTCCATGGACAGAACCAGCCGAAGTACCATTCATGACCACAGGAGGGAGCCCGACAACAGAATTCACAACAGCCGTGCTCCTGCGGCAGGCAAAGTTCTCTGTCTCCACGCAGCTGCAGCGTGCACTCGCCGGCGACTGACAATGATGTCAGACGCCGGCGACATGCACGCACGCAGAGGCTGATTTCAGCTGTCAGCCTCAGATTGGCTGGCGGCTGTTAACTATTGACGTGCGGGCCCGCACCCGCACGTCAATAGTTTTAAACAGCTGCAGCGTCGGCGCTAAGGGCCCGGTTAGCCTGCGGCTGCCAGTAGGGGCCCGGTGAGCAGATGAGACGGGGCCCGATGCGGGCCCCCTCTACCCACCGGGCCCCATACGCCAGTCACGGCCGTAATGCCCTGATGACGGCCCTGATGGCGGCCCTGCCAACACTAGATCCAGTACCAACAGCTCTTTCTGCCTCATACCAAGAAGGATTAGTAGAATAAAGAGCACCAGATTAACAAGAATTCACTGTTTATTTTTCTCCACCTTATCGTGGAAGCGTCAACTTCACGTGCACAGCTGCAAAATAAGCCCAAACCTGTTTACCAATATAAACCCACATAGTAGTTTATGTAAGCTACGAGCAGCTGTAGCTATATTTTTGTTTGAAATAATAACCCATAATTGGGCTGATATGAAGAGGGACAGGACGCCAAGTACAGGATAATGCTCTAGTTTTCATTAGCACCCACAACAAGGTAATTTTGCTTCTGCTTTTAAATTGATTCATGAGAGTATGGACTAAAAATGGATAATCTCTGCTTTATCATTTAGCATCATCTTAAATTCAGCATCCGCATGTTGTCCCAAGTTGCTTTTGCATGCCAGTTTTGCATCATGCAACATAGGGAAATAGATTTTGAGCTTCCCGTACAACTCAGCAATGCATTTTTTTTATTTCAAGTTTTGGAAATGATTAACTGAAATGTAGAGGCGGTAGAGACAAGTGTATGTTCCTCCATCATTAAAGGCTGGCAGCCCCCCCAAGGAGGTAACCGTGACAACTAGATGAAGGGGACACCTGTACATTAGCATTTCCCTTCTCTTCTGCCAGGATAGAGAAATATACAAGGGAGCTGATTAAACAAGCAAAGCAGTCTCTCATAGCAAATAGTGCAGGGTTACCAACAGCTGCGGCCATCCTTGGTATCAAAGGGCACACAACCAGAGTACCTAGCAACAGAAAAATGTGACTATAGAGTGGAAAGGCAAATAGAAAGGTGACTTCACATAGTCAATTTCAGACACAGTATGTAGAGGTTAAAATACACAAGATAAGTTAAGGAGAAACAAAATGACGGGGGGAGCGCGGCCGATCGCCACCGGGTGTCAGCTGATTATTACAGCTGACCACCGGCACTATGTGACAGGAGCAGTCACGGCCCGCTCCTGGCACATTAATCCCCGAAACACTGCGATCAAACATGATTGCAGCGTTCCGGCGGCATAGGGAAGCATCGTGCAGGGAGGGCGCTCCCTGCATGCTTCCCTGAGACCCTCGGAACAACGCAATGTGATCGCGTTGTTCAGAGAGTCTCCTACCTCCTGCCTGCAGGCCCCGGACTTAAAATGGCCACGGGGCTCCTTCTGGGTGTTGCAGTGAGGTGGCTTGCAAGCACCTGCTCAGAGCAGGCTCCAGCAAGCCTCCCTGCAGTGCCTGTCAGATCGCTGATGTGACACAGGGCACTGCAAAGTGTCAGATCAGGGATTTGATAATATATAGTGATGTCCACCCCTGGGGCAATGTAAAAAAGTTAAAAAAAAATTATTTACATGTGTAAAAAAAATTAATTCCTAAATAAAGAAAAAAAAAAAATTGTTCCAATAAATACATTTCTTTATCTAAATGAAAAAAAAAGAAACATATATAGTATCGCCGCATTCATAATGCCCCGACCTATAAAACTGTCCCACTAATTAACTTCTTCAGTGAACACCGTAGAAAAAAAAGAGGCAAAAACAACGCTTTATTCTCATACCTCCAAACAAAAAGTGGAATAACACGCGATCAAAAAGACGGATATAAATAATCATGATACTGCTGAAAACGTCATCTTGTCCCGAAAAAAACGAGCCCCCATATAGCATCATCAGCGAAAAAATAAAAAAGTTATAGTCCTCAGAATAAAGCGATGCAAAATAATTTTTTTTATATAAAATTGTTTTTATCGTATAAAAGTGCCAAAACATAAAAAAGATATAAATGAGGTATCGCTGTAATCATACTGACCTGAAGAATAAAGCTGCTTTATCAATTTTACCAAACGTGGCATGTATAAATGCCCCCCTCAAAAGAAATTCATGAATAGCTTGTTTCTGGTCATTCTGCCTCACAAAAATCAGAATAAAAAGCGATCAAAAAATGTCACGTGCCCGAAAATGGTACCATTAAAATCCTCAATTCGTACCGCAAAAAACAAGACCTCACTTGACTCTGGACTAAAATATGGAAAAATTATAGCTCTCAAAATGTGGAGACGCAAAAACTATTTTGTGCAATAAAAAGCGTCTTTTAGTGTGTGACAGCTGCCAATCATAAAAATCCGCTAAAAAACCCGCTATAAAAATAAATCAAACCCCCCCCGTCATCACTCCCTTAGTTAGGGAAAAATAATAAAATTAAAAAAGTTTATTTATTTACATTTTCCCATTAGGGTTAGGGCTAAAATTAGGGTTAGGGCTACAGTTAGGGTTGGGGGCTAAAGTTAGGGTTAGGGTTGGGGCTAAAGTTAGGGTTTGGATTACATTTATGGTTGAGATTAGGGTTGGGATTAGGCTTAGGGGTGTGGTTAGGGTTATGGTTGGGATTAGGGTTAGGGGTGTGTTGGAGTTAGGGGTGTGGTTAGGGTTGGGATTAGGGATGTGTTGGGGTTAGGGGTGTGGTTGGGATTAGGGTTAGGGGCATGTTCGGGTTAGGGGTGTGGTTAGGGTTATGGTTAGGGTTGGGATTAGGGTTAGAGGTGTGTTTGGGTTAGGGTTTCAGTTAGAATTGGGGGGTTTCCACTGTTTAGGCACATCAGGGGCTCTCCAAATGTGTCATGGCATCCGATCTCAATTCCAGCAAATTCTGCGTTGAGAAAGTAAAACAGTACTCCTTCCCTTCTGAGCTCTCCCATGCGTCCAAACAGGGGTTTACCCAACATATGGGGTATCATCGCACTCAGGACAAATTGGACAACAACTTTTGGGGTCCAATTTCTAATGTTCCCTTGGGAAAATACAAAACCGGGTTTTAAAAAATTATTTTTGTGGAAAAAAAAGTTTTTTATTTTTCACGGCTCTGCGTTATAAACGGTTGTGAAACACTTGGGGGTTTAAAGTTCTCACAACACAACTAGATAAGTTCCTTGGGGGATATAGTTTCCAAAATGGTGTCACTTCTGGGGGGTTTCTACTGTTTAGGCACATCAGGGGCTCTGCAAATGCAATGTGACACCTGCAGACCAATCCATCTAAGTCTGCATTCCAAACGGCGCTCCTTCCCTTCCGTGCTCTGCCATGCGCCCAAACGGTGGTTGCCCCCACATATCGGGTATCAGCGTACTCAGGACAAATTGGACAACAACTTTTGGAGTCCAATTTCTCCTGTTACCCTTAAAATACAAAACTGGGGGCTAAAATAAAAATTATTTTTTTTCTACAAAAATTATATTTTATCGGCTCTGCGTTATAAACTGTAGTGAAACACTTGGAAGCTCAAAGTTCTCACCACACATCTAGATAAGTTCCTTAGGGGTCTCCTTTCCAAAATGGTGTCACTTGTGATGGGTTACAATTAGTGTTGAGTGATACCGTCCGATACTTGAAAGTATTGGTATCGGATAGTATCGGCCGATACCCGAAAAATATCGGATATCGCCGATACCGATATCCGATACCAATACAAGTCAATGGGACATCAAGTATCGGAATGTATCCTGATGGTTCCCAGGGTCTGAAGGAGAGGAAACTCTCCTTCAGGCCCTGGGATCCATAGTGAGGTGTAAAATAAAGAATTAAAATAAAAAATATTGATATGCTCACCTCTCCGGCGGCCCCTGGACATCACGCTGGTAACCGGCTGGCTTCTTTGTTTAAAATGAGCGCCTTTAGGACCTGCGAATGACGTCGCGGCTTCTGATTGGTCGCGTGCCGCCCATGTGACCGCCACGCGACCAATCAGAAGCCGCGACATCATTCGCAGGTCCTCAATTCCTAGAATTAGGAGTTTAGTGAATGAGAATGACGTCGCGGCTTCTGATTGGTCGCGTGGCGGTCACATGGGCGGCACGCAACCAATCAGAAGCCGCGACGTCATTCACAGGTCCTAAAGGCGCTCATTTTAAAAAAAGAAGCCGGCCGGTTACCAGCGTGATGTCCAGGGGCCGCCGGAGAGGTGAGCATATCAATATTTTTTATTTTAATTCTTTATTTTACACATCCCTATTGATCCGATACCTATACCCGATACCGCAAAAGTATCGGATCTCGGTATCGGAATTCCGATACCGCAAGTATCGGCCGATACCCGATACTTGCAGTATCGGAATGCTCAACACTAGTTACAATGTTTAGGCACATCAGGGGCTCTCCAAACGTGGCATGGTGTCCTATCTCAATTCCAGTCAATTTTGAATTGAAAAGTCAAACGACGCTCCTTCCCTTTCGATCTCTGCCATGCGCTCAAACAGTGGTTTACTCCCACATATGGGGTATCAGAGTACTCAGGACAAATTGCTCAACAACTTTTTAGGTCCAATTTCTTCTGTTACCATTGGGAAAATAAAAAATTGGGGCAAAAATATCATTTTTGTGAAAAAATATTTTTTATTTTTATGGCTCTACATTATAAACTTCTGTGAAGCACTTGATGGGTCAACGTTCTCTCCACACATATCGATAAGTTCCTTAGGGGGTCTACTTTCCATAATGGTTTCTCTTGCGGGGGGTTTCAATGTTAAGGCACATCAGGGGATCTCCAAACGCAACATGGCGTCCCATCTCAATTCCAGTCAATTTTGCATTGACAAGTCAAACAGCGCTCCTTCCCTCTGAGCTCTGCCATGCGCCCAAACAGTGGTTTACCCCCACATATGGTGTATCAGCGTACTCGGGACAAATTGCACAACAACTTTTGGGTCCAATTTCTCCTGTTACCCTTGGTAAAATATAACAAATTGGAGCTGAAGTAAATTTTTTGTGAAAAAAAGTTAAATGTTCATTTTTTTAAACATTCCAAAAATTCTTGTGAAATACCTGAAGGGTTAATAAACTTCATGAATATGGTTTTGAGCACCTTGAGGGGCGCAGTTTTAAAAATGGAGTCACACTTTGATAATTTCTAGCATATACAGTATACCTCTCAAAGTGACTTCAAATGTGATGTGGTACCTAAAAAAAAATGGTGTTGTAAAAATGAGAAATTGCTGGTCAACTTTAAACCGTTATAACTCCCTAACAAAAAAATTTGTTTCCAAAATTGTACTGATATAAAGTAGACATGTGGGAAATGTTACTTATTAAGTATTTTATTCCCATTCTCTGTCCTCCATAGTACATGCCTGCACAAGGCAAGATTGCTTTGTGCAGGCATGTACTACGGAGGACAGAGAATGAACTTCAATTCAATATTGCCGCCAGCATGCAGCCAGCGGGTAAGGAAAGGTTGAATCAAAAACCCCAAAACCCCGCCTCCATGGTTGAAGATTGTTCCCTCCAAATTCAGGTGACAGTGTCCCTTTAAGGGTTTCAGAAAGACCTTTTCTGAAAAAAGCAGCCAGAGCCTCTTCATTCCATTTAGTGAGCACAGACCATTTTCTAAATTTCTGGCAGTATAACTCTGCCGCTTCCTGACCTTGACACAAGGCCAACAGGGTTTTTTCCGCATGATCCACAGAATTAGGTTCGTCATACAATAATCCGAGCGCTTGAAAAAATGCATCTACATTCAATAATGCCGGATCCCCTGTTTCAAGAGAAAAAGCCCAGTCTTGAGGGTCACCACGCAGCAAGGATATGATGATTTTTACTTGCTGAATGGGATCACCAGAAGAACGGGGTTTCAAAGCAAAAAACAATTTGCAGGCCTTGCGCAGGCGTGTACTATGGAGGACAGAGAATGAACTTCAATCCAATATTGCAGCCAGCATGCAGCCAGCGGGTAAGGAAAGGGTGAATCAAACACCCAAAAACCCCGCCTCCATGGCTGAAGATTGTTCCCTCCAAATTCAGGTGACAGTGTCCCTTTAACACACCCTATGTACAGTCACTATTACAGACTAAAGATACCGTTACACTAAACAACTTACCAAAGATCACGACCAGTGATATGACCTGGCCGTGATCATTGGTAAGTCGTTGTGTGGTCGCTGGGGAGCTGTCACACAGATAGCTCTCTCCAGCGACCAACGATCCGGGGAACAACTTCGGCATCGTTGAAACTGTCTTCAACAATGCCGAAGTCCCCGGGTAACCAGGGTAAACATCGGGTTACTAAGCGCATGGCCGCGCTTAGTAACCCGATATTTACCCTGGTTACCATTGTAAAACTTAAAAAAAAAAAAAAAATGTACATACTCACATTCTGATGTCTGTCACGTCCCCTGGCGTCCACAGGGTTAAAACTGCTTTCGGCAGGAGCGCTGCTAATGCACGCGCTGCTGCTGAGAGCTTTCCTTGCACTGTGTAAGCGCCGTAAAGCAGCGGTGACGTCACCACTGTGCTTTGCTTTATGGCCGGTTGGTGCTGACACAGTGCAGGGAAAGCTCTCGGCAGCAGCACGTGCATTAGCAGCGCTCCTGCCGAAAGCAGTTATAACCCTGTGGACACCGGGGGCATGCTAATGCACGCGCTGCTGCTGAGAGCTTTCCCTGCACTGTGTAAGCGCCGTAAAGCAGCGGTGACGTCACCACTGTGCTTTGCTTTACGGCCGGTCGGTGCTGACACAGTGCAGGGAAAGCTCTCGGCAGCAGCACGTGCATTAGCAGCGCTCCTGCCGAAAGCAGTTTTAACCCTGTGGACACCGGGGACGTGACAGACATCGGAATGTGAATATGTACTGTTTTTTTTTTTTTTTTACATTGGTAACCAGGGTAAATATCAGGTTACTAAGCGCGGCCCTGCGCTTAGTAACCTGATATTTACCCTGGTTACCAGTGAACACATCGCTGGATTGGCGTCACACACACCGATTCAGCGATGACAGCGGGTGGTCAGCGACCAAAAAAAGGTCCTGATACCCAGCGACCAACGATCTCCCAGCAGAGGCCTGATCATTGGTCGCTGTCACGCTTAACGATTTCGTTAACGATATCGTTGCTACGTCACAAAAGGCAAAGATATCGTTAACGAAATCGTTATGTGTGAAGGTACCTTTAAGGTACCTTCACACTCAGCAACTTTACAACGAGAACGACAACGATCTTTAACGTTGCAGCGTTCTGGATAGCGATCTCGTTGAGTTTGACATGCAGCAGCGATCTGGATCCCGCTGGTCGGAGCTAGAAGTCCAGAACTTTATTTGGTCGTCAGGTCGGCGTGTATCGTCATGTTTGACAGCAAAAGCAACGATGCCAGCAATGTTTTTACATGGAGCCAACAACCAGCGAGAACGATAAGTGAGTCACCGTTACGCCACTGGATCGCTCCTGCATCGTTCTGGAGTTACTGTGTTTGACGTCTCTACAGCGACCTAAACAGTGACGCTGCAGCGATCGGCTCGTTGTCTATATCGCTGCAGCGTCGCTGAGTGTGACGGTACCTTTACACAGTATGTTAGGTAGTATATCAGTTGGCAAGTCTGTCTTCTTGACCCACCAGACATAAACACTTAAATTCACAAGCCACAGGTGAAGCAGGCGGTCCCCAGGGCTCCCAAGGTATATGGCAAGGATGGTGGGTTGCCGGCAAATAACGGATGACACAGAGTTGCAGTCTTTACCTGGTTTACTATGGTGACAGGCCTCAGTCCAGGGAACCGGCAACAGGTACAGAAGGAGTCCAGGTAGCCTGGAAACAAGTAGTAATCTCCCTTGGCAGGTCAAGTTGCTTCCCCTATGCGCTGGTTTTCTGGTACCTTGCTACCCGTGGTTTGCTGGCAAGTTACCCCTTTCTCTTTCCTGTCCTGGGACAGAACCTGCACAGTAGGCAGCTTGAGCTGTTCTCTTGGGGTCTTTGACACAGTGACTCCAGGCTCTATCTGCTGCTTTACCTCAGGTATGGTATGGGCAATAAATATACAGTCCTATGCCCTCCGGTTCTGCTCTGGACCTTGTAGTTATCCACAACCTCGGGCTCCCGGTGCCCGGTCTCTGAGCTCTGGCTCACAGCAGGCCCTGTCGCAGCCTCCCAGAGCTTCTAATCACTCCTCTCCCTTCACTTTCTGCTCCAGACTGAACTCACTCCTCCTCCAGACCAGGATGGACATCAAGGAAGTTCCTTCTGGCCTGGATTCAGAATGTGTTGAGTGTAGGTGCTTACCTGGTAAAGAGAATCCCCCTTGCCTCCAAGCATGATATCGCCCTCCCTAAAAGGAAAGCAACATCACTGTAACAAGTGGTTACCTGGGGTGTTGCAGAAAGACAATGGTCAGCAGAGCATGTAGGGAGGAGATGTTATTTGTAGTGAAGGAAATATAATGTATTATGGTGAAAATGGGGAGTCCCAGGACTACAATTATTTTACCATTATGACATTACACAATATAACTAAATCTCAAATCTATACAGTGCATAAATAATACAACTATGTTGCATTGACTTAGTGTCTATAAAATTGGCCATGGCCTTTATATTGATTATTAAACAGATTGCCAAAGTATCAAGGAACTTTGTAAATTCTTAAATTCAAAAAAACTTTAGCCAATCATTGCAGGTTGGCCCAAAGGCTCAAGCCCATTAACCCAATTTAAAGGCAATTCAGATACCTGAATGACTAATCCCAAGGCCATGACATGAATTAATGGAGGGAGGGCGGGGCAGCACTTCTAGCAAGGAACAACAGAGGTCAGACCTGGATCTTGGGCACTTCCCTCTTTTATTCTTTTAACCCCCGCTCACTCTCTATTTACCAATACCTCCTGGTGTTCACAGGGAAAGAAACCTAACCTTCCCCTGCTATGGCCCTCTGACTGGCAAGATTTGCTAACTAACCATCTGGCAGGCTCTTGAGGGAAGATTTCTTAGCAAAAATGTCAGGAAAAGATACTTTCCCTCCATTTAACCCCTTCAAAAGAGGAACACATAACAAATGAGGTAATGCCGTATGTTCCTTTCTTGAAGGTCCGGGGATCACCATGAGATTACACAATATAACACATATAACTTAATCCCAAATCCTTACGATGAATAAATAATACAATGATGACACATTGACTTAGTGGATATAAAATTAGCTCTGGTCTTTATTTTGATTACTAAACAGATAACCAAAGTATCAAGTAACTTTGAAAACTATTACATTAAAAAACTTGGCTATATGGCTCAAGCCCATTAAACCGAATTTACTGTCCATTCAGCTCCCTGAATGACTAAGGCTGGTTTCACACTTGCGTTTTTCAACGCATGCGTTTTTTTAAAAAAAACGCATGGTACAAAAACGCATGTAAACGCTGCATTCAAAAAAACGCAGCGTTTACACGCGTTTACATGCGTTTTTGTATGCGTTTGCGTTTTTTTGAGCAATTTTCTGAAAAAAAAACCCCCAAAAAAAGGTCACCAGTAACACAACCAATGGGAATAGAGAGGGCGTATGTGATTTTCTCTCAATATATTGACCCTAGGGGTACCGAAATGTTCACAGCTTGCTACTGTTTCCGGTGTCATGATGGATCTTTCAATGGAGAGCTTTTATTTCAAACTGGAGTTCAGCTTCAAAATTTTCCTTGCCTGTGTTTTTGCTTGGGAGCAAGACCGAAACCGCCAAAGATGGAGAAGGAGACAGCGTCGGCGGTTTTGGAGGCACCCCATCATTGAAGTGCGTGAAACCCGTGGAGCATATCACACGCTCTATGCGGAGCTGAATGCCAACCCAGAGAAATTCCAGGATTATACCAGAATGTCTCAAGATTCTTTGCGGGATTTACTGGCTCGTGTCGAAGTATCCATAAGGCGACAGGACACACGGCTCCGTAGAGCAATTCCACCTGAGGAACGTCTGTTAGTGACATTACGGTACGTTCCAAAACTAAACCAATGACCGTGCAATTTTTTGGTTATGACATGTTTTCTATGTGTTTTTTTTTTTTTTTTAAACACACCATTAAGAGCCGATTTTAAATTTTTTTTTTGTTTCTTTTTCTTCTAGATTTCTTGCCACAGGAGAGAGTTTATCTTCCCTGCACTTCCAATACCGCCTTGGAATCTCAACCCTCTCCGGAATTGTTGTGGACACCAGTCGTGCGTTATGGAATGTACTCCGTGAGGAGTTTATACCCGTACCCACCGTGGACATGTGGCGGGAAATATCAAAAACATTTTTGAACGTGTGTGATTTTCCAAACTGTTTAGGGGAGGTGGATGGGAAGCACATCCGCATTGTCAAACCTGCCAGAACCGGATCTGAGTTTTTTAATTATAAAAAATATTTTTCGGTAGTGCTCATGGCAATAGCGGATGCGGAGTGTCGCTTCATCGCCGTGGACATTGGAGCTTTTGGCCGTGGCAATGATTCCCAGACCTTCAAGAGCTCGGATATGGGCCGTCGGGTATATGGCAACAATTTTAATTTCCCCCCTCCACAGCCTCTCCCCAACACTCAAGGCCCACCGCTGCCATTTGTTATGGTTGGGGATGAGGCCTTCCAGATGTGTGAAAATCTCCTGAAGCCCTATTCTAGTAGGGACTTGGACCACACTCGAAGAATATTCAACTACAGACTGACCAGGGCCAGAAGTACCGTAGAGTGCAGCTTTGGCATTCTGGTTGCTAAATGGCGCATTCTTGCAACAGCCATCAATCTAAAAGTGGAAACAGTGGACGAGGTGGTCAAATCCTGTGTGGTTCTACACAATTATATAATGGCTAAGGAGCGACCCCACATTGAACTTGATGAACCAGTTTCACACCCATTGCCAGATTTTCAGCATCACCCGATGCGGTCAACTGCAGCCGTTGGTCTTATGCGGGACCAATTTGTGGCCTATTTTGTGTCCGATATTGGACGGGTTTCATGGCAGGACAATGTTGTTTAAATGTCCTGTTGTATGTTAATGTTTACCAATTATTAAATACTGATACAAATTTTTCTAATTAATAAATTTTTTTGTGTTCACCATGTCTCCTGTCTTTTTCCTCTCTAAACAAAGGTTGACCAAAGATGGGCAGTAGATATGTATATCATAATTTGTAATCCAAAACCAGGAGTGGGTGATAGTTGATGAGGTAATAATTTTTATTTTTTCATCATAATTGACCTCAGTTGCACTCCCTATTTTGGTTTACAAAGAATGATATAAACACGGGCCGCATACTTATAATAATGTAACCAGATTTTAATTTATTTATTGGTAATCTTCTTGACGTCATTGCGTCAAGACTGGCACGCTCTCTATACCCGTCAAGTCAAGTGTAAGAAATAATGAATTCATGATGAACATATACATGATCATGAATTCAAAATTTCTTACACCTGCCCAGGTGAGGATAGATAGTTAGCGTGTGCCAACCATTGTCCCATCAGTTTGTCAAACATTGTCACATAATGTGCTATATAGAATATGGTGAATATACAAGTCAGTAATCAACTAAATAGGTCAGGTGTCTATTTTGACATCTGACCGGTTCAGTTGAGTTCTGAACTTGATTTCCACCATTTTCTCTTTGTACAGTGACACTACACTAGTTAAAAATAAGAGTATGTAAATAACTACTATTATTTTGGCCAAATCATATCTGTATACTTAAGAAACACATATAGATGTTGTCTGGTATTTTATACTACTGGAGATATGTTTTGGCCAAAAGAATAAGTGTGTGACGAAGTTTATTGGTGTGTATTGAGAGCGGTGAAAGACACAATAAACCAAACATAATTTTTGCAAATAAACTTTTTTTTTATTGAGAAAACACAACCAAATGTATTTTTTTGTACCGCGGCGGGTTGTACCACGCCGGCTTGGGGTTGAGTGACGTAACTGGGGGGTATTCAGAACTGAAGCCTGGCTCACCGTGGAGGAGGCAGAGGTGGCAGGAGAATGGGCAAGAAAACTTGAAGGGTCTGGAAGTTCGGGGATGGGGCTTAAAACATGAGGGGCTTCAGACACACTGGAAGGTTGAGACACATCGGTAGGTGATGGGGGAGGAATAATCAAAGTTTTTTGTTTTTTATGCGTTTTGCCAGTTTTCCGTTGGGTTTTCCTGGTTGGGGGAAGTCTCCTTGGGCTAGGTTGTAAAGTGTTGGCGGGAGACACGTCAGGACCCGGCTCCACAATTACACAGTCCGTCTCCATTGTGGAGCACTCGGCAATGTCTGCGTCCAATACCATTGTAGTGGGGGGGAAAGTTAAAGTCCCGCCTGGGTCCTGGTGCCTCGTTGGGGGGGGAAAACAAAAACCCTCCCAGGATCCTGGTGCCTCGTTGGGGGGGGGGACATAAAACCCTCCCAGGGTCCTGGTGCATCGTTGGGGGGGGGAAACAAAGCCCATACCAGTGTCCTGCTGCATTGCTGGTAGGGGGGAACATAAAGCCATGGATGGGTCCTGCTGCTTCGGGGTGGGTCCTGCCCGGAAAGGTATGGCTTGGTCGTGCTGCATCATGGGGGGCCCGGTGCGATACGCCATGCCTGGGTCCTGCTGCATGGGGGGGTGGGCCGTCCTATACGCCTGGCCTGGGTCCTGCTGCATGGGGGGGGTGTCCTGCCCGGAAAGCAACGCCTCGGTCCTGCTGCATCGGGGTGGGTCCGGTCCGATATGCCAGGCCTCGGTCCTGCTGCATCGGGGGTGGGCCGGTCCGATATGGCATGGATGGGTCCTGCTGCATCGGGAGGGGGCCGGGCCGATAAGCCACGCCAGGGTCCTGCGTCATCGTGGTGTCAGCGGAGGAGGTCCAAGCCGGAGCAGCGGTTGTCACGGTGGTGGCGGTGGGATGTCCAACAGCAGTCGTCATCGTGTTGGCGCTGTTGTGGAGTACACCTGTAGAGGGAATAGAGGTGGCCGTGCAGTGGTATGCAGCAGAGGTAGGAATGGTGTTTACTTGTGACAGTGACGGCACAGTTGGATATGCCGCCACATTACGATTCTGACTCTGCTGCATAGCCTGCACAAAAGCAACATTGCAGGCCTGCATCACACTCAGCTGGAGATCAGGGCTAAGGTGTTCCGACATGCCCTGTTGGATTTGATTAAAAAAATGATGAGCTGGCTTCTGGAGGTCGGCTTTCACTTGATCAACGCTTTTGGCGACATCCTGGATGCGGCACTCTAACAGGTTATGGGACACATCCATTCTGTCACCTAAAGCCTTGATAGCTTCGTGTAAGACCGAGCTCAAGTGCAAAAACTCGGGCATGAGGGACCTGTCCGAAGCCCTCTGTCGCTGCCGGGATGAGCCCGCAAAAATGGGTGCAGCGAAAGAGGACTGCGAAAGGGGAAGACCTGATGGGCCAGCCCCCTGGTCTCCAGTGAGTGTGGAAGACCCACCTGGTGCTGCGCTGCTGGATGGCTGGGACAGGTCCGTGGCTGCCGGCTGAAGGACCGCTCCAGAACCTGTGGCGACAGTCGTGCAGTGTGTGCTGTGAAAAAAGAAAACAGAAAATTAATACCAAACTATAACAAGACGGTACATCCTGTGGAAAAATGACAGATTATCTCAATGCAATACAACCGGAGGCATGTGAGAAATACTTACGTTCTCATGAGAAGGACCGGTCTCAGGAAGGCCAGCACACGGTGATATTTGTAGAGCCGGTGCCTTGCTCCGGAACCACTAGCTGCACTCTTCTCTGCACGCAGGTCCTTGTTGAAGCGGTCCTTCATGGAACGCCAATGTGTTCTTACTTTGTCCACTGTGAAATAACAATAAAATATAATGGTCAGAAAAAGGACTTTTGGCCGTGCTCTCTTGACTGTGTGTGATGACAGAAACTACGAAAAGTTTCTTTCATCACACACAGTCAAGAGAGCATGGCCAAGGTCTGTTGCTTCACACTGCCGTGCAATACTTACCAAATGCATTACGGACCCGTGGCGGGGAATTCTCCCAGCCATCCCACAACGCTTGGGCCACCTCACTCCACAAACGACGGAGAACACTATTGACGGCGTGCTGTGGATCCTGGCTGTCCCACAACGGGACTCGCTCCTGGACCAGAGTGATCAGCAGGTCATTATCAATCCGGTCGTCGTCCCGTTGTGAAACCTAAAATTACATAGTAACATAGTAACATAGTTAGTAAGGCCGAAAAAAGACATTTGTCCATCCAGTTCAGCCTATATTCCATCATAATAAATACCCAGATCTACGTCCTTCTACAGAACCTAATAATTGTATGATGCAATATTGTTCTGCTCCAGGAAGACATCCAGGCCTCTCTTGAACCCCTCGACTGAGTTCGCCATCACCACCTCCTCAGGCAAGCAATTCCAGATTCTCACTGCCCTAACAGTAAAGAATCCTCTTCTATGTTGGTGGAAAAACCTTCTCTCCTCCAGACGCAAAGAATGCCCCCTTGTGCCCGTCACCTTCCTTGGTATAAACAGATCCTCAGCGAGATATTTGTATTGTCCCCTTATATACTTATACATGGTTATTAGATCGCCCCTCAGTCGTCTTTTTTCTAGACTAAATAATCCTAATTTCGCTAATCTATCTGGGTATTGTAGTTCTCCCATCCCCTTTATTAATTTTGTTGCCCTCCTTTGTACTCTCTCTAGTTCCATTATATCCTTCCTGAGCACCGGTGCCCAAAACTGGACACAGTACTCCATGTGCGGTCTAACTAGGGATTTGTACAGAGGCAGTATAATGCTCTCATCATGTGTATCCAGACCTCTTTTAATTAAAAGAAAATCATTTAAGTTTGCTCAACCACATTGGGAAAAAAAAAAAGACACGAAGATGAGAAAGGGCAGGAATATGACAGACAACTTTCAGAAAAGGATGATACAAGAAAAATTTAAAGAAAAACAAGGGTACAGAAAGGAAGATTCAAGAATATTACAATAAGGACAGTCTGCCTGGTATACATACCCGCTGCCGTCTTCCCAACGGACCTTGACTCCGCTGCTCAGTACCTCTCTGTCCCTCAGTTGAAGTGCTCTATAAAATAAAAAAAATTAAATTGCCTCATGTGTCGATGTGACAGTCAATACTTACCAAGCTGACGGACAAAAAGCTTACCTCGCTCACGTGATCCACTTCGGATTGACGTGGCTGGAACTCCTCATCAGACGAAGACTCCGGAGAAGACATTCTGATGCGTGTTGAAAGAAAAAAATAGAAGAAATTAGGACATGTAGATCCAAAAAATTGAAAATGAATGCATTGGCTAGGATATACTCACATTGCTCTGTGTCTTGTCCAACAATGCGTCCGGGCAGGGTCTTGTCTTCTTTGGAGTCTGATGAGAAGTGACTAGAAACTTCCCCCAACCTTCCTTTTATAACCCTGCTGCTATGGGGGAGGCTTATCAGTGTCTAGACAACCTTATCTACAGTTAATTCAATCTTTTAAAAAAAAAACGCATGCGTCAAAAAAACGCCCATTGACTCCAATGCATTTTTTGTCCCAAAAAAAACGCATGTAAACGCATGCGTTTTTTTTGGTCAAAAAAACGCCCCTCAAAAATACTACAAGTTGCATTTTAGAAAATGAACGCATGCAGTAAAAAAACGCATGCGTTCACAAACGCGTGCAAACACGTTTACCAAAAAACGCATGCGTTTTCAATGTTAAAAATAGGGGAAAAAACGCATGCTTTTTTTGGTAAAAAACTCTGCAGACAAAAACGCAAGTGTGAAACCAGCCTTACCCCACCATGCCATCTTGCCTACCCAGGCAAGCATGGTCCCTCCCCGCCAATGGCTATTTCAACCAATGCTTACAGATTCAAATTAAAAGTATTGTTCCCAATCTCAGATAAGTGTACTCTTAATCTTTTCTGAAAAAACATGTACACTACCTTCAAGTCAAATGTGTCTGAGAAATGAGAAACCTCCAATTGTGGGTAAGAATTTACAGTTGGATCTGTTCAAACTCTTTCTTATCATCACAGAACTTCAGCTGTTCCAACTTAACTCATAACATTTTAGAAACAATTTAGGAAAAAACTACCTTTACTCACAGGAATAACCTACTTATTTCTGCAAACATCTCGTCTTGAGAAAAAGGAGATCCACAGTCCCCAACTTGCCAAGGTCGTGACCTCTCAAATCAATTATTATGATGTCAGGGGCTGGAAAAATGTCAATCATCAATAACACTTGATCGATCAGGCAATCCCATTTCTGACCTCTGATCGCCATCCAACAAACTCTTAACATGATCAGGTAGTAAAGAAAGTTTATGCTCGGAGTTCATGACCTCTATATCACCTAGCCCCAGATTAAACAGACATTTGTGGCGCCCCTGAGGTCCAGTTGCCACAGAGGTACAGCACCTGGCTGGGGACTGGAGAAAGAACTGTGAGTAAAGTGTGATAACTGCACCCTGCTGTGTTCGCTGAATTATTTGCCAGGCCACCTGCCCTGCACCACAACATCCATCATCACATTTAACACCATCACTGCCTTGGGACCTAGCTCTACCCGTGGAGAGCTGTACCTACTCTGCTGTGTCACCAACTGCTCCAGTGGACCGAAATCTCAGCGTCGGCTATCCATTGCCAAACACCACGGGTGGGGTCACGAACAATCTCCCCATAAACTTTATTCCCCTTTAACCCCTTTACCCCCAAGCGTGGTTTACACGTTATGGACCGGGCCAATTTTTACACTTCTGACCACTGTCCCTTTATGAGGTTATAACTCTGGAACGCTTCAACGGATCCCAGTGATTCTGACAATGTTTTCTCGTGACATATTACAATATGATAGTGGTAAAATTTCTTTGATATTACCTGCGTTTATTTGTGAAAAAAACAGAAATTTGGCAATTTTCCAAATTTGAATTTTTATGCAATTAAATCACAGAGATATGTCACACAAAATACTTAATAAGTAACATTTCCCACATGTCTACTTTACATCAGCACAATTTTGGAACCAAAATTTTTTTTTGTTAGGGAGTTATAAGGGTTAAAAGTTGACCAGCAATTTCTCATTTTTCCAACACCATTTTATTTTAAGGACCACATCTCATTTGAAGTCATTTTGAGGGGTCTATATGATAGAAAATAACCAAGTGTGACACCATTCTAAAAACTGCACCCCTCAAGGTGCTCAAAACCACATTCAAGAAGTTTATTAACTCTTCAGGTGTTTCACAGGAATTTTTGAAATGTTTAAATAAAAATTAACATTTAACTTTTTTTCACAAAAAATGTACTTCAGCTTCAATTTGTTTTATTTTACCAAAGGTAACAGGAGAAAATGGACCCCAAAAGTTGTTTTACAATTTGTCCTGAGTATGCAGATACCCCATATGTGGAGGTAAACCACTGTTTGGGCGCATGACAGAACTCGGAAGCGAAGGAGCGCCATTTGACTTTTCAATGCAAAATTGACAGGATTTGAGATGGGACGACATGTTGCGTTTGGAGAGCCACTGATGTGCCTAAGCATTGAAACCCCCCACAAGTGACACCATTTTGGAAAGTAGACCCCCTAAGGAACCTATCTAGAGGTGTGGTGAGCACTCTGACCCACCAAGTGCTTCACAGAAGTTTATAATGCAGAACCGTAAAAATAAAAAATCATTTTTTTCCACAAATATTATCTTTTCGCCCCCAATTTTTTATTTTCCCAATGTAAGAGAAGAAATTGGACCACAAAAGTTGTTGTACAATTTGTCCTGAGTACGCAGATACCCCACATGTGGCAGTAAACCACTGTTTAGGCGCATGACAGAGCTCGGAAGCGAAGGAGCGCCATTTGACTTTTCAATGCAAAATTGACAGGAATTGAGATGGGACGACATGTTGCGTTTGGAGAGCCACTGATGTGCCTAAGCATTGAAACCCCCCACAAGTGACACCATTTTGGAAAGTAGACCCCCTAAGGAACTTATCTAGATGTGTGGTGAGTAGGGTTGAGCGACCTTGACTTTTTTAGAGTCGAGTCGGGTTTCGCGAAACCCGACTATCTCAAAAGTCGAGTCGAGTGGAATCGGCCGATTATCGCGAAAAGTCGGGGATCGATCGAAACACGAAACCCAATGCAAGTCAATGGGGGAGCATTGTCGGCAGTGAGTAGAGGCCAGGAAAACATGTACAGAGCCCATTTTAATGGCAAAAACATCCATTCTTGTTACTGAAGCTTGTCAATCTTAATTTACCTTATAATAATAGTAAGGCATTGGAAATTGGGGGTCATTTGGCTAAAGTTGTGGGGGGTAGGGCTGGTTCAAGTAATTAGTGGGCCCAGGAAATCTGGACCACGTCACGGCAGTGGAGCAGGGAGAGGTAAGTATTTCAAATTTGGAAGTGCTGTGATCCTGAGCAAGCAGGGGGGGCCCACTCGTTGGCATTGGAACTGGCACAGGGCCCCTCAAAGTACAGCGGTGTGTTTGCACGACGGGGGCGCCTCCCACCGGCAGCAACACTTTTGCGTACTATGAGGGGCCCTGTGCCAGTGACGTCGCCAACGAGTATTCCTCCCCCCACCTGATGAAGGAACCTGCACCTTCATCTGCACCTTCCTCTTTGTCCCCGTGTAAGGTGGTATGGTATGCGGGAAAGGGGACCTGACTTTCAGCAGGGTCACAATCTTGCAGTGTAGCATGCACGGGGAATGTTGCGTTATGGGTCAATGTACCAGCAGACTCATCTATCACTGGCTGGGCAATGGGCAGGATGAGGGGGAAACAGATATGGGCCCAAAGAATAAAGTGGGCTAAATGCAGTTCAAAATTGGTAACAGGACTAACCAGGGGGCATTGCTTTGTTCAGTGGAGGACAACTGGAATGAGAGGCTGACACAGAGTAGGCCCAAATCAGTAAGTAGTCTAAATGCAGTTCAAAATTGGCAACAGTAGTAAACAGGCGGCACAGCTTTGTTCACTGGAGGAGAACAGCAAGGAGCGGCAGACACCGATAGAAGGCCCCAACCCAACTAGTAGGCCCACTGCATTTTTAAAATTCCAATAGGCTGAAAACCAGATAATTGTAGGTCATTTTTTGTAAAGAGGACAGCTGTATTGAGTGGCGCAGCCAGACACTACAAGTAGGCCTTAAACGACAAAGTTGGCTCGACGCAGGTTTAAAAAAAGGTTACATAGGTACATGGTCTGCTCAGTGGAGGACAATTGGAAGGAGGGACCGCAGAAAGACTTTGTAGGCGTAAAATTACAAAATAGGCTCTATGCAGCTTTGATTATGTGGCAACCTGGAGAACACCTTGGAGCGGCAGACACCATCTCTACGACCCAGACCCAACTTGTAGGCCTAATGTAGTGTTGTTTCAACAACTACTAAACGAGAGCTAGAAGCTCGAAGCTATGGAGAGGAAACCTGGAGAACACCTTGGAGCGGAAGACACCGTCTCTACAACCCAAACCCAACTTGTAGGCCTAATGCAGTGTTGTTTTCAACAACTACTAAACGAGAGCTAGAAGCTCGAAGCTATGGAGAGGAAACCTGGGGAACACCTTGGAGTGGAAGACACCGTCTCTACAACCCAGACCCAACTTCTAGGCCTAATGCAGTGTTGTTTTCAACAACTACTTAAGACGAGCATGAAGATTGAAGCAATGGAGAGGAAACCTGGAGAACACCTTGGAGCGGAAGACACCGTCTCTACAACCCAGACCCAACTTGTAGGCCTAATGCAGTGTTGTTTTCAACAACTACTAAACAAGAGCTAGAAGCTCGAAGCTATGGAGAGGAAACCTGGGGAACACCTTGGAGTGGAAGACACCGTCTCTACAACCCAGACCCAACTTGTAGGCCTAATGCAGTGTTGTTTTCAACAACTACTAAACGAGAGCTAGAAGCTCGAAGCTATGGAGAGGAAACCTGGAGAACACCTTGGAGCGGAAGACACCGTCTCTACAACCCAGACCCAACTTGTAGGCCTAATGCAGTGTTGTTTTCAACAACTACTAAACGAGAGCTAGAAGCTCGAAGCTATGGAGAGGAAACCTGGGGAACACCTTGGAGTGGAAGACACCGTCTCTACAACCCAGACCCAACTTGTAGGCCTAATGCAGTGTTGTTTTCAACAACTACTAAACGAGAGCTAGAAGCTCGAAGCTATGGAGAGGAAACCTGGGGAACACCTTGGAGCGGCAGACACCGTTGTTAGGCCCTACCGAAGTAGTAGTAGTAGCCCCAATGCAGTTTTCAAATTCCTATAGGCTGAAAACCAGACTATTGATGCTCAGCTTTTTTAAAAGGAGGACAGCTGTATTGAGACAAAGGTAGTGTTCAGTGGAGGACAATTTCAATTATGGACCGCAGACAGAGTTTGTATGCCTACTATTAAAAAAAGGATGCTCTATGCAATTTAAAATAGGTTCCAGGGGTACACGGGCAGCAGTGGTCTGGTCAGTGGAGGACTAGTGGAAGGAGGGACCGCAGACAGGCTTAGTACGCCTACAATTAAAAAAAGGATGCTATATGCAATTTAAAATAGGTTCCAGGGGTACACGGACAGCATTGGTCTGGTCAGTGGAGGACTATTGGAACGAGGGACCGCAGACAGGCTTAGTAGGCCTAACATAACAAAATTAGGCTGTAGGCTCTTTAAAATAGGTTTCAGGGGTACACGGGCAGCAGTGGTCTGGTCAGTGGAAAACTATTGGAAGGAGGGACCGCAGACAGGCTTAGTAGGCCTAACATAACAAAAGTGGGCTGTAGACACTTGGAATTCTCTTGCAGGGGTACACAGGCAGCATTGGTGTTGTCACCGGAGGCCGATTGTAATGAGTGTCTGACAGTACTCACAAAAAATAAATAGATGTTAATGTCTCGCAATACAACAAAACCAAAACACAAAAGGGTGGAATAATAAGATACAGGGGTGGGCTCCTCTGCTGAGTTTCAGACCTAGTAATTTGGCGCTAAGTATTTACTGGTGTAAATATAGGACACTGCCCCTGACTATTTTAAGTACCATCATACATGTCAACACATTGGTATTGTCAGTGCCAGGCATTGAAGGATGTCAGCGCATAGACTAAACATTTGTGGAACTGTGAGAGATAATTTTGCAAGTGGTAGAGCACTGTTTGAGCTGGGGGGGGGAACTCTCTTGTGGCCGGCGGTACAGGCCCAGGGCCCCTCAAGTTACAACGGTGTGTCTGACGTTGGGTGTGCACCACCACCGCCAGAGACACTTTATTGTACTATGAGGGACCCAGTGGCAGTGCCGTCGACCAAAAGCGTGCACACCCACCTCTTCAGACAAACGGCACTCTCACGGGTGCTTCCGCCAAGTGGCGAGACCACGGCCCCGTGGGGAGAGTTTGGCCATTTCGGGAGGTGTAAACATGTCATATGCTGGACAAACAGCTGCTGCAAATTACGAAATTGGAAAAGTCAGTCGGAGCAGTCCACAAGCAAGACCTTTTCATAGGAAAGCTAGGTGTCAGCCGGGCAAGGTGGGGCAAAAGAATTCGAAATCCAGTTGTGGTTCATTTTAATGAAGGTTAGATCATCAACATTTTGGGTAGCCAGACGAGTCCTTTTTTTGGTTAATATTGAACCTGCAGCACTGAATACTCTTTCTGATAGGGCACTAGCTGCTGGGCAAGCAAGCTCCTGCAATGCATATTCTGCCAATTCTGGCCAGGTGTCTAATTTGGATGCCTAGTAATCAAATGGGAATGACGGTTGAGGGAGAACGTCGATAAGGGTTGAAAAATAGTTAGTAACCATACGGGACAAATGTTATCTCCTTTCACTTTGAATTGATGCTGCAGTACCTGTCCTGTCTGCGGTCATAGCAAAATCACTCCACAACCTGGTCAGAAAACCCCTCTGTCCAACGCCACTTCTGATTTGTGCACCTCTAACACCTCTGGCCTGCTGCCCCCTGCAGCTCGTGTGATAACGATCACCGGTGCTGTGTGCTGGGAATGCCTGAATCAAATGGTCAACAAGAGTTGATTGTTTGGTTGCTAATATTTGTTCCAGGTTTTCATGTGGCATAATATTTTGCAATTTGCCTTTATAGCGAGGATCAAGGAGGCAGGCCAACCAGTAATCGACATCGGCCATCATTTTACAAATACGTGTGTCCCTTTTGAGGATACGTAAGGCATAATCCGCCATGTGGGCCAAAGTTCCAGTTGTCAAATCTGCGGTTGTGCTGGGTTGAGGGGCAGTTTCAGGCACATCTAAGTCACTTGTCTCCCTAAAAAAACCTGACCCCGGCCTTGCAACGCCACCAGTTGCTATTGGCCCCGGAGAAGCTTCCTCATTACAAAAATAATCATCCCCATCATCCTCCTCGTCCTCCTCCTCCTCCTGTTCGCCCGCTACCTCGTCCTGTACACTGCCCTGACCAGACAATGGCTGACTGTCATCAAGGCTTTCCTCTTCCTCTGCTGCAGACGCCTGCTCCTTTATGTACGTCAAACTTTGCATCAGCAGACGCATTAGGGGGATACTCATGCTTATTATGGCGTTTTCTGCACTAACCAGCCATGTGCATTCCTCAAAACACTGAAGGACTTGACACATGCCTTGTACCTTCGACCACTGCACACCTGACAACTCCATGTCTGCCATCCTACTACCTGCCCGTGTATGTGTATCCTCCCACATATACATAACAGCACGCCTCTGTTCGCACAGTCTCTGAAGCATGTGCAGTGTTGAGTTCCACCTTGTTGCAACGTCGATGATTAGGCGATGCTGGGGAAGGTTCAAAGACCGCTGATAGGTCTGCATACGGCTTGGGTGTACGGGCGAACGGCGGATATGCGAGCAAAGTCCGCGCACTTTGAGGAGCAGGTCGGATAACCCCGGATAACTTTTCAGGAAGCACTGCACCACCAGGTTTAAGGTGTGATCCAGGCAAGGAATGTGTTTCAGTTGGGAATGGGAGATGGCAGCCATGAAATTCCTTCCGTTATCACTCACTACCTTGCCTGCCTCAAGATCTTCAGTGCCCAGCCACGACTGCGTTTCTTTCTGCAAGAACTCGGACAGAACTTCCGCGGTGTGTCTGTTGTCGCCCAAACACTTCATAGCCAATACAGCCTGCTGACGCTTTGCAGTAGCTGCCCCATAATGGGACACCTGGTGTGCAACAGTGGCAGCTGCGGATGGAGTGGTTGTGTGACTGCGGTCTGTGGACGAGCTCTCGCTTCTGCAGGAGGACGAGGAGAAGGAGGAGGGGATGCGAACGGCTACAGCCAACTGTTTCCTAGACCGTGGGCTAGGGAGAACTGTCCCAAAATTGCTGTCCCCTGTGGACCCTGCATCCACCACATTCACCCAGTGTGCCGTGATGGACACATAACGTCCCTGGCCATGCCTACTGGTCCATGCATCTGTTGTCAGGTGCACCTTTATACTCACAGACTGCCTGAGTGCATGGACGATGCGCTCTTTAACATGCTGGTGGAGGGCTGGTATGGCTTTTCTCGAAAAGAAGTGTCGACTGGGTAGCTCGTAGCGTGGTACAGCGTAGTCCATCAGGGCTTTGAAAGCTTCGCTTTCAACTAACCGGTAGGGTATCATCTCTAACGAGATTAGTCTAGCTATGTGGGCGTTCAAACCCTGTGTACGCGGATGCGAGGAAAAGTACTTCCTTTTTCTAACGAGAGTCTCATGTAGGGTGAGCTGGACTGGAGAGCTGGAGATCGTGGAATTAGCGGGGGTGCCGGTGGACATGGCAGACAGAGATGGTTGGAGACGGTATTGTTGCCGCCGGTGCCCTAGATGCAGTGTTTCCTACTACGAAACTGGTGATTCCCTGACCCTGACTGCTTTGTCCTGGCAACAAAACCTGCACAGATACTGCAGGTGGTGCGGAAAATGGTGGCCTTACAGTGACGGAAGGGATGTTGCGTTGCTGACTAGCTTCATTGGCCGAGGGTGCTACAACCTTAAGGGACGTTTGGTAGTTAGTCCAGGCTTGCAAATGCATGGTGGTTAAATGTCTATGCATGCAACTTATATTTAGACTTTTCAGATTCTGACCTCTGCTTAAGGTAGTTGAACATTTTTGACAGATGACTTTGCGCTGATCAATTGGATGTTGTTTAAAAAAATGCCAGACTGCACTCTTTCTAGCATCGGATACCTTTTCAGGCATTGCAGACTGAGCTTTAACCGGATGGCTACGCTGTCCTCCAACAGGTTTTGGCTTTGCCACGCGTTTTGGACCAGATACGGGCTCGGCAGATGGAACCTGTTGCGATGTTGATGCCTGCTGCGGCCCCTCCTCCTCCGCTTCAGAACTACTGCCGCCTGCACCCTGTTCCCCCAATGGCTGCCAATCGGGGTCAACAACTGGGTCATCTATAACCTCCTCTTCTATCTCGTGTGCAACTTCGTCTGTGTCACCGTGTAAGTCGGTGGTATAGCGTTCGTGACGGGGCACCATAGTCGCATCAGGGTCTGATTCTGGATCAGTACACTGCGAGGGCAATGTTGTGGTCTGAGTCAAAGGAACAGCATAGTAATCTGGCTGTGGCTGTGCATCAGTGCACTCCATGTCCGATTCAACTTGTAATGGGCATGGCCTGTTAACTGTTTCACTTTCTAAGCCAGGGATGGTATGTGTAAAGAGCTCCATGGAGTAACCCGTTGTGTCGCCTGCCGCATCCTTCTCTGTTTTTGCTGAAGAGGACAAGGAAGCGACTTGTCCCTGAGCGTGAACATCCACTAACGACGCGCTGCATTTACATTTACCAGTTTCAGAAGAGGAGGCAAAAGAGCTAGAGGCTGAGTCAGCAAAGAAAGCCAAAACTTGCTCTTGCTGCTCCGGCTTTAAAAGCGGTTTTCCTACTCCCAGAAAAGGGAGCGTTCGAGGCCTTGTGTAGCCAGACGACGAACCTGGCTCCACAGCTTGAGACTTAGGTGCTATATTGTTTTTCCCACGACCACCTGATGCTCCACCACCACTACCATCATTACCAGCTGGCAATGAACGCCCACGGCCACGACCTCTTCCACCAGACTTCCTCATTGTTGTAAAAACGTAACCAAAGTAACGGTATTTGTTACTGTAAAACAACTTACAAGGTGAACTCAAACTTCTGTAGGATTTAGATATCCCTTTATAGGTGGGTGAAACTGCAAGGAAAATCAGGCACAATGTTACACACTCGGTTTTCTGTGGCACCAAATGAGAGAGATGCCACACACGCAGGACTGTCACTCAAGCACAAATGCCAATATTAATCTCCCACTGTTTATTTTTTTTTTTAAGGGAGAATTTAAAAACCAAAAACAGACACTAGGCTTTCTGTGGCCCACTATTTGAGAGAGATGGCACACACAGGACTGGCACACAAGCACAAAGCTCAATATTAATCTCCCACTGTTTTTTTTTTTTAAGGGAGAATTTAAAAACCAAAAACAGACACTAGGCTTTCTGTGGCCCACTATTTGAGCGAGATGGCACACACGACTGGCACACAAGCACAAAGGCCAATATTAATCTCCCACTCCTTTTTTTTTTTTAAGGGAGAATTTAAAAACCAAAAACAGACACTAGGCTTTCTGTGGCCCACTATTTGAGAGAGATGGCACACACAGGACTGGCACTCTAGCAGAAATGCCAATCTTAATCTCCCACTCCTTTTTTTTGTTAGGGAGAATTGCCAAGAAATCAGGGCCAGTATTACACACTAGGCTTTCTGTGCCCCACAATTGGAGAGAGATGGCACACACAGGACTGGCACTCTAGCAGAAATGCCAATCTTAATCTCCCACTACTTTTTTTTTTAAGGGAGAATTAAAAAAAAAAAAAAAACAGGGACTGTCCTGCAATTACTATCTCCCTGCAGTAATCTCAGCCAGGTATGGCAGGCAGCAATAACAAGGAGTGGACTGCTGCACAAATTCAATCAAAAGTGTGGACAAACAAAAAAGATAGCTGTGCAGAAAGAAAGGAACAACAGGATTTGTGCTTTGAAAAAAGCAGTTGGTTTGCACAGCGGCGTACACACAGCAATGCAGCTATCGGGGAGCCTTCTAGGGCAGCCCAATGAGCTACAGCGCTGAGGAAAAAAAAAAAGTAGCTTCCACTGTCCCTGCAAACAAAAGGTGGTGTTGGACAGTGGAAATCGCTACAGCACAGGCGGTTTGGGGGTTAATGTACCCTGCCTAACGCTATCCCTGCTTCTGACGAAGCGGCAGCAACCTCTCCCTATGCTCAGATCAGCAGCAGTAAGATGGCGGTCGGCGGCAAAGCCTCTTTATAGCCCCTGTGACGCCGCAGACAGCAAGCCAATCAGTGGAATGCCCTTCTGTAAGATGGTGGGGACCAGGACCTATGTCATCACGCTGCCCACACTGCGTCCACCTTCATTGGCTGGGAAATGGCGCTTTTCGCGTCATTGAAACGCGACTTTGGCGTGTTTTCGGTCATTTTCAGAAGTCGCCGACTTTTGGCAAAGTCGGGTTTCATGAAACCCGACCCGATCCCTGTGTGGGGTCGGCCATGCGATACGCGACTTTCACGCCAAAGTCGCATTTCAATGACACGAAAAGCGCCATTTCTCAGACAATGAAGGTGGACGCAGAGTGTGGGCAGCGTGATGACATAGGTCTCAGTCCCCACCATCTTAGAGAAGGGCATTGCAGTGATTGGCTTGCTTTCTGCGGCGTCACAGGGGCTATAAAGGGGCGTTCCCGCCAACCGCCATCTTACTGCTGCTGATCTGAGCATAGGGAGAGGTTGCTGCCGCTTCGTCAGAAGCAGGGATAGCGTTAGGCAGGGTACATTAACCCCCAAACCGCTTGTGCTGTAGCGATTTCCACTGTTCTACACCAGCTTTTCTTAGCAGGGACAGTGGAGGCTACATTTTTGTTTTCCTCAGCACTGTAGCTCATTGGGCTGCCCTAGAAGGCTCCCTGATAGCTGCATTGCTGTTTGTACACCGCTGTGCAAACCAACTGCTTTTTTCAAAGCACAAATCCTGTTGAGCCTTCCTTTCTGCACAGCTTTCTTGTTTATTTGTCCACACTTTTGACTTTTTTGTGCAGCAGTCCACTCCTTGTTATTGCTGCCTGCCATACATTGCTGAGATTACTGCAGGGAGATAGCAATTGTAGGACAGTCCCTTTTTTTTTTGTTTCGTTATATCTCTTCAAGCCACTTTCTGCCACAGAAAATATACTCAAAGGCCGGCGTCACACTAGCGAGTTTTACGGACGTATGAGCGCATAAAATCCGTAAAACATGCCTAACAAACGTCCCAATTATTCTCTATGCCCCTCCTCCTATCTGCCGTATTTTACTGATCAGCAATATACGGCTTTCTACGGCCGTAGAAAATTGCAGCATGCTGCGTTTGTCACCGTATTGCGCAAAAAAAACGCCAATGAAAGTCTATGGAAGCCAGAAAAATACGGATTACACACGGACCAGCAGTGTGACTTGCGAGAAATACGCAGCGGTGTTAGAGAGAAAAGCCGGCAATTCAGTGCGGTGTACAGTAAAATCACACTGACAGCTTACAGTAGAATAGGTGGAATAAATGTGTACACATAGAATAGGTATATATATATATATATATATATATATATATATATATATATATACACATATACACAGGTCCTTCTCAAAAAATTAGCATATAGTGTTAAATTTCATTATTTACCATAATGTAATGATTATAATTAAACTTTCATATATTATAGATTCATTATCCACCAACTGAAATTTGTCAGGTCTTTTATTGTTTTAATACTGATGATTTTGGCATACAACTCCTGATAACCCAAAAAACCTGTCTCAATAAATTAGCATATTTCACCCATCCAATCAAATAAAAGTGTTTTTTAATAACAAACAAAAAAACCAACAAATAATAATGTTCAGTTATGCACTCAATACTTGGTCGGGAATCCTTTGGCAGAAATGACTGCTTCAATGCGGCGTGGCATGGAGGCAATCAGCCTGTGACACTGCTGAGATGTTATGGAGGCCCAGGATGCTTCAATAGCGGCCTTAAGCTCATCCAGAGTGTTGGGTCTTGCGTCTCTCAACTTTCTCTTCACAATATCCCACAGATTCTCTATGGGGTTCAGGTCAGGAGAGTTGGCAGGCCAATTGAGCACAGTAATACCATGGTCAGTAAACCATTTACCAGTGGTTTTGGCACTGTGAGCAGGTGCCAGGTCGTGCTGAAAAATGAAATCTTCATCTCCATAAAGCATTTCAGCCGATGGAAGCATGAAGTGCTCCAAAATCTCCTGATAGCTAGCTGCATTGACCCTGCCCTTGATGAAACACAGTGGACAAACACCAGCAGCTGACATGGCACCCCACACCATCACTGACTGTGGGTACTTGACACTGGACTTCAGGCATTTTGGCATTTCCTTCTCCCCAGTCTTCCTCCAGACTCTGGCATCTTGATTTCCGAATGACATGCAAAATTTGCTTTCATCAGAAAAAAGTACTTGGGACCACTTAGCAACAGTCCAGTGCTGCTTCTCTGTAGCCCAGGTCAGGCGCCTCTGCCGCTGTTTATGGTTCAAAAGTGGCTTTACCTGGGGAATGCGGCACCTGTAGCCCATTTCCTGCACACGCCTGTGCACGGTGGCTCTGGATGTTTCCACACCAGACTCAGTCCACTTCTTCCTCAGGTCCCCCAAGGTCTGGAATCGGTCCTTCTCCACAATCTTCATCAGGGTCCGGTCTCCTCTTCTCGTTGTACAGCGTTTTCTGCCATATTGTTTCCTTCCAACAGACTTACCATTGAGGTGCCTTGATACAGCACTCTGGGAACAGCCTATTTGTTGAGAAATTTCTTTCTGGGTCTTACCCTCTTGCTTGAGGGTGTCAATGATGGCCTTCTTGACATCTGTCAGGTCGCTAGTCTTACCGATGATGGGGGTTTTGAGTAATGAACCAGGCAGGGAGTTTATAAAAGCCTCAGGTATCTTTTGCATGTGTTTAGAGTTAATTAGTTGATTCAGAAGATTAGGGTAATAGGTCATTTAGAGAACCTTTTCTTGATATGCTAATTTATTGAGACAGGTTTTTTGGGTTATCAGGAGTTGTATGCCAAAATCATCAGTATTAAAACAATAAAATACCTGACAAATTTCAGTTGGTGGATAATGAATCTATAATATATGAAAGTTTAATTGTAATCATTACATTATGGTAAATAATGAAATTTAACACTATATGCTAATTTTTTGAGAAGGACCTGTATATATATGTGTCAGTGAGACACATATGTATATATGTTATTACTTCATACAGCGCTAGATAGCTTTAAAGCCGGTAATTCAATTACCGGCTTTTGCTATCTCCTTTCTAAACCCGACGTGATATGAGACATGGTTACATACAGTAAACCATCTCATATCACCTTTTTTTTTGCATATTCCACACTACTAATGTTAGTAGTGTGTATATGCAAAATTTGGCCGTTCTAGCTATTAAATTAAAGGGTTAAATGGCGGAAAAAATTGGCGTGGGCTCCCGCGCAATTTTCTCCGCCAGAGTAGTAAAGCCAGTGACTGAGGGCAGATATTTATAGCCTGGAGAGGGTCCATGGTTATTGGCCCCCCCCTGGCTAAAAACATCTGCCCCCAGCCACCCCAGAAAAGGCACATCTGGAAGATGCGCCTATTCTGGCACTTGGCCACTCTCTTCCCATTCCCGTGTAGCGGTGGGATATGGGGTAATGAAGGGTTAATGTCACCTTGCTATTGTAAGGCGACATTAAGCCAAATTAATAATGGAGAGGCATCAATTATGACACCTATCCATTATTAATCCAATACTAGTAAAGGGTTAAAAAAAACACAAACACATTATTAAAAATTATTTTAATGAAATAAAAACAAAGGTTGTTGTAATAATTTATTCCATGCTCAATCCATCTGAAGACCCTCGCTCTGTAACAAAGAAAAAATAATAAACCAACAATATACATACCTTCCGAAGATCTGTAACGTCCCACGATGTAAATCCATCTGAAGGGGTTAAAATATTTTGCAGCCAGGAGCTCTGTTAATGCAGCGGTGCTCCTGGCTGCAAAACCCCGGGGAATGAAGGTAAGGTAGGTCAATGACCTATATTTACCTTCATTTGCGGTGAGGCGCCCTCTGCTGTGGTGGAGCATCAGGTGGTCGTGGGAAAAGCAATATAGCACCTAAGTCTCGAGTTGTTGAGCCAGGTTCGTCGTCTGGCTACACAAGGCCTCAAACGCTCCCTTTTCTGGGAGTAGGAAAACTGCTTTTAAAGCCGGAGCAGCAAGAACAAGTTTTGGCTTTCCTTGCTGACTCAGCCTCTAGCTCTTTCGCCTCCTTCTGAAACTGCTAAATGTAAAAGCAGCGTGTCGTTAGTGGATGTTCACGGTCAGGGACAAGTCGCTTCCTTGTCTTCTTCACCAAGAACAACAGAGAAGGATGCGTCAGGCGACACAGCGGGTTACTCCATGGAGCTCTTTACACATACCGTTCCTGGGTTAGAAAGTGAAACAGTTAACAGGCCATGCCCATTACAAGTTGAATCGGACATGGAGTGCACAGATGCACAGCCACAGCCAGATTACTATGCTGTTCCTTTGACTCAGACCACAACATTGCCCTTGCAGTGTACTGATCCAGAATCAGACGCTGATGAGACTATGGTGTCCCGTCACGAACGCTATACCACCGGCTTACACGGTGACACAGACGAAGTTGCACACGAGATAGAAGAGGAGGTCATAGATGACCCAGTTTTTGACCCCGATTGGCAGCCATTGGGGGAACAGGGTGCGGGCGGCAGTAGCTCTGAAGCGGAGGAGGAGGAGCCGCAGAAGGCATCAACATCGCAACAGGATCCATCTGCCAGGCCCGTATCTGGCCAAAAACGCTTGGCAAAACCAAAACCAGTTGTAGGACAGCGTGGACATCCGGTTAAAGAAGCTCAGTCTGCAATGCCTGAAAAGGTATCTGATAGTAGAAAGAGTGCGGTCTGGCATTTTTTTTAAACAACATCCAAATGATCAGCGCAAAGTCATCTGTCAAAAATGTTCAACTACCTTAAGCAGAGGTCAGAATCTTAAAAGTCTAAATACAAGTTGCATGCGTAGACATTTAACTACCATGCATTTGCAAGCCTGGACTCACTACCAAACGTCCCTTAAGGTTGTAGCACCCTCGGCCCATGAAGCTAGTAGGGCACCAGCAAGAATACCATCTCCAACCCTCTCTCAGTCTACCATGTCCACCGGCACCCTTGCTAGTTCCACGATCTGAAGCTCTCCAGTCCAGCTCACCCTACATGAGACTCTCGTTAGGAAAAGGAAGTACTCATCCGCGTACACAGGCTTTGAACGCCCACATTGCTAGACTAATCTCATTAGAGAGGATGCCTGTTATGATCAGGTGACCTTGGAGCAGCATGAAAACTTTCACTGGAATAGGTGGTGACTATACTAACCGCAAACCCTGATCTTATCACCGCAACTAGAAGTAGCCGTGGGGTGTGCCTAACAAAACCTAGACACCTCGACACAGCCGGAGGACTAAATACCCCTATAGATGGAAATAGGAATATCTACCTTGCCTCAGAGCAGAACCCCAAAGGATAGGCAGCCCCCCACAAATATTGACTGTGAGTAGTAGAGGAAAAGACGCACGTAGGCAGGAAACAGGATTTAGCAAATGAGGCACACACTAGCTAAATAGGAAAGGATAGGACAGGATACTAAGCGGTCAGTATTAAAAATCCTTCCAAAAATATCCACAGCAGAAAATACAAAACTCCACCATCTAACTAAAGATGTGGAGCGTATATCTGCATCTCCAGAGAATCCAACAAGACTGAGAAAACACTGACACAGTCTAAGCTGGACAAGAGAAAAACAAATGAATAGCACAAAATATAAGCACACTGCATGTGTGTCACAGAAACAAAAACCAGACACTTATCTTTGCTGAATTGACAGCTGAGCAGAAGAAACAGACACTTCAGAAGAAACCTTGACAACTGGCAAGGACTAATGAATCCTGCACACCTAAATTTCCCAGTCAGAACTGCAATCATCAGATACACCTGGCCAGGACTGCGACTTAGAGACAACTGCATTCTCACCTACAACCACTGGAGGGAACCCAAGAGCAGAATTCAAAACAGATGCCCTACCAGTTAGTTGAAAGCGAAGCTTTCAAAGCCGTGATGGACTACGCTGAACCACGCTACGAGCTACCCAGTCGACACTTCTTTTCAAGAAAAGCCATCCCAGCCCTCCACCAGCATGTAAAAGACCGCATCGTCCATGCACTCAAGCAATCTGCGAGTACAAGGGTGCACCTGACAACAGATGAATGGACCAATAGGCATGGACAGGGACGTTACGTGTCCATCACGGCACACTGGGTTAATGTGGTGGATGCAGGGTGTTGTGAATTCTGTTATCGAACTCCCTCCTGTGGTCATGAATGGTACTTCGGCGAGTTCTGTCCATGGACTCCCTCTGGTGGCTGTGAGTGGAGCTGCTGCTTCTGAGGTTCCTTCCACAGGTGACGTAGTTTATTCTGTGGCTGGCTGCTCTATTTAACTCCACTCAGATCGTTACTCCATGCCAGCTGTCAATGTTCTTGTACTGGTTCAGTTCGCTCTTGGATCTTTCTGGTGACCTGTCTACTCCAGCAGAAGCTAAGTCCCTGCTAGTTAACTATTTGCTCATAGCCATGAGTCTGACCAGACGTGTCTGACCATCTTAGAAATTGCATTTTTAAATTGCAGTTTTTTAATTGCTATGAATTAGACTAGAATTCCATGGGGCATTTGAGCATTCATCACTGCTGTACTTTCATCATCCTCATCACCACCTGTATCCTCTAATCAAGCTGTTTTGTCTACCCACAGGTATGCTGCTGTCCATCTACTCTGCCTTTCCTGCAATGTGTGTTTATGTGAACTGCATATAATTCCCACCTGGTATGCTGCTGTCCATCTACTCTGCCTTTCCTGCAATGTGTGTTTATGTGAACTGCATATAATTCCCACCTGGTATGCTGCTGTCCATCTACTCTGCCTTTCCTGCAATGTGTGTTTATGTGAACTGCATATAATTCCCACCTGGTATGCTGCTGTCCATCTACTCTGCCTTTCCTGCAATGTGTGTTTATGTGAACTGCATATAATTCCCACCTGGTATGCTTTGCTTACCCATTGTTTTTCCATCCATTCGTATTTCACTTCCCTTGCTTCTTGCTTGCATACCTGAGTGGCCATCTACCCCACCCCCTCTTTATGACCTGGCTTAACTGTGAACATGTGCTCTAGACACACACGCCCACATCCTCCCTCTCAGCTGTGAGCCCTTAGGTGCCCATAAATTCATAGCCATGAGTCTGACCAGACGTGTCTGACCATCTTAGAAATTGCATTTTTAAATTGCAGTTTTTTAATTGCTATGAATTAGACTAGAATTCCATGGGGCATTTGAGCATTCATCACTGCTGTACTTTCATCATCCTCATCACCACCTGTATCCTCTAATCAAGCTGTTTTGTCTACCCACAGGTATGCTGCTGTCCATCTACTCTGCCTTTCCTGCAATGTGTGTTTATGTGAACTGCATATAATTCCCACCTGGTATGCTGCTGTCCATCTACTCTGCCTTTCCTGCAATGTGTGTTTATGTGAACTGCATATAATTCCCACCTGGTATGCTGCTGTCCATCTACTCTGCCTTTCCTGCAATGTGTGTTTATGTGAACTGCATATAATTCCCACCTGGTATGCTGCTGTCCATCTACTCTGCCTTTCCTGCAATGTGTGTTTATGTGAACTGCATATAATTCCCACCTGGTATGCTTTGCTTACCCATTGTTTTTCCATCCATTCGTATTTCACTTCCCTTGCTTCTTGCTTGCATACCTGAGTGGCCATCTACCCCACCCCCTCTTTATGACCTGGCTTAACTGTGAACATGTGCTCTAGACACACACGCCCACATCCTCCCTCTCAGCTGTGAGCCCTTAGGTGCCCATAAATTCATAGCCATGAGTCTGACCAGACGTGTCTGACCATCTTAGAAATTGCATTTTTAAATTGCAGTTTTTTAATTGCTATGAATTAGACTAGAATTCCATGGGGCATTTGAGCATTCATCACTGCTGTACTTTCATCATCCTCATCACCACCTGTATCCTCTAATCAAGCTGTTTTGTCTACCCACAGGTATGCTGCTGTCCATCTACTCTGCCTTTCCTGCAATGTGTGTTTATGTGAACTGCATATAATTCCCACCTGGTATGCTGCTGTCCATCTACTCTGCCTTTCCTGCAATGTGTGTTTATGTGAACTGCATATAATTCCCACCTGGTATGCTGCTGTCCATCTACTCTGCCTTTCCTGCAATGTGTGTTTATGTGAACTGCATATAATTCCCACCTGGTATGCTTTGCTTACCCATTGTTTTTCCATCCATTCGTATTTCACTTCCCTTGCTTCTTGCTTGCATACCTGAGTGGCCATCTACCCCACCCCCTCTTTATGACCTGGCTTAACTGTGAACATGTGCTCTAGACACACACGCCCACATCCTCCCTCTCAGCTGTGAGCCCTTAGGTGCCCATAAATTCATAGCCATGAGTCTGACCAGACGTGTCTGACCATCTTAGAAATTGCATTTTTAAATTGCAGTTTTTTAATTGCTATGAATTAGACTAGAATTCCATGGGGCATTTGAGCATTCATCACTGCTGTACTTTCATCATCCTCATCACCACCTGTATCCTCTAATCAAGCTGTTTTGTCTACCCACAGGTATGCTGCTGTCCATCTACTCTGCCTTTCCTGCAATGTGTGTTTATGTGAACTGCATATAATTCCCACCTGGTATGCTGCTGTCCATCTACTCTGCCTTTCCTGCAATGTGTGTTTATGTGAACTGCATATAATTCCCACCTGGTATGCTGCTGTCCATCTACTCTGCCTTTCCTGCAATGTGTGTTTATGTGAACTGCATATAATTCCCACCTGGTATGCTTTGCTTACCCATTGTTTTTCCATCCATTCGTATTTCACTTCCCTTGCTTCTTGCTTGCATACCTGAGTGGCCATCTACCCCACCCCCTCTTTATGACCTGGCTTAACTGTGAACATGTGCTCTAGACACACACGCCCACATCCTCCCTCTCAGCTGTGAGCCCTTAGGTGCCCATAAATTCATAGCCATGAGTCTGACCAGACGTGTCTGACCATCTTAGAAATTGCATTTTTAAATTGCAGTTTTTTAATTGCTATGAATTAGACTAGAATTCCATGGGGCATTTGAGCATTCATCACTGCTGTACTTTCATCATCCTCATCACCACCTGTATCCTCTAATCAAGCTGTTTTGTCTACCCACAGGTATGCTGCTGTCCATCTACTCTGCCTTTCCTGCAATGTGTGTTTATGTGAACTGCATATAATTCCCACCTGGTATGCTGCTGTCCATCTACTCTGCCTTTCCTGCAATGTGTGTTTATGTGAACTGCATATAATTCCCACCTGGTATGCTGCTGTCCATCTACTCTGCCTTTCCTGCAATGTGTGTTTATGTGAACTGCATATAATTCCCACCTGGTATGCTTTGCTTACCCATTGTTTTTCCATCCATTCGTATTTCACTTCCCTTGCTTCTTGCTTGCATACCTGAGTGGCCATCTACCCCACCCCCTCTTTATGACCTGGCTTAACTGTGAACATGTGCTCTAGACACACACGCCCACATCCTCCCTCTCAGCTGTGAGCCCTTAGGTGCCCATAAATTCATAGCCATGAGTCTGACCAGACGTGTCTGACCATCTTAGAAATTGCATTTTTAAATTGCAGTTTTTTAATTGCTATGAATTAGACTAGAATTCCATGGGGCATTTGAGCATTCATCACTGCTGTACTTTCATCATCCTCATCACCACCTGTATCCTCTAATCAAGCTGTTTTGTCTACCCACAGGTATGCTGCTGTCCATCTACTCTGCCTTTCCTGCAATGTGTGTTTATGTGAACTGCATATAATTCCCACCTGGTATGCTGCTGTCCATCTACTCTGCCTTTCCTGCAATGTGTGTTTATGTGAACTGCATATAATTCCCACCTGGTATGCTGCTGTCCATCTACTCTGCCTTTCCTGCAATGTGTGTTTATGTGAACTGCATATAATTCCCACCTGGTATGCTTTGCTTACCCATTGTTTTTCCATCCATTCGTATTTCACTTCCCTTGCTTCTTGCTTGCATACCTGAGTGGCCATCTACCCCACCCCCTCTTTATGACCTGGCTTAACTGTGAACATGTGCTCTAGACACACACGCCCACATCCTCCCTCTCAGCTGTGAGCCCTTAGGTGCCCATAAATTCATAGCCATGAGTCTGACCAGACGTGTCTGACCATCTTAGAAATTGCATTTTTAAATTGCAGTTTTTTAATTGCTATGAATTAGACTAGAATTCCATGGGGCATTTGAGCATTCATCACTGCTGTACTTTCATCATCCTCATCACCACCTGTATCCTCTAATCAAGCTGTTTTGTCTACCCACAGGTATGCTGCTGTCCATCTACTCTGCCTTTCCTGCAATGTGTGTTTATGTGAACTGCATATAATTCCCACCTGGTATGCTGCTGTCCATCTACTCTGCCTTTCCTGCAATGTGTGTTTATGTGAACTGCATATAATTCCCACCTGGTATGCTGCTGTCCATCTACTCTGCCTTTCCTGCAATGTGTGTTTATGTGAACTGCATATAATTCCCACCTGGTATGCTTTGCTTACCCATTGTTTTTCCATCCATTCGTATTTCACTTCCCTTGCTTCTTGCTTGCATACCTGAGTGGCCATCTACCCCACCCCCTCTTTATGACCTGGCTTAACTGTGAACATGTGCTCTAGACACACACGCCCACATCCTCCCTCTCAGCTGTGAGCCCTTAGGTGCCCATAAATTCATAGCCATGAGTCTGACCAGACGTGTCTGACCATCTTAGAAATTGCATTTTTAAATTGCAGTTTTTTAATTGCTATGAATTAGACTAGAATTCCATGGGGCATTTGAGCATTCATCACTGCTGTACTTTCATCATCCTCATCACCACCTGTATCCTCTAATCAAGCTGTTTTGTCTACCCACAGGTATGCTGCTGTCCATCTACTCTGCCTTTCCTGCAATGTGTGTTTATGTGAACTGCATATAATTCCCACCTGGTATGCTGCTGTCCATCTACTCTGCCTTTCCTGCAATGTGTGTTTATGTGAACTGCATATAATTCCCACCTGGTATGCTGCTGTCCATCTACTCTGCCTTTCCTGCAATGTGTGTTTATGTGAACTGCATATAATTCCCACCTGGTATGCTTTGCTTACCCATTGTTTTTCCATCCATTCGTATTTCACTTCCCTTGCTTCTTGCTTGCATACCTGAGTGGCCATCTACCCCACCCCCTCTTTATGACCTGGCTTAACTGTGAACATGTGCTCTAGACACACACGCCCACATCCTCCCTCTCAGCTGTGAGCCCTTAGGTGCCCATAAATTCATAGCCATGAGTCTGACCAGACGTGTCTGACCATCTTAGAAATTGCATTTTTAAATTGCAGTTTTTTAATTGCTATGAATTAGACTAGAATTCCATGGGGCATTTGAGCATTCATCACTGCTGTACTTTCATCATCCTCATCACCACCTGTATCCTCTAATCAAGCTGTTTTGTCTACCCACAGGTATGCTGCTGTCCATCTACTCTGCCTTTCCTGCAATGTGTGTTTATGTGAACTGCATATAATTCCCACCTGGTATGCTGCTGTCCATCTACTCTGCCTTTCCTGCAATGTGTGTTTATGTGAACTGCATATAATTCCCACCTGGTATGCTGCTGTCCATCTACTCTGCCTTTCCTGCAATGTGTGTTTATGTGAACTGCATATAATTCCCACCTGGTATGCTTTGCTTACCCATTGTTTTTCCATCCATTCGTATTTCACTTCCCTTGCTTCTTGCTTGCATACCTGAGTGGCCATCTACCCCACCCCCTCTTTATGACCTGGCTTAACTGTGAACATGTGCTCTAGACACACACGCCCACATCCTCCCTCTCAGCTGTGAGCCCTTAGGTGCCCATAAATTCATAGCCATGAGTCTGACCAGACGTGTCTGACCATCTTAGAAATTGCATTTTTAAATTGCAGTTTTTTAATTGCTATGAATTAGACTAGAATTCCATGGGGCATTTGAGCATTCATCACTGCTGTACTTTCATCATCCTCATCACCACCTGTATCCTCTAATCAAGCTGTTTTGTCTACCCACAGGTATGCTGCTGTCCATCTACTCTGCCTTTCCTGCAATGTGTGTTTATGTGAACTGCATATAATTCCCACCTGGTATGCTGCTGTCCATCTACTCTGCCTTTCCTGCAATGTGTGTTTATGTGAACTGCATATAATTCCCACCTGGTATGCTGCTGTCCATCTACTCTGCCTTTCCTGCAATGTGTGTTTATGTGAACTGCATATAATTCCCACCTGGTATGCTTTGCTTACCCATTGTTTTTCCATCCATTCGTATTTCACTTCCCTTGCTTCTTGCTTGCATACCTGAGTGGCCATCTACCCCACCCCCTCTTTATGACCTGGCTTAACTGTGAACATGTGCTCTAGACACACACGCCCACATCCTCCCTCTCAGCTGTGAGCCCTTAGGTGCCCATAAATTCATAGCCATGAGTCTGACCAGACGTGTCTGACCATCTTAGAAATTGCATTTTTAAATTGCAGTTTTTTAATTGCTATGAATTAGACTAGAATTCCATGGGGCATTTGAGCATTCATCACTGCTGTACTTTCATCATCCTCATCACCACCTGTATCCTCTAATCAAGCTGTTTTGTCTACCCACAGGTATGCTGCTGTCCATCTACTCTGCCTTTCCTGCAATGTGTGTTTATGTGAACTGCATATAATTCCCACCTGGTATGCTGCTGTCCATCTACTCTGCCTTTCCTGCAATGTGTGTTTATGTGAACTGCATATAATTCCCACCTGGTATGCTGCTGTCCATCTACTCTGCCTTTCCTGCAATGTGTGTTTATGTGAACTGCATATAATTCCCACCTGGTATGCTTTGCTTACCCATTGTTTTTCCATCCATTCGTATTTCACTTCCCTTGCTTCTTGCTTGCATACCTGAGTGGCCATCTACCCCACCCCCTCTTTATGACCTGGCTTAACTGTGAACATGTGCTCTAGACACACACGCCCACATCCTCCCTCTCAGCTGTGAGCCCTTAGGTGCCCATAAATTCATAGCCATGAGTCTGACCAGACGTGTCTGACCATCTTAGAAATTGCATTTTTAAATTGCAGTTTTTTAATTGCTATGAATTAGACTAGAATTCCATGGGGCATTTGAGCATTCATCACTGCTGTACTTTCATCATCCTCATCACCACCTGTATCCTCTAATCAAGCTGTTTTGTCTACCCACAGGTATGCTGCTGTCCATCTACTCTGCCTTTCCTGCAATGTGTGTTTATGTGAACTGCATATAATTCCCACCTGGTATGCTGCTGTCCATCTACTCTGCCTTTCCTGCAATGTGTGTTTATGTGAACTGCATATAATTCCCACCTGGTATGCTGCTGTCCATCTACTCTGCCTTTCCTGCAATGTGTGTTTATGTGAACTGCATATAATTCCCACCTGGTATGCTTTGCTTACCCATTGTTTTTCCATCCATTCGTATTTCACTTCCCTTGCTTCTTGCTTGCATACCTGAGTGGCCATCTACCCCACCCCCTCTTTATGACCTGGCTTAACTGTGAACATGTGCTCTAGACACACACGCCCACATCCTCCCTCTCAGCTGTGAGCCCTTAGGTGCCCATAAATTCATAGCCATGAGTCTGACCAGACGTGTCTGACCATCTTAGAAATTGCATTTTTAAATTGCAGTTTTTTAATTGCTATGAATTAGACTAGAATTCCATGGGGCATTTGAGCATTCATCACTGCTGTACTTTCATCATCCTCATCACCACCTGTATCCTCTAATCAAGCTGTTTTGTCTACCCACAGGTATGCTGCTGTCCATCTACTCTGCCTTTCCTGCAATGTGTGTTTATGTGAACTGCATATAATTCCCACCTGGTATGCTGCTGTCCATCTACTCTGCCTTTCCTGCAATGTGTGTTTATGTGAACTGCATATAATTCCCACCTGGTATGCTGCTGTCCATCTACTCTGCCTTTCCTGCAATGTGTGTTTATGTGAACTGCATATAATTCCCACCTGGTATGCTTTGCTTACCCATTGTTTTTCCATCCATTCGTATTTCACTTCCCTTGCTTCTTGCTTGCATACCTGAGTGGCCATCTACCCCACCCCCTCTTTATGACCTGGCTTAACTGTGAACATGTGCTCTAGACACACACGCCCACATCCTCCCTCTCAGCTGTGAGCCCTTAGGTGCCCATAAATTCATAGCCATGAGTCTGACCAGACGTGTCTGACCATCTTAGAAATTGCATTTTTAAATTGCAGTTTTTTAATTGCTATGAATTAGACTAGAATTCCATGGGGCATTTGAGCATTCATCACTGCTGTACTTTCATCATCCTCATCACCACCTGTATCCTCTAATCAAGCTGTTTTGTCTACCCACAGGTATGCTGCTGTCCATCTACTCTGCCTTTCCTGCAATGTGTGTTTATGTGAACTGCATATAATTCCCACCTGGTATGCTGCTGTCCATCTACTCTGCCTTTCCTGCAATGTGTGTTTATGTGAACTGCATATAATTCCCACCTGGTATGCTGCTGTCCATCTACTCTGCCTTTCCTGCAATGTGTGTTTATGTGAACTGCATATAATTCCCACCTGGTATGCTTTGCTTACCCATTGTTTTTCCATCCATTCGTATTTCACTTCCCTTGCTTCTTGCTTGCATACCTGAGTGGCCATCTACCCCACCCCCTCTTTATGACCTGGCTTAACTGTGAACATGTGCTCTAGACACACACGCCCACATCCTCCCTCTCAGCTGTGAGCCCTTAGGTGCCCATAAATTCATAGCCATGAGTCTGACCAGACGTGTCTGACCATCTTAGAAATTGCATTTTTAAATTGCAGTTTTTTAATTGCTATGAATTAGACTAGAATTCCATGGGGCATTTGAGCATTCATCACTGCTGTACTTTCATCATCCTCATCACCACCTGTATCCTCTAATCAAGCTGTTTTGTCTACCCACAGGTATGCTGCTGTCCATCTACTCTGCCTTTCCTGCAATGTGTGTTTATGTGAACTGCATATAATTCCCACCTGGTATGCTGCTGTCCATCTACTCTGCCTTTCCTGCAATGTGTGTTTATGTGAACTGCATATAATTCCCACCTGGTATGCTGCTGTCCATCTACTCTGCCTTTCCTGCAATGTGTGTTTATGTGAACTGCATATAATTCCCACCTGGTATGCTTTGCTTACCCATTGTTTTTCCATCCATTCGTATTTCACTTCCCTTGCTTCTTGCTTGCATACCTGAGTGGCCATCTACCCCACCCCCTCTTTATGACCTGGCTTAACTGTGAACATGTGCTCTAGACACACACGCCCACATCCTCCCTCTCAGCTGTGAGCCCTTAGGTGCCCATAAATTCATAGCCATGAGTCTGACCAGACGTGTCTGACCATCTTAGAAATTGCATTTTTAAATTGCAGTTTTTTAATTGCTATGAATTAGACTAGAATTCCATGGGGCATTTGAGCATTCATCACTGCTGTACTTTCATCATCCTCATCACCACCTGTATCCTCTAATCAAGCTGTTTTGTCTACCCACAGGTATGCTGCTGTCCATCTACTCTGCCTTTCCTGCAATGTGTGTTTATGTGAACTGCATATAATTCCCACCTGGTATGCTGCTGTCCATCTACTCTGCCTTTCCTGCAATGTGTGTTTATGTGAACTGCATATAATTCCCACCTGGTATGCTGCTGTCCATCTACTCTGCCTTTCCTGCAATGTGTGTTTATGTGAACTGCATATAATTCCCACCTGGTATGCTTTGCTTACCCATTGTTTTTCCATCCATTCGTATTTCACTTCCCTTGCTTCTTGCTTGCATACCTGAGTGGCCATCTACCCCACCCCCTCTTTATGACCTGGCTTAACTGTGAACATGTGCTCTAGACACACACGCCCACATCCTCCCTCTCAGCTGTGAGCCCTTAGGTGCCCATAAATTCATAGCCATGAGTCTGACCAGACGTGTCTGACCATCTTAGAAATTGCATTTTTAAATTGCAGTTTTTTAATTGCTATGAATTAGACTAGAATTCCATGGGGCATTTGAGCATTCATCACTGCTGTACTTTCATCATCCTCATCACCACCTGTATCCTCTAATCAAGCTGTTTTGTCTACCCACAGGTATGCTGCTGTCCATCTACTCTGCCTTTCCTGCAATGTGTGTTTATGTGAACTGCATATAATTCCCACCTGGTATGCTGCTGTCCATCTACTCTGCCTTTCCTGCAATGTGTGTTTATGTGAACTGCATATAATTCCCACCTGGTATGCTGCTGTCCATCTACTCTGCCTTTCCTGCAATGTGTGTTTATGTGAACTGCATATAATTCCCACCTGGTATGCTTTGCTTACCCATTGTTTTTCCATCCATTCGTATTTCACTTCCCTTGCTTCTTGCTTGCATACCTGAGTGGCCATCTACCCCACCCCCTCTTTATGACCTGGCTTAACTGTGAACATGTGCTCTAGACACACACGCCCACATCCTCCCTCTCAGCTGTGAGCCCTTAGGTGCCCATAAATTCATAGCCATGAGTCTGACCAGACGTGTCTGACCATCTTAGAAATTGCATTTTTAAATTGCAGTTTTTTAATTGCTATGAATTAGACTAGAATTCCATGGGGCATTTGAGCATTCATCACTGCTGTACTTTCATCATCCTCATCACCACCTGTATCCTCTAATCAAGCTGTTTTGTCTACCCACAGGTATGCTGCTGTCCATCTACTCTGCCTTTCCTGCAATGTGTGTTTATGTGAACTGCATATAATTCCCACCTGGTATGCTGCTGTCCATCTACTCTGCCTTTCCTGCAATGTGTGTTTATGTGAACTGCATATAATTCCCACCTGGTATGCTGCTGTCCATCTACTCTGCCTTTCCTGCAATGTGTGTTTATGTGAACTGCATATAATTCCCACCTGGTATGCTTTGCTTACCCATTGTTTTTCCATCCATTCGTATTTCACTTCCCTTGCTTCTTGCTTGCATACCTGAGTGGCCATCTACCCCACCCCCTCTTTATGACCTGGCTTAACTGTGAACATGTGCTCTAGACACACACGCCCACATCCTCCCTCTCAGCTGTGAGCCCTTAGGTGCCCATAAATTCATAGCCATGAGTCTGACCAGACGTGTCTGACCATCTTAGAAATTGCATTTTTAAATTGCAGTTTTTTAATTGCTATGAATTAGACTAGAATTCCATGGGGCATTTGAGCATTCATCACTGCTGTACTTTCATCATCCTCATCACCACCTGTATCCTCTAATCAAGCTGTTTTGTCTACCCACAGGTATGCTGCTGTCCATCTACTCTGCCTTTCCTGCAATGTGTGTTTATGTGAACTGCATATAATTCCCACCTGGTATGCTGCTGTCCATCTACTCTGCCTTTCCTGCAATGTGTGTTTATGTGAACTGCATATAATTCCCACCTGGTATGCTGCTGTCCATCTACTCTGCCTTTCCTGCAATGTGTGTTTATGTGAACTGCATATAATTCCCACCTGGTATGCTTTGCTTACCCATTGTTTTTCCATCCATTCGTATTTCACTTCCCTTGCTTCTTGCTTGCATACCTGAGTGGCCATCTACCCCACCCCCTCTTTATGACCTGGCTTAACTGTGAACATGTGCTCTAGACACACACGCCCACATCCTCCCTCTCAGCTGTGAGCCCTTAGGTGCCCATAAATTCATAGCCATGAGTCTGACCAGACGTGTCTGACCATCTTAGAAATTGCATTTTTAAATTGCAGTTTTTTAATTGCTATGAATTAGACTAGAATTCCATGGGGCATTTGAGCATTCATCACTGCTGTACTTTCATCATCCTCATCACCACCTGTATCCTCTAATCAAGCTGTTTTGTCTACCCACAGGTATGCTGCTGTCCATCTACTCTGCCTTTCCTGCAATGTGTGTTTATGTGAACTGCATATAATTCCCACCTGGTATGCTGCTGTCCATCTACTCTGCCTTTCCTGCAATGTGTGTTTATGTGAACTGCATATAATTCCCACCTGGTATGCTGCTGTCCATCTACTCTGCCTTTCCTGCAATGTGTGTTTATGTGAACTGCATATAATTCCCACCTGGTATGCTTTGCTTACCCATTGTTTTTCCATCCATTCGTATTTCACTTCCCTTGCTTCTTGCTTGCATACCTGAGTGGCCATCTACCCCACCCCCTCTTTATGACCTGGCTTAACTGTGAACATGTGCTCTAGACACACACGCCCACATCCTCCCTCTCAGCTGTGAGCCCTTAGGTGCCCATAAATTCATAGCCATGAGTCTGACCAGACGTGTCTGACCATCTTAGAAATTGCATTTTTAAATTGCAGTTTTTTAATTGCTATGAATTAGACTAGAATTCCATGGGGCATTTGAGCATTCATCACTGCTGTACTTTCATCATCCTCATCACCACCTGTATCCTCTAATCAAGCTGTTTTGTCTACCCACAGGTATGCTGCTGTCCATCTACTCTGCCTTTCCTGCAATGTGTGTTTATGTGAACTGCATATAATTCCCACCTGGTATGCTGCTGTCCATCTACTCTGCCTTTCCTGCAATGTGTGTTTATGTGAACTGCATATAATTCCCACCTGGTATGCTGCTGTCCATCTACTCTGCCTTTCCTGCAATGTGTGTTTATGTGAACTGCATATAATTCCCACCTGGTATGCTTTGCTTACCCATTGTTTTTCCATCCATTCGTATTTCACTTCCCTTGCTTCTTGCTTGCATACCTGAGTGGCCATCTACCCCACCCCCTCTTTATGACCTGGCTTAACTGTGAACATGTGCTCTAGACACACACGCCCACATCCTCCCTCTCAGCTGTGAGCCCTTAGGTGCCCATAAATTCATAGCCATGAGTCTGACCAGACGTGTCTGACCATCTTAGAAATTGCATTTTTAAATTGCAGTTTTTTAATTGCTATGAATTAGACTAGAATTCCATGGGGCATTTGAGCATTCATCACTGCTGTACTTTCATCATCCTCATCACCACCTGTATCCTCTAATCAAGCTGTTTTGTCTACCCACAGGTATGCTGCTGTCCATCTACTCTGCCTTTCCTGCAATGTGTGTTTATGTGAACTGCATATAATTCCCACCTGGTATGCTGCTGTCCATCTACTCTGCCTTTCCTGCAATGTGTGTTTATGTGAACTGCATATAATTCCCACCTGGTATGCTGCTGTCCATCTACTCTGCCTTTCCTGCAATGTGTGTTTATGTGAACTGCATATAATTCCCACCTGGTATGCTTTGCTTACCCATTGTTTTTCCATCCATTCGTATTTCACTTCCCTTGCTTCTTGCTTGCATACCTGAGTGGCCATCTACCCCACCCCCTCTTTATGACCTGGCTTAACTGTGAACATGTGCTCTAGACACACACGCCCACATCCTCCCTCTCAGCTGTGAGCCCTTAGGTGCCCATAAATTCATAGCCATGAGTCTGACCAGACGTGTCTGACCATCTTAGAAATTGCATTTTTAAATTGCAGTTTTTTAATTGCTATGAATTAGACTAGAATTCCATGGGGCATTTGAGCATTCATCACTGCTGTACTTTCATCATCCTCATCACCACCTGTATCCTCTAATCAAGCTGTTTTGTCTACCCACAGGTATGCTGCTGTCCATCTACTCTGCCTTTCCTGCAATGTGTGTTTATGTGAACTGCATATAATTCCCACCTGGTATGCTGCTGTCCATCTACTCTGCCTTTCCTGCAATGTGTGTTTATGTGAACTGCATATAATTCCCACCTGGTATGCTGCTGTCCATCTACTCTGCCTTTCCTGCAATGTGTGTTTATGTGAACTGCATATAATTCCCACCTGGTATGCTTTGCTTACCCATTGTTTTTCCATCCATTCGTATTTCACTTCCCTTGCTTCTTGCTTGCATACCTGAGTGGCCATCTACCCCACCCCCTCTTTATGACCTGGCTTAACTGTGAACATGTGCTCTAGACACACACGCCCACATCCTCCCTCTCAGCTGTGAGCCCTTAGGTGCCCATAAATTCATAGCCATGAGTCTGACCAGACGTGTCTGACCATCTTAGAAATTGCATTTTTAAATTGCAGTTTTTTAATTGCTATGAATTAGACTAGAATTCCATGGGGCATTTGAGCATTCATCACTGCTGTACTTTCATCATCCTCATCACCACCTGTATCCTCTAATCAAGCTGTTTTGTCTACCCACAGGTATGCTGCTGTCCATCTACTCTGCCTTTCCTGCAATGTGTGTTTATGTGAACTGCATATAATTCCCACCTGGTATGCTGCTGTCCATCTACTCTGCCTTTCCTGCAATGTGTGTTTATGTGAACTGCATATAATTCCCACCTGGTATGCTGCTGTCCATCTACTCTGCCTTTCCTGCAATGTGTGTTTATGTGAACTGCATATAATTCCCACCTGGTATGCTTTGCTTACCCATTGTTTTTCCATCCATTCGTATTTCACTTCCCTTGCTTCTTGCTTGCATACCTGAGTGGCCATCTACCCCACCCCCTCTTTATGACCTGGCTTAACTGTGAACATGTGCTCTAGACACACACGCCCACATCCTCCCTCTCAGCTGTGAGCCCTTAGGTGCCCATAAATTCATAGCCATGAGTCTGACCAGACGTGTCTGACCATCTTAGAAATTGCATTTTTAAATTGCAGTTTTTTAATTGCTATGAATTAGACTAGAATTCCATGGGGCATTTGAGCATTCATCACTGCTGTACTTTCATCATCCTCATCACCACCTGTATCCTCTAATCAAGCTGTTTTGTCTACCCACAGGTATGCTGCTGTCCATCTACTCTGCCTTTCCTGCAATGTGTGTTTATGTGAACTGCATATAATTCCCACCTGGTATGCTGCTGTCCATCTACTCTGCCTTTCCTGCAATGTGTGTTTATGTGAACTGCATATAATTCCCACCTGGTATGCTGCTGTCCATCTACTCTGCCTTTCCTGCAATGTGTGTTTATGTGAACTGCATATAATTCCCACCTGGTATGCTTTGCTTACCCATTGTTTTTCCATCCATTCGTATTTCACTTCCCTTGCTTCTTGCTTGCATACCTGAGTGGCCATCTACCCCACCCCCTCTTTATGACCTGGCTTAACTGTGAACATGTGCTCTAGACACACACGCCCACATCCTCCCTCTCAGCTGTGAGCCCTTAGGTGCCCATAAATTCATAGCCATGAGTCTGACCAGACGTGTCTGACCATCTTAGAAATTGCATTTTTAAATTGCAGTTTTTTAATTGCTATGAATTAGACTAGAATTCCATGGGGCATTTGAGCATTCATCACTGCTGTACTTTCATCATCCTCATCACCACCTGTATCCTCTAATCAAGCTGTTTTGTCTACCCACAGGTATGCTGCTGTCCATCTACTCTGCCTTTCCTGCAATGTGTGTTTATGTGAACTGCATATAATTCCCACCTGGTATGCTGCTGTCCATCTACTCTGCCTTTCCTGCAATGTGTGTTTATGTGAACTGCATATAATTCCCACCTGGTATGCTGCTGTCCATCTACTCTGCCTTTCCTGCAATGTGTGTTTATGTGAACTGCATATAATTCCCACCTGGTATGCTTTGCTTACCCATTGTTTTTCCATCCATTCGTATTTCACTTCCCTTGCTTCTTGCTTGCATACCTGAGTGGCCATCTACCCCACCCCCTCTTTATGACCTGGCTTAACTGTGAACATGTGCTCTAGACACACACGCCCACATCCTCCCTCTCAGCTGTGAGCCCTTAGGTGCCCATAAATTCATAGCCATGAGTCTGACCAGACGTGTCTGACCATCTTAGAAATTGCATTTTTAAATTGCAGTTTTTTAATTGCTATGAATTAGACTAGAATTCCATGGGGCATTTGAGCATTCATCACTGCTGTACTTTCATCATCCTCATCACCACCTGTATCCTCTAATCAAGCTGTTTTGTCTACCCACAGGTATGCTGCTGTCCATCTACTCTGCCTTTCCTGCAATGTGTGTTTATGTGAACTGCATATAATTCCCACCTGGTATGCTGCTGTCCATCTACTCTGCCTTTCCTGCAATGTGTGTTTATGTGAACTGCATATAATTCCCACCTGGTATGCTGCTGTCCATCTACTCTGCCTTTCCTGCAATGTGTGTTTATGTGAACTGCATATAATTCCCACCTGGTATGCTTTGCTTACCCATTGTTTTTCCATCCATTCGTATTTCACTTCCCTTGCTTCTTGCTTGCATACCTGAGTGGCCATCTACCCCACCCCCTCTTTATGACCTGGCTTAACTGTGAACATGTGCTCTAGACACACACGCCCACATCCTCCCTCTCAGCTGTGAGCCCTTAGGTGCCCATAAATTCATAGCCATGAGTCTGACCAGACGTGTCTGACCATCTTAGAAATTGCATTTTTAAATTGCAGTTTTTTAATTGCTATGAATTAGACTAGAATTGGACTGGAATTGACTGGAAGGTAAAGGAATAGAAAACCACTATAATGTTTCGGTTTCTTTTCACATTCACCCCCATACTACTCTATTTCTTCCTATCTCCTGTAGTCCCTCCACCCAGTAAAGAACTAGTCATTTCTCCCTCCATCCTCCCCAGTCATCTCACCTCCTCCACAGAACTATTCCTCCACATACAATCCTTTCTCGCCAGGCACACACGGCCACATCACGACCTATCCAGCTCACACCTTCTAACGCTCTGTCTGCTGCTCCTCATTGCTGGCGACATATCCCCAAATCCTGGCCCTCCTCATCACATCCCCACATTCATTTCTAATCCCCTGCCACGATCCTCTACACGTCCTCGCAACCACAGTAACCTCATACCCATTCATCCTGCCCCCACTCCCCCAATTTCCCTATCTGGAGCACTATGGAACGCACGCTCTGTCTGCAATAAACTTCCATTTATCCATGACCTCTTTATCAATAACAAACTCTCCTTCCTCGGCATCACTGAAACCTGGCTCACCCCTTCTGACACAGCCTCCCCTGCGGCACTCTCTTACGGTGGCTTCCACCTTTCTCACACACCCCGCCCCAGCAGCAAGCATGGCGGAGGAGTTGGTTTTCTCCTGTCAGATAACTGCTCCTTCACCCCAATCCCACTGCCACCCTCTGTTACCCTCCCTTCCTTTGAGGTGCACTCTGTGCGCATCTACTCCCCCTCCAACCTCCAACTGGCTGTCATCTACCGTCCCCCAGGGCCAGCCACCACCTTCTTCGACCACTTCACCACCTGGCTACTCCACTTCCTCGCCGCTGACATCCCCACTATCATCATGGGCGACTTCAACATCCCCATTGACACTTCCCTCTCAGCTGCCACTAAACTTCTATCTCTCACTTCCTCCTTTGGCCTCACTCAATGGTCTTCTACAGCCACCCACAAAGATGGTCACACACTGGACCTCATTCTCACCCGCCTCTGCTCCCTATCTAACCTCTCAAACTCACCTCTTCCTCTTTCTGACCACAACCTACTTACATTCTCTTCCCTTTCCACTCCTTGTCTACAACCCCCACCCCACAAACTCTCACACCCTCGCAGAAATCTTAAACACCTTGATCTTCACTCACTCTCTGAATCCCTCCTCCCTCTCACAGACATAAGCTCCCTACACAATGCGGATGATGCTGCCGCTCTATATAACACCACAATAGCTGCAGCTTTGGAATCTCTTGCCCCTCTCACACATACCAAAGCTCGCAAAATCAACAGACAACCCTGGCACACCAGCATGACAAAAGAACTGAGGCGAGCTTCCAGAGCTGCTGAGCGCAGATGGAAAAGATCCCACTCCATCGAGCACTTCATCGCATTCAAACAGTCCCTCACTGCTTTCAAAACCATGCTCGCCACAGCAAAACAAACCTACTTCTCATCTCTCATATCCTCCCTGTCTCACAACCCCAAACAGTTATTCAACACCTTCAACTCTCTCCTCCGTCCCCCAGCACCTCCTCCCTCCCCACTCATCTCAGCTGAAGACTTCGCCTCATTTTTCAAGCAGAAAATTGAGAACATCAGAGACAATTTTAGTAAACAACCCCCAGAACCCTTCCTCCCAACTACCCAGCCCTCCACCTCCAAAACCAACTTCTCCACCATTACAGAAGACGGACTCTCCACTCTACTCTCAAGATCGCATCTCACCACCTGTGCACTTGACCCACTCCCATCCCACTTCATCCCAAACCTCACCACAGTCTTCATCCCAACCCTAACCCATCTCTTTAACCTATCACTAACAACTGGCATTTTCCCCTCAAGCTTTAAACATGCCACAATCACACCTATCCTCAAAAAGCCCTCTCTTGACCCATCCTCTGTATCTAGCTATCGCCCTATATCACTTCTCCCCTTTGCCTCAAAACTACTGGAACAACATGTCCATATTGAACTGTCCTCCCATCTATCTTCCTGCTCC